>NC_092825.1:107549171-108749171 GCF_039878825.1 Excalfactoria chinensis | reverse complement strand
CCTGGATCACATGGAAATTTTGCTGGCTATGACAACTGTCCTTGTTTTCATAACTGAAAAGAACAGAGTCAGTTTTAAAGACAAATTAGTGTATTTCAGTAGAAACACAGACTTTTCACTTTGCCTGCCAGTGAAAGATCATAATCTAATTCCTTTCTAGTGGATCTTAGATGGCAACAAGTCAGGCTATTTGCATGGCTGCACCCTGATCTTGCATGATTCATGACAAGATTGTTTAATCAAATTTAAATGGAGGCAATGCAACTTCCTTTTCTGCCTCAGAAGTAAATAATAACTGGCAAACTGGAATCAAGTTCTCTTTTTCTTTGTACCCAAACAAAATGTGAGCATTTGTCTTTTTAACTGAAGGTTCTGTCTTTTTAACTGCAGAGGCTATGGCTTGCACGGATCATGAACTTATCACAGATTTCTGGATTTCTTTCTTTCACAGAGCAGACAGGATGCTGAAGATGGGAGTAACTACTCCTACAGGAGACTGCTACTGACTTGCTTAAAGTCAATAGCTCTATGAAATGGTCATTTTTGTTGTACATCCCACTCTCAGCTTACTGGCTGATGTAAGGTTTCCAAAGTAACTGCCCTACTAAAGCCAGGAACTAGCAATTGAAATGATCAGGTCTCAACACTTTATAAAGAGAAGAATTTTATTTCTTTTTAAAAGAGAAATGCGTGTACACATCCCAACGCTAAGTGACAGATTTGTTATTACAACCCTGCAAAATTAGACAGTATTGCCTCCATTTCATGGAAATGTCATAATACCTGTATATTAGAATTTTCCAGAAGCTATTGCTTTTTTCACACACAGGGCCACAAAACCTTTTATCTGATGCCTAACTTTCAAAAAGTTTTAACAACAAAAGCCACTCTCATTGAGTTCTCCTTCCAATTAAATAGTCACGGTATTCATGCCCTAAATAACTTCAAGAAGCTCGATCCTTTTGAGAATTTTAAATTCAAGACAACTTTGCCATCTGTACCAAAATTGAGAAAGTTATTTTGGACTGAAAACTCACTTTCTTTGAATGATAAGGTTCTGTCATCTGGCCCATAGCAGAGACAAAGAATAAAGAAAGAAGTATGCAAATATTTAGGGTTTTTGCTTTTTTGGTTTTTATTAGATAGAATCTTTCATGCTCTGCTGCAAGAGATTTTTGCTAATCTTCTTTTTCTTGAGACGGTTTATAGTGTAGCAAAGAACTGAATTTTCACAGTACTGAAAGTTTTTCATCCAAAAATAACTTGCCAAGTGGAGCAATTCTTTATTAACAGACACTAAAAGCGCTTTTAAGCAAGCTGAATTTTATTTTCAGCATAGATGAATTTGATTAAAGGAAAAAAAAATAAAGTTATAGGTTACTAATCATACTTTCTGTGTCAAATCTTTTACTCAGACTCATTCAGCTCCTGAAGTTAAATAACTTTAGATATTAAGGGATAGCACTTCCATTTCTCTCCTCCCCTGGCAATAATGATAACCTATTTCCCACTAAAATATTCCAGTCTATAATTAATCTATTTTTTCCCCTCAGCACTCATTACTTAGCATGAGAGTAACAAAAATAACTAAGAATTCTTCAGCTAAAAACTTCCCATAGCTTACAATCATAGGTTTAAAAAGCAGGATTAAAAGAACAACTAGTACTTCATTTTAGCCCTAAATTCTTAGAATGTGTTATTTTCTATAATGTACAAATTCAGAATGTCAGAGCCATGTATCTGATTCTGTCTTATGTACTCTAACATACTCCCTAAACTCAGGGGACTTGTGGGGATAACAGACCTCAAGAAAAATCTAAGTCAATAGCATTTCTTCACTCCAATTTCATTTTGCGTCTCGATACTTCTAACAAACATGTTATCAATTAACATCATTTATTCCTAGCAAGGAAACCTCTTAATCAGCCTTCTATTTATAATCAGATTTAAAAATAATAATAATAATAATAACAACAACAACTAGAGGTCTCAAGATATCTGTATGATTTTTTTTTCTCCAAAATTCTGCAGCCTCTTTGTTATCTTTTCTAATCCAGATTAATGTCCAGGCAGATTGTGGCCTATGTATGTCAGCTTTCCAGTGGAATACCACTGGTTGTTCATGTGATTAATGAATAATGTAATCTTTTACTTACCTAAGTACTGGAGGATATGAAGGCACCTAACAGGATTTCAGTGACTTTCAATGTAAAATCCTCTTCTGCTTTAGTCTTTTTACTTAAGAGTTTTAAGTTTCAGATCTAATCTCATAAACTGCATTTCTTGATGTGAACTTTCTTTGCATGAATGATATCTATTACCAGATTTATTTATTTGTAAGATATATATACTAAATTTATCATACATTTATATTATTATAGTACTAAAGGTACACATTATGGAAAGATTATAGTAACTGAGATTCTAAGTTCAAAGTAGGATACTTTTATCTGGTCATATTCTTAGCAGTTAGAACTACTATTTATTACCAGAAAGTAGGTTAAAACCTGTTCTAATAAAATAAATAACCTTACTCAAAGTGAAATTGAGTTTTTGTTGCCTTAGTATCTATAGTTCTTTCCCATCAAGTTAAATTCTGATGTGACAAAATATCCAGTAACAATTGTATATGCTGCCACGCACCATTAGAAATTTGCCAAATTATATGTTTAGCATTCACCTAAAAACAAATCCCCCATTCTTCCTTTAACATTTTAAGACTAACATACCACATATTTCATTCTATGTATTGATGCATCAGTCAATGTAATACTGTTCCAATTGATATTTCCTCAGTTGTCTTCCATTAGTGATTTTTCTGAGCAACCAAGAAATATGTAAGTCATTCCAAAGGGCTTCATTAATTAAACTGCAGAGCTTAAAAAAAAAATAAGTACGCTATAAACAAACATTATTAATTGTAGCTTAAAGTATGGATTAGGGGCATAGCAAGTCCCAGTGGATGATGCGATACATAAACAATTAAAACACATGAGCAATTCAGGAAAGAAATAGCACAAGATTCAACCTGGCTGAATATTTTAACACACTTACAGAAATGATTTATTTGGAAAACAATGCTGAAACACAGCATGAGTAATGATGAACAGAAAATTACACAGAATGTGATATAGCAGCAAATAAACCTATGTGATTATTTGTCAGAACAGGCTAGTGATTACAATTTGACAGACAGTTCTGAGGCACTGCAACAGTAGAATATTAATATAAAGCTAAACATTCATAAAGAAAACAGGAAAATTATAAAACCATGTAGGCTAGAGAACAGTAAACACACTGACAAAGGATCACATCCTAGAGAGGGTCTGCTTGAGTAGGATGAGGATGTAACCTTTAAAATTAGCATTAGAAAAAAAGAGTATTTAAATTATTGCAGTTTTTGATGTCTGTGTGTTCTGTGGGTATGCGGTGAGATAAATATAGAAAAATTGAGAAAAAAAAAAATCAAAAACCAGACCCTCAGTGTATGAGACTCCTTCTATGTATTCATGGAACTATTTGCAACACTGTAACTTCATCAGATTCAAATAAGAAGACTGATACTGCGACCCTGTTTCCCATCTTCCCAAAGTTTTCCTGCAGCTCAATGGAAGAGACTGTATCTGTCCCTTCTCACCTTGGAAGAGGATGGTTAGGCAGAAAATGAGGGAAGACCTCACACTATGTCACTGGTGATCTCTCACTAATATATGAAGAACGGTAAGGTTGAACCTGACCAACATTAAGACCTACACTGCTAAAAGCTATGAAATTGTTCTACAGGAATGTATAATAGGAAGACTGAATTATACCATCACTAAAAATCTAGAGCTAACATGATGATTATCTGTAAATAGGAAGATACTTATTGTATGTATATTACACTAATACTATCCCTACATTTGCTTTAAAAAATAGAAGTATTTTATTATTATCACCATTGTTAAGATTTTTTTATATATATTTTAGCTCATTTCTCAATTCATTGGTTTTGTGCATATAGACTTATCAAGACAGCAGCAGAAGCACATACATACACACTTGGATTTTGCAACATTTGTGTTACTATGATCTTACTGAAGCTTTTAGTGAGCCTTGAATAGGGTAATGCTACATGCATATATTATTCATCTCACACCAATAACCTGTTTTTTGTTGTGGTTTTTTTTTTTTTTTTTTCAGTTTATCTTTAGTCTTGTAGGACTGTGTACTTAGTACTTAGTACAGAAATTTATATGCAGAGATCAGGGATCTTATACCTGATTCTTAAAGTAATAAATGTAAAAAGCAATGTTTCCTAAACTACTTTTTTTTTTTTTTTTTTTTAACTTAATAATCAGATGTAAATTTTTAAGAATATAAAACTTCTGAAATACAGCGGTTGACTTCAAAACTATATACAATAACTGCAGCAATGAAAAGTTAATAGAGAGCTCTTTATGATTCAGTTCGTGACTTCATGCAATGTTATAACCTGCAAATCCATTGGACAAAAAAATAATTTTATAATTTGTTTTGTAACATATATATTCCCACCAAATTAAATCTCAGATATTTAAAATTTTCTTACTTATATGAGGAAGTGCCTGTTTTTATTTTTAATCCCCTAGTGCAGTATAATAATTCCAGTAATTTACTACTATTAAAACATGAAAAAATTCCTGATTGACATGTGGTCTCTGGATAAATAATTTGCTTGCATCTTGATGAGGAAGTAATAAATATAATCCTACATACGTAAGAGAAAATAATTATAGAGGGAGGCTCAGGGACTAATGAAGTAACTATTAATTGCTACTTTATTTGCTTGAGACTGAAGGAAAAGGTAGACTTCAAACTTCTCAGTCAGAAAAGAAGTGCAATTTAATTTGAGGGGGGGGAAATGTCTGAAAATGAATTGTAAAACATTACAGTAGTAATGTAGATAGAACAAGCAATCAATATCAAATCCTGATCCGTATTCATTCAGATTTAAAAAATAAAAATAAATAAATAAATAAATACCCCTATCATACTACTTAGCCAATAAACAGTATAATCTCATTGCTTTTTTAAGGTATGCTGCTTTCACTTTAGTACTTCAATACTGTAAGAATACAACACTCCAGTATAAAAAGATTAGAACAAGTCATAGAACATAGAATGAAGTTAAAGAGTTCAACTTACTTTTTGCATTTTTTTTTTAATGAGAACTTTAAAATAAATAAAAACAGTAGGTTGAGAAAACATTATTAATTCTTAATTCTTTTTAAGGGATTTATCATTTTCTTGTTTTGAACAGTTCTATAAAAAGCTAATAATTGCTTACTGACTGGCTTGACAAAAGATATGATTTTGGAAGTCAGCATTTGAATTACAATCAGCCACTAATCATGCATTTCACTGAAACACTAAAAATGCACAGCTGCCAAATACCTCAGACCAGGTGATAGTACTCAAAAAACACAAATTACCTACTTACACAAACAATCAAAACCATTGTATCTATTTACACTGCAAGATATTTTGTTACTTTTGAAAAAGAAGCAAAAGCAACCCACAAGTTTGATATTAAAATAGAAATAATTATGGTATTATCACTGCAAATTTGTTTGACCCTCAATACCTAGCTGTTACACCGTGTTTCAGATACAGACAGAATACTGAATATTCAGATAAACAAAAACACTGTTCTCACATTGATTGTTCTCAAAAACAATCTGTTTTCACAACAGAATGCATCAAAAATGTCATTGGTCATTGTATGGGAACTGTTGAGTCACGGCCTGAACCACTGATTGCTTCTCTGGGGAAAGGACTGGCTCAGCCCTGGTATTATAAGTGAAGGCAATTCAGCTGGGTGACCAGAAGGGGTGGAGACTGGCTGCACCTCTCTTAGATCCTATTTAAGGGCTGACTGCCACTAGGGAAGGATCTTTTTTCTGGAGATGCTTCCCTTGTGCTGTTTTTTTCTGTGAGTCTAGATCTTCAGATACAGATGAGCACTCATTCCCCGTTTATCACTTTTGCCATTTTACATTTGCATAACTTTTCCACCACAATCTTTCTATCTGTAATAGCCATATTACAGTCTATTTTGAATATTAATATATGCCCATTGAACTTATGATGGGATAGACTGTGAGATTTCTAACAGGAGTCCAGACTCCAGCATATCTACATTTACTCCCCACCTTCCTTATTATTATTTCTTTTTTCCTAAATGTAAACTGACAGCGTACAAGGGGAAACATTACTAAATTTTAGGATGTGATAGAAAACAAATATCTTCTCCCTTGGCACAGGCCATGTCAGGAAGGGTGATAAGGTGAACAAGAAAGCAGCATTACCACTGTATACTACTGGGTATGGACAGGGTTAATGACTTGATGGACTACTGTTCTGACAGGATATTTCTTTTTTCCTCTCCTTTGTGCTATAGGTATGGTTGCAGTACAGAAGTATGCAAAGTCAAGATCAAACACAAAAGTTATCAAATGGAAAACTGAGTCTCATTATCACTTAATAATGCTGCCAAAACCTCATGTCATCAGTGCAAATTAAGGAAAAATACAGAAAATATGACTGAGATAGATTAAATGAGGTTTTTAATCAGGCTACACAGAAAAGCATAAGAAAATAGATAATTGCTTCACCTAAAAAGCACAGCAGAAATGTCATTACAAAACTTCAGAGTTCATTTATTACAAGGCCAGCACAAACAAGCATGAGATGCAGAAAAATGACAGCACATACAAGTACATTAAAGCAAGGATACCATGTTTATTGCTAGGAGTGAGCATACAGACACTACACCTGCTGCTGCCAATGCTACCATACTCAGCTGTTATAAGAGGAAACAAGACACTGCTCCTAGATTCAGTTTTGGGGAGAGCATTCCTTTGTTCCCCAAAGACCTCTCTGTGTTCAGTCATGTACTTTGTATTCCCAAAGCATCCTTATCTACACAAAATGCAACAAGCTCTGTCACTGAAAACTGCCACTGTACAACATACAAGGTCCCAGAAGGACTTTTTTCTCTTTCACTAGCAGCTGTACACCTAGCAGAGAGTGTTTGGCACTACTAGCAGTTCTTCCTTTTCTCTTTTGTATGATGCTGTCTGTGCCTCAAAGCCAAGTATCAGTTCACAGATTGCTTTGCCACTGTTTAAATGTTTAATCACCATGTTCAAATAAGGAGAAAATGGAAGTCATTATACCACATAGTATCTGACTAACTATTGCAGACATTTCATAACAAAGGTGATGGGTAATTAATCTGAATATTTGCCTAAACTTTCCAGAACTTGCTTGAATATTGAGATTAGGTGCCAGAAAGAACAACTATTTAAGATCAAAGGTAAAATTCAATATAAAACCAAGACCATGTAATTAGTACACAAGTTGTTGTTTACTTGTACTTGAGTATATTTAAAAAGATGATTATAAAAAAAGAAAAGCGTCCTTCTCTGACAGAACTAACATCTGAGCTGTTCTCCACCCCATACATAAGTATGGCAAAGAGAAAAATGGTTATTGAATTACACTTCAAAATAGTTGCACTTATTCTTTCTGTTAATATATGCTTAAAGAAATAAAACTGATGAATGGAGAAATGATTATATTCAAGGTTTTTCTCATTGCTATGGCATCTGAAAATGCATTCCACAAACGTACGCAAATTCAGAAATACAAGGAAAGGACAGAACATGATCTAAGAAACTTTTTTATTAACCTGAGAGTGAAAAACCCTACAGAGAAGTTCCCCTACACATAATAAGTCACTGCAATATAACAGTATTACTTGAAAAAGGGCACACTGAAGAAACAGTAAGCAAAAACCTTTAGTCTATTTTCTGAAGTTTATAGGTGGATATCAGAATCAAAACCCTCCAAAAGCAGAGGGAAAAACTATCATTACAAACAGATATTATCAACAGACAAATCTATCATTAACAAACAGTTAAATACTAAAAGATAAAACTCCAGGTAATTAGACATTATTAAAAGATACAGATTAATCTTAACAGCTTGATCAAAGCTATTAAAACTTCCATGTATGAGTTATAATTACTGATGTTATCATCCTTTAGTTCTCTTGCTTAAGATATTTTGTCTTTTTCTAATATTAGATGAAGTTAACTCATATCAGCAAAGACGGGAAATAATCACCATCTTATTTCTCACAAGTAACAATAATTCAGAATAACATGAGAGAAACGTACGGAACTGAAGCCATTGCTTTTCTAGTTTGCAAACCATGAAGAAAAATGTTTACATAACCTTATATCTAAAATACTTTGAGAGATCAGTCTGAGACTAACAATCTGTTATTTGTATTGCAAATGATCCACTGAAATCTTGTCAAAAATTCAGCAACTGTAACTTATATCACAAATCCCACAACATTCATCACTCAGCTGTTGAAAAAGATCTTATTTTCCTTAGCAGTATTGAGAGAAATTTTGGTGATGTCTTTCCACTTGTCATCCAAGTCTGAACAGGAATCATTGCTTTAAAACAACCTGTTTCCAATGATGTTTTTTGCAAGGTATTTTGAGTTGAATGAGAGATAACTGAATGCCCACAAATACATATTTTGAATAACCAAAACGAAATAATGTTTATTTTTTTGATTTTTAATTTTTTTTTTTTTTTTTTCCTTTGAAAGGGTCACTGTATGGGAAATTGGTAATGACAGCCTGAACCTCTGATTAATCAGCTTAGGAAAGTGTCAGGTCAACTGTGGGAGCACAGGTGAGAGTAATGTAGCTGTGCTCCCGGAAGGGGTGGAGCTTGACTCCACCTATTCTAGACCTCATTTAAGGCTGACCACCACTAAGGCAGCATCTCTTGGAGACTGCTCCCTGGTGGAGACTGCCTCAGCATTTCCCATTGAAGGCATCCATATTGGTGAGTTTACCTCATAAATAACCTTTAGAATATCTGTCACCATCTTTGTATCATTTCACCTTATGGTCACAGAAAGCATTATCAAGATTATAATCGTGCAGCTACAACAAAAAGGCACTGTGATTTATATATGTGTACTTTGACTTAGGAAGTTCAATTTGCAAAAATATTAGTCCTTTCAAGTCCTGCCTGCTTGTCTATAGGTCTTCATTAACAGTCTTCTAAGTAACACTTTCTACCTTCCATTTGTTTCATCCACACCTTCCCTCTCTGCTTTTTATCTTTCCTCACTGCCTTAGTTAGCACCAAACATAAGCTTGCTTATGTTTAGCTCACAGAAAAGACTCAGTCAAGAAGAAAGAGTTGACTTCTTCATAGTTTTTCCATAACAGGAGAGGAAGAAAATCTGTCTCTGTTTTTTTATATGCCTTTTATACATCAGAAGAAAAAACAACAACCCACCCACATTGACAGTTAAAGTATCTTTAATTATTTTATTTTGTTCTAGAATGGGGCCAGCATTCCTATAAACTGTGTCTGAATAAAGCTCCTAACCACATATCTTATTCTTGTAGAAAAGTTTGTTTGTTCCTCTTCCCAAAACTATGAAAATTCTGACTGCAGAATAACTCCATGGGATATATACCCAGCATAGATTAAATCCTACTTTGGGACTTGGCATCAAACAGTATCTTCAGATAGCTGTAAAAAAAGATTCTGATTAACTGAATATTAATTTTATTTAGATGAAAGGTATAAGTAGAAAAATATACAGCTTGCTATTTTTAAGAAGTTAAGGTAATGTTACATAAAGTATGAAGACATTATCAAACTTCATAATCATGATGTCAAGTCAACATTCCAATTTTATCAGACTGCTTTAGGACACATAAGTTAGAGTTTATTAAAGATGAACGGGTACAGAGAAAATATTTTACTCTACTCCATATTAATTTAAGGTGTGCATCCTTAGTATAACTACAAATGAGTATTGTAGGTTTTCTGAAGTTTAAATGCTTAAAAACTAAGCAGACCTCCTGCTTGAAGATGCACAGCTGATATAGAACGTGTTATTTAAAGATGGCCTACTATTTCAATAGAACAGAAGAAATATTCCTACTAGTTAATACATAGGAAGAAAACAGCAAGTACTATGAGCTCTATATTATTTAAAAATGTGGTCCATAACTCATCTGATGATGTATTCAAAATGGTGATCAAATTCTGAAATGTTTTAATAGCCGCTCGTGAGAAAGACTTAAAAGATCAACAGCCTCAGAAACAAACAGCAACCTCAGAAAAAAACCTACAACTTCATTTATAATCAAGAAAATCAGTCTTTGATCAAATAAAAATATTTTCTTTACAAAAGGTAATTCCTAAGTCCAAATCCTTAGTTGTTGTTTGAGGATGTATCTGTAAATTGTCAGACTCAAAATAAATAAATAAATGAAAACAAAAAACAGAAAACCCAAACCAAAACACCTTTCATCTTGATTATCAAGAATAGAGCCTACCAAAGAGTAGGGCTCACTGAGTAGCAGCTCCCTTTTTAGGCAAAACTTTCAAAATACTGCAAATGGAGCAAAGATCTGAGAATTTTTACATGTTCATAAATTACTTGTGTGATGCTTTGACAAGTATCAAGTTATGTGAAAATAAATGTTCAGCTACTGCAATGTTCTCACTAACACGGGCTGAACTTTCTTAAGCCACCACAAAAGAGTGTCTTAGTGTCTGACTAAATAACTGTGCATATCCTTGCTAATCCAGATACAAATGTTTTATCAAACATGATTTCTACATATAAAAACTAATGAAGGAATAATTCCAACGAATACATGAAAGTTCTAAATTTAAACTTACAAATAAAAATGCATTGCAGCCTTTAGTAAGCCAATGGAGGATAGAACACTGTCACCCACTCTATTAAAAGATATTTTAATGTCAACTTAGGGCACCTGATATATATATATATATATATATATACACAACGTAAAGTTGTAGTATTCTGGAACCTTCAAAAAAGACTTTCCACTGGCTGCTGCACCAGTAATTCTATATTTGAGCCCAGAAACAATTTTGGCTACTTTTTTAAAGACAGATAAACTTCAGGTATTGCTGGAAAAAAAACAGGAGTTTTCAAATGGGTACAGAATTAACTGTTGTTTTTCAAAAGCTTGTTTTTTTGTTTTTTTTTTTTTAATTTGGAGTGGAAAAAAAAAATAGGTGGCAAGCACCACAATTTACAGATTTGAATAGAAAATAATTATAGCAGACATTTGGAAAACCACCAGTGTTTAAGAGTTTTTCAGCTGTTGGCTAAACAACTGCAGCTATCTTTGCCAAAGCAGAATAAAATGTGTGCTAATTGAAAGTGATTTTTGCATCCAGAAAATAACTTCTTCATTCAACTGTTTTAAGAAGTAAGTTCAACTAATTACTGCTACTCTATCTATTCCATTGCACAACTGATTTTTCAACTTCAATCTCATCCAGAGTTTATAAACTGTGTTTTTCAAATGGAGCTATTTGACAGTGTACAGGACACACTCTCATCATTGACTCTCAAACCTTATTAGCTGTTCCATTTGTGATTGTTGCTTAAGAAGCTCCTCTTAATTCCACACAGTGAAAAATACCACTGTCTTAAATTAAGCCACTAATTCTAATATGGTTGGTTTTCTTTTTCCTACACAAGCAGATAGATTTTTTTTCCTGATATTTATCTCATGTAAATATAAATAATACAAAGCTATTAGTTCAATCTTGAGACAACCTCTATTGTATTTAAACATTAGGAAACTCAATGCTATGTTTTAGATTGAGTTATACATTTTGTTAAATTCTGTTTTGCTCTATCAGTGAGGTAGACCACTGAGGACTAATACCACAAACATTAAGTATTAGATTAACTAGTAACTTAATAAGGAATTTTTAGGTAATTGAATGGAAAATAAATAAATAAATAAATAAAAATCAGACCATAGTATGGAAAAAAAATGATGTAAGAGCATAAAAAGAAAATACAACAGGTGAACACCAATGAGTACTCTTTCAAACATGACTGTATAACAAGACAGAGAAGACAGAGAGGATTTTCCTGTCACTTCTGACTGAGTTAAGCTGACTCTCATTATTATCAGTGATGAAAAATAATACAAACCTAGGTAATGATAATATTTAAGCAAAAAGTTATGTCTTCTATCAAGTGCTAAAATTAATTAAGATAAACTTATTATATTTCTAGATACAATTATCTACAGTTTGAATCAATAGAAAATATGATCTGCATGGTCTAGTTACTGAAATAGCAATCAGCTTCTAATCAGGATACCTTGACATCAACATGTACACAATAAAACTTTGGACGCAAAAAATTACTTTAGAACATGCACAAGTAGAGAGTGATTATGCTATGTAAAAAGGGAGCAAAATTAACACTAAAGTATTAAAAAAAAAATCATCTTCAATTTATGATTTAATCTTGCAAGATATTAAATATTGTGTGAAGAAGTAAAACTCATTTAGAAGCAAATGCATGGAAAAGAACTGATTATCCACTTAGATTAAAGAATATAATTTGCACTGACCTTCAGGATCAAGGAGCTTCTCTATGCCCAGGTGTTGCCTGGCTATGTTAAATGCGTGGTCTAATCGTTGCACAGGTGACTGCTGAGAAGCAACAGCATTCCAATCAAACAGGTCTGGTCTAAACAAACAAACAAAAAACATAATTATTATTATTATTATTTGTGTGTGTGTGTTAAATTATATATTTCTACTGCTACACATCAGTGTCAGCTACTACTCTTCAAATTACTTAATGAAGGAACATGTTTGTTCAGTGCTGGAATTGATGAAGATGGGTTTATGATTTGTTGCCTGTAGTTATCCATATTCATCTTCAACATATTAAGAACTTTTCTTACTCTTCATTAAGTCTCACTGGCCTACAGCCTCACTCCCCCAAACCAGTTGTTTCTACCCGTTGTGCTCTGGCTTTGTGTCTGCCTGAAATGCCTGCAGCAGGTTTGCTTGCTCTCAGTGTATGGGTGAGAAGAATCGTGCTGTGGCTGTGCACACTGAGATCAACTCATGGCAAGCCAAGCAGGATAAGTAACTGCTGTGTTTATTTTGCAGCCTTTTTCCTCCTTTCAGTGCCCAGTTTTTTACAATTCTAAGAACATAACTGCTGCTGAGAATGCCAACTCTCTGCTATATCTGATTGAAATTGGCCAACAGGTTCAGCATATCATAATGTGGGAACATATGCAGTCTAACTGCACGAGCCACTTCTCATACCAAAACCTTTAGAAAAACACATACTTTTCAGATGAGTACAAAATTGTACTCCAGTCATGGGTTTTAGCTGATATGAGCCAAAAGCCTACAGCACAATTTAAATGTGCTTACAGGAAAAGAGCAGCAACAAAATTGAATTACAGCTGAGATAGATAATCTGAGTACTTGTACTATAAATTGCAGTATCTGCAATACAAATACTGTTAATACAGCACGATCTTTGGCATTTCATCTAAGAATTACTTATTAGGAGATCAGAATTTGCTATCGGGCATTCTGGAAAAACAAGTTTAATCAGGTGATCAATAGTTAATGTGCATACAATATGAAAAAAACAATTGCGCAATTTGTGATTTTGACACAATGTTCTAAAACAAACCACATACATATGTAATTTTTCCTAGAGATAAATCAAGTACAATCTAAACAAGCTACAATATTGTCATTAGTTATGAATGATTTACTTACATTTTTATTAAATTCAAAAGTTCATTTTAAAAAGTGACTCCTATAGTTAAAATAGATGGCAAAAACATTAAGTACATCAGACTGCAATAACTTCAAGAGAACAAAGGAAAGATTATATTTATGTAGCAGTAATTTCTTAGTTATGCACCCTTGCTGTCTAATTTCTTCTGAGGGGAGTGATTTACAGAGTAACAATTAAGTTTTTATAAACTATTTTGCTTCTCTATGCAGAGATGTTTAAATATTAATTAAGAATAGACTGCAATCATTAATTTCTCCTTTCCCCATTCAGAAAGATTTCAAAATATGAAATTCTGCGGGAGACAGGAGGCTAATGGAAATGGAATCTTAAGAGGTTATTATCTCTGTCTCTAGTCATGGATGAAGTAAGACTGTGACCTCAGAGACAGGCTTGAGTACCAAAATACATGCATTTTCAAAATACAGACTACATCTGTACAATTTCTTGCATCCTCCTCATACTGCATCTGGATGGGATGGAGCTAACAGTCTTGATGGCAGCCCACATGGAATGGTGGTTTAAACAGTGTTGAGAATACATGCTTTTTTCTCTTTTTGGCTTTTGCTGTACTTACACAGTATCAAGGCTTTTTCCTGCATGTAAGCTGGATGTGTGCATAAAGGAGGAAGGGGCATTGACATAGTCCAAGAAGTCTGATGTAGGGCTGGATGCACACAGATTGGCAGCCTTATAGGTGTCTATCACAGACCCACCTCCAACGGTAACACAGGCATCAATTTCCCCCTTTTTAGCAAATTCAGTGGCATCCAGGAAACTCTGGTCTGTTGGCAACATGCTCAGCAAGAAAAACTGGGATAAAGTAAGAAGGAGATTGGGGTTTTGTCCTCCAAGGCAATTGTTGCTTAGAGACTGGCTGGGCATCCATCTGCTTGTGGGAGGTATTGAGTGACTACGTTTTCAACACTTGCTTTTCCATTCTACTTTCCTTCATTTATTTAACAGTCTTTGTTCTTACAAGTTTTCTTGCTGTAGCTCTTCCTGCTTTCTGCCCTATCCAGGGGGCACAAAGCATGAAAACAGCTGATCAATTGCTGGCTGGGGTCCCACTGTATCCTATATTTACTCATGGAGATGTTCTTCACTTCTTCTCTGAAATTTAATGTTTTCCTTTTTTTTCCTTCCCTATGGCATAGAATGCCTAAGCTCATACATCAACATTTGTGAAGGGAACACTGCACTAATGACAGAACTATCTACTCTTCTTTTCCTGAAAAGCTCTCCATGGATGTCTTGGACAAACATTACAGATACCATCATGTAAAAAATAAAATCAGTGACAAAAGCTTTTAGGATAAGGACAGAGAATTGAAGTATCTGAAGGACTACTTTCCCAATCCAAAAATATTTTTTCAGGCCTTTGATTTCAAGTTCCAGTCATGTTTCTTCCTCTGAGTGGCACACTGTTTTCACAAAATCATAGCTGGTTTGGTGAGACAAGATTTTATGTACTGAATCATGCTGTCTTCTAACCAGTCTGGACTCCATTTAGGCAAGAACAATAACATTTGGAATTATGGTCATCAATAATATCTTGGATATTCAGTGTCATACCCCTTCTCTTTGAGATGACCAAAATTTGAACTGAGACACAACTATAAGTGTAGCAAGAGCTCCTAGCAAGTGTCTTATATTTTCTCAATATAATAAAAATAAAAAAATGAAGATGACAGCACAGATTTCAAGCTGACTCAAATGTATATATGGCCATCTACAGCATCTAAGCTCCCAGAAAATTGACTTAAATTAAATACATATACATATTGAAAAAGCTCTCCCTAATTCAACAGTAATTTAACTCTGTGGATTGTTCCTTTTTGGAAAGAATGCTTCAGCATACACACTTCAGCAGTTCCATCACTAGATTATGATTTATAGATTATAATGGCAGTATGAAACATTATCTTCTTGGTGAAAACTTTATAGACATTTTGATTTGTGTACATACAGGGCAATATGACCAAGCATGACTGCAGGGGATACTAAAGTCTAGAAGATTAAGAATTGCAGTATGTGGCAAATAGTTCTTAAAAATCCATGAAACAACAGTGAAACAGAATGTTTTCTAATGGCAAAGGAGTTTTAGATCCATCAACATAGTGGTAAGCAGGTGTGAAATAGAACAGAATAGAAATCGAATGGAATACTGATTCTCAGCCTTCACTTGTTCTCTCAGTGTTGTTCAAAGTGTGGGAAGGGAGAGGAAATCACTTTTCACATCTGCAACTTGGTTTGTATCTGACAGGCAGTAAAGCTAAGCAGACATAGCTAGGAAGTACTAACTTCTCTCCTTGAGAATATAAAGGTATGCACATTAAACAAAAACAAAAAAAGCCACCAGCTGATCAGCTAAAGCAGTACTAATCTTATTTATGACACAATCATGGACAGCACGCATTGAAAGGACTAAAGGCTTTGACTGTAATTATATTACATTTATGCATATACGTGTAATATGTAATCAGAGAAATGATTTTGCTCAGAAAAGACCTTCAAGACTATCTAGTTTCCAGCCTCTTAATATGAGCAGATATACTTTCCACCAGCTCAGACTGACCAAGGTCCCATCCAACTTGGCCTTGAACACCTCCAGGTGTGGAACAACCACAGCTTCTCTGGGCTTCCTGTGCCAGTGCCTTGCTCACCATTCTCATCGTTAAAAATTTCTTCTCTATCCAAACCAAAACTATCCTTTTATCAGTTTAAATGTTCCCTTGTCACTGTATATAGCATGTGCTCACGTTATGCCGGTCATGGACTTAATTTGGTACTTGCGCTGAACAGTTCAGTCACTCATGGACTTCAAAAACTTTACTACAGAAGCTCTTAAAAAGAACATTGTTTAATCCAGGCAAGCTAAAATAGTTATTGAAAACTTTGAATATACCTGGGATATTCAAACTAGCATGATCGCATTGTTGTCTTCTGCATTTGTTTCTGTTTTTATTTATGGTTAAGAAACTATGTACAAACAGGCTGCCGTAAGATCACCCTGGAGCAATTCCAACAGATAGTTTTGCAACTAGCTGCAGCTCCTAGCAGTGATAGTGTTTTAAGACACACTTTCCAAGTGCACTCTAATAAATCCTCAGATACCACTTGCTAAATCTTTGACAAAGAAATTGAAAACTAAATTTTCATAAGTGCAAATACAGAAATTATAGCAAGAATAACAACAACAACTGAACAGTTTGTTAAGAGTGAATAAAAAATGATCAGTATTTCTAAGGATCTGTTTATTTACTCACTACAGACAGTCATTCATGAATTTTTCAACGTGAACTTGAAGTTAATTCATCTTTCTCTGGCATGTATAAGGCAGTGAATCTTGAAGAGATCCATTTTGCAAAGATGTAGAACAGGAAGAAAAACAATGCAGACTGAAGTTGGATAGATGTATTTGACACTCAAAACACTCTTCGTTAAAGTTTGAAACTCTAACACATATTTTCTCCTCGAGGTAAAGAATAATACTTGCTAAATCAAGGCTTGTATGGAGAAAATTCAGAAAATCACAGAATTTATAAAATCACTAAGATTACACAAGGGGAAGAATTTGAAAGAACCCGAAAGAAACACAGTGGAACATTTTAAAGATAATTTTACATCATCTCCGCATTTTGCAATAGCTGTATTGTTTTCACTTCCTTGGCATTTCTAAGGTATCACAAGTCTTTAAATCAGCAGACTTTGTGACTTACATAGCCTTCTCTAGAAAGCAGTTACAGAAAAACACCACAGAAGAAGTTTAACAAGATATTTCCTTAAGCTCCTTTAACATCTAAAATGCTAATAGAGTTGTGCTGCAATAAAGTAATTAAAAAACAAAACAAAAAAACCCAACCAAACAAACAAAAAAAAACTTTATAAATCTTATTCACAAAAAAAAAAAATAAATTCATTTGTGCATCTAAGAAAAAGCCACATTCAGATCATAAAAGTCACTGCCTCCATTTTAAGGAGTGTCTTTGTTGTTCTCACTTTATCTGAACGAGCAAACTTTGCAGGTAACTTCAGTACTGTCACAGTTATAAAACATGAACCTTACCTCTTCATACCATTACTTTTCTTTTTACATTTCCCTCAACCTACTCAACACAAGCTTTTGCTTTCTTTACTCAGGAAGATCCACTCCTTTTTAATGTCATTTTCCCTTTTTCCCTCTTGACCTGCTGTCCTGGAGCAGAAACAGCTTAGGATAGTGAAATACTGGCCTAAGTTCAAGTGCTCTAAATAAGCAAGGAGGAAGCTAATACATAATACTTACTCCTCCTTTAAAACGCTGATTAAAAGGTCAGAAAGAATATATATCTCTATCTTTAGGCAACTTACTTAGATGACAAAGATCTCTGATACCCATTTGTAGGAGAAAAAAAAAAAATAAAAAAAAAATACAAGAAATAATGGGAAAAGTTTCATAGAATCATACAATGTCTTGGCTTGGGTTGGAAGGGACGTCAAGGATCATCAAGCTCCACCCCCCACACCTCCATCACTGCAGACAGGGCCACGGACCTTCACATGTAATACTAGAGAAGGCCACGGACCTTTACATGTAATACTAGAGAAGGCTGCCCAGGGCCCCATCCCACCTGGCCTTGAATATCTCCAGGGACTGAGCATCTACAACCTCTCTGGGCAGCCTGTTCACTGACCAAGAGCCTGGAGGAGCAGGGTCAGTTTCAACTGCAACCCAACCTAATTCTTCTCACCAAAATATTTTATTATCCTTATACACCTAGGGAGATGGTTCTTCTTAACAGCTACTGCCTTGTTTAGTCAGTAAAATGCAGAACACACCATTCACAGAACCATATCCTGAGTTTATATTCTGAATATTTGCAACTCAAGCTCACTAATGTGCCCTTTCTAACATTATCAAGAGACCCGTGCTCCACTGCTTCTTGAACTCAGTATTAAAAGCAATTGCAATAGAACCTAAATGTCCCTAGAGATGCAGCGATTACACAAATGAGAACAACTAATTCAATTAACCTCTTGAAAAAGAAAAACAGAAAGAGCATTAGAAATATCTGATAAAAAATAATAATAATAATATAAAAGTAAAAAATCAACCATAAACAAGAGAAAGGACAGATAAAAGACTATGAGAGAAAGCCTCCTACTGAGAGTACTGCTCTCAGCACATTATATGTATTTAGTGCTTCACACTAGTCTCTTACTCTCTTTTATTCCCTTTGAGAAGGCATGGAGAATATTCATTCAGATTGAATTCCACATTACTCACTGAAGATCTCCCCAAAACATAAAACAAGCCAACCAGCCTTCAATGAAAATATCAGATAAGAAAAATAAAAATACCAGGAATGATGTAATAGGGATTGGATTGTTTTTGTTTCATTAAGGCATTTAATTATTCCATTACTATCATTTGTCAAAGTAAAACAAAGCATTTTTAGTGAGATTAGTGCTTCATGCTAAGCCAGTATCCCCTCACAGTTAACAGCCTTCAATCCTTCCATATCTCAGGATTATAAGGAATTTCGATTGGGAGATTTTATGTTTTGTGCACACCTTTTTAATGAGAATTCAGCAAGGCTGCCCAAAATGGTTGTGTTTTTTGTTTTCACTCCGGCCTTGAGCTTTTTGCATCTGAATCATGAACAGAAGTAACTTAGGGCTACAAAGATGGGGAAGGGTCGAGAGGGGAAGATGTATGAGAAGTGGCTGAAGTTGCTGTGCTTGCTCAGCACAGAGCAGAGGCGCTGAGAGGCCTTATGGCAGCTGCAGCCCCTCACAGGGAGCGGAGGGGCAGCACTGAGCTCTGCTCTGTGTGACATTGACAGGTCCCGAGGGAACGACATGGAGCTGTGCCAGGGGAGGGGTGGCTGCGTTTAGGGACAAGGTGTGCACCAGAGGGTGGTGGGCACAGCCCTGAGTGCTGAAGTTCAAGGACTGTTCAGACAACACTCTCAGACATACGGTCTGTTTTTTGGTAGTCCTGTGTGAAGCCAGGAGCTTGACTCAATGGCCCTTTTGGGTCCCCTCCAAGCTGCAGTATTCTATGATTCTGTTACGCTGTTGGTACTGTCTAGGAAGTTTTTAAAGGGCAGATATAGAAAATGTAAAAGTGGGAGAAACAGAAGATTGCCCAAAATATAGCAACTTCCCAGTGCACTTATGACTTCACTTATAGTGAATATAATGCTTTCCATATTGAAGTGTCTGTTCTCAAATGTTTTACACAGCCACTTACCTTGAATTATGTTGAAATACTATCCAGCATCTGAACTGAATCATACACTTCTCAATACAAACATGATGTAAGACAGGTTGATGTGTTTTGTTTTGTTTTCCCTTTTTGAAGACCAATATGACACACAGAATATATTGTTAGCTATATCCTCCAAGTGTGGTAACATTAAAACCAAGAAGAAATGTAAAACTATTTCCCAATTTTATCTACAGTTGCCTTCATCCTGATCCTCTTCTCTTTTTCCCCACACCACACAGAAGGAAATGTCCACAACATTGGTGCAACAGAAGTGTTACAGAGCCTGTAAATTGATTTTGTGCATGGAAGGCGTTGAAGGATATATCAAAGATACAAAACTACAATAAATACTATATCATTTACAAAGTTTTCTATGTTAAAGTTTACAAGCATTTCCTTCAAAATTGTTCTCAATTATCTGTTGTGAATTGCAAAAAGCAGAGTTTGCAATACAGCTAATTGTCTCAACATCACAGATGAAGAGCATAACTAACGCTCGCCCCCCCCCCTCCCCCGCACACACACACACACACACACACTGTATGTCATGATTTCTGAGAATGTTAATTAAATTTATTTATTTCTTTAAAATACAATTTAAAAACTTAGGCAGTCAGCCAATATTTCAGATGAAGCACCACACAGGACATGGTCAAGTGTTTATTTAGATGCAGTTATAAAAAAAGGGGCTTGATGTATTTTTAAAAGAAAAATCTAACTACTAGTGTAGTTTAGGCTTACCACAGGAATAACCACAGAATGTAGGAATTAATCCTAACAACTTACTACTTTCTGCCAAAATACTATTCTTTGCACTTGAGTGTAAAAATATTATGAAGAAATGTCTTTGAAAGCAGATAAAACATGACTGAGTTGAGTAAGGAAAATTTAATGTTCGTATATTCTAAGAGACAGATTCCTATAGACAGCAAGAAGAAATAACTAACATCAGGGAAATCTTCCCTCACTTCTGGAGAGCGGGAGAATTGGAGAAACAAAAAATCAAGCAGGGAAAACAACTGAGCTTCAATCAAAAGTGTTTTTGTTAAATGACTTTTAATCCTAAGTATTTAAAATGCAGAGTATTAATAAAGCATAGCATGTGGGAGACATGGGCTTTCATGTAGCCTGGTGCTCATCCCCTGTTGTCAGGTTTACATTCAAACTGTCCCCTTAAGCACAAAGCCAAGACACTCTGACACATAAGAAGCAGGAACCTGCATTTTAAATTGGCTAAAGTAACTGCCTAGGCTTCTTATAAAAGGCTTTTTATTCTTTTATGGGGTAGAGGTAGATGAACAGTCAGAGTATATTAGCACACCTATTTTATTGATTGTATCTTGAATCTTGAAGGCCAATTCAGTGCTCCTGCATAAAGTGCAACGTCACTGAAAATCAATAGAGGACACACTAAGCAAGTGCTTCACCTGCAAAATTACTTACTCTGGGCTACAGAGAACAATGAATCTCCCCCTGAGACATTTGAAGATTAACTCAGTGATTAGTAAAGTCCAGAAGAAGACAACTAGTGCATCTTGGAGTTAATGGAGACATACCTCCAGGAATCTTAATGCATGCTTGTAGTTTCCTGGAAAATTGCACAAATTCCTGGACTAGAGACAAAACTTGTGGAGAAATTCCTTTTTAATTCCACTTAGTATATGTGCACTATGAAGAATGCTATGCAAGATTTATGACAGTGAACATAAGATGTGCAAAGATGTTCTGCTGCTATGTTACAGTGAAACTGTAATGTGTAAATGATACACATTAATTTCAGTGAGTAGGAAATAAACATTCACAACTAGTGAGCTTTGCACTGAAGAGCAGATAGCAGTAGATAAGATACAACTTACAGACACTGAAAGAACTATCTAGCTTAAGTAGGATGTAGGCAGCTATCTGCATCCCAAGCCAAGGACTGCTAAATAAGAGCATCTGTTTACATATCAAGAGCTTATTTTAAAGAGCTGGACAGAATGGAATTTCTGATTATGGATTTCAGGCACTAGGTGATGATAGGCAGTATTTCTGAGCAGGCAATTTGAGTATTTCAGTATCAGATACCTAGACAAGGAAACAGGCAGCCCAATATCACATCCAAGTGTAAAGGCACATGACAACTTTGGCCTTCTGCTACACTGACTTGCTAAAACCTATATCAAAATTGTTAAAATGTCAAACAATTCTACTGATTTTAGACTTTGAGTTTACAATACCAATTAGCTATTCAGTATAATTTTAGTATACCCTTACTCTGGCCTTTTTAAGATATTTTCCTTTTGAGATCTGATTCTAGTTTATTTTTTCTTTTATTTTATCTTATTGTTGTTGTTGTTGGAACAATATGACACTCTCCTGTTATTTATGAATGTCATTCTAGGGACTTCATCACTAGATGCCAAGTCTCAACTGTTTATTTTGTAGTGAAAGTCACGTATGACACCTGAAGCATCTGCATAGGCATTTGCTGCTTTACTTTGAAATTATTACTCAACAGTTTTTGTGGAAAAAGAAAAGACTACTTCAGGCCCTTAAAAAAAAAGAAAAACTTTATAGTGCTTTGTGAACGTTCATATAGAAGGAAAAATCAAAATGTCATAAAACAGAATAAAATTTTCCAGTTTCACAATCTATAAATATATACATGAAATGAAGAGTAGCTTATAATGATCATATTGTTAGCACATTAAAACTCTTGTAACTGCTGAAGAGCAGATTATAGGAATAATGATATGCAAGGAGCCTAGAGTTACATATATATTTGCTGTAACCTTCGTTAAGCGTTAAGTTTTCCCCCTCTCAGTTCTCACAGTGCAGTGAAAATAGCACCCTGGAAGATCCAGGGAAAGATTTTGTTGAACTGCATAAATTACTTCCCTGAAATAATAAAAAAATTGTATTCTCATGAGCTTTCATCTAAAATTAATACACTAAGATGCATGTATGATCAAAAAGAGAGAATGCACATGTGTGCTCTAAAATTAATTAGCTTGAAGAAGGCTACATTCTTCTAAGGATGTAGCTAGTAATTAGCTCTATAAATGAGCTATTAACAGACAAATCTATACCAACACTTTGATACGACAAATGAAGAGCATTACTGACCATGCAATATCACCATTTTGAGTACTCGTCTCAGTAGTAACAAATGTAATGTTAGCCATGTATTTACCAAAGTAAAATGAATTTGTTTGAGACTGTCATGATCTTGTAATTATTATCTGCATGTATCTCATCAGCCTGTTAATGAGATTTTTGTTATACAATTAAGTGGTTGATTTTCCTTGGCAAATTATCCCCAACAACAATCACCACTACAAAAGTAGGCGAGCTTTGTAGATGCATCAAACTCTAAATGCAAAGCATGAAGTTCTTAGATGCTCAGAGTCCAGTTAAAGATGAAATTCTCCAAGCACATTTCCCAAAATACAGTTTAACAATATATCTAAGAGTGTAGAACCATGGACTTCACTGGCAAAGTGTTACCATCGTGTCAGCAGTGACCTTAACCAGACAGTTTCATCCAGAAACAGTTACATAAGCAAGTGAAAATTCTGGAAATACTTGTAGATCTTCACTAGTGTATCTGAAAGATGGATAGTGTCTAGCTGTACTTTTGGAAGTGTTTTGCAAAATTTCATTTCAGGCTTTTAGCAACTAAAAAAAATATTGCTTGGCTTGTACTAATATTTTCTAAACTCCAATTACCTGTTGCTAAATAGAACATATTAATGCCTGTTCAAAAACTCAAATGACAATTTGAAGCAGTCAGCTGCCTTCCAGGTTTATCCTCTTCAGATGAGAGTTACAGAAGTATGAAAGGCAGATCAGGAGGTTTTCCATATTTAAAAATAAGTGTTACTTTGAAACCAGTAGTGCCAAGAACCTCACCAGCTAGACCTTTAAAATAGACTGGCTTGCGTCTTTTCCTTAATCCAAGTATACAGAACCACCAGAAGAATTTGAATCTCTAAAGTTTCATATAGCATAGACTGGAGCAAGTCAACTACTAAGAGAGGGAGAATACTAAAATCAGCTGGGGAGCAACATAAAAGGTTTTGAAAATAAAGACTACTTTCTCTAGCTCTGTCTTTTCAAGGTAAATCCATACTTTCAATCCAGCAACTGTCAGAGGCTTTCAACAAGCACTACACTGTGCCTCTTTAGGTGCCTAAAGGAAAATGTTTTCCCTCTAGGTCAACCTCAAAGGTTTAATTTTGGATTTACTGCTCGCTTTTCTCAAAAGTTTCCAATCCTGTGATCCTCTATCAGACTCTCAACTTGCTATGCATTGAAATTCCAGGAAAGGATCTGAGCATCTTCACTTACACTATAGGAAAGCTCAGATCCTCTTGATCCTCTTCCTTTGCAAGAGGTTTTCAGTCTGACAGTGAATCTACCCAGTAGACAGTAAAAATCACATAACAGATACACCATCCTCAGGTCCTGCTGAAGCCATGTGTTACAAGCTCACTGAAACAATCAGAAGTTAGTTTTCCTACCTGTGACTGTGAAGGAGTGCATTGAAAGCCAATCCATCAGACCAGCTACTGGTGAAATTGATAACATTGACCTGTGGGTAATTACGAGTTGATTGACGGACCCAGCTAAGCAGAATCTTTTCACTGTTTGTCTGCTGCAGTCCAGCCATGATGTTTTTCATTACATCTTTGACCTGCAAAAAAAAAATAAAGCCAGAATCTCATCAATGACTGAACTTCCTTATTTAAAGCTGAATCTTTTTTGGACTCCCAAAAGCTCCAATTGCCTAGATATAAGCATTGAAGAAAAGCCTCCTAGGTAACCAAAGAACATATGTGGTGTCACAGTACAATGATAGCGATCAAACTGGAATACATAAAAACAACTGACACTGACTTGTCTGCCATTGCAAGCGCATTCAGTATAATCACCACTATTTCACATGAAGCGCTCCATGAGCAAGCAGAGAAGGTACATTTGCATGCACTTCTTATTGGAACAGAATGCATACAAAAGCAGCCTTTCTCTTTGTGGTTTTCTTTCCTCTGGAAATGCATCTTTAGTTAATAGAATATGTTATAATAAAGGCTGATAAAATGATGAAAAGCATTTTTCTCTCATCGACAAAGTTGAAATAAGTACAAAGGTAAAATAAATAAGAACAGTAGAGAGCACAGTATTTTCTATTTCAGAATGTAAACTGTATTTGCATATGTGTATCTGGATGAAAAATAAATTTCACTGCATATATTAAAGGAACAATGTATACCTGTATGCATGTTTTGAATTCTGTTTCAGAAACAGTTAATATTCTTCCTTCATCAGAGAAAGCCCACCTACCTCTAGTTATTACTTTACAGAGAGCAATTAATTCGGAGGGCTTCTAAAATATTTCCCTGGAGTCTGATACAGTGTAGCTGCTAATATATTTCTTAGCAACTTCTTTACTGGTGAAAGATATATTCATAATTTATTTTCTTGTAAAGTATTCCCTTTGAAATCACTGTGCTCTCCACATACCTTGGAAAGAGTGGCAGCTTTTAAAAATTTTTCTCTAAGATAAAATTTAACTATAAAGTTGTTTTTTCTTATTGACTCATCTGAAGTATTTCTTTGTAATTCTCACTGGCAGTGCTCAGCAATCAGTATCAGTCAGAAAACAACATCTAGTTAGTGCACTATTTAGTATCTGACAAGGATTGACCACATTCTAATAATAAAACCTGTAATATAATACACAAGCTATAATCCCAAAGCACAATCAACTACAAAAATAATAATAATAATAATAATTACTAATGTACTGAAGAAAACCAGTAGGTATCTATCAGTTTATTATCCAGTCTGACACTAATCAATCCAATCCCTTGAATCAATTATTGAGTGGAGATGTGAATAATAAAACAATCTCCCGTTTTTACATCTGAAATGCATACTATCATTAATGCCTTCAATTTTTCATTTTAAGACAGGTACAGAATTAATCTTGTAATTTCTTAATTTTGGAGATGAAGAAAGGAGGAGAAACTGACCCACTATGAAATTCTCAGGCCTTAATCTTACCTTTGATCTACAAGTATAATTTCTACCAATGGCAATGGTACAAATGCTACTAAGATAAGAATAATAGCATTCTATGGTTCCTCCAAATCTATACCAGAAAACTGAAAGTAAAGAGTTTGGAAAAATTACTAAATATGCTATTTAGTTTAGCTTTATGTGTCTGTTGGGTATCCTTAATTTCTTCTTAATTTTCTCAGTGTTTATTATTGAGACTTGCCAAATTAGATTTAAATAATCCAGCGAGAAGCAAGGAGTTCAACTCCTATATTTCCACACGCACAATAAAAAAACTTCCTGACTACAAGAATATAAAATTTTGTTCTTCATTAATTCAGATGCTAAAAAGAAGAACAGTTTCAAATGTGACATTTGTTATAGAACCACAGAATCATAGAATCACAAGGTTGGAAAGGACCTACAAGATCATCTAGTCCACCCATCCAATATACCACACTTAAACAACATGAAAGCCTACAAAGTATTCAGATTGTGGTAATGGATAAACTTGCACGCTACGGTTTCATTTTTCACTCTGGATTTTTATCGTGTCCGTGTGTTAATGAGTACAGGCATATCTGAGTATAAGAAGTAAACCATAGCATTCGATAAATACAACGTTCTTTTTGTGGGACAACTGAATTTATGCATAAAGAAAAATTAAAAATATAAGAATTAAAGGTACACAAAGTTTGTAAGAAATAAAAAAAACAAACGTCTACACTGACGTTTATGTAACAGAAAGTATAAATGAACTGTAAGCACTGTGAAACTATAAATTAGCCATAAAATAAAGCAATGGGCTGCCAAGGAGGGAACTATTCAAATGAATCCAGGCAAACTCATTATTTTTTGCTTATGATTTAAAGAGAAGCAGCCTGAAGTTCTCCAGTTCTTTCTACTTCTGAGTAAACAGCTTCAAACTCATCTTGTTGAGTTTAATAGTCTAACAGCAGATGAAGATTTACTCTAATTTTCTTGCATTTCTTTGCAGAAAACTGCTAAATTGATGGTTTTTTTTGCTGTCTCCCAGGGAATTGCGGGCATTTAAAATAAGAAAAAGCAAAAGGACCTGGTCTCATCCTGAAGGTTTAGACTGCTTCTTATTCAGTGAGAAACAGTGAATAATTCCCCTTCTGCAGCTGGAAGCCTCCTTGTTTTCCTGAGCACTTCCATCCTTTCTGTCCCAACAGCAGCACCCTGCACTGCTGTGAACACTGAAGGAGCTGCAAGTGGGATGGCTTGGCCCTGAGGCAAGTCTGCAGCTGAATGCAAAAGAGCAGGCTGGCACTGAGGTTAGAAGGAAACTTTCTGAAGGCTTCTTAGTTAAGATGTACTTAGAAATGTGTGTGTGTCAGCCTCAAGAGCTTTTGGATGGATTCCACCCTGAAATAAGCTGCCTCAGCATCCAAGCTCAAAAACTACACCCATTTCAAAGCACCTAGCAGTTCTACATCTTGCTGGCTGGTGACCTCTGATATTCATTTATTTGTTACCACTCCCTTCTAATGCCATATATCTTCACAGGAAACAGAGCTTTAAGGTATAAGAAACTCCAACTAGTGGAAAACAGAAATAGTTGTTCCTCCTGGGGGATAGCCCTATACTATTGTAATAAGAAAAACTGCTTTTGAATAGAAAGGGGGAAAGGGCAGCATAAACACCACCACAGGTAACTTTCAACATGAAGAAATGATAAACTAAAGGCTATGAACAGAACAGGCACACGACCTCTCATCACACAGAGAAACACTGAGGTGCATACACCTGGGGCACAAAGGCAGGGAGAGGCCATCTCCAAGCAGCTGGAATTGAAAGGAGCTGGCCCTGTCACCTTTACCACCAGGGAGGTCTCCTCCATTCCTTGCTGTTGCCAGATAAATGTACCTCCTTCTGGGAGCTATGCCGAGGAGATGTGAACCAAGCACAGAGCATGGTACCTCTGTACACAGCTTGCTTTGGAGCCTCAAGGCACCCATTTCAGCTTAAGTCACCTACAGCTGTGGACTAGGATTTGGGGAGGGTGAAAGTGAAGGAAGGGGATAGATGGCAAATAGAATGGTCACAAGGGAAGGCACGATCTAGAGGCCTAGATTTTGAGGAATGTAAAGGTCAAAGCCTCCGAGGTACTAAGAGCTAAAAAACCCTTTAACTTTGGATGGCATGGGAAGCATCTGGCACTGGGTGCAAAAGGGCAGTTGAAACCAGCACATCTGTGTCTGGCCCACTGCTGCAGAGGACTTCTGATCTATCTGCTCGACTGCCAGGAAGCCCTGGAGCCTTTGTGTGGGTGTGGGCTATCTAGGAACGCTGCACACCAGCAACAAAAGAACAGGTACATAACATTTTAGTGGAATGGTACAGAGATTCACTACACCAGCCACTACAAGACGGGGAGAAGGACAGAATTTAAAATGTTACTCATGAAGTTAAGGTATTTTCATTTTGCTCAGTCAAACAGGGACTGGCAGCTCCCTGACAGAATGATTCAGTATTTTTTACCTATTATATTTCAGATATTCTGACTGCACGGATTACTTTTTTTTATAGCCAGAATCCCCTCAACTCTCTTAAAGCACGTTTTAAATATCTCCTTTTTAAAGAACATTTTCATAGATGTTCCAGACACCCATCAAAGTAGGGGATATTCTTTACTCATTGATTTGAGTTAGAATAATAAGTCTGTTAGTATTTCATTTCCACTAACATATTTCAAAGTAAAATGGTAATTCCAATTAAAGTGCAGGCTCTGCAATAAGTGCATGAGAAGTCTGAAACTGTTAATAGCTCTGCAAAGAAGGCTAAGTGGAATATATCTCTCTGGAATATTTTCCTCATGCACATAGCTATTACTTTGCTCTTTTTCAGCATTTTCTTTGTGACTTATACAAAAGATGTTTGTTAGGTTTGGTTTTTCATTCCATTTATGAAAACAGGTTTGCTCTTATAAAAAAATGAAAGCACTGAACACTGCCATACAGAATCTTTTTATGCTCTTAAGAGAGATTTTCTTTGTCAAGTGTAACAATTCAGGAATTAATGGTATTGTTTTCTTTTTGTTTAAATGTTAATTGAGCAGTGAGGCTGAGATCACAGAACTGTGAGGAAGAGGGCAGCAGCTTCAAAGAAATAGAAACCCTAATAGATTCAGAACCACAAAGGGCTTAGGCAGCAAGCAGGTACTCAACTCAGAACCATGGTTAAATTTGAGTGAAACTTCTAATAATAATTTGAAAAACAGGCTAGATAAGAAAGGACATAATCACCACAGGGGACAGAGAAAGCCACAAGATCTGTACTGAACAGAAATGAGAGTGGCAAGAATGAGACAAATCTTTTCTGCTGCAGTGCCTCCACAACTGAGAATGCTGATACCCACTCCGACCAGCACTGAAGCACTTTCTTTTCATGAACATTTCTTCCTTCACTTCTCTCTCTGTCTTTTATATTTCACACAAAGAGCCTGACATTTTTGTAAGAGGCGGTCTTGTTGTCATATATAATTGTAGTTCTATCCTAATGTCAGCCTGGCTGCAGCATGTGAAACTGAAAAAGCTTTTTGCCTGTTCATTTGTAGAAAAAAAATATTTAACTGCCATACGACTCATATCTGCTTTTTGCATGCGTGCAGGTGTACTTCATCTAGGTGACTCTTCTTAGCACTGAAAGCTTTTGGAATCATTTGCAAAAGCAGGATTGCATAGTCAAGCACAGAGTGCAACAACAGCATAAATAAAATCAGCCACTTATTGTACATAGTTTTTGGCCTCATACATAAAGCAGACTCGATACAAATCTTAGGGAAAGGAATGTTTAACTCAATGGTAAAGAACTGGCAGAAAACTTTGGTTGCCCTGAGTTTTAATTTAGTTTTAAGAACAGCTTGTCATGTTTCCAGCTGCCTAGTGTGAAGAACCATCTGTGACAAGGAAAATAGCACAAAGAGGAAGAAGTGACCCATCCTTAAGAAATTTATGGACTTGTTTCACCAGAAGCATTGTAAAACTGTAAAATAGTACCAACTTAAGAACAAAGCAGAACAATCACAAACGTTCGAGATTCATGCAAATCACTTCAAAACTTGGAAGAAGAAATGGAAAAGAATGTTTTTTGTTTGTTTGTTTGTTTTTTCTTTTTTTTTTCTTTTTTTCCCCCACAATAGTGTAAATAAGCAGTTTCAGCTTTCAGTCCTTTGAGGGAAAAATGGAGCAAACCAACATCTCCAAAGTTCTGTTTAAAAAGAGAAAATCCTATGCACAAATCTGGCTTTATATTTCTTCTACTTATTCATTATTCAACAGCAAATGCATTATCATATAACAATGTCTTCCTACAAAACACAGCTTTATCTATTGTTTAGAATAGAAACTGACATTCAGTTCTATCCAAATTAGAATCTACTTACAAAATTTCGAACAATCTGCAGGTTACCTCCTTTCAACAATCCCATAAAAAGATTGACATGGAACACTATAGACTGAACATGGGCTGAAGAATGAAAACTCAGGAAAGCATCACATTATTAATCCCTACTTTGTAAATATGGTTCCTAGACTTTTCGTACATGGATAATGCAGCTGATGCCACTGGTATCATCACTGTCATTGGACTCCTGACAGAGCCTGAAATGAAGAACCTATATACTGCAACCAAGAACAGGTACCCTAAGCTCATATACTGATCATTAAAAACCTCACCAAACTATGAGGAATGCTGAGAAAATGTGAAAGAAAAATAAGTAAGTACTAATCCTATTAAAGCACATTTTTAACACTTCAGGTAAAAAATGTGAACTAATCAAAATGTGAATTTTAACATGCACTACTCATCTCAGTCCATAATTCATATAAATTAAAGCACAGTGATTCCAGAATAATTGGTAGAAGATGCTCAGATAGGTTTCATTTTCCATCTGCTCTTAGTAAGTAATTTAGAACAGTGTTGTGCAATTAAACTAAAAATATTGGGAAGTGAGACAGAGATAGAAGTGATTTAACAATTTGCAGCTTTTCTCTGTTGCTTTCATTACAACTTATCCTGTAAAATTAGTAAGGAATTGCTCCCTATGGCCATGAATTATACACATGTGATTTTCTGATAGAAGTATTTAGTTTTTAATAAAAACTCCTCTAGGTTCTATTTCCCACTATCTTTCCGTGTAATGCTACGTAAACTTCTAGATTATTACTTGGAGACCTGAACCAGCACAAATGGAGCGGCTATTAACCTAGACTCATACAAACACACAGACTTAAAGCATCTAGATGCTAATTCCTTCCAAATGTTTATTTTACTGCTGTCTCACACTTTGTTTTCCAAAGCGTCTCCATCTAACATGTTGGCTTTTACATCTATAACATAATTCCTCATTTCTCTCTAAAGTGAAAAGAAGCTAAATGACCATTATCTGCTTCAAATAATTGCTTGGAAAGCAACTCTATAGGGTTTTAAAATAATTCTTGGAAAGATGGGTTGGCTGTGGAAAGCATGAAATATAATAATTTAATTAAAAGAAAAGACTCTCATCTACAAGAAGGGTCATAAGTAGGATCCAGTGAACTACAGGCCTGTCAGATAGACCTTGGTGCCAGAAAAGGTTATGGAGCAGATCATCTTGAGGGAGATCACACGGCATGTGTGAGACAACCAGGGGATCAGGCCTAGAAAGCATGGGTTCATGAAAGGCAGGTCCTTCTCAACCAACCTCATCTTCTATAATTGAGTAACCTGCCTAGTGGATGAGTTGATGTACCTAGTCTACCTAGATTTCAGCAAAGCCTTTGATGCTGCCTCCCACAATATTCTTCTGGAGAAGCTGGCAACCCATGGCTTAGACTGATAGACTCTTGGCTGGGTACAGAACTGGCTGAATTGCCAGGCCCAGAGACTGGTGGTAAAGGGAGCTAAATCCAGCTGGTGAATAGTCACAAGTAGTGTTCCCCAGGGGTAGGTACTGCAACCCATCCTGTTTAATATATAGATTGATGACCTGGGTAAGAGGACTGAGAACAACTCAGTCAGTATGCAGATAACAGCAAGTTGAGAGGAAGAGTTGATTTGCCTGGGGGTAGGAAAATCCTTCAGAAGGATCTAGACAGACCGGATAGCTGGGCTGCACCAATGGAATGAAGTTCAACAACTCTGGCTCACTCCTGCACTTTGACCACAACAACCCCAGGAAATGTTACAGGCTTGGGACAGAGTGGCTGGAGGACTGTGTGGACCTGAAGGTGTTGGTCAACACTCAGCTGAACATGAGCCAGCAGTATGCCCAGGTGAACAAGAAGACCAGTGGCATCCCGGCATGTATTAGAAAAAACATAGCCATCAGGAACAGGGAGGTGATTGTCCCCCTGTACTCGGCTCTGATGATGACACACACTGAGTGCTTTTGGGCCACTCTATACAAGAAAGACATGGAGGACCTGGTGCTTGACCAGAAAAGGGCAACAAAGTCTGGAATGCAGGTCTTACAAGGAGCAGCTGAGGGAACTGGGTTTCTTTAGTTTAGAGAAGATGTGGATCAGGGGAGACCTTACTGATTCCTACAACCACATGAAAGGAGGTTGAGGCAAGGTGGATGTCAGCCTCTTCTCCCACGTAATTAGTGAAAGGACAAGCAGGAATGGCCTCAAGTTGTGTCAGAGGATGTTCAGATTGGACGTTAGGAAAAATTTATTCACTGAATAAGTAGTCATGCACTGGAACAGGCTGCCCAGGGAGGTGGTTGAGTCACTGTTCCTGGAGGTGTTCAAGAAGATCATCATTTAGATGCTGTACTCAGGGACATGGTTTATAGGGGAAATACTGATAGTAGGTGGATGGTTAGACTTGATGATCTTGGAAGTCTTTTCCAACTGTGGTGTTGCTATGACTCTATGATTCATATTCTAAGATTCTTAAAGGAAAAGGGATTACATATCCACGTTAGTTTTGTCTATTCATTTTTCTTACAATAACTGTTTTATATACTCTCTTGCAATGTCTAGCTGTGAAATTATAGTCAAAACAGCTGCTGCTGAAACCTACTATATCTTCTTAAGATACTTAATATCCTAGATGATACATAAACAGACTCATAAAACCTGCTGATTTACGAACTTATATTGCTTACAGTTCCTATGTTTATTTAGTAGTTTGAAGCTGGATAGTAGTGGAATTAAGTATAAGAATAAAAATATATCACAGAAAACATGCTGTGGTGCCACTCACCTGCCAGTGAAGGATTATGTTCCAGATCAAACCAAGGGTCAGTTTATGATTGCCATCCACAATATCTGAGCTCCCAATATTTACCAAATCAACCTATTAAAAATGTTTTTAAAAACTGCATTAGATTAATGGCAAGCATGAGAAGTTGGTATTAGTTTCATACATTTGGTAATTAACTTTCTTTGGGGTAAGGGAGAGTTAGGAACAGGCTAGGATAAATCTTGCATTTTGTTTCCGCTGTTTATAAAATACCCAGCTCATATTTTATAAATGGCACAGATAATGTGCTGGCAAAAAGCAAGCAATGATCTAGAGCTCCAATTATTCCAGCTGTGAAAACAAAGAATTAAAACTAATAGTTAATAATAATTTTTAAATCTTTTATAATAAGGTTCTACAATCACAAATCACAAACCCAAAGGTTGACACAGGAAAGTTCCTGCATTATTCTCTTCAGCACCTTATGTATCATACTTTGGTGGAAGCAACACATATATCTAGGCTCTGCAAGAGCCTACAAGAATTAAGATACTATTCTACATATTTATATTAAAATAGAACTAATTTTGTCTTTCTAACATTCTACAATGCAGAAGGCATGGCACAGTTTATTTTAGAGTACAGAAAAAACCCATGACTGTGATCTACACGTCTCTTTCCATATTTCTTTGTTAAGCAATTTTCCACAATTATATTATGCATTTCTAACTGCATAATGCATCAGCAATTGCCAGCCTGGAATATTCTTTTTTCCACTTGTGAAATGGTCCTTCATGCTCTCCCACTTTTTATGCTATTTAAAAAAGAATGTCAAATTCAGAATTGGGAGAGCAAGACAACTCACCTTGGGGCAGAAACTAAGATTTCGAAATTTACTTCCCCACCTTTTCACAGATTTAGTTTTGCATGGTCAGAACCAATTCTTATATGGTAAAGTACATTGCTTCTTCAAAAATTGCAGTCTTCATATCTCTATTATACATCTGTAGTTATTTGAAGTTACATCTATGCAATAACTAAAGTTTTTTGCAAACTGAAAGCAAAAGTTACCTTCAGTACAATGATGGATAGGTCATTTTTATTAATCACATACAAAACAGGTATTTGGCAAGAGCTTGAAATTTTTTCTTTAACAACTAATACTTTTTTTTTTTTTTTTTTTTTTTTAACTAAAAAAGTGTATTAGTTGCCATTTACTCTCGTCTGGTGTCTTGGAACATTTTCCAAATTAAGTATTATATCCTAACTGCCGTTTGGGTCCATCTATCAAGGGATCCACTACAAAGTTTATTAGGGTACCAGCTACATGTTTTACACATCAAATCCTCTGCCTGTATTTGGAAACTGAATCTTTGTCACAGAGACTATATCTGTTTAACTGAAACAGAAGAACACTTTCCAGTCTCCTTTAGCTTTGTCTGAGTTCAAATTACAACAATTCTCTGCCTGAATAACAGGAAAAAATACCATAGGAAAAAAAAAAAAAAACAAAATCAAAATCTGTAAAAGTGATTGATTGGAAGTGGTGGCGTTTTTCAATCTTAAATGAGTGCACAATCACTATTAGTTACATGCTTTAAATATCCATAGAACTGTTGATTTTGCATTTCTGAAGTTCTATAGAAATCACACTTGAGTTTTTTTTGAAGGTTGAGGAATCTATTTCAAAAGCACATCTTTTAGCTTAATACTGATCTGATCAAAAATATTTTGCACAGCTGTTATGATCTTCATTTTATGGATATAATGGCCACATAGAGTACACACTCTACTCTGTAAAAGAATGCAGTCTATTCTATGTTGTTCAATCAGTGCTTTGTTTTCTTACTACATTTGAAAGGGATTATCCTGGAAACTGAATGAAAAGCACATTAATGGATTTAGCTGATATTTACTCAATGTTTTTAAAAATATTTACTGTGAAAATGTGTAATGCGAAAATGTGTCCAATAAAAATATTTTTGCATATTGTGAAACGTATGGCTGATTTTTTTATTTTTTCAATAATGTCATATGCTGCAGATTGTGAAGAATTAGAAGCTTTGCCTCCTATTTATTTGCATTAAATTTCATTTAAGAATCATGGTAGAGGTCTTCATGACAGTCTTATAAGGTCACTTTCATTTATGCACAAATCTCTAGATGGATAAGCATTACCTTGGATTTATAAAATCAATGACTTTATTCAGCAGCTGAACTCAAGCATGTTTAGTGACCTACTGCAGCTATCAAGAAATCCAATATCAAATGCAGTACAGAATACATTATCACTGTTCCATCACATCTTGCAGTCAAGTTTAAGTGAACATTTGAATTTATTCTTGAGGAGGATGTACAGTGTAATTAGTTGGCCATTGAAAACGTCTGCAAAAGTTATGGGCCCATTAGAATGCTTGCACAATGAAGATTTTACTAGAATATTTACTCTAAAAAGATGCCTTTTTCTGGCCTGAAAAGTCAATTTTGACAAAGCAAAATGGAAAGCAGTATTTATATGAATGGTTTCCTTAATGTTAAGAATCCTATGGAACACATATCATTGTATATTTAGGAGAAATACCGTCTGTAAAAAAAAAAAAAAAAAAAAAAAAAAAAAAACAGAAAAAAAGAAAAAACAACAACAACAACAACAAAAAACACCTCCTTTTTTTTGAATTATTAATTTTTAGAGATTTGTGAGTGTTTGTTTTTTCAGGTAGTATCTCATAACCAGCTAAGGATGACTTATTGTTTTTCACTTTTTAAAAGCATATATTAAACGCCATGCATTACTATAAAATTCTACATGTTGATCAGTCTTCAAATGGCATTCATTATGCATAAATTATTCAAACACTTGCTGGCAGTGGATTTTACTCTTTGAAATACATTCCATACTGGAGCCGAACCTCTAAGTGTCCAAGTCACATTAACAAAACTGCCTTGATTCCAGAAATTTTATTCTTTAGTGCAGCATTTACTCTGTAGGATGTTCTGCCTCTGACCAACTGATGACTTACATTATTTCTCTGCAAAATCTGCAGTGCTTTGTTGACATTGTTCAGAGCATGTACTCTTGTGGAGCCCTTTTCTTTTGCCTATAAAGGAAATAAAATATAATTGACCGTCCAGAATCAGAAAATTGAATACACTATATATAATACAAATTTTATATTACACCCACAGTTTCATATTTCGCAAGTTTATGACAATATTAGTGAGGGTATCACAATACATTGTGCATATGCACCTTCCTCATATGAAATAGAGGCAATTGTGAAACAAACTGGATTCACAGTCGGAAGCTAATTTAGTATCTTGACATTTTCCAGTGAATGAATCATTGAAATGTATATAAAAATGGATAATTTCAGACTCTTTATATTCTGATTGTTTTCTGCTCCATAGCACAATTCAGGAACATTACCATATCAACCAAACAGATAAGTATCAGATTGTTGAATATTTATTTACAAACATAGCTTCTCTGAACTTACCTCTCAGTCTGTTTCATTACACTTTTATGAGAAAGTTTCAAAGAAGACTCCAAACTCAGAGTGTAAGCAGGAACTCAAGAGGCAGTAGCCAAAATTAGGTTTGATGTGCTGCTTTAGAATTTAGAGGTTTATAAGAGAAAGCTAGTCTGACTTTTTAGATGTATATTACTTCAATATATTAATGATGAGTATGACACTTATTAGAAAAATATTCTAATTACATTTATTAAATAACATTATGTTTGGTAACAGTGTCTACTGATGAATAATTGCTGAATTACGGCTAAAAACCCAAATACCTAAATGAATCAAATCTCATCCTTGTTTCTCTTTACCAATATATGCATGCATATTTGATCATTTTCATGTTACGTATAACCCTATCTAAGATTTCCTGTCAAATATAGGGCTCAGGTGTAGTGTTTCCTCAATTTCAAATTAAAATTGAAGATACTGCTTCCATAGGACCTCATCAGTGGGGAAAATTAACAGATAATGTACGACAACTGTCATAACATTATGTCTTCAATATAGCGCAATAACATTAATATACATACAATTTTTTGGCCTATAAGGCATTCCAGGAGCTCCAGAAGTTTTCGTCCATCTCGAAAATCATTAAAAAGATCTTCAATGCAACGTCTTCCACACTGAAATGTAACAAAGGCTTCAGTTAGTTCAAAACAAACACAAGAATCAGTATTGCTAAATTATAGCATCCGGCTCTGAAAGCTGAAAAAGCCACCATCATGAAAATTTCTATATTCTGTTTGTGTAAAAATATTGTGCAAATCTAATTAATTAATACATACATGAAATATCGTACAATGTAAAGGAAAAAATATCTTGCTACTGAGTTTGTAGAATTTTTTCACATACATCAACACTGTAACAGAGTTCTACCGGGTTGGGGAGATTGGTGTCACTTATTTTAAGTACTTATGGTAAGGAATGCATCCTCCATTCCTTCTTAATCTACTGATTTCATAGGTTTAATATGAGGCAGTGTTGTGTTCATGCAGCCAGGACAGCAAACCACATTTTGGGGTGCATTAAACACAGCATGTCCTGCTGAGCAAGAAAGGTAATTCTCCTTATATTTAGTATTGATGTGGCCTTATCCCGTACAGCTCTAGGCTTTGTCATTTGAAAAGGACATTACAGTCCTTGAAAATGCCCAGAAGACACCAAGGCTTATAACAGGGCTGAAGATATGTCCTGTGAGGAGAAGCTGAGGGTACTGGGCTGTCCAGTCTGGAGAAGAGAAGGCTGAGAGATGACCTCACTGCTTTCTGCAGTTCCCTGAAGAGAGGAAGTAGAGGGAGGTGTTGGGCTATGCTCGTGCCAGTGATATGACAGGAATGGCATAAGGCTGTACCAGGTGAGGGTAAGATAGGCATGAAGGAAGTTTATTTAACATCAGGATGGTAACAGGTTCCCCAGTGTGGCGGTTGAAGCCCCAGTCTTGCCTGTATTCAAGCAATTGGATTATGTACTCAATAATATGCTTAACTTTTGGTTAGCTTTGAAGTGGTCAGGTATTTGGTCTCTACAATATCTGAAGATCTCGTCCAGTTGAACTATTTTATTTTCTTGTATTTTGTTCTATTCTATTTGTGAGGAAGTGTTGCTGAACCAACCATTTGCATACACTAATACTCAAACAATTAGGCCAGAACTAAATATCAATAAAGCCTGAACACAAACTGGCCCTGTCAACTGAGGTTCACATTTTAGGAGGAAAGTAGGAAAAATAATTTGCCAAAAACCAGAAAGATATACCAAGCTGAAATGTCTAACAGTCTCTTTTTCAAGTGCTAAAAGAGAACTTGTAATTACACAAAGAAAGCAAGTCATAGACATTATTCTAATGAGGGTCTTACAAAGGTCTACATTGATAGGACATACTTGGAGTTACACTGAATCAGGGTCTCATTACTGCAAGTGGATAAAAGATAATTTGTGTTTCTACATAGCATCAGCAAAAGAAAAAAGTACAATGTGACAATGGTAAAAGATTATTTACTCTTTCTATCATTAGGTTAAATTTCTGGGCTGATACTTGGACTAATGCATTAAATTTTAACAATGCAGCAATATAAATTTGTATAGCTTAGTCACTTTGTAACTTTTATGTGCATCTCTGTCTTTTGAAAACCAATTGTTTGCATGAGCTCTATTGACAAGAACAATAAAAACAGTGATTGCTTTGTAGAGTGTCAAGTAGTCTCAGCCGTCCATGTTATCTCTTATTTGTTAAGTTTCACAGATGCTTTGATTCATTTGAGAGGAAAATACTGTAATTTAATTTGCTAGTATTGACACCACAGTGACCATGCTACACTGCGCATCTTCCTCATTTACTGTGAAGCACTGTAGAATTGGGAATCCATTTTACATGGAAAACATTTGCTTTTCTTTTAGCAGAGTTGTTCTGGAATGCACAATAATAGCTGGAATTAAGTAAGAAATGTTTGGGTTTTTTTGTTTGTTTGTTTTTCCAGAAAATGACATTTTTTTTCAGAAAGTTTCTAAAACAGACAATGGAATTAAGGACAGTTTCCAGCGTTAGACTCATTTTTATTTTTATTTTTTCCCCCTTCAATCAATCACTGTTTATATGTACAGCACAAAGTACACTGACTCCCTCTTTCTGCTGCTTTCCTGAAGTAGTACTTCCTTTCAATCCTTTCAATTTTTTTGTAATATCTTGTTTCCATTTCATGGAATGAACAAATCCAACACATCAAATATTTTCTACAGCAGTAGGGATCCTTGTTCTTTAGGCAACTTTCACAACCTGCATTATCCATTCTAATAAATAATTTCTACCTTATACACATGCTGCCATTTGATTACTGGAAACATTAGAAAACTAGTATGGAATAAATTCACATCTGCTTTATAAGCCCTGCCCAGTCTCTTGAAATATGAGTTTTAACTAATAAGACCAAGTGCTTGCTATGATAAATTGCTTTACTAAACTGTTTCCAATGTTACAAACACCGCATGCCTAGTCAATTCACACAGAGTAAACCTGAAGTTTTATATTACTTATTCAATATAGCACAAATTTGAAATGCTGGCATTTGACTAAACTGGAGAGATGTTACTTTGTTCCCTAATTTTGTAGAATTGAAGTTATTTTTGCAGAGGGAAAGAACAAGACCTATGCACTTTTAAGAGAACATTTTAGCACTCTTTAGAAAGTTCAAGTGATCAATAGACCCTTCTGTAATACTCTGGAAGAATCATGCCCCTAGTATTACCGAATCATTCTGAGAATATGGGCATGACATTTTGGTAACAGAACATAATTACATCACTATCATAAGGGAAGAACAGAATTGGCCTTCATGACTGCCTGTCTGTCTTCCATTTTGTAGCTTCAAACTATTCACACAGTTTTAGTGGAAATCCATCTAGGGCAGATGAAAATTCTACTTGACAAAATAATGTGGGATATATATATATATATTTATACTTATATATATATACATATATGTGTATATATATTTCTTTCAGAAAGGAAATAAAGTCACAGCATGGTAGTAGCTGCAGCAAGACATTTCAATTACAAATATATCACAAATAAAACTTAAAAGTTACCATTGATTTTTACACATCTTGGAAGTATACTTTCTATTAATCAGCAACTAAAAATACCTTAAGACACTCTAGGCTGCTGTCACACATCTCATCCTTACCCTCAAGAAGGCTGTGATTTTTCTGGCAATAGGGTAATTAAATCTTTGTGCTCAATAGATTGAATGTCTTCAGTGGATTGACACTGCAGTAAGTCTTCGGAAACAAAGGTTTCACAGAAGCATCAAATAAATGCATTGTATTTTCAAGGTCATTGAAAAATGTGTTTTAAGTTGTATGCAGCTTCACAAACAACTAGAAAACAATCATAGCTAGTCGCAGACCTATGTTATAATTTTTTTTAATAGCCTTGCTTAAAACTTATATATATATATATATATATATATACATATTTAAGTCATGAACTGATGCCCTTTACCTGCAGAGGAATTTAAATGTTTACAAGAATCTCCTGTGCAGTTTACATGCCTGACGATTTGTAATACAAATATATATATTTTGAATGTAAAAAACTGCTGTAGGCTGAAATGATGAATCAGATTTCCCCTTATAAGATTGATGATGGAAAAGGTGGGGGAAAAGAGAGAGGGTACAGGACAGAGGAAGGACTGCAGCTACTCTGAATGAGGCATAGCAGCCTGATTGGCAGCAAACAGAAACTAGAGATAATTGTATAGTTTAACTCCATATATAAACTAGAATATTAGTTGTATGGTTTAGCAAAGTGATTTGAATTTCTCTCTTCCTCACCTGCATATTTTAGGGAGTTGGACAATTATTGGAGACACCTGGGGGGTTTGGAGGAAGGAATGAAAATGACAATGGAAACAATAAAAGGAAGAAAGAGGGAATAACTGTTAAGCTCTGGGGTTTTTTTGGTGTGTGTGTGTGGTTTTTGTTGTTGTTTTTATGTTTTAAGTGAAAGAAACAGTGAAGTCTTTCCAGAGTAAGAGTAAAAACAACAACAACAATAATAATAATAACCTAAAAGGAATTTATTAGAATCTTCATGAGTAGAAAGACTCTGGAGATTTAAATACACAGCAGTGTTTTACATATTATTTAACCTACTATCTTCATGTTGAATAAAGGTCAAAAAAGACAATTCTCTTGGTTTAGCTGATATGGCCAGTTGGCAGAAACTGCTGATCTTTACATAACATAAGACCCGTACAAAATCCAAGGGATTTATTCTAAAAAGAAAATCACAAAAGAATGTGATGCAGGATGTTTTATTATAGATGAAATGTATATAGATGAAATTAAACTCCCAACTTAAATGAAGACAGAGGTGAGCCCTGACTAGAATTCTGAACATACATACGTTGCATCACATGGAGGAAAAAAATTCTGTTACCCTGCCAAACTGCAAAAACCTTAATCTTACAACTACTGGGTAATTTACAATTAACAGCCTGAAAAAACAGTACCACTTGCAGTAGTGTCTTCCACCACATATTGTAAGAGAATGTGTACTTAAGTGTAGTCCACGCATTAGCTCAGCCACATGTACACAGCCTATGATGCTCTCAGTATTAATTAGACTGAAATAACTGAAAATGTACAAGTTATTTTCCAAACTCAGACAGCAATTGAATCAATCCCATGACAAAGAACATCTCTGAAAAAGAAAAAAAACAGACAGAAAAGAGATAAAAAATTGAATTGAGAAACAGACTGCAAGCAAGGGTCAATAGATAAATGTTGAAAAAAATTGTGAATATATTTAAAAATCTTAGAACATAAAGTTCTATCCTATTCACCTCACCACTGTCTAATTTTTGTGACAATCTGTGTTTTGTGTTCTTCTTTCCAAAGACTCTGTATCAGATCTCTTTCTCCCCACGTAAATTGAGAAAAAAAAAAAAAAAAAAAAAAGTCATAAAAAGATTTAATCATGTTATTCTTCACATGCATTATGGAAGGAGTTAATATTAAAGGAATTACTACTTGAAAGTATGGTATTCTGTGAAAAGGTCTCTTTTCAGTGCTACGTGCCAACTAGTAATTATGAAAGTGATACAGAAAGGAATATCAAGTAACTGAAAGACAACTTGTACAGAGAAGGTACAAAGATGTGTGTTAATGAACACAGTCTCTTCTGTTACTTGGTGCTCAAAACTGTTAAGTCAAAACTTTACAAATTCTGAGTTATGTGTAAAACCATTGGCAAACATTACTTCTTAGACTAAGTTTGCACAAATAAATTAGCACGGAGAAATTCTATACAAAGGGAAACTAAAGGGAAATAATGGGGAACAGGAAGGGAAAGGGGACAAGAAGGTAGAAGGAAGGAAGGGAAGAGAAAGAAGAGAGGAAGTGGATTATGAACAAGTCATATCTTGGATTTTATCCCACAGGCTATCAGGGTAGAAACGTACTTCTACTTCTGTATCAAACTCTCAAAATTTCAAGGAATGAGTTCACAGTGAAGACTCCAGCAAAATACATGACAACAGAAGATCATAAGATAGCTATTATTTAAGTTTCTTTAATATGAATGTATTATTTATTATTATACAATTGCCATATAATGTACAACTTATTTTTCAGAAAAATTATAGAGGGTAAAACTTGTTTGAGAAGGAAATCTCAGACTTTCTGTTTTCTACATATTTAGATTGCACTTTCTGTATGAGGGTAGGCTAGATTCTAAGAGGATTATTACAGCAGTACAAGTAGGAAGCTGTTTTTAGGCATTTCACAGTATTACTGGGGCTTATTATCAGTTCATCTGGGAAATTTAGCAACAGAAAGTATCAACAGATAAGAGATATGCTGAATAAATTAAAGGAGATTTTGACATTGTAAAGACACTCTGTCTTTTCAAGGTTAGGCATGACGACAGACAAAAGATTTAAGATTATATTAGACTTTAATAGGAAAAATCTGGTCAGAATAAAGCTAATGGATGCAAAAGTCCTTCAGACTCCTAGGAGAGTGAAGTAACTGAGATTTTAGCTTGGGACAAGGCCTGTTCCTCCAGGAGGGGCACAGAAACGAGGCTGCTATGTCCAGAAGGGCATTGTGGTGGCCTGGTGTGCTGAGCTGTGGAAAAAGAGACAGAGGTGCCCTGCACTTTGGCCATGACCTTAAGGTGCTGAATACTAAAAACAAAACAAAGAGAAGATTCTGCCCAGGAAGACAGGACAAAGGCAAAAGAGAGCTTCATGTAACATTTTGAAGTCATTTTCTCTTCAGTTCGTAAAGATGTAAATTTTGGTGAAGGACATCAGAAAGAAAGAAATTAAAGCTTGATTGGATTACAGATGCTACCCTTAGCAAGACTTTAAGAATCAGCCTTTTCTTGCAGTATGTTTGATGCCTCACTCTGTGAAACAATAAAGGAAAGCTACTGAGCTAATCTCAACAGGTCTTTTGAGTCATTTTTTCAATAAAAAAGGGATTATTAATACTTGCTCTTGCTCTGATAAATATATTAAAGGTTGAATTTCTTTCCCAGACACATTCACTTATGGTTCGTTCAGTTCTGCTGGGAAGTTTCATGAAACTGACTGACATTTCCTTTCACTGATGCTGGATTACTATTAAAGCATCAAAAGATATTGTTCCCATCTTCCAGAGGGAAGAACAATGCACCAGGCACAGTTTAATTAGGCCACAGCTTTACAGGCTCATGGGAAACCAAGCAGAACAATTACTCAAGCAGCATAAGCTGTCATTCCTCCCTTCATCCTTCTCTCCTGATAGAAATTGGAGGCCTTTCCATCCTCTGCAGCAGAAACTCTACAGCAGCCACTGCTGAGTCTAACACTGCAAACTTTATCCTTACACAGGTATGAAGGGGAAGGTCTTACTAATTGTCTAAAGGAAATCCATACCTGGGGGAAAAGACGCTCCCTGAGTAGAGGCCACTTTCATCCCCATACTCTAACACTTGTGTGTTGCCACCTCATTCTCCTGGTACTTCTGTTGAGTTCTTCATGGTTATTTCCCCCTCAACACACACTGCATTTTTGTAGTGTTATTGCAGAGAAGGGTACTCACACATCCTTAAGTTTCTGAAGAACACCCTGCTATTTCAGTTTTAAGATACATCACAAAATGTCACTGAAGGAGATATGCATATCCAAAACAGGAAATAAAGACGTAAAGGTATACATGTTAGTACAGCTAATAATTGGTTTTCTTAGCATGCCAAAATGTGTTTCTCTACATTAATTGCAAATTAAAGAAGAAGCAAATAAATTTATCATAGTAATCAAAACCTTGTCTGCTTTTTGAGACAGATGGCAATCACTCTGAAGTTCTGTACAACCCCAAGGCATAGTGCATAATGAAAACGGATAGGGATGTGTGGGAAGTTCTGATGTCAGAGAAGCAGAAGAGCTCATCAGCAAGTGAAGAGCAGCCTCACCAAAGCCTCCAGTTATTGCTCAGGCTATGCAGATAATCTATCTTATCTCCTCACTACAGTTTATCATATACTTCTGAAGCCAGAATATAAGGCCAAGAGCCAACAAGTTAAAATGGTTTTTTTTGGTAATGTCTTCTATTTTACCTTTCCATTGTTAAATTCTGCTGTAAGATTAATTATGAGATAATTAAAATACCAGAAGTTTCATCATGTGTATCAGAACTTTCTAAAGTCATGATTCAGTGCTCCCCATCTCTGGGAATGCTTAAATTCATGAAAATGAATTATCTTCTCTGTTCTGAAAGCAAAGGGAACTCTTTATTTATTAATTAGACACACGACATTTTAAAAGTCAAACTTTTATTCTATTTTCAAGTGAAGTTTCCTTATGAGGTTTGTTCAGCAAAACTTAAATTCACTTTAATTAGCCATTCTACCTTATCTATTAATACAATTTGAAAATGAGATTTTGAAATGAATCACATCACTAACCAGATTATTTTTTCCTGATCCAGACTATTGCATATTTCATAAGAATGAAATTAGATTAAGAACAGATATTGATTGTAATGGCATGATAATATTAAAAAAAACTGAAGTTCTGTTTGAACAACATAATAAAATCTGCTTATGTGGTCTCTAATTAGAGCAGGAAAAATGTCCTATAATGACATCAACAGCGGTTTCTAATAGAGTTACAATATAAAATCTCCCAGAGAGGTATATGATCCATAATGCCAACTACTACAATTGAAAGAAAATTGAAAGAACTAATTTCAGTGATTTCAATACTATTTTTCAAAAAGGTAAACTATTCCCATAGAAAAAAAATATAAAATACATTGACACTGCTCACTATGTGCAGACCATAAGCATGCAAATCAAAGCATAAGCTATGTTTTAAGCAAACTTTTTGTGCCAATCCAAAGCTGACATAGTATAATCAACTCTGAGTGTCACACCTGAGTGTGTCAGGTTTAAAATTCTTCAGATATCCATTAATATGAAATAAGCAAAAGCTCATTCTTTCATATGTGATGCATACATAGAATCACACAATCACAGAATATCCTGAGTTGGAAAGAACCCACAAGGATCGGTGACTCCGGCTCCACACAGGACCACCCAAACCCTGAGAGCACTGTCCAGACTCTCCTAGAACTCCAGCTGTGTCCACAGCCCTGTGCAGCCCATTCCATGTCCACCGCCCTCTGGTGCAGACACTTTCCCTAGCCCCCAGTTGCCCCTCCCCTGACACAGCCCTGTTGCTGTCACTAGAGAGCAGAGATCAGCACTGCTATTCTAATCCCCTCGTGAGGAGCTGCTGGCCACCATGAGGCCTCCTCTTCTTTGAGCTAAGCAAACCCAGGGACTTCTGCTGTTTGCGTAGCTCTCCTTAGCATGCTATAAGACTTGCTGGGCCTGCTGAAGTCTGGGGCACAGATGGCCCTTCTGGCTGCCAGGACACAATGCTGACTCAATTTCAACTTGCCACCAACCAGAATTCCCAAATCCCTTCCCATGGAGCTGCTCTCCAGCTCCTCATCCTCTAGACTGTACGCAGAGACAGGGCTACCCCATCCCAGTTGGAGAATGCAACACTAGCTCTTTCTAATGCAGACGGTAACCACCCTCAAATTTGTCAAGATTGTGGTACAAGGTCTCTCTATCCTTAAGGAGTCAATGTGCTTCTCAATTTAATATCATACACTATTTTATTTAATATAACTTCCAGATCTTTATTGGAATCATCAATGAAAAAATTAAGGAGAACTGGTAAAAAAATGGAGTCCTGCAGAATCCTACTAGTGGCAACTAGGGCAACTCTTAGGCCATAGCCTCCCTTGCTCAGTGTAGCCATATTTTAGTTATCATGGGACATTAGATTCACACCACCATAGCTTTATGATGTCCCCAGACAACTCCTTGCCAACTGCTATAAGTACAGGTACCTTAGCAATAGATCAGCAGTTGCCAACAGACTTGTGTCTTTATGGCCTTCTTCTGCCACAAGAAGCAATTTAGATAGAGCTCTCTCTCATCTTTGTGGAGAAGTATGGCTTCTCATCCACCAAACAAACTTAGGCTTTGAGGGAACAACAGCAAACCCAAGCCAATGGATGTTGATCCACCTGAAGGTGACATCGAACCCATGGAGGTGGATCCACCTCAGGAGGAAGAACCAATGGAGGTGGATCTCTCTTCATCAGGGAAGGACAAATGCTTTAACATCATCTTTGCCCAGAGATGTCACTGCATCCACCGTTGGCATACTAGGGGCTCTCAATTTCCTTCCCAGCACTGAAATGTCACTGTCTACCAGAGAACCCCAGCATTAGCTGCTGCTCACTAACACTCTTCCTTCTCTGTTCCCCATTCTCATCCTTCTCCAAGGCCTGACTGTCCCTTTAATATCCGAAAAATTGATAGTGTGCAAATATCAATAGAAAACTACTTGATTAATTAAAGGCTATTGTCACATTTCCAATGTCATTTTAACCAAGATGCAAATCAGTATTATAAAAAAAAAATAATAAAATAAAAAAAAAAAAAAAAATGACAAAAGGAGATCACAGATGATGGAAACAGATTTGAGCCTTCCTCCACTCCCCACCTGATCCACGAAACCTAAATGGACCATCCAGATCATTCACATTTATATTATTTAGGAATTTGATGCATTTTGAAATAGATTTTCAGTACTATTACTAGCAGGAACCTGACTTAACAGTATAATCATTAAAAAAATATATATTTTCCAAGCTTCCCATCAGTCAGAAGAAAAAACAAAAACAACCCCCTTCCTCCAAAAAGTTGAGACACTGCCAAAGCTGAAATTAATGGAACAAAGACTAACTGATTTTAAAAAACTCTAAGCTGTTGCTCACTAAATATGATACCACCTACAATAATTCACTCAGTATTTACTGTACTAAGTTTCTATTTGGTAAGCAGTGAATGTGTAATGTTGACTTCTACTGCTATTCTTCAAAACAATACAAAGCTTACGGTGATATTCAAAATAAATCTAAAAATTTTTCATCGGTTTAATTTTGCCAGCTAATGTTACTGAAACATTTATTATTTTCCTGTACATTGCTGTTCAAGGTCACTGAAGACTGGATGACTAACAATGGGATGAAAAGGAATCTTCTGAAAGCAGGTATGAACATATACTCAGCATGTTCCTACAAGGTTTGAAGAATGAGTTACAGATTCAGAGTAAAGGATAGGGACTTGCCCATAGAAAGTGCAGCTAGCTTCACACAATCTAGTAATTTGCCCGTGATGAGCTTCCTTTTGCAACTATGTATGCAATTGTTCTTCCCATCTCTGTAAGGTGACATACACGGAAGAAAAATAACATAGATAACTAATTTTACTTAAAATATTATATATTTAGTTTATACTGGTCAGAGATTTATAACAGTAGTTTTAAATAGTGGAAATGGCACAGATGAAAGTGCAGGGTTTCTTGAGAGGAAGAGCTTTTCAGTGTAGGAGCACAAGCTGGATCTAGATGATGTCAACTGCAACATTTCTGGCTAATGTGTTCATATAAAGTAGCATAGTTCCATAGCAGACATGTTCCATGAAAGGTTATTGTTGAAGATTATTATTTTCCCCACATACGCCTATTAGAAAACAGAAGAAAAGGGAATGTCTATAGCCTTGACTAAAAATGGGAAGGTTATTTTAAAATCATGTACAGGAGAGAAAGATTCTGAAATTTTTGTCTTCTGGATTACAAAAGGGCAGCTTCTGTCCTTACTAAGAGGACAATTTAAAATTTACACAGTGAGGTGCTGAATACCGCATGAACTGAATTATTCATATGAAGATACACAGTAAAGTTCTTTTATAGTGAGTTTGGATTTTACCTTTATTGAGGGAGAGACTTTAGCAAGGCTAAAAAAAAATTAGGAAATATAATTTATAATGCTAATGTTACTTAAAGAGCCCTTCAGGTATGTAAAATCATATTTAATAAATAAAGCAACCCATCTTTTGATATCGTCTTTACTTGTAACAGACAGATAATAAGACTTCTACACCTAAATAGGGGCTAATGTAATTAAACAAAACTAAAATACAGCAAGTCTCATCAATATGAAAACAAAAATAACAAGCTCCCTAATAAAGAAAGGTTGGTATTATTTTCATTATAAACACGAATAACATATATACCAGATCAGTGCTTCTCTGACCATGCTGTGAAATAGACAAATGTGATGTGCAATCTGGACAACAACATTACAACAGATATCAATATAATGCTACACAATGGCTCATGCAAAAGCTCCATTACTATTTGCAAAATGATGGCATTGCATATGGCAACCGATTTTGGCTTATCTTAGGAGGTGAGGTTTCCTGAAGCACTGGAGTATGTGGCCACAAGTCAGTTAAGTAGGGGGATCTTCACATTGCACAGTGAACTTAGGTCTGCTCTTAGGGCTGCAATCTATCAGCTGAGAATTATGAGAGAACATGATTTGTCAGCAGTTCATGCACAGGGAATTCTGACCACTAAAACTAACGTTCCTACTTTTGCAGGCTAGACTTTCAATTTTTATTGCTTCTGACACCTTTCTGATGTTAAGGAAGGAAACTACAGTTATCAGGATCCAAATAATTTACAGTCTCAGGGAATGTACCCTGCTGATTCCTGAAGTGGACAATTGGACAAACCTAAATCATCTCAGCAAGCTGCTCAGTTAGCTCAGATTGTCTTTGTTTATGAAGGAAGAGTGAGAGAAAGATGAACATTCTGGCATGCTTCTACTGCTGCCAACTCCTACATTTTTTTTGTTTCTATTAAACTTTCCTGGTTTGGAAACACTTGACCAATACATATATATATATATATGTGTGTGTGTGTGTGTGTGTGTGTGTGTATACACACATACAGCAATATATATATATATATGTGTGTGTGTGTGTGTGTGTGCGTGTGTGTTTAACAAGCCAACAAAGGAATGATAAAGGAGAATAAGGGTAGCACACAGTAACAAATTAAATAGTGGAGCGATGTATTCAGTCTTTGCCTGTGAAAAATCAATCTCAAGAAAAACCTAGAAGTATTTTGGTTGCTAACTCCAAACTAGAAAATCTTATTGCATCCGAGGTAGCACTGCTTTCAACCAGTCTTATTTTCATTGACTCACAAGAAGCTTCAATGACACACAAGCAGATGACTCATGCTCCTTTCTAAAGCATTATAAACTGTAGTCAAACTCATTGCAATTTCCTGGCACATACACACAGGCAGTCACCATCATCTTTCTACACTGAACAGCTAAATACTTATTTGCTCTCAATATTTCCATTTAAAGCTGTAGGAACAGTAAAATCCATGCAACCACATCTGAGCTGACTATCATTTTAACCTTGTGAAAAGGGCAACCCAATATTAATCTGTGCAGAATGAAATTACTCCATTAACTTAAGTGCCAGAGGGACTATGCTTGTACTTGCTGGCCTGTACTGAAGCCTAGCAGAGTAGAAGGGTTTACTGCATGTTTATTACAGCTAAGAACTGTTCAGGGAGTTCCCCCACATTCACTGTATTTTTTTTATTTTTTTTATTTTTTTTCCCCCAACAAACACAGAGAAGGATACCTAATTGAAATGCCATGTTTAAAAGAACAAGTATTCCTGCTCTGCTTGAGCTCAAGGAGGAGGTTAAAATGGATTATTTCACTCTTTTTTTTTTTTTTTCTCTCAAGAAGTCAAGCATAGCTCTACAGAGACTGACAAACTGCCCACAGTTTGCCTTAAAAATTCTATACAAAGTACCACATTATCTAAGCAGATGTGAATACTTGGTAACTGTTTTTTTTTAAAAAGTAAACATTGCTTGAAGGCACAATTTTCTCTTAAATTTATACTAAAAACTGTTAGACCAATTGCTGCTGTGGAGGCCATCTCCCTCTCAAGACATTCAGAAGGAAATCTCAGAAAATACAGCAAGAGAACAGTGTTCTAAAGGAAGACAGCAGAACATATAAGACATAGGGAGACTGTTGGAAATGAGGACATTCCAAGACAATTTCTATCTCCTCAAATCTGGATGTAGATGTTCGGAAGCCTGCTAGCCCATCAGCAACAGGCTCCATTGGATGGGCTGTGAGTGCAGCATTGCCTTGGGCAGTTACAGTACACCCGCTCTCCCTGACAAGCCATTCTTTCATCTCACAACCATTCTGACAATGCTACCTACGTGATGAGGCTGATTTTCATATTATATAAAATGCCATAAGTTGGGATTTGCATTTCCCATGACCTGCGCCTATGACTTCACTATCATCAAAACCTCCATTTTATTCCCCCTGATGTTATTTAAATTCCCCCTATATGGCATATCGCTACCATTACTGTGATAACTCCAAAAGGGAGGGAAGAAAAAAAAGTGCCATTTACTAGTTTTGTTTAAATGCTTTTTTGGAGTTTGTTTTCTGTTGAATTATTCCTATTCTAAATACTGTGATCAATGCAGTTTTCTTGCATTTAAAAGTATGTGAATTTTTTTATTTTCTCTTTTAACATGTGATCAAATTATATGTTATATATATAGTGCTAGTCTTAGTATAGTGCGAACTACTCGCAATAGTAAAAGACATTTTGATTAAATAGTGAACCATTGTTTTAATAAGCATTACAGTTCTGCACATAACTGCTGGCAAAAAACAGCAACAAAAAACAAACAACAACAACAAAATCTTTAACTCTTTAATTATGTTTAACACCATTATAACAAGATCCAGTGGCATGACTACTGGCAGGTTGCATGGATACATATCTCACATCACTACAGATAATGATAGGAAAGTCAGTGAGAATGACTGGCAGATGCTGCTTTTGTAATGTCTGCCAATAAATGAGCCAGACTCCAAAGGAATTACGCACCTATTTCCATTTGTGAATCTGGGTCCCTGTTTATATAATTCACAATAATAACAGCATGAGCTGAATCATACCAGTCATTAAAAATTCACTGTAGTACTGTGAATAACCAAAACAAATTATAGGAGACTTTGTCTTCTACCTTCTATCTTTGTTTAGTAATAGTTCATGAAACAATTTATATTTTTCGCTTCAGAAATTTTTACTGGTATATATCAGCTACCGTGCCTATTATTTAGCTACTTTAAAATGTATATAATTAATACTGATACAACAGGATTTAATTCTAGTCTAAACTGTAGTAACCATTTGCTTGGCACTGTTATATAAAGAGGAACTGTAACAGCAGCACCCAGTCTGCAGCTACACAAAGCACACTGGTGACAGACAACCAATCTACAAATACACAACAGTCAGATGAAGACAGCAAAATAAACCTCCATCAAGAAGTACCACTCACTTGAATGAGGGAGAATAAGTAGGTTCTGACATATGGAAAGAGGAATTAATGCTTAGACCAGTCAGGTTTTGACACATGGGAAATCACATATAAGCACCAGAAGTATGCAACAGAACTTGAAGAAGAGAGCTTAGGCTTCCTAGCTTGTGCTGCCACACAATGCCAGCACAATACATGACCAGGACAATGTATGGAGTATTGAAAAAACAGGTTACACACAATGCGTGGCTTTACACAGTTCACAGTGTTTAACCTCATCTGCTGCTATGCATGTTAATTAGATATTTAGCCTCCAATCCACATCAGTGCTAATTAGAATGTGTTATTTACTGCAGAGCGTAGGCTTGCTCAGGCAACTGCCTGACATTAATTATTCTTTGAATGCTGGAATTTAAATCCAAAAATGTAAAAAATGTATGAATAATGCCAGTTTTGTGCAGTGTCAAACAGTTTTAAATCAGTGAGGACTATAATGAGCCTTTATTCTGAGATACTTACAAAATAAAGGACTGTTTTGCTATACTGTTTATTGCTTCCCAAATTTCAAAGCCTCAAAATTCAGAAAACTGTTTCAACAAGCTATAGAAAATCTAGATGTTTTGTTCCTCCTAAATTATTTAAACACCAAAGAATTTTAAGAGATTGTAGCCTAGGGACAAATGGCATCTTCAGATTTTCATTTTTCCTAAAACGGAATCAAATTTTGTGCAGATTCTGAAGTATCTACAACAGTGCTAATATATATATATTTGAGTTGTGGCACTTCTAATTTCTCTTCCACAGCACTTCAACAGCCTGAATGCAAGTCTGATGCCAGAGGGAGTCCTGCTACAGACCTCAAGGAGCCCAGCACTGAACTTTCAAAAATGCTACACACTCCGATAGCAGTTTGAAATCCTACAAATATGCTTCTGTTATCCTATCATGTTGACAAATGGGGACAAAGCTCACTGAGTCTCAGTCCTTACTTCACTGAACTTTCAGATGCCATAGCTGTCAACATCTTGTGAAAGCCTGTATGGAAATGTTTAGAACATCAGATAGTATTTCTCTGTTTTACTAAAACCAATAAAGAATCATAGAATCACCAAGGTTGTAAAATATCTCCAAGATCATTCAGTCCAACTGTCCACCTACCACCAATAATACCAACTAACCACATCCCTCAGTACAACATCTAAACGTTCCTCGAACACCTCCAGGGACAGTGAATCCATCAGTTCCCAGGGCAGCCCATTCCAGCACCTGATCACTCCTTTAGAGAAGATTTTTTCCCTAATATCTCAATTAAACCACCCCCGGTGCAATATGCGCCAAATTTAAACAAAAGTGTTTGGTGCCAGAAATGTCAAGCAGTGATTACAGTCAACTGTCTATTAAAACATTTGTTTCAACACAGATCCCCTTCACCCCTACCCCAAACAGACTCATCTCATGTGCTTTGTGTTGTTGCATTTTGGGTTTTTTGTTTGTTTGTTTTTTTCCCTCTTTGTACATCACTGCAGGACTAGGTGAAGGGAGATGAAAGGGAAAGAAGAAGTCAATGAAGCCAGAAGGAGGAATGCTGAGCCACAGCAAGAATAAGCTGTATTTAATTGTAAAAAGGAGAAAAAAAAAAAAAAAAAAGAAAAGGAAAAAAAAAAAAAAAGAGAGAGAGAGAAAAGGTGGCCACAAATGATACAGTGATAAGGTTACACAATTAAATTCCATAGCATGACTGAAGGTTTTGCCTGTGTTTTGCCTGTGTTTGATTTCATTATTATTAAAGGCATAAAGAGTAGAGTAAATCAATGTTAATAAAGTCTAATCAAGTCCATTAGGCAGGATGGTACAAGTAGTCATTTATATTAAAAAGTGCCCTATCCTCAACCTAAACGGCTGGCAGACACAGAGAACACAGTGACACATAAGCAGAGTTTTCTCCATGTAGCTGTAAGAGTGTGTTGTCATATCACACATTTTTAACTACTGGAAAGGGAAGCCACAATTATAAATATATATTCATATTAGAAAATCATATTTTATAAATATAAATGTGTGGAACAACAAATCAGGACCTCTGGAATGTATAAAAATATCTTAAATGCTATAATTAAAAGACAAAAATGGGATGAAAGTAAGAATGTTTCAGCACAAAGATAATTGTTTTAAAATCCTGACATTTCATTGTTTTTAATTAGCTAAAGTGAATGCACAGTAAATTGAAAAGATATCAGTAACCCAATGTGCATTTCAGAGTGTAAGTGATGTTTTGACTAACAGCTTGCTACTCATTCAAACATTTGCTCTCAGCCCTGCACTTGTTGGTTCACTGACATTTTAGAACAATCAGGCATTAAGAGAGCTCCAGTAAAAAGTAGCTGTTGCTTTGACTGCAAATCACTTAAAACATATTTAAATGCATAGGAACCAAACCTCTTTGCAGTAATCTACTGCATGTCAATTAACTCCTCCTTAAAGGAAGTACAGTATTTATGATCTAAGCTCACAGTTTTCAAGAACAGAATGGCCCATATGTCCTGCCTCAAAAATAAGAGTAGATAAACTTCCATATAGATGACTATGGAAGCATATAGTGCTTCTAGTTCTTAGAGCATCCATCTCTACACAGCTAAGTATAATCTCAAGACTTCCTTAACATCCATGCAGTTTCACAGCTATGCAGGGAGCATATTAAGGCTCATTTAACTGAGAGTGTGAAGTGGACAACATAGCACAATAAAACAATAGAATTACTGTTCTGTTACACAGCGTTTAAATCTCATGCCATAAGTTAATAGAGTAACTGTGCTTCAGCTGGGGCCTTGGGAACTAATGGATGTATGAAGAATGTGAAGGTCAGCTGCAGCTTCTGCAGAAATGACCTTAAGATCCTGAGAGAAGCGAACAAGATAAATAATAGCATTAATTTGTTGTTCTTGAAGAATGCAGATTTAATCTTGTTCAGGGATTCTTGGAAGCATTCAAGACTTGACAAGACAATAAGTAACCTGATCTGAGCTGACCCAGTTCTGAGCTCTAACTACAGCTATTTCTCCCTTATGGACAGAACTTTTGTTAAGTGTTTTATGCTGCCTATAAAAATAAATCAGATTCTTAGCCCCCCCACAATGGGAACTCATTTCCTGAAGCAAGAGAATGAAACCATTATACAGTAAAGATTTATTTTTATTTTTTATATTATTATTATTTTTTCAAATAAAAATTCTATTAGAGTCCCAGTTTCATTTGAATAATTGCTATAATCCCTTATTTTGGGGCTGAAATATTTCAGACTGACAATCACAGAGGTAAGCCAAAGGCCCTTCTACAAGCTAAATACTCAGTCCTCAGATAACCTTCATAATTTTACATGGATGAATACTCAGTATGGCTGTACACAAGTAAGTTAGCAGGAGAAAATGATTATATTAGTGATGTTCTCCAATAAATAGATAATTAATAAGGTGTGACCAAGACAGGGAAATAAGCCGGCCTGAGAACAATTAAGACAAATATACAAGACCCTCTGGTTTCACATCCTATGTAAGAACTATACCAACAACCTCAAAATATAAATCCTATTTAGTACCACAACTAGTTTTAAAATGTTTTTAGCATTATTCATCTTATGTGTGTAGCATCAGTTTGCCTTCAAATTACAAACCAGTGAATTAAATTTATGAATAATTAAAACAGGTTTCCATTTGGTCGTAAATCAAATTCCATTTTTACAGGTAGACCATTCTTTGTACCAAGTTACCTCTAAGGAAAGCAGAATTCCATAGACAGACAATTGTCAGGGACAGATGTACGTGTTGCTCCATCTGACTATGGACTCCAAAAGCAAGACAGAAAGACCAAAGCCAGTGTAAAAGGGATGTGTGTGCAACTGGAGCTGTTCAGTCACCTATCTGTTCTTGAAAAGATAAGTTGCTCAGAGCTGCAGCATTCATTAGAAGACCTCTACAGGCACTGGTAACTTGAGCGGACAACAGTGTTCAACTGCACCTTGCACCACCTGCCAGCAGGAGTTGGAAAGACCTGGGAAGAGGCAGGTGGCAGCTGCACTGTGAACCACATCAGCAGAGATCTCCAATGCTGAAGTTGACCTGAATGCAAGTAGTCACTAAGCAAGTTCACAGAGGAGCAATTACTCCATTAACGCTAAATGTTATTAAGCCCTGAAGGCTGTAGGATTAGAAGATATGTGACTTGCAGCTGTTAGAGAGTACAAGGTTACAGGAAGAAACAGATCATGATATGTTTGCTCTGCTGATTATTTTTCCATAGTCTTCTGCTTTTGGACACCATTAGGATACGACCTGTGTTGTTCAATTACCTTTGTTTTTATCCCGGACAATGTCTGTACTTGTAAAGCATTTTATCTATGTTTGTAACTAAGCCTGCAGCTGTCTGCAGTTTTTAGCTATGGGGCCTGACCTGTTTTTGGCAAGAAAAGGTTAATTCCGTGTACTTAAAACTGTTGTACAGATCCTTATATTTAGGTAACATATATACCTTTTCAGCATGCATAGTCCAGGGTCCCATTGAAATCCACTGAAATTCTACAATTATTTGGATTAATGGAGCCAAGATTTCTAAGTGTATGTGAGTTAAGAATATAATCCTTTATAAAAATCATAATCTTAGCCTGCTAAATATGAAACACTGTAAAAGGAAAATGACATCTTGGAATCTGAGTATTCTCAATTCTTCAATGCCAAAACTTGGCGAAAACTCATAAATACATATATTTGCATACTTATTTGAAAATCCTTTACTGTTCACTCAACTCTTATGCCACCCTATTTCTTTGACAGCAGGATCTTAAAACTTTAAGTATTAAGTAGCTTGAAATTATAAACAGAGGGAATGTTTATGCAAACTCTCACCCTGAAATTGCCTCAAATATGGTATCTGAAATATCTGTTCAAATCAACCATCATTCGGGGATAAAGAAGCCAAGAAAGAGGTTTGTTTCATTCACTGTATGAGTTCTCACAAACTACTATTACCCATTATGAGGCTTTGAAGAATATAATTATAAATCCCATCTGTTTGTGCAAAAGCCTCTTGAAGATAAACTTCCTCACAGCTACTAATTGCCAATATTAAAGTGCTTCTGAAGAAAACAAACTTACAATTTTTACACAGAAATATCCTCATGCTCAATGAATGACCCACACACAACAGCATTCACCGAAGAATGGCCAAGGACTGCATAGGATGCCATTATTATTTTTCCAAAGAACCTGCCAACAAGCTGCAGCCAAACAAATGCAGCAGTGAAGAAGGAAGTAAAGCCTGTTATAATTCTTTAATAAATTAACAAAATGGTTTTGATTGGAAGGGACTTCAAAGAACAAATGGTATCAATCCCCTGCCATAGGCAGTGCTGCCACTCATCAGATCAGGCTGCCCAGGACTCATCCAACCTGGCCTGATTTGGAAAACAAGATTTCCTGGGGATAATACCATACCTTTCTGACCCAACTGACCAGGGGCTCCAGCCATTATTAGCATTAGCAGTTAATAGTATTCCTCTGGAATCCAAAGCCTTTATTCAAACAGCCTGCTTTTAAGTAACATGTAAGTTTCCTGCTAGCTTGCTTACTTTGATGAAAATACAGGTTCCTGATGGCCAAAATTCAGTTTTACAGCCCTGTCAGCACTAAGAACTCTGCAACCAAGAGGGCATGTGATGATGATTGCAGGTCAGATACATTAAGGATCCTAACTCAATAAATAACCTTAGGAAATCCTATTCCTTTGTTGGAGCTTGTTGAACCTGCCAGAAGTTCAGCATCCCACAGCCATTCACCCATTTTCCCTAGGTGAAAACTGAACTCTGAGTTGAGACAAAAAATACTAGGACAGAAAAGGAAAACAGAAACAAAAATCTGACCTGTTCCACCCAGCTCCCAAAGCTTTGTGGCCTTCCATGTGCTGCCCCTGGAGTGATTCAGGCATGTTTTCTTGCCCTCCCATACCCCCTGTTGCTGTCCATCATGGCAGCCACTCTGCCCTGCCACCTGCTTGGCCCCAGGTGTGTTCCCATCACTCAGCAACAGCCAAACATTGGCTTGCCACTAAGTAAGCATGATACACTTGTCTAACCATGCCATTTCATATAAAGGAAAAACTGCTCCTACCTTTTTCAATCAGACTCTGATGAATGTTATTTTTCTACCTGATAGGCAAAACAATGCCAACTTTTTATATTAGGTTCAGTAGTATGGACATACTACAAGCTTCTGTTTTGTCTTTACATTGATTCTGTCTGTCTAAAGTCCTCTCTGATATAGTCTGTATCCTTCAGCTATTTCATCACTTCCTAATGATATCACAGAAATTGAGTTCAGTGCAGACAGATGTGGTTCACTTCTCCTTTTTCCTTTCAGCATTTTGTTTTATGAGACTTTTGCTTGCTTTCTGACTGAAATGTGAGTCCCAACTATTTTTGCGTGAGTGTGATATAGATGATTAATAGTGGCCATTTTCTTCATTTCCCCCAAATGCCTGTCAAGCTGCCTGTAAGAGAGGACAGTATTTTCCCATTCATCGGATTGCTGAGAGTAGATTCAAAAGGCAATAACGGATTAAACAAAAATTCAAAATACCTGAAAATTCTACAGTTTGTTTTGTTTTGTTTTTTTTTTAACCTAAAAATCACGTTTTTATCGCTAAACATTGAAATAGAGATAATAAATGCTAATGTCTTACATAACAGCTTAACAGTCGTCAGTAAGTCATATATTGGCAGAAAGTATATATTTCAAATGTACCAAAACCTTTCTTGGTCCATCAACATCCATAGTGTGAATTAAAGGACTACTAAAGCTTGTTCTAGACAGTCCTAATAGCATTATAATATCTACTTACAGACAAAGTAGGTTACAAACACACAAAACCACACTTCTATAACCAGAGTGATTCTTGTATCACTCAAAAATAGCACACTATCTATTCAGGTCAAGGTTCAGTTTTTAAGTGGAAAGCAAATCCTCCCCTATTCCCTACGGATTGCACTTTTGAAGGTAACACCTGAAAAAATCTCATGTTCTGTCCTCCAAGATCACGATAACAATATAGCCTTAATCTGTAAAAATACGTAACACAGCCTTTCTAAGTCTGGGCACCCTGGAACCACTTCTGTGTACCTAACAGAGCTAGAAGTCTAAGACTTCTGTTCAATATTTTGGACTACAGTATCGGAAGGTATTTTCTCTGTTGTCTGGAAGAATCGAATACTGTTCATGAAATTGAAAACTTTCTTAAAAATATATGGGTAAACCTGCTTATATCTCACAGGTGTGTATGCCATATTTAGTGAAGTTTTTTTTTTTTTTATTAAATGTTGAAGGGCTTTAAATAAAAAAGACAGTTTCTTAAAGTCTTCTCAACACACGAGTTTGTTCAGTAGGCCATGCACTATTGAACTATTTTGCTTTTCATTCTAGAGTTTTTCTGTTGTCATTTAATGTGTCTAGTAGTGGGGACGGGGGACAGTGCAAGTAAAGATTATACTTACAGGGAATTTAAGTGCCAAATGAGATCAAACAGAAGAAGTCAGTCTTGGTCCATTTCTTGTCCTGTGTATGCTTCAAAAAGTCCTTTGGACTGACACTGTACCTCTTGTAGACTACTACTTATGTACAACAAAACCCTGTATCATTTCCTGACATAATTATTAGTATAGTTGTATTTTTTCACTTAATAGAATGTTTTCTCATCTTTTGTTTCCTACATTTACATCTGTCTTCTGTGTTTAATTTCTTATAGGGAAATAGGAAAAGCTGTTGGAAGGGTTTCAGCTTAACCTTAATACAAATTCATGTGCCTCTGAGGTATTCAGATTGAACTGTGTCACTGCTTAATACTGTACAGATCTTTAATGAAGCAATGACTCCAGAAACAGCTTTTGCAAAACTATGTAGCCTGGATACAAGGACTTAGCTTCATTAATTCAAATGCTAGAGTTCTTTCATATTTTAATAGAAAAATCTCAACGGAAACATATCCAAAAGAATAGCATCAATAGGATTTATTTTAATAAGCATCATCATTGGCATTGGTAGAGGTCACAGATAATTAGTGAGCAAACACACCACTGACACTGTTTTCATAGACTGCAGTAATGGTATAACTTGAAAATCTGTGCTTGAAGCACAACTGAGCCTCAGGCAAAATCCCTGCTGAAGGAGCTGTGATAACTGCAAATGAGTTTAGCATGTATTGTGTGTATACATATATATATATAGATAGATACACACACACACTACAATTACATGGAACATTTCTGGGAATTCCTGTCAGCAAAGGACAGATCTTATACTGCTTCATGACACAGCTATAAAGATCCTTCCCTTAAAGACTTCAGGTAATTTAATTTGACCCTGTTAGAAAAGGGTATGAAAGCAAAACAGATCTGCTTTGGTCATGAATCTTTTCTAAAGGAAGTCCAGAAAGGCTTATTCAAATAGAATTGACACCAGAACCACTGTTAGCTTTCTGCAGAATTGGAACATAGGTACAGGAGTCACAACATCTAGTTAGCATCTTGAGTCTGCAGCAGATGCTCCAGACTGTTCTGAGTAGGAATAAATTAATTCACAGTGTTTGCAAGAGGCACTTTCTTTCTTTTCAGTTTGGTACATGAACCATATTAAGCACACAGAATCACAGACCTACTCAGGCTGGAAGAGACCTCAAAGATCAAGTCCAACAGCAGCTTAACCATAGTACCCTAGCTCTAACAACCCTCTGCTAAATCCTATCTCTGAACATGGCTCTTACATCCAGGGACCGTGACTCAACCACCTCCTTGGGGAGCCTGTTCCAGTGCTTGATAAAATACCATACATTATCAAGGATTAATTAAACTAAGCCATGCATCTAATAATTAGTAACATTTAGATTTTTTTTTCCAATATTTTTTCTCTTTTATACCATAGAAATGCTAGTTCCAAATACTCAGCTTAACGTTGCCATGACAGTATCCTAAACCATATTCTTACATACACGTTCTGATTACCATCCAAACAAGCTATTCAATTGTATGAAATTATATTTTATGGTCTAGGATGACATTCTCTGTATATCTTTCTATTCATCTGATAATTCACCAGAGGTTATTTCAGCACAAGAATGAGCCCCCTGACCTGGAGAACGAGACAACAAAAAAAGCTTTTCTGATAACAATCTTCTTTACCTTAAAACACTGAAAGCCTCAAGTCATAGGAATTACAAATCCAGTCTTTTCTTAAACAGCTGCTTGGTCAACGCACAGACACAAATCTTTATACTATGTTTTCTGGAGGCTTAGAGCAAAGTTTATTTTTAAAGGGAACTCTTTCTCCATTACAGAATCTATAATTTCTTGCTCACTAGCTCACACCATTTTCAGTTATCCAGATGATATGCTATGCACTGCCTCTACATTCTAAAAAAGTCTTCAATAATAAAGTACACCACACTAAACTGATGTTTCCTCAGTTTAACCAATATTTTCAAAAATTGGACAAGTAAATTGGTCCCACAAAAATATCCCCCCTGCCAAGTTTACACCAGCAGCAACTGAAATGTTTGGATTATAATTAGAGCTCTCTGGAAAAAATAATAATGACTGAATACCTCTAGTAGAAAAGCTGTCATTATGCCAGTTTTCTCTAAGCTACCAAGAGCACCTTAGAGATGACTCCTACCTTAGCAATACAGAACATAAAACAGTCAAGTTGTATATGTGCGTAGATATTTTATCTATATAACATTTTTTTTTCTTACAGTACCTTGAACTTACGTGTATTTATTATATATGATAAATCTTATTTACTTTTATTAGGGCATCTACAATACAAATTTTACTGTATGCATCCAAATAGTTGATGCTGCTCATCACAGATAGAATTCTGCTGTTCACAGAATAACCACTGAGAAAGTAGTAAAGAGGCTCCAGCCCAGAGTATGCTTACAACACAAACGTTTCACTGGCATAAGAATAAATTATTTCATGGTGCAGACACTGTAGTACAAACCATGGATACAAAAAGCATATGTCTTAGTTTCATACAAATAAGAAGCCCTGAGAACAGAAGTTGTTGTTTCACCTAAACAACTGCATTTTCCAGATCAGCAGTAAAAACTATACAGTTTTTACCAATATTGTTAGAACATTTTAGGAAAAACAGTCTTCTGCACGCTAACACAAACCACTTTTTTTCCAGAGCTGTAGTTATATCTGGAGAATATTAGAACTTGAGGTACGACTTCCATAATTTCTTTGACCATTATGCAGAATTAGAAACAACAAATATTTGAATGTAATATGGTCATCAATGCTTTGTGTGAAGATCTGACCATGCAAAGGGAATGGATCCAGATATTCAAGTTGCATTTTGAGGTTAAATAAAAAAGAACATATTTGATGAGGCATGAAATTTAACTTCTTTTCTTTATTTTTCAACATTTGAGACCAACATTCCATCTCAAAGTTCAGAGAAGGTGTTAGAGGTCTGCCTTTTAAGGAATTAATTATTTCAGGCTCACAACCACTGTTCCTACCACTTTTTCCACTTTTTTATTCCCTATCACAGAGCTGTATGTGTTCAAGAACAGGCACAAAGACAGTTAATTCAGCTTGAATGTGACAAGCAGTAATATATGCAGGATAATACACTTACCTAATATCATTCAATTAAAATGCACAATGCTAGAAGGAAAACACAAAACACTTTGAAAGACAATCAAAGCTATTCATATTTAATACTTCAAACAAGAGGTCTGAAGTGTTGCAGAGGTGACAACATATTACAGAAAATGCCAGTATTTAGTCTTGTCAAATTATAAAATAACAAGCTCCTAGTTTAGATTTCCTGAAAAGGCAATTAATTGTGAAACTATTTTATAGAACTTTGTGCCTCTGTCAGAGCCTAATGAACAAAATAGAGATACAACACATTATTTATGTGTATTCCAATAAGCCAGTGCTGAGCCAAAAACTGCAAAGCACTTTCTGATGACTTTTCAGTACAACGAATACTTTCAGTTAGCTCAGATCCTTTATCCATGTTGGCATAAGTGATCTCCTTATATGCTCTACTAGCATGAATTCTAGGTTTGACTTTCAGTTCTGCAGTGAATTACATTCTGTTATATTGTACAGGGGTAGAAGTAGGTAAAGAGTAGCTAATTAAAAAAAAAAATGCATCTAACAGCATTCATACAGTGAGACACTTTATTGTATAGATGTTCATTAAAAGAAGCATTAAAGTTTGTAAATAGTACATACTAACTGCATTAACCTTAATAATAGTTTCTATAGCCTAATCACCTCTTAAGGTCTATATATTGATTTATTTTTCTTGGAAACCAGAGAGACAATAGCCACTATCAACTGTGGTGTAAATGAGAAGACTTAGAAAATATTTGCAGCTCTGTCTATAATTATAACATTCCTGTATTACTCACATACAGTGCAGTAAGAGGTTTCCTAGGACACTTCATTTCACAACAGTAATAAGAGCATACAGAAATTTTTAGACAACATAGTAGTTCCTTAAATAAAGAGCAAGGAATCACATTTCTGTGATATCTTGCTACAATTTTTTCATAGCAAATTCTGAATGTGTGGAAAATGAGACTATTTAATTTTATCATGCTTGCAAAGGCAAGAATTATTTGTGGCTTAACATATGAACTGGTTGCGCCTTTGAGAATATAAAATTATTGTATTTGAAATACGCAAACAATTAAATCATTTACATAGTGAAAAAGAGTAGTAAGCTCATTGAAATCTAATATTAAAATCCAACATAAATAATCTATTAAATGCTAGTCTTAATTTTATCCTTAAGGTTGAGAGAATTTCTAATCTAGTTTGTGGACTCATTTGACAAACATTTATTTTTATATACTGAGAAAGGTATTGTATCTAGGAATCATAAATGAATTTGTTGTATTTACAGAATGGAAGACAGATTGATAAATATAGGTTCATTAAAAATGTATTTAGGATTCACAGTGAAGAAGATCATAGTGTATATGTGGTTCCTATGTGGTGCTAAGGCTAAGAGAGTGAGTGCAACATCTGACTTTCTATATGGGAAATACTGAGGAGTAATAAGAACAGTATTACATCTGCATTCATTATTATTCACATTATGATGAGACCACAAAAGACAGATACATGATAAGCTCCTTTACTTGACCTATACCATCCGGACAGATACAGCCAGAGAGAGATGCTGTAAACTACACATTTAGACTGTGGCTACATTTACCTTTAAGCCTCCAAATTCAGTATGCTTTAAAATAATAATAATAAAAATAATAAATTACTTTGTCAAATTGGAAAACTCTCAGGGAAGTCCTGTGACATCAATACACTTGGAAAAAGACATCTGATGATGGCAGAGGTAGTAAATCTATTTCGCTTATTCAGTAAAACCAAGATAATTCTTGATTCTGCTATATTTAAAGCCAGTAATATCAAAAAGCAACTGATTACTGTCCTGAAGTATATAAAGCAGAAGAGATATATTTCAAAAAACACTCTGAGGGAGGATAAACACTTCCAACCCTACTTGCATGGCTGCATTTCCCTCAAAATCTGAAGAAGCCTGGCTGTTCTGAAAGCAAATATTTATAGTAAATATTCTTTAATGTTCTCTGCCCTGTAAACAGAGAAGTATTTCATGTAAAAAATATCTCCATGTTTGGTTAGAGAAACCTGTGATTTAGTAACTCTACATGTATCAAAGGTGTTGCTACTCTACCATCCTGAAAATTTTTGCTTCCAGGTGCTTTCTATTGTTCTATGCCATACTTGAGATTGTGAATTAGAATTTAAAAAGACTTATTCATAGTTTCATTCTTTCACATATTCTTGTAAGATTTCTTTACCTACCATACACATTGCATCTGCAATTATCTCAGGATCAGAATGTAGCTATGTATTTTGGAAGCACAGACTTGTAGTAACATTGTTCATCTCAGTGAGAAGATAAAATATATGTAACTGGACAGACAAAAACAAAACATTCCATGTGTCAAAATCTTTCATATTTTGGAACTTTTAAAAGCAGTGTTACTTCAGTGAGCCCTGTTGTACATGGAAAGAAGAATCAGCAAGAAGATGAGAGCTGAGTAGAAAAAAAGTGGCAGACTTTCTGCCTCTACAGACATCTGATGAATAAAAAGCCATCTTATTCATTACGTTCTGCTGTGTATCAATTTGGGGCTGTCGTATTACATTTCTTACAGATTATTCCTCTGAGGGGAAAAAGGAAATCAGAAAGTAAATCAACTATCAAAAATTCAGTTATCAAAAATTCAGCTAGGAGTACTCATTAATGCCTTTTTCCTGTTATGTCAACTAGTTTACATTTCTAGGAAAAGGACAAAACTAATTGATGAGAAAATGGAATCAAAGCAACATTAAGAATCAAGTAAGTTACACCAGTTTCTGTCAACTTTTATTCTTTCTGCAAGAAGAAATTCTGCAGATTTTTAGCATTTCATGCACTCAAGCTTGAAAATAAAACCAATGAAAATGAGTTAAAATGAAAAGGCAGCCCTTAGCCTTCTACCTTAATGTTTCAATATCCTTGCACTATGATATTTTTCAACAAATGTTTTCTTTCATGAGAGTTTAGGACCTGGAAGCCAATATTCAAGAATGATGCAGGGTTACTTCATTAGAACACAACCCTTGAAGTCAATCAACAGAATTACAACTACAAAATACTGAATGCCTGAACACTTTTACATTAGAGTAACTACAACTAGGAACTTGAACACTTTCAGATTTGTACACATGAAGTTTCTAACACTTTTACACAGTAGAAATAAATATGATACTTGTTTGAGTGTTAATGCTCAGTTGTGAACCTCAGCAAATACAGAATGTACTAAAACAAAATCAAAAGGTTTTCATATGAGGTTATAATTAATACTTTCGTTTCACTATCTTCTTTCTTTCTTAAGATAGCAGTTCCCACATCCGTAACACATGATCACATATTTGCCTGAAGTTATTTGCCAGCTCACAGTTTGAAAGCAGGAGTTATCATTTTCAAAATGAATAGTTTGACTGAATTCATGTAATGATAAGCATAAATGTTTGCTAGATTAATTCTCCAGTTATATGTGAAGATCACTGGCGTAGGGACAATAAGCTTTCCTATTTTTACTTCAGTGCCTCTTGCTAGGTACAGGTCAGCATTACAATTCTTGAATGAGTCAGTATGAGGTAATTTGCTAGCATCACCATACAGATGCAACACAACAGAAGTTCAGTTCATTATTAATCAAACACCTATGAAGAAGAGCATGAAATCTGGAGAGGGTAACTCAAGCATACTCCTTGAGATGAAACTTCTCAAGCCAGAATTGCACCTTCTCAGTACACTTAGTCACTCTTGACGGGTTTCCAATTTTAATGTTTTCCTATTTTTTGATATTTTTTTTTTAATATAGAAAAATGCATTTAGGGAAAAGAGTAGCAGTGATTTAATTATGTGGTAATTAAAGATATGTATTTTTATTCAAATCTACTTTTTAAAGTTTTGGAAAGAATTGATAATTTTTCTCTGTTCAAATTCTTGGCACCTCATATGATTTTATAGATCTTTATACTTTCCCCTTTGCTTTCTCTTTCTCGAACTGAACAGTCCTAGGCTAATCAGTCTTTTCTTGTACAGACCCATTTATAGAACCTGTTCTATAACTGTGGCCACCCTTAGGTTATACTACCCTTCCCCCTTACCTATTGCATTTCATGAAGCATTTCCACAGCCCTTTTGACGGCTTTCTTCTGTTTTGAATACACAATGAGTCTGCATCAGCAGAACACTCTGAGTCTCTGAAGGGCTCTTCCAGAACATTTACTAGTATGCAGAACCACATTGACACCATTACAGATATTTGGTAAACCCTGCTAGTAAGTCTTCTTCACTGGGGAAAACTGTCTCCTCTTTCTGCAACATATACATAGCATCTATAAGATAACAATCTCAATAAAATACCTTCTTTCTTATCAGAAACTTCCTTGGCAGTTTTTTGTAACAGAGATCATTGAAATTATTCCAAAACTATGGCCACACTAACATGTAAATTAAAATAAATAAATAAATAGATAAATAATCTACAGGTTTCTTTTCATCAGTAGCTTAAAGTATTTGAAGCTATGGTCCCTACACTTAACCTCTGCAGTTCAAAAATCTAACTTCCTATTAAACTAATGAATCCCTAGTGAAACAGGTCATGAATGCATTTTAAAGCTGGAACATTTGCTTCTGTTTTGACGGTCTCTTCCTTGCCTGGGGTGCACATGTCTTTAGTATTACTTCAAATGAAGCTTCTCATATGCACCAAATGAAATCTATTTCAAACTTCCCCCAACTATTCTTTGAACTCAACTAAGATGTAGTAAATGAGCACCAAGTAATTCTTTAAAACTATGCTGTTGCTCTGAAGAAAAAAAACTAATGAAGATATAAGCCCAACTGGTTGGGAATACTGTTATCCAAATGCTCAACGATTCCTGCAAAGAATTTGAACAGAGTAATGAAGCATAACTTCCTTCTGCTAAAACAGTATTGCCTCTTTTATAATCAAATTTTTCCATTAATTTACCAACTCGAGTTTTTATTATAGTTTCTCTTGATTTTCTAGAAGTCTAAAAAGTATAATACGACTTTCTAATTCACACCTGGAGCCATTAAAAAAAAATCCAGAACTTAGCGTCTCATTTACCATCCTATGGTCAATTTAAGTTGCACATTACACAGTACACCTAGCAGTCAGTAATTTCATAACTGAGTTCCTTTAGGATTTTAGGTGAATACCAATGACCTGGACTGGAAAGACTTCATGTATCATTGCTGATTTATTACTGTTAATTCTATCAATTCTGTAATAAAATTTCTTGGTGCCTTCTTAATGGAGAAGTCCCTAGATTTGTACCCTGTAGAGAAAGGCCTTTCCAAGCTTTTCACTGTGAATTCAGAATGGTTCATTAAACATAATCAATTTTCATGACTCAAATGCAATGGATACAATCACTTTCTCAGCTTAGCACTGAATGCTTAGCTTCTCCACTTGGGATTTCCTTCACTGCTTTCTAAAGCATTAGTGAACTTCATGAATATAAGATTTTCCCCGTGTTAACTTACAGAAGCACAAAACAAAAACAAGCACAGAAATTCTACTGATAGCACGAGAGACAGGCAGAGAACTGGTCTAAAAGTTGCCTTTATACAAAACTGCATTGCCTTTTTTACAGGGTGTTTTAGAAAAACATGAGGTCTTAATCTATAATCATATCAAAAGATCAGATACTGCTACTTACAAGCAGGTTATATCTGCACATCAAAACAACAAAAACGGTAGTAATTTAAATTATTAGAAACTAAAGGCAGAAAATAAAGAATCAACTTTTGTGTTCAAACAGTAGTATCACAATGAGCAACATCAGAAAAGGAAATTAAAAACAAAGAAAACTGCAGTTGCTGTTGCCAAAACATCAGTTCTTACTAATTTGCAAAGTGTTAGTAGGCAGCCAACTTCAGTTAGAAACAACATGGATGAGCGTTGATGACTCACCATCTGAAGTCAAAGGCACGAAAAATCTGGTAGCTGATTACTAGAAATGCTAATACCTTTATCAATGCAAAGTCATTTGTGTAACAATCATGGCTTTTGGGGGGGTAATAGTGGGCACAATCACACAAAGGAGAGGGGAGTCATAGCACCAGTTCTGGAAGGGTGTTCCCTTTCTCACAGTTGTTTATAAACCCTCCATCCCCTGTTGAAGATTAACACTTTTCCACACTGTGACTTTATGCAAGGTAGGACAGGAACACTGTGTGGTGCCCCTTGCTGAGGAAGACAGGCTCCAGGACAGAGGGTATAACATGAAGGCCCAAATAAGCACCACTCATGCACAGTGCAGAGACATGTCGAAAAAGATGTTTCCTCTTGTTCTGATCCAAAGAACTGTAATCTCATGCGTGTTAGTGAGGCAGACTGTGTTACATAAAATTTGTGTTTCTATGATTGATCTGGTAACGTATAATTCTAAGTTGTAAATCACTGCTTCTTTTACTGCAAATTACATTAATAAACAAGTTAGTATACTGACTTCAGCATAGCAAGAAATTTGTCTTGTCTCCTTCACACAAAACCTCTGTCTCTATTTGCTCTTTCTCTACATTTTTCCCCCTTCTTTTCATTCTTACTGCATTAATCTACACCAGTTCTCCACTACATCACTGCTTCCTAATATTTATCTTCATCCTTCCCTCTCCTTTTACCTTTCAGCCCCTTTTTCAGACTTACTGTATAATCACATGCTAAGTCCTCTGTCAGGGTGTAAGTTTTCTCACTTATATTAAACAAAAAAAGTGTGGTGAAGAGTAGAGTCTAGTAACAAATGCAAGAGATGTTACAAATAAATAAGACAGAGCTCCATTAAAAGTGAAGCACTGAATTTTATATATAGCTCAAGTACATGTAACAAATACTAAAAAAACCACCTTTTTAAACTAGCCTTGTGCCTGTTGATATACTTCAGAGGAATGCTGGCCTCAAGATCCCTTGACACTTCCTAATAAATCACATGAGATTGCATTAAAAATATAACAAGTTCATTTAAATAAACCTCAAAACCTTTCAATTTGTACATATTAGTGGAGTAAATCATGGTTAATGTGTTAAAGTTCTGGGCTTTGTTATTTCTAAAATGATGCAATTAGCCTCCCAGGTCAAACTCAATAACTATTTTTAGTAAAAAACAAAACAAAACAAAACATCACTCTACATCTACAATTAATTGGAGTTAATTGGGCCTTCAAAATGTGCTGGTATGAAAGCAAAAACTTTTTTTTTTTTTTTTTTAATAACAAGAACAGCAAGAAATGGAGAGAATGCTGACAGAAAAAAAAAAGGAAATATCCATGGAGTCTATGAGGGCCCACCATCATTCCTGTAAACTTTTAATCAAACTACATAGCAGACAGATGATTTAGATTGATGTATGAAGTAAAGGTGAAGACACAAAGGATCTTTTCAAGCTCTTTAACATTTCATCATTACTCTTCATTTATTGTAATCACTGAAAGGTATGTCAAGGTCTATAAAGCAGGAAGAGCTTATTTGATAACCACTGAGGTCAGCCAGTCAATGGATGTTCTCCACAAGTACATCCTCCCCCAAAGCAACAATACTGCACATATAGCAACCAGCTGGGCAAGATGACCTCCAGGAGTTCCTTCCAACTACTCTGGGATATTCAAAGTGAATTATGCGTTTTCTTTTCCTGGAGTTCACTTGTCTTCTTGCTCTACTCCCAAGACAATAGATCTGTACTCTTAATAAAGAAACAGTTTTTAAGGAGGAATAAAATACATTTTTTAAAGAAAGAGAGAATGCCCAAGTTTCTGTAGCTTCACTTATTTAAGTATTCACAATTTAGGTAAACTATTTCATAGATGCTTAATCAGAAGAGACCATGTAATTTACCATCTCTCCAAGTTTTGAGAAGAAAATGATGAAGAATTTAAACACCCTGGGCCCAGACCTCCAGCCAGTTCTTTATCCATCCAAGAATATACCTGTCCAAGCCATAGGCTGACAGCTTCAGCAGGAGAATATTGTGGGAGGCAATGTCAAAGGATTTGCTAGTCTAGGTAGAGTACACCAACAGCCTTTCATTCAACCACTAGGCAGATGAATTAATAATAGACGAAGACCAAGTTGGTCAAGCAGGATCTGCTTTTTATGAACCCATGCTGTCTGGGCCTGATCCCCTGGTTGTCCTACACGTGCCCTGTGATCTCCCTCAAGATGATCTGCTCCATATCCTTTCCTGGCACCAAGGTCAGTCTGACAGGCCTGTAGTTCCCCTGGATTCTCCTTACAACCTTTCCTGTAGATGCGAGTAACAGTGACAAGCCTGTTGCCTTCCTGGACCCTCCCTGGTTGATCAGGAATGCCAACAGATAGTGGAAAGCTGCTTAGCAATCACCTCCACCAGCTCCCTTTCAGAGGAAGCCAAACACTGGGTGGCAGTGGCTTTCTGTCCCCAGATCTAACAAGCAGTGACACTGAGTACACACACATATAAAGAGACACACGTCTGCATGGCTTGCCACTTGGTTCTGAAAAGACAGAGTAGAACTATTTTCAGCACACACACAACCAGCACTTGAATAAACATGAAAACACAGACAATACAATCCCTTACTTCTTGTCTCACCAAAACTGAAGGTTGCTAGTTAGATCAACATATACACAACATACACGCCTTTCCAGTAGCCAGTCCTCAGACTCCAGTCCTCTCCACTTGCTGGCCCCAGACCTACATGTCTGAGGTTTGCAGTCATGCTCCTGTGACCTACTATCAGGCTGTCAGCTTTGAATTTTACTACAATTCACACATATTCATTATAGAACACACCTACATGAAAGACAGAAATCGAGTTTAATAATACTACCGGAATGACTGTGCAGTCACATATGTATGTAGCCTATATGAAGTCATACTGATTAGCAAGTCATTTGCACTCAGTATGACCACTCTTCCTCTTTCTCCTCTTTCTTCCCATACAGCTACCCTGATCTACCTTGATCCTTCCCAACCTTTGGTCCTTTTCCAGAACATCCCATAATAATTCTCAAACATTCACATAATCCCACAAGATCCCCAGATTCTTTTCCCATTATATCCCAATGCTTTGTATCCGTTTAAGCAATTAAACCCTTCCAGTTTGCAAGCTCTCAGTCTGGTAAGAGCTGAGCTTCTTTGGCTGACTCATCTCGCTGGGCTTTCCCAGATCCAGATACCAACAACCCCATGATTTGAGTATCTTTGAGCATGTATTGTGTGACATACTGCCTCTTACTAGCTTCATTTGCTTCTGGAGGAAACATCTGATCTGGTCTGTCATGTTTGTTAGCAAGTGCCTTTAACAGTTGTTTTTGTTGTTGTTTTTTTAAATATAAAAAACATTGAGAAAAATCATTGAATCAAGTTAGTTCCTAGGCTGCTTGGGATTAAAACATTTTTTTTTTATTTAATCTTCTGTATTGTACATGATTGACATCTTACTATTACATTTAATTACTGAAAAGTATCTCCACTATTGTATGCACAAGGACACAGCATGCTAATGTAGCTGCGTTAAATACACAGCAGGAGGAAACTAAAGTGGAGTGACTCAAACACTTCTCTAGCAGACAACACTTCTAGGCCATGTGTTGGGCTTTGTCCTCCATAACAGAATAAAAGGCAATTACGCTATGGGAACAGAACATCCTGTAAATTAACTCTATGCTTAACCAAGAAGGCCTTTAAGCTTGCCTTACTAAATCACTGGTGCAGCATCTTAAACTGAAAGAGAATTGAATCCCACCCCACTCCCCCACCCCACCCAGATCTTCTCAACAGCAAACTGTTTTTTCCCCTATGGGCAACCTCTTAATGATTATCTGTTTTATTAGTGACTCTCTTAGCTCATTTGAACAAGCTACCGATTTACTCATAACTGCAAACTTTGTCTGATTGTTGATTTTTTTTTTAAACTTTTATCAGTTTTCAGAACTTGTTCTAAATTTGCTTATCTCCATGCCTGAACAACTGCAAATTCACTTTATCTTCCTTTTTCATAAAATCAATAGAAAGTATTAAAGGCTATTTTATTTCACTTAATTACATGACTCACGGATGCTGTACATAAAAGTTAAATCAGGTTGGAAGCCTGTAAAGGCCTTGCACTATTTTCTAAACAAATATCATAGTTCGTGGAAAGGAAAAGTTAATTTGGCAAATACTAAGGGGTGGAAAACACTTGTGATGTCTTAGAATTACTGCCATTAAAGCATGGTAATATTCTTCATTATTACTAGACATCTGTTAGCAATTAAAAAAAATAATAATAATTACTTATGAAAAAAAAAAAAAAAAAAAAAAGAATATTCTGTCCCATGTCATTATATTTATTTAATTACTCTCCATTTGGTCTAGTGTTCATATCAGTGAGATTGTGAAGCTAATTACTAGCATGCTTTCCAGAATCCAACAGTACAGTCTTGTTTGACAAGCGGAGAGAATTCATGCCTAAAGGGCAAAGTAATAACTGTTCTGCTTGTGACAGAAAAGAGGATCTTAAGAACTCTGGGATGATGACAAAGTGAATTGAACAAATAAAAGACAACATAAAATGGAAAGCAGGTTGTGTGAACTCTGGAAGAGAAAACACGAGGAAAGAGGCATCTCTGCTGACATGAAAAGATATTAATTTTCTTGTCAGCTATGGTGTTATTGCAACTCAGGGAACAACCGAGGAAGAATGAGTAGATGAAGTATCTAATTCTGCTCTGAGTGACAGTCGATCAAAATCATCGCTGTTATATGGAAATCACTCACCCAAAATATAATATTATTGAATCTGTAACAGCCCAATCTGCACACGGTTGACAACAGCAACAGTCTTATGACTTGGGTTTGGAATTTTAAGGAAGAGATAGTAAATACATAACTCCTTAAAATACACTCACACAAATAAAACGCCTTAAGGCTTTTTCAGACTTTTCGTACAAACCAAATTCAAGAATTCTTCCTGTGTGGTCAAAAAGAACGCAAAGAGATTTGAGCTGGTCTCACTGAAGAGGTTAGGACAGAGAAAGACTAGCTTAAGTATAATGAAAAATTCTAATAAACGCCAGTGAAATTTAACCTTTAAAAGAAAGCTCTGAATAAAAGATAAACACAGTCTCAGTATTGTTCTGATAAGCTAAGAACAAACATTGTTCTGATAAGCTAAGAACAAACGCAACTCATCAACTTCTGCCATCTAGAAGTTGAAACAGAAATGTGTTACAAGCTATTTACTCTAGTGCCAATGCCATAAATTAAATGCTGCAAGGACTCAGGCAATAACTAAGGCTGTAGCCTAGCAACTTGTTGCATGTTAGAAGCTCTTTGCTCCTGAATTGAACATCACTGACACAACGACCTCAGAACAAATGGAAACATTTCCAAGATTCTGGCTAAATAAATGTATCAATAAAAATGTATTTGCTACCACAATCCAAGAAGCAGATGTAAAATATTTTATTTTACTTTATCACTGCAGCATGTTAAACAGAATTCCAAAATATGGAACAACAAGGGCTGTGTACACCGGTGAGTTTCTACCCCAGATCTTATTCCACAGGGGCTGGTGATGAATAAATACCACAGCAGAAAGAGTAAGGCAAAAGCACTTCCCATGTCAATTGCTATAATATTTGTGGATATATATAAACATACGTGCATGGAAAGGATGCTGTAATGAGAGAAGGTCTGAGGAGGAAGCAGATGATTCCATTGCTTCAAAGAACTATTGCAGCATGCCAGCCTACACTGCCAGATGCACTTTTCCCACTTGATAAGGATGTAGAAGCTCTAGATAATTCTGTAGGAATCACAGAATCATACGAGTTGGGAGGTGAAAGTGTACTCATCTCTGCATTCAGCTCAAAACGATTCTAGCAACTACACCTAGAAGGCACAGGGAAAGAATTTTGCATCCTACCAATAGAAATGTAAGATGAAATAGGAAGGTAGAGATTGAGCTGTCCTTAACTGACAATCAGTAGCCTCATGTTCCCTTGACCTACACATTACCAAGCATTCAGACACTCCTGTTAAATAACACCTTCCAACAGCCCCCAGAATTAATTATGGAAGAGTAGAAAGCTGAGACCAAACTGACTGAAACATACCTTCCACACTGATTCCAACCATCTAAGTTTGAGATTCGGTGTCGTAATCAATTTTAGTTTATGTTATTTCCTATATTCCTTTATTGATGACTGGGGAACTGTTAACTACTATGTTTTTATCTCAATTACAGACAAAAATCTAGATCTAGAGTAAGATCTAGATTGTCTACTCAGTGAAAAATTTGAACTAATTTTTCATAAAAATATTTCAAAGGCATACCATCACAAACATACCTGAAAACAGATTTAAGAGCAATAAAACAGAAATTATTTAACGCTAGAAATAATCAATATATCAAAGTTAAGATGTGCATACAGCTGTTCCTGAATTACTGTTTGCTAAAAAGGAGTTATTTTACTTTGGATACTCGCTGTTTCTGTTGTCCTGAATGCTGTATATATCCTAATGAATAGTCCTCCCCCTCATCCTAAATTCTGCACATCTATATACCTGTAATTACTTAATATATATGTATATACATATATGTCAAGGTGACCTACCTGTTTATTATACACATCAAATTTGTCAGCATTCAGCACAACAAAATCTATTATTTTGACTAAACTTCAACGTAGTACATTCATTTCATAAAGCACTAATTGGATGTTACTTCTAACTAGCTTTCTAGACACAGGAAAATTATCAGACAGCCTTTTATGTTCATATTTACTTTCATGGATACATATTTTGTTGGCCAACATGTTTTCTGTCTCCAAATTTAGCTTGAATCCTCATGTTTTATTCTCAATACTTGTTTCAAAAGCAGACACTGTTTTTCCCAACTGCATTACAATTTCTAGCACCCGACAGGTATTCCAGTAAATTATTTTAAATTAAAAAATGATTATAACTTGAGTTATAATATCTACTGAATTTCACCGGAAAGAATTAAATTATAGGAAATACTTTGTAGCGCACAGAGAAGATACGGACACAAAATTCACATAGCAGAAATCAAATGTATGTTCTTTGTAAATATTTCTTTCTACTTAATCAAGAGAAACTTTATACACACACACTCAAAATAGCCCATCATACTTAACAAATTTTAAGGAACTATAGCCAAATCATGTAGCATTTAAACAAATCATCATCAGAACAGTTAATTTATTAGGAAATGCATGATATTTCGTAATGACCCTGCTCAAAATAATACTGGATTCAGACATTTCACTGAAAAAATAAGTAAATAAAACAGAAAAACCAACCTGTTTACAAATAAGACTATATTATAATTGATTATTTTGTCTTTGGTTGTCTTTGAGAAAAGATCGCCTCTCAGAAATTCATATCAGAAATTCATATCAGACATTCAGTACATATTTGCAAAGTAACAAAAATGACAGACATTTTGCTTACTTTTACTGCCACTATAAAGCTTTGAACTAGCTCTTTAGAATATTTCAGATGACTAATCAGTAAAAAAAGAACTAGGGAAAAAAAATCCTGGAGTTACAAACACAGATATTTTTTGTCAATACACTTCACAGTTATTCAGGAAGAGAACTGCTTAAAGTAACTATACAAATGTTTTTCCTCTATAAATTACTGAAGCACTCAAAAGATAACTGTACATTATCAGAATACATGACCTCATGTATACTTGCTCAGCAGTCTCAAAGTTCTCATTTTTTTTTGTTGGTATGAGAAAAAAAAAACTTAAAATGCAGCAGATGAAATTATTTCTTTGATAGCCTGATTTTAGGACTGAAATACTGGATAGGACTCCTTTTAACATGAATAATGTGCTGATAAAGACTAAAGTTTCAAAATAAATATAAATCAAAATATAAAATCTTATTAAAATAAATAAATTTAAAAAAAAAAAATAAATTCTCATTTTTGATGTAAAGGGACTGACTCTATGTTAGCTTTCACTTATGTACAGTAAAAAATCTGACCTACCTGTGCTTTAAAGGCAGGGATTGCCCTTCTGTAAATGGCATTTTAAATTTGAAAGATATGCATTATAGGGAAAAATATATATATGTATATATATATACACAAAAAGATTAAATTTTCAGAAAATATTTTAACACAGGTATCAAAAAAAAAAAAAATAGTCAATTTTACACATCAGTCTGTTTGGAGAAAATAAACTTAAAAGTGTCTTCTCATTTTACGTATCTTACACAATGACAAAGAATGGAATCTTAAGAGCAAGCATAGATGTATACATTATTATTCTTTTTCTTACCAGAACATAGTGAATTTGATACACGAAGAAAACTTATTTTTCCAGAATATACTAGCTTGCATAGAATCTTTCAACACTAGCTGGAATTACAAGCTCAATATTTCCTACCAGTCCCCCAAAAATGGATATTGTAAAATAAAACAAGTAACAAAAATCAGCATTGAAAAGTAAGAAACCTGTGTTAATAATCCTTTATATGTTCCAAACTTGGCTGAACACAACCCTGAGAACATGACAGAACTCTGAACTTAGATTAAATTTCAAGGCTTGCCCAGCTGTGTGCAAGAGGTCAGACAGGATGATCTTTAGAAGACCTTACAACCTTTTTCTGATTCTAGACATGGGAAATTGTACACAGGGAAAACAGACCAGAACAGAAATAGGAGAAAAATATTAAGCTTCTAACTGCACTATAGCATGCATTTGTAGCAATCTCTGGAAATAGGAAAGATGATTATGTAATGTGTGGCTAATGTTAGTGATAATTTTCAATACTAGTTTTGATACAACATACATTGATTAACATTGCTTTCTATAATAGAGTTGTTTTCAGCAATGTGTGCTTTCTATTAAAAAAAAAAAAAAATCAGTTGGCCTAAGTAAATGAATGACCTCTGGGTCATATGTCCTTGCCTTGAGCATGATTTTATTTTTACTCATTTCTACAGCAGTCATGTCAAAATGGTGGATTTCAAACTTTCACCCATGGAGAGCATAAGGCTTGTAAAACTGAAATCACTCTGACATCAAGAAAATTGAGAAAGCTTCTGAAAGCTCAAACATCCAGACATCGCTACTTTAAATTGATATACTGAATGTTCTGCAATCAAGAAAAATACAAGAAAAATTAATGATAAATTGAAATAATAATAATAATACCCAAAAATATATCCCTCAGAAAATTTAATAAGTATATACAAATTGTGTGAAAACATACTTTCAAATCTGTAATAATACCTATTACATTGGTCAGACTACTGACATTAAGTTGGAAAACTTTTTCTGAAATGCAGCTACATTACACAATATGAAGATCTCCATTGATTAAAGGTATGTTAATTGAACTGTATAGAAAATTAGCCACTTTACCACACTACAGTGAATGGACACTTGTGATCCTCTTATGTGTTACACATGGAAACAGAGTATTTACAAATTTCATTTTTATTCACGTGGGTATGGATTGTAGAAAGCCTACCAACATGCCTTCAACTCCACTCAGAAAAATTAATTCAGAATGAAATACTGAAGTTAGTTTTCTCAACGCTTCTATAAGTAATGTTGTTAATGTGCAACTTCTTTGGCACAGTTTATTGGGCTCCAGAGTTGCAAAGCTAACTTTTTCTGAATGTTGCCAGACTAATAGCAAAAACACATAATTAGTGGGTTTCACAGTACTTTACTCATCACTCCAATTTTAATTTATTTTTTAGATAAAGATCTCATCCAGTTGAAAAGCCACAAAGCATCTTGTTTCAGAAAAGTTCAAAAGAACATCAACTGTGAATTAGTCTTAATCCAGTTTGAACTGAAGAGATCCCTTAGAAGATGTGCATTTTGCCACCGTTTCCTTCAAGAAGTGCACTCCATTTTATTGTCAGTCCATAACATTCTTGGTAACCGTATGAACTGATTTTATCAATATTACCTCCTGCTTACAAGAACACTATTCAGCGTTGTTAATTATTAGGATTGATGTCATTTTTATTGATAAAAACATTAAATATAAAACAAATATGGAACATCAGTCTAAATATTTCACTCCAACATTTGTGTTTAATTTCCACGGACAAAAAACCTGTTCGCATGTGAAAGGTCTACTGCACTATTAAAAAAAAAGCATAACCTCAAATGAAAATAAAGTCTAATATAGATTGGAAAAGAAGCCTAGTGCTAGAAGATGGAAATAAAAGAGCAACCTTAATTTATTTGTTTGATATTATTTATTTTTAATGAGGAGAAGTAACATAATAAATCAATAGGGTAACATGCAAGTTTAAGTATATACAACAATCCCTCCAAACCCAACCAAATGGGTTGTATTCATGTTTGTTTGTTGAGGAGGTTCCAGACTTTTTGTACAAGAAATCAACCCTAATCTCAGGATTGCAGCGCACTAAAATCTATTATAGTCTTAGATCCCTTGCTACTTTTACGAGTCCTCACAGTTCAGAATGATTTTGAGTACTGACAATTATTATGCTTTTCTTATAATTCTCATTGCTGGAATGATGCAACATCTGTGGCAGACATAGCTTTGTTTATTCATAACAGTTTGTACTGTGAAAATGTGAAAAGTGCAAGGTGAAGAAATCATGCTAGGCAGAAATACATTAATCAAATACCACTATTTTCAAGTACATCTTGACTTAAATCTACCATGCATATGGAAAACAAGGACTTCCAAATAGTAAAATGCCATGATTGTCAGGAAATGGCTTTCCTTCTATGAAAACCTCACACATTTCATAGGATAACCATTCCTGGATACACTAACAAACCAGGAAGAAACAGTCTGGGATGTCATCATCAACAGCAGCCTTGGCTGTAACGTCTATGAAGAACTGAGTCTCAATGCTACACTACAGATATGCAACTCTCCTGCTTTGTTTTGCCATATTTTCATTGCTTTTATGGTTTTCTGCCCTCATAAACAAGCTGCCAGTTAGTTGAGACAAACTGCCTGGATAACCATACATCCAAGCCCCGTGATGATAGTTAGAGGCAGTATACTCTGTTGCTTTGCCATCTCAGCTGAGCTGTTGTTGTCCCCGACATTCATTTTGTGCCCCCCTAAACTGAACTGCATTCCTAGCTTTCAAACCTCACCTGCCTAAAATCTTATACTGCTTTTCTTTTTCTTATGCTATTACCACAGAGGCACAAAAGTTCTTAGTTTTCTGATGGTAATCTGCTCCTTTTTTATAAAATCTGTAACAAACTTGCACTTCAATAGGAAACAACAGCAAAAGCTTCTTGACTTCCTACATCCTATTTTAAGTTCATAAGGCAGAACATGCCATGCAATGGATGTGCAGAGACCATTACCTGCTGGCCATCAAAAACAAACAGAAGGTAAGAAGTCAGACTATTTAAGAGGAAGAACTGGATAGAGTATGACAACTTATTTTATTGCCCACTGTCCAGTGAATGCTTCGAAAAATTATTGCCTAACATCAGTTGAATTTACTTCAGTGAGTTTTACTTCCTCAGATTTCAATAAAGCACTGCAGTGTTCGCTAGAACATGAAAGGCCAAGAAATTTGGCAGCAGCCACACCACGCAATACAGACAGAGGGAGTGATCTAAAACTGTCTAAGCAGCTACTGCAGGAAGCTTGCCAACATATATGGCAAAAAGGAAAACTGTTTTTCACAGATCATTAGCTAGATTGTGTTTTGGCCAGCTGCAAAACAGTACCTAGCTGTTCTGGGTGTCTTAACTGTTTTCACTGTTTTATCCTCCTGATTTTAACTAGGTATTATGCTAACACTTTTTAGAGAAGCTTTCAATAATTGAGGTCTGGATCCCTTAGCTATATGGTAAGGATTCAAGTGAGTCCTATGCCTGTAAGACCAATAGCTCAGATGAAGTTCAGAGTTTGCAGTACTAGTGCTTCATAAATCTGTAACCCACAGACAGAAGCTGATTTCTGATCAGAGTTTCTGCTCTAAAGTTCTATCGTGCTTTCTTATGCCAACATAGTTGACGTACAAATTACATCAATTGATAGCTAGAATGCAAACTTACAGGATTATTGGTAAATCTAAACCCATATGTTTCAACTAATACAATTTAGAAGGTATATTTTTATAACTCATTTCAAAATATACTTAAATAATATATCTTAAAAATTCAAGACATGTTTAACAGATACTAAAAATTCAAAACAAATGGAACAGAAAAAATTGTCAAGCTTAAACTAAACCAGAACTAAAAAAGATGCAACAGTGATTTGCCATTCCATATGCTGGCTATGTATCACCTTAACTCTCTTGAGGAGAATATATAATGTTGAGAATAAGCCCCAGAAATGTACTGTACAATTTTGTTCAAAGTATTCTACCAAATAAGTGTTTGCACCATAGTACCTCAATACAACATAAATAAAGCATTTAGAAATAAGATTGTTAAACATTCTATTTGCAATGTCAATGTAACGACACACTTCCAACACATGTCAAAGAATATGGTGAGATAGGAAACTTGTGAAGAAAGGAGAGACTGTCTGATATTTGAGGGGAAAACAAACAACAACACAAAGGAGTCAGTAGGCCAACAATTCAAGGGAGAGAATTCTTTGGAAAATGGGTCTGATGGGAATGGACAATTAGGGCCCACCCCAACATCTGCACCACCTCACAATTCTTTTTTGCTTAGTTACTGCAAATCCACTGTCCCTTATATACAGAGTATCACTTTCTCTCCTCTCTTTTTCAAGCACTGAGAATTTTCTTAGTTTCTTCCTCTTCTCTTTCTTGTCTATTTTTTTCTACTCTGCTCCAGAAATATGTTTACTATTACACACTGCCAGAGCAATCGTGTGACATCATTGCAACTAACTATAAATAAACTGAACTTAATTTTACCTCTCATCATTTTTTCAATCAGTGAACAGAATGGATCTACTCTTGGCATCCAGCTGGACTCAAAAGCTGTGTTATATGATAAACTTACTTACCATAGGCCCTTATCTGAACTCTTTCTCAGAGAGAAAGACACGTGGCAAGTGTGAAATGAAAAGATACTTTTACAGGCCATGCTGCCCTGAGGGACTGGCTTCTACCCCTTCTTTTCCTTTACATTACATCATTTAAACCAGCCTCCTAAGGGGGACTATTATGTGTTCGTGACCTTTTGGGTATTGAATTTGAAGAAGTACTGAAAACACATAACTTCTGTTGGAATCAAAGAGGACCTCTGCCTTGGTCAGATTAAGTGCTAGGTAATAATAAGTCCTCTGAACTAACAGGCACTACTCATCATAACCTTAGTACCCAAAATCAGCAGAAACATTTTTATGTTTGCTTTCTATACTTCAATCGCTCATATGAAACACTATCTTCATGCTGAAAACTGGGTATTGTAAAGAAAAAGACTAATAACTTCTGTGAACCACTAAGTACCTAACATGATAGGAACCACAGAAAAGCCCCTGAAGGAATGATTTTGTCATTACAGCATGTTTCGAATAGTGTGAAGTAAGTAAAGACTATGGCCACATACAGAACAAGGAGAATAAAACAAAACTGTGCAGAGAGCCAATCATTAAGTTAGCATTATCCCTCCTGTGCACTGAATGAAGTGTAACTGCTAGGAGGGAGGAAAACACAGTATGTGATTCTCTAATTAAAGCCTGTGCCATTGTGCATAAGCATGGGGAGGCCAAAATTAAGAACATCCAGACAGCGTTCAGTCTCAAATGCCACAACTTTTAGTTGCAACACTACTGTAACTTAATAGAACTGTTTTAATAGGGCTTTTCAGATGGTAACAGTCCTGAGACTAAAGCAAAAGAGGGGAAAAAAAAAAAAAAAAAAAAAAAGGCAGAAATGAAAAGCAGTTTTGAATCTCACGGTACAGAAAGTGCAAATGGTCAATCTAGAAAAATAAATTCTCACTATTTATTGTGAATTGATACAGTGATGTCACAGCACTGAAATGTAAGAGATGCAGGAAGATGCCATTCTTATTTTTTTTTGTGTTTTGACTATTTGAACTATTCCATACAGAGCGGGAACAACCAGTTTCAGTACAATAGCTGCTGTTCCTCACTATTATGAACTACAATTTGAAAGACTAAAAATGCACAAGAGCAATATGAAGTTATATTTCTCTGTTAAAATTGTCCATTGAAATTCATTGCTTGAGCACTTAAAAAGTTTTTGCCTATCTCACAATTTTCATAATTAAGTTATAGTCACAAAAAGAATTTCCATATAAATTGACTAAACGCAGGCCTCATATATTAATTGGTTATTTCTGTCACCAATGTAGTTTATATAATTCTAGAGGTAATGGAAATTACTATGGTTTCTTTTTGTTTTACATTTACTTTACAAGCCTAATTAGTTTTACCTTTTATAATTATTTAGTTTTATACAATATCTTAAACTATTACAGAAACATTAAATTTTCACACAGGTGAAATACGGTGTTATCTGAAATTACAGATTAAAAACTGAGGCACTTCTGTAATCTACATATTAATACACTTCGGGTTCAGTATATTTTTATTCATAGAGAAACTGATATTTACATAGCCATTAGTACTCTACTCACTGCAGCTTGTTTACAAAAGGTTCATTAAATTATTTAAGAAGTTATTCTATAGTTTATTTGTAGAGTTTATGGGCTTTGCACCAGATGGTCTTCGTTCATTACATTAAGTTGCATATAATAGTTATAGTGAACTCCTGAAATTGATTTTTTTCTGCATTATGATTGCTCTCCTGAAATCTTTTCCAGTAGTACATGCAATTAAGATATCTGCTGTATTTGAATACGTAGTAGTCCAAAGCCAATTACTGCTTGTTTTTTTACAGACAACCAGTCTGCAAAGGTTCTTCAGGAAGTATTGTGTAAAACACTGAAAAGTCTGAAAACTCTCCTTAAAAGTAGTTTCAGCAAACTACTAGTGTCATGCTTTAAAGGTACATGGCTGGGCAAATTTCATGCAACCATCTCTCAGGTATAGTGAGAATCGCAAGACTCAGCCTCTGACTCTGGTGTTCTCGCTTCTGTAGCTATATGACATTTATGTATTATTTTCTTCCAGAAATAAACACATGCACAGTTGGAATAATGCAAGAACAGTAATGTACAGATGAAACAGTACAAGAACAGTTGTAAATAGATAGCCAGATATTATCTATAGGAAAAACTCACCAACTCTAAGGCCTTCAGTCAAGACGGAAAACATTGAAACTTGTCACCAGAACTCCGCAAAGAAACAATATCCAGAAAAAGATGCTACCTTAGTGGTGGTCAGCCCTTAAATGAGAGTCAAGCTCCATCCCTTCCCAGAGCACAGCTGAATTACCTTCACCTGTGCTCCCACAGCTGACCTGACACTTGCCTCAGATGGTTAATCAGAGGTTCAGGCTGTGATTAACAGTTTCCCATACAACACATAACTTCAATATTAACTAATTTTAATGTTTGGTCTTTTACAAATATTAGAAGGTGTTCAGAATTGCAGAATTTCACTTTACAAGCTTGAATAAGTGTAGCAAATCACCAAGCTCTTTCAATCTTTTTATTAGCATTCTGTGCAACGTAAGCAGAATACTAAGTTTTTCCACAAATCGATTGTCCTTTCAAACAGTTTTTCTGCATCTGTTATCAGCAAAGACATGATGAGACAAGAAAGAAATCTGTGTACACATCGTAGCTATGTCAATTTCATCCATTTCCTAAGTACATAATGCTTATAATATTATTGGGGATTTTTATTTTTATTTATTTATTTATTTATTTGCTACTGAAATGGAACAGCCGAGGTGCAAGGCTGTGCTGTCAGAGAAGCAGCTCATTAGGAAACAGCAGCACTGGAGAGGGAAGTTGTTTATGAAAGAAGACAGATTTATCTGAAGCAATGCATTAAGCAAATAAATAATTCAACCCTTTGAAGAGATGATGCAATTGCAAACACCATTGCAGCTAATTTTAAAAACACTTTTCAAACTAACAGTTTCAGTATTCATCAGATTAGGAAAGAAATTCCTAGGAATTGCTAAGGATACGCTTGTCTCTTCATGTTCAAGGTAGCCAACATTTGCACAACATATCCTCTATTCTACTGTATGGCAATATATTTGTCTATGATCACTGAGCTACACAACTTTTTTTTAAGAGTGCCCTCAGGCTGTCAATGACATTTGTGAATCTATGTGAAGAAAGAAAATACAGAAAAAAAAACAACCTGGCTCTGAAATCTCTTTTCTGACTTTAAATGACAATTCAAAGCAATGGTTTAACTATAAAAGGCAAGTTTTAATTACAGTAAACATTCAAGACATCAGCATACTATCTTGCCCTTTAAACTGAATATTTTTTAGTTCCACGTGAAAATTATTCAGTGAGGTCTTAAAAATATTATCAATCTAATTATTTCCCAATATCAGGGATGCTATTAATAATCTAAACAGCTGCAGTGTCAGTGGATTTAATTAACAGTTAAAAATATGAACAATAGGGAGCTAGACAACATGCTGTTTTTAAAGATGTGCAAACTGAAAGCATCCTCTCCTTGTACCTGGAATATTGATGACCCCAATTTGCTCTACCTCACTGCATGAAAGACAGATACAAGCCTATTTCAAATTATTATGAAGATACAAAGGAATTTTCAGTGCTTTATTTTCCTTTCAAACCACTTTGGAATGCAGGTGTTGATATCAGCTCTTGCCCTACTGAGCCCCCTCCAGCTTGGCTGAGATGTTGCCTTCCTAAAGTTTCACAAGATGACTGAGAACTGGCCTGGTGAAACAATCTGTGCCACAAACCAGCTCAAAGGAAAACAATGTGACTTGCGCTTCTTATGCAAAAATCTGAAATTTATGCCTTGCTCCACTAATGTGACCAAGTATTTACAGAAGTGTAAAATTCTGTGGTTACTGAGCATGTATTTCATAGGCAATAAATGTGCCAGCACAAATTATTTGGGGAGTTGATCTTATCCCATTCCCTGACCATTCTGATGAAAAGTACACGTATTACAGAAAAATAAGAAAATCTGTAAATTGTTCATCTGCTGTTCTCTCTGGATGACATATTTGCAGGCTAGTCCTCCAAGCTGATTCTGCATAAGAGGTATTTCAAAAATTAACTCTGTCCCTTTGCAACTTCCTATCAGCAATTATATATATATATATATATATATATATATATATATATATATAAAAATTATTTATTTATTTATTTTTCTCAGCCCATAAGCTTTAAAAAAAAACTATTCCAGTCATTTTATTTTCTGGAAATATAGATCAGGATAAGTCAGTCCTTATTTCTTGGAGGATGACATTTGTCATTTATACAACATCGCTACAACTTTCCTACTTCCACCTTTAAAAACCTGCAGAATAAGGAATCAGAGGAGTTTCAACTGAAGCGCTCAGTTTTCTCTAGGAGGCAATCTGAAAGCACCATATTTGCCTTTGGTTTGTGCCTTAGCAAATCCTAAGCTTATCTGCCAAGTTTCAGAGTTTAAAGTGAAGTAAGCTTTTCATGCGGCCCAGAATGCTCACTCACACAGCTAAGTCGTCATTACTTATTGCTTTCATGTGTCGCAGTCTTGTTGAAATGACAGCCAGTTTGGACAGTCTGCTCTGCCTTCCTCGTGTCTGATGATGCCGATAACAGATGAATGGGCGGCACATGAAGCTTTTCAAGCTGCCTATCAACTTGAGTAAAGACTGTGAGGCCTAATGACAATTTAGTACCGACAGCCTTTGACATGAAATATGCTTTAGGCAAATAAGTAATAAAGTACCTTTTCAGAATACTTCACAGATAACTTTGGCATGAAATGAGGCTTACTAACAAGAATATTTTACATACTCAATACATACTTTAAACAGTTTACATTAATAATTTAAGGCAGTACAGACCTACTGGCTATTAACATTTGAGGTAACCTAATGTGAAAATCAAAGTCAGCACCATGTATATTAAAACTCAAGGTTGGCTATGTCTCGACTTCTATTTAACTGGAGTCCTCGACTTGGTAAATCACTAAATAACGTTAACTTTGTTATCCTGAAACTGAATTGGATTTGACTGCAGTACATAGCTTCTTTGGCTCCTTCTGTGGTCAATGTAAGCATTTACTTCTAATGGTGTTAAGGCTCAAATGAAAATTTTAAACATTGGAGTCAATTGCAAGGTCATTACTTTTTTTTTTTTTTTTTTTTTTTTTGCAGAATAATGAAAACATAGTACTTGATGCAATGCAGAATTACAGGTTAATGACACAATCCTACAGAGTGCTTCTAAGCCTTGTTCAATTTAAAATACTGATTTAAACAATTTTAAAGTATCATTTAAAGGATTAAGTGCTAACAAGAGGTGTTAGTCACAGTTTAAGTGTTACAGCAAAGCTATCTGTGATTAAAGAAAAAAATGAAAGGGAAATACTTTTAATGCAAATTCTGCAATGAGAAATTGATCTAAGCAAGTATAAGAACAACACTTGCTAAAACTATTACAAAGGCAAAGTGAGAATAAATCTCATAAGGCAGCGTTTGCCTGCTAATTCATCTTGGTGTTTCTGCAATGAGGAAGATCATTACCGTAAGACAAAACAACAAACCTCACACAACAATTGGGCAAGTTTCCTGGCAACTTCCTTGCAACTGTATTCTATAATGCTATATACAATTAAATATGTTTTTAGAAATCAATCTTTGTTCCCACCTTTTGTCTCCTATTTCCATAATAAAAGGCCCACACTAATTCCTCTTTTCAGTATCTTTTACAAGCACAGAGAAGACGGTATGATCAGAGAAGATCACAGTGATTTTTTTCTAATGAGATTAGATAGATAGATAGATAGATAGATAGATAGATAGATAGATAGATAGATAGATAGATAGATAGATAGATAGATAATTTATTGTATATAATTTCTCTGGCATTTCCCAAAAAGGAAAATACACAGAATCAAAAAGGAAACCATCTAAGTCTCATTTTTCTGAATATCAATAAGCTACAGATGATGGAGATAATAAACTGAAAACTTTGTATAAATACATAAAGCATAAAGTTTGCTATAATCTACATCCTTCACCACTGGGGGAAAAAGAAAAAAAGGAAAACATTGAAAATAGCACAGAAATAGACTTTAGGGTCCCTAGGGAGGACACTGAGTCCTGAAGCATCAATTAGCATTCTTTCATCAAAATCAGGAAGAAACTCTGACCTGTGCAGAGCATATTTAGAAGATACTTTCATTGGGATAAACAAGGAAAAAGAACTTTTATCTACCTTGTGTTCTTCAAAACTTCTGAAAGGTTCAGAAACTTGCAGATAAGAATTGGAGACAGAGTAACTTTTGTCAGGAATAAAATTGCAGATCTTTATCATCAACTTAACAGTGCTGCCTGTGGATATACCTAAATATTCATACAGATCCAGTCTTGTCTAACAAGATACAAAGTGTCCTGGAAATCACTCAAAGGAAAACTGAAAGGCAGCAAGGAAGATGTCATTTGTACACCCTGTCTTGGTGTATGTAGTCTCTGCCCTAAGTCTCTCTGCAGCCACTCAAAAGATCTGGCCAGCTGCCCATCTCCACAAGCCTTAAAAGGAGGAAGATATGCCTGTCAGAACTTTCATAAAACTCTGCTGGACAACGTAATATTAGTTTTATCCCCAAGGAGAAAACCATGTCTGTTTGCCATCACCTGCATTACTGGATGACACACATGCCATGGGGATAGACTTTACAACTTGCAGAGATAAGTGTCAGACAGATGGCTAAGCTAAAGGCAAAATAGCCGTACCTGTTGTAAACCAGCACTGCAAAATAGCTGTAAAATGTTCTGTTACTAAGGCTTCCATCTACATGTTTTATCCATTCATAATGAAACAGATGCAATCAGATTTATGAGTAAAACAACAAATAATTTTTAATAAAAACTATGGCTTACATACACCATTACATCTGAGACTAATCCGATTTCTACTGTGAGTAATTGTGTAATTTCTTTAATTTCTCTGTGCTTCTCTTTGGACTCTTTCAGAAGCCATCACTTACATCTCCATTCAGACCACATTTGTGACAGGCACAGAGGAATGAATATACAGCTGGAAGCACATTATGACACAAAGTCCCCGCAGCCCCTCTAGCACTCACCATTTGCTTTTTCTTCTTTTGTAATGTAAAGATATGGAAAGTCTCAGAAAACATGAAAACAACAAAACAACTGCAGTTCAGAAGCAGAAGGAAAGGAAACATTAATCCTTCTGATTTGTCAATAAATACTTCCAAAGAACTAGAAAGTTGAAGAAGGAAAACAGAAATTTACTCCTTAATAAACAGAAATTCTGTCTCAAACACTGGAAGCCCAGAGACAGCCCATACCTTTCACCACTGACAAGAAAAATACACAGTCTAGAAGATAATCAGAATTCTGATCAGTTACTGATACCTATTTCTCAGTGCTTCCTGTCAGAACAGTTGATAAGTAAATAGCAGAGCTCAGTTTCTCCAGTAGGAGAACAAAAGCAGTCTCTGCTGCAAAATACAGTGCCCAGTTTTCAAAAAGAACTTCTTAAAAAAATCAGGTGCTCCTCTCATAATAAAATTCTGTTACAGGGAGCTGAAACACACCAAAATAATGTGCTTTTACTTCCTTTGTCCTTTGATTCAGGAAACTGCTAAGCTTTTCCATAGAGGATTTTAATTTCTACCGTTTTCCACACAACTATTCTGTGTCAGTGTTTTTCAAACAGCTGAACAAAACTACAGCTTTAAGGAAGGGTTAAATACCATGCTATCTCCTCAGTTATTTCAATTCCTGACTTTCAAAGGCTTTAACTAACTAACTAAATAATAAAAGCAGCCTTTAACAAACGTACTTTATCACTAAGACATACCAGACAAATCTGCAGGGAAGGCCACCAGGAAGCCATGTGCGTTGACCAGCATAGAGCCCATTGCACTCCATCTGACCCAGAATCCCTGCAGAATGGGAAGGGACTGCACCACTGCCCTCAGCACTATGGCACCTTACCCTCACAGCCACCTCCACCTGAAGTCGGCAACAACTAGTAAACACACAGCACTCAGCCATTTGGCCCTGCTGCTAAGCACAGCAACATGCCTACAGCGAACACTGCAGCACAGGCAACCAGCCGAGGGCTTTACTTATGGCAAAGGCTGCTATAACCACACCACTGCCATCCCTTCTACAGCCATAACTAGCTCTCCAGACAGAATAATGAACATATTAATGCCTCACAAGGAACCTGAGACATTCATGCTTTATTTGAAATGCAGCATCTCATGTCATTCTTAGAACAGGCTGCTGTAAAAAGCATGATTTCCACCTAATGTCCTGACCCACATCCCAGAAAAGTTTGGAAACCATTCCGATCACTTACTTTTAACTGATTATGTACATCCAAGTACACTGGAACAGAAGCAGCACATTGCCTCACAGGCTGCTTTTCATGCTATCTTCAAGGCTAGAAGGGCACTGCAAGGAGGAACTGATTGCCACAGATTAAAAAGTAGGAGGGATGTGCCAGAACACATATTTGTAGTCTGCTGGTTTTATTTACAATGACTGAATGGTAGCTATAAATAGACCATCTCTGTTGAGTATTGATACTGATATAATCTATACTTGCAGAAAGCACGTATCCTTTTCCCAAGGTCTGTATCGCACCTCACAGTGCAGTCAAACACAATGCCTGCATATTAGCAGTGCCATGACCCTTTGCAGGTGCTTTGTGTTCCTCCCCAGCCTTCTGCAAAGGGCAGACTGTGAGCCCTAGCAACAGCAACAACCTATTGGGAAGTGCAACTACAGCCACAGGGGCTGACGAGGGATGCATGTTTTTCACATCTTAAAATGGCAGGGTGGTTGGTGCTGCAGGCAGCAGGCCTGAAGCTACACCAGCCACTCTGCACTCCTGACCAACCCCCTATGGAAAAAAGGCTATTTTAGATTGCAGGCACCTACATCTATAACAGAAGTACACAGACATCCAAAACCTTACGTGCCTCCTCTGTCAGCTGCTGATTTTCCAGCCACAACATACAGCACTTTTTTGATGTTAAGCCTTCTTTGCCTTCCTGATGCTGTGTTCCCAGGCCTGGAAACAACACACCTAACCGATCTCTAGTCATCCATGTTGCTCTCCTACAAAAATTCACCCTTCTTGAAGCACAGAAAGAACTAGCTGAAGCCATAACAGTACTGAGCAGATGAAACCATTCCTTCAGAAATTTCAGAGATAACAAAGAGCGTTATCTTTTAGTGCTTCTTAGTATTACTACTAAACATTGATGAAAATGGAGAAAACATTCCAGTTCCCCTTCTGTGTATTCTTTCTAGTCCAACTGTGCGATACAACTTGTCTAGAACACAGGTAGTTACGTAATTACCTCGGTTTCATCCAGCCCATGTTTTCTTAGCTTGCTGAGGAGAATATCATTTGAGACAAAGTCAAATAAGATGCCAAGGTCAATATTTATAACTTCAACTGCAAGTAATATAACAGCACTCATATCCAATTTAAAATTATAATTGGCATTATCATAGCACTTAAGAATCAATCTTGGACCAGAACTCCCTGGGGCCAAACGTTCTATAAACACAGGGAGAAAAAAAAACACCAAACAACTGATGACCTACAGAGTTCACTGCCGGATTACTAAATAAAGACATAACGGTATACTAGGATGCTGCAAGGGAAATATTATATGAGAAACAGTATGACCGCTATAGAATTAATACCTTGAAGAGTTATTCTTTAAAAAAACAAAAAACAAGAAAACAACTGCCCCCCAAAAACAAACAAACAAAAAACCTACAAGAACAACAAAGCAAACTAGAAAAAAAAAAAAAAAAGGCAAACACCCAAAGGATGTACTTACTTAAGAAATTATTTATGGAATGATAATCAGAAAGACTTATTGAACTAAGTATGGAAGTTTTCTGAAATAAAAGGCAAAAAGGCTAGAGAACATTAAATTTGCAAGTGGGTAGTAAAATCTTACAGATGGGAATTCACTGTTACTTAAGGGTCAGGTAGGGCATAGAAGAGCTGTAAAGAGTTTTGGTAGCCAAGACCTGCATTTTACATCTGATGCAGTCAGAAAGGAGATCCACTAAAAATATACTAAAGAAAGCATTAAGTTTTGCACAAGATTAGACTTTTTTTTTTCAATTCTTTGGTCTTACTGAAGTGACTGATCTAATCTCTCACTACTTTCATTCATTTATTCTGATCCTATGTCAAGTTTTGTTCTAATTACTATATCATCAGGACAGGAATTTTCACTATTTCTGTAGCTTGCAGAAACAGATAGTGACTTCCTTGTCTGCCTTTGAAGACAACTCATTTCTCCTTCCAAGCCTCTGTCCCATGTCAAAGAAAGACAAACTAAAAGACATCTCCCAGTACAATTCTCCAGAGTCCTCGATCTCTCAAAATGCCTTGTCATTGTACAAGCTTGGGGTATTAGTGCTCCCTCATTCACCTCCATTTTCTGCTTATGTTACATGCTAAAACAGCACTCTTTTATCTACAGAATTTAGCTTCATAAAGGGTGAAGACTGAATATGAGGACAGAACAAAACACGCAGTGCTTCATTTAGGCTTGAGGTTCACGAGGGCAGAAGAACATACAGCTTTAAAGCGTAATGGCACCTCATTTTTTATTATGACGACAAAGGAAAACAAACAAAACTACGCTTGCAAAGCTTAAATACAATCAGTGACTTTTTTTCCTGTATCAAAATATTAAGAAGCCAATCTGCAATTTTAACTGCAAAACTGATTCTATTTAGACTTTAGACAAGACTTTTATTTAGGAAAACACTTCCTTAGCGCAGTCTTAGTTTTCTTATTTCCAACTTTCAGCATTTAGAAGAAAGAGTTGAAGTTACAGTGCAAACACATACATTTCCAGCTATATAACATTTCTTTCATTGCTTAGATATGCCAATAATTCATGTCATTATTGTACTTTAATAGATTAGATAAAGATAAAAAAAGCAAAACAAAACAAAAGAAGATTTTATAACAGAAGACAGAGGTTTTCATGCTATACAAGTCTAAAACTAGGAAATAAATCATCCTTAGAGACTTCTAAAATTCTGTTTGCATTCATATTTGGATTCATATTGTATTGTCTATATTCAAGCCATCATGGATGAATGTAGTCAAAAACAATGATAGTCTTAATACTGTTACTGAAAGCCGCTCTTTTTCAGTATGAATTTAGTCATTGATTTGCTTTCTTCATATCAATACCTATTCATTTTCCTTGATAACTGAGCAACCATTGCTCATATTATCAGCTACAGAAGCAATGCAATGTTGTCTGCATCCCCAAATATCTGTATTTTGTTTTAACTTAACAACAGTTCACTTATTAAGCACTTTGATTCGTGTATCACATGAATTTGGAACTCATGATTTGACAGTCAATCTCCATACACATGGAGAGTTTTATAGCTTAGTATTTAATATTTTTTTCAACTCTACATGAAAGTTTTACTGTTCATTGTTTTGTAATTTGAATATGGCAGTTTTCCTCATCCTTCTGCTTTTCACATTCACTGCAAACAGATTCACTTTAAACTTGAATTTAAAAAAGAAAACAAAATTTATTCTAAAAAAGCAAAGGATAACTTCATTTCAGATCTATTACAAAATGAAAACAGACTTCAAAAAGTCTCACAAAACAGCATAACAATTTTTAATTATGTTCAATATCAACACTCCCTCTCAGTTTCAGCTAGGGTCTTAGGTCTCCAACTGGGGACTCATCATAGGCCAAAGCCAAAATAACTGAGAAACATTTTCACATATAAGAAAGAATATAATTTGATATATCTGACTAAAAGGAACTCAAGTGAAAGATCCATAGCATAATCCAACAATTCACCCATATTCCAGTTTCTTCTAAGTGACAAGAACATTTACAAAGCAAGCATGCTTGCAGGTCTGAATATATGCAATATAATCACGTTATATCCAGATACAATCTCATTTGTTTTTCCTGTCTTCTATAAATGTTTCTTTTCCTCCTTTTGGTAGGTGAAATTAATGAATTTTGAAACTTCCTTGAAAAATCAAGTACGGATATATATGAAAGCATATGATCTATGGAAAATCTGTAACTTTCCTACCTTTAATTGCATTTCATTTTTAAATTAACTTTTCATGAAGTAACAGATCTCAAATTTATTTCTAGATTATTACAGATCACATTATAGAGTTACATGAAACAACCAGTTGGAACACTACCTCACTATATAACAAGATTCCTGAGTTGTTTTGGTACTTGGAAGTATGCTGAGCATCTTCAGATTATTATAAGTCTGCTTGAAAGCAAACCATAACATCATGAAATCTTAAACCACACCTTTTTCTTTTATGAAATGAAAACTTTCCCCGTTATGCTGTGATCATTTGAATTCATTGACTCTACAAAGAGAAAAGGAAAAGTTATTTAACTTTATTATGGGAGAAACTAGTAATTACACAGTTGTCTTATGAGCCTGAGAACTTCATGTTCAGTTCATGCATAACATTCAATCCAAAGGCTGCAGATCAGACTTTGTACGCAACACCTTCCTTCTGATATTTTTGCAGTATAATTTAAGATTATATGTTGGCTTTTAAAATAGCATAACATTTTATATGCATACATTGCTAAAATTGAAATTACCTTCACAAAATTGCCCGCTATAATTTAGTTGATAAGATCTGTAGCAATGAATGGCAATTTTCAGTGTAGATGAAACATGTGATACTGTATTGAATTAAAATACTAATATTTAGTGAAACATTTGTATAGAGCAAATATAATTTTATACTACTTATGCATTCCTTTTGTTTACAAATTCATGAAAGCACAAGATCATATTCTGCTACCAGTATATTCATTAGTAATACAAACAATAAAACAATTACAAAATAATGCACTCTTCACTAAGAGTCACTAACAGAGAAGATTCCTACTTTTATTTCTCTATATTGCCACAATTACCATAGGCATTCAGAATAACCAATTCCGAATCGCCCTCCAGAGTAATGTAATCATGTCTATCCTCCGTTTGTATACAAGAATCTCAGGAAGATAAGCCTACTAAGTTCTGACCTATTTTGCCAAAGTTCTGTATCCAATGTTAGGGGGAGGAAGGGATATGAATATCCCCATGTCTGCATCACAGCTGTACCCAGTCATCCTAGTGAATGGAGGCAACTGTTGTGTTTGGCTCATTTTGTTGGACACAAGAAGACATATTACAACTAGCCAACATAGCTCCCTGTTACAAGACAACACATGGGCATAGTTGTGTCGTGCCATACAGTGCTTTACAACTGGTTTGACTGCAGTTCAGTTTCTACCTGTGGCATGCCTAACACCTGCTCAGAGATCGCTGTAATGTGCCCCATGGTTCAGTTCCTCAGATCTCCAACTTGCCTTTTCAACTCAGGAAGCAAATACACATATTCATAGAAAGTAGATGCACACAGATTGGTCATATCTGTCCAATTCTCTGCACCAAGTGAGACCTGTAATACCTACCATGACAAGTTCACTTCTCCCTGTCAGACACTGTCTTCTAATCTTCTCCCAGGGGAAAAAAAAAAAATATATATATATATATATATATATATATATATATATACATAGGCATATATATATATCTTCACAGGAAGTTTAATTATAAAAAGAATAATTCTCCAGAAGTAGAAGACAACCAATAAGCTAAAAATAGCTAACTAGCATAAAAGCCTAAGTGACCTAGATAAATTGAGGAGAATATTGCAGCTAAATGAAAGGGGGCAGAAAGCTATTAAATGTTTCTTTTCTTTAGAGATAAAGGAAAAAATTACAGAGGGTACATTTTTCTATTAAGGCTCACAGTTACCATTATTTTGCTCATAGTCTTACAGAACTGGGCAACATAAGATTTAAAGCATAAGATTTAAAAGATACTTGTAACCTGTTTGACCTTCTTTACGTACTTTTCCTGTCAGCCCACAAACTGAATACATCTTAAATCGACCAGAAAAACACAAGGGAAAAAACAAAGCTTGTTTAATACTAGTCTTCTCCCTTTGGCTAATGGGGAAATCTATCCAAATAGCTTAGCATGGTGTAGAAGGTCACTGAATATCGCTTAGGGTTGAGAAATGTTTAGGTTTTCAAGTGCATTTTCATTATTTCCTGACAAGTTAATAAAAAGTGTCTGCTGTAATAACAAACGGAACATAGAAGTCACAGTGTCTCATACTTCAGCAATTTAAAAAAATAGAAAAGCTCATACAATAGGATTTCTAAGTCCAGAAGACAAAATTAATTCCAAAAGGACCACCTCACTATCCCAGATTCTCAGGGAAAACAAAGCTTGTTGCGTTTCTGAGAGGAAAAAAACTTTCTGCTTTAAGGGTTCGCCCTTTTTCTTTTTTTCCTTTTGTTCTTCTATGTTTAAGTAAGCATTCAACAGTTGAGGATGTTTAATCAGAGGTTACACAGTAGAGCTCCAAACCAAACAGCATTCTGGTCTGACTTTTGAATGGGAATATGAAATGCATTTCCAGTATGCTTTGGTATACAAGCAAAGATCATTTCGGCTTCTCCTTTAACTTCTGAAGTATTTACAGAAAGAAAAAATAGAAATATCCTGAATCATAGCAACCTCACGTTCCAGATTTCCATCATTGTAATATCTGTTCATGATTCTTACATGATCTGTATTACAAAAGACGAAGGGCTTGTTTCAATTTAGTTAATCAGATTTTCAGTACTGTATTCTTATGGTACTGTATTTTTCATACTGTAAACATGTCTTGACAATACACACCCTACTCATGTCTATCAGATCTTCAGGTTTTTGCTAGTTGTATCCAGGCTTTCACTTCAAACCTTAGTTTGGGGAAACTGCTTCCACTGGCACAATCAACTGAAGATTCATTCCCAGTTCCAAGGAAAGCAGAGCCCTTCTCAGTTTGAGTCTGAGTCAAAGCAGGGAATTGCTTTATAGTATCTCTCCTTAAACTTTTGCCAAAGGAGATGATGGATTGGATATATGTTTCATATGGATAGAAGACTAGGGAGACTGCAGAGATGAAGATGTGGCCCATGCCCTCTTTTGGGGGCTACACTTGAGGCTGTGCCAAATGAAGGGAATAAAGTACAAGTGACCCTTGCCCTATGTAGCTGGACTTTGAGATAAAAGCATCTGGCCATTGTGCATCCACTCGAGGCTTTGCTTTCATCCCTGCCTTCCAGCAAACTGAATTCTCTTGCTCAGAGTGAAGTGAGCTGGAGTGCATTCATTGCTCTGTCACAGTTACATCCTCACCGTAGCCTTCAGTTTTTGGATTGTTATTTCCAAGCTTATAAGGGCCATTTTTATGTTATGCTAAATATAGTGTCATTAATATCTCACTGTGGGAAGAGATCCTCATTTCCTGGGGAAAAAAAATCTTGAATATTCTAATGCATAATTAGCATGAAATTATTATAAGTGGGTAAAATAAGAACTGCTATTTTGGGCAAACCAAGGGCTCTTCAAAGTTCATCCATCTCTGCTGGTGGCCAGCACAGAATTCTTAAGGAAAAAAAAAAAAAAAAAAAAAAAAAAAAATTAGGAAAAGTATGAAATCCTATATAGTTTCAGAATAATGCCTTAATTTCTGTGAGATAATGGTTAAGAACTTCCCCACCTCCATAATTTTCAGAATATTCAAAATGGTATTACACTTCATTTTGATGTTATTTGAACTTGTCAATTAACTAAGTGAACTTTTTCTTAAGCTTCACAGGCAAAGATATGTGACTCACTGTAGACCACTCTGGGTGGTAACACCTCACGTAGGATATACAGTATGTACAAAAGAAAATACACCATAAGCCTTATCTGTTGTTTTGTTTTGTTTTTTCTTTTGGTTTTAAACAATTACTGATTGTCATCTACCAAGTAATCAACAGGCCACTCAGAATCATGTAATCCTTGTGCAAGCGTGGGTCTTTTTTCTTCTTTTTAATTTGTGCTTATTGATTCCAAATTGTAAGTAGTTCTGTCATATCCCTTTACTGGATAATTTTTATCCCAACATTGATTTGCATGCAACTCTACTGTCAACCATTGTATAAGCTGACTTAATTTCTTTCTTTTGTTTTCTGTCTTACAGCAAGGAACCTCATAAGGCTTTTTCATTTCATCTTTTCAAGAGGAAAACACTGTCAAAATATTTAGATATCCATTTTTTCTGTATCAGTTGTATGCATGTATTAGTAGACTCCTTTGAAGAATTAAAACAATTTTTCAAAACTGTATTGAATCTCCTTCATTGTATCAGATTTATCTTCATGTCTAATAATTTGTACCATTTTTGCTAGATACAGAAACAGACTAAGTAATTTACTGTTCTCAAAGTACACAGTGCTCTTCAAAAAAATTATTATTACAAACGCTTTCCATTCTTTGGATACCAAGTTGGAATAAATCACAGATTACAAACCGGTTAATGGTTTACAGTTTTATATACTTTTCTTTGGATTCACTGTTTGTTACAATTTTCTATTTGTTTATTTTAAAAGAGAACCTAAGATAGCTGCTCAAATTGCTCTGCATAAACAAATGTATTAATGTAGGAGGCTTCTTTGGCTCCTTCAGAGTAAGCAAATTAGCAGTTTAGCTACTATGCTGTGGTCTAAAATTCCATGAGCATTCCTATTTTGTGTATGCACGGTCTTCCTTTATCACCTCAAGTTTGCACTAGACAATCATGTGAACTATAGCTTTAAGGCAAGTGCTATTCCACTGCTAACAAAACACAACTGTTTGCCTTTGCTATGATTAAATACACCACCTTCAAGAAACCAAGGACAAATGGATAAAATCATGGCAAGATGAAAGAGTAAATATCCAAATGGGAAATATGTGTTAGTCCTAGATTACTTAGATCACCCAAATAAGGACTAACCATGGCAGGTAACATCTAGAGATCCTAAAGCAGACTATGGGTGGTGCCAACCACCAAAATGAGAAGCTGCAGAGCCAAATCAAGAGCACATCTTGGCATCACCAGCAGTCATCAATCACAAGCAGCAGCATGGGCACCCTCGCCCTATCACTTGCTGGGCTCCATGGGAGACCATGATAATCTGCAGTCTCTGTTGGCTAAAATGGTGGTGAGCCTTGCAGTCAGTATACAAATGAGCCAGAGTGACTTCTATGTGAAAGAAAAAGAATCTACAAGCTTTCCTTATTAACTGCAGATTTTCATAGGCAATTTTATTTTTGTTTTCCTTACTTGGATATAACTTTGAATTTATGAAGAACATCTTCATTATTTTTAACTACCTCAAGGGGATATTTAATTACCATTCTTACCAGGCCTTAGCATAGCTTTTAATATAGCATATAAAAGTAACATATAACATTTCTATAGCAAAGACAGAGTCAGGTAAGAAAAAAAGCACTCATACAGCTTATTTGAATTATTGGTCTACTTACTTCTAAGATAATCTAAGCTGAACTTTAAAGATCACAAAATAATAAAATACTACAGATGTACAGGTCGTTCCCTTAGGTAAAAATACTAAAAGAAATTGCTTGAAGATTGCTTCAGTATTCAGTAGCAGAAGAGATAGTAAAAAAACAAACAAACAAACAGCAACAACAACAAAAAACACCACCAACAAAAAAAAAACAAACATTTTATATAACTCTTATATAAAAGTATTTTATAGTATTAAGACGATTAAAAAAACAACAAAAAACTAAAACAAAAAATCCCCAAACCAACACAAATTTATCTAAACTCATAATTTCAACCAATACTAAGTAGTTGAGAACACTAAAAGCATCCTATTTTTATGTCAGCATTGTGTGCCCTCATACTAATATTGCCAGGAAGTAAATGTGATGAGTTTAAGCTGGCAAATCAATCAAGCACACTATGAAAAGCAGATAGAAAAGAAAAATGGCTATTCTGTGTAATAACACCTGTCATGTAGAACTTTGAAGAAATTGAAAGTATTAGCAAAGTCAGTGATGTGAATATCAATATTTAATTAGACTGTGGTACAATAGCAGGAAAAAAAAAGAAAAAAAAAAAAAAAAAAAAAAAAAAAAAAGATTTACAAATCAGGTAACCTTTCCAGACTGGGATAAAAGATTTTTTATATATGTGTACATATATGTGTATATATGTATGTTAATAACTTATTCTCTAAGCAAAGAATTAATAGGATAACTGTGTCAGTTTTTCCACTGCCACTGAGAAGTAGCTGCACATGTCGTTTGCAAGGTAAAAATTTTTATCCTTCAAAAGGACTCAAATATATGATCAGGGAAAGCACAAAAATTAGCAGCTAAAATAACTGCACACTTTCTTGAGGTGGTGGGCCAGAAACACCACCAAGTTTTGACTGAGCACTTTATGAGATGTGAAAAGGAGATATCCAAGGTCACATACAAATGAAGTTATTTACAATTATGTACAAATAAGGTTATAATTCCTAAAAAAGCCTTCATGCCATGGTGGGGACTAAAATACAAACATATGATTTTAAAAAACAAACCTCAGTAAAAGCCAGTTTTGATCTGGGCATAAAATTGTGTCCATCAGCATATCCTTTGAAGGTACAGAAAGTCTTTACACAGGTACCTCAAAGCACTGTAAAATGGCCCACAAAAATATAATTACTTGCAGAACTGGAATAGGACCATCATTCAACACTGAAACTTCAAAATCCAGGAATGCACTCTATAAGATGAATGCGGTCTCTTTAAAATTGATTATTTGAGGGTTTGGGAGGTTCTGTTTTTTACTTGCTTTTTGAAAAACATTCTACACATTCACATAGGCAGAGGGTCTGAACTTCCTGACTTCAAAGGCAGCCCTTGGAAAGAAGTGTGCATGTCTGAGAAGCAAGAGATGCACTTGCAACCTCAGGCAGAGGAAGTTTAAGAGGAATACAAAGCAGTGGGGGATGATAGTAGCTCAGCAGAGGCCCTGCCTGTGGGTTAATGCACACAGCTGCGCTAGTGTTTGTTAAATAAGTTATACCCTGGCTTTCAGCCTAACTGATTATCACAAGGAGACATGCTAAACAGGTGTCCCACTTCTAAATGTATGTGCTCGTTCCTCTTCTCCATTGAACCTTAGGTATGTGATGCCTGTTTTGCAGACAGAAGGAACAATTAATAGAATTTACTTCAGCTTCAGAATTCTTACATAAGAGGATGTTTAGATTAGTGGGTACAATAGCTCCAAAATGTCTTTATCCTCATGTTTTTATTTTTGAACTTTCAACTTAAGCATAAATTCACCAAAGCTTTATTTGCCTGCATGAAGAGTTTTGCTTAGGAGGTTTTGAAGATGATTAGATATAATGGTAATGAATTCCGAGCACGGAAACGATGATGTCTACTGCCAGCAACAATCATGCAAATTTGTAAATGTTTACAAATTTGCAAGCTAGACATATGCACCACTGAGACCAATATTGTAGTGCTATATTTAACTTGCTCCTTTTCCTTCCCTAGAAAATACTTACGCAATAATAACTTCAAAAGGACAGCATATACTCAATTTAATTTAGATGAATCCTTTTCACTTAAAGAAAACACACTGGAAATGTATGAGGATTTGAACAGAGGACTATGAGGTACAAGTTCAAATCTGAGAAGGAAATAGTGAAAGAGTGCAATGGATTTAACTTGACTGTTTTATTCCCCAGTAAAACAGATTAGAAATGAAAGTCCAGTGCCCTCTATTGCTAAAAGGAGTGATTGCTTTGCCTGCTTTGGCAAGCCTAATGCATCTGAGGGACGCTTTTGTTATTCTGCAAGAATGACTCCAAAAATAAGAATGCACTGACAAATATTTTAACATAAAATGTGAGCGCATATTTTAGTCAAGCTTCCCAATTCTACTAATCTGCTCGGAAGTTTAAAATTAAAGATTTGGCAAGTTTTGTCATAGAAATGTTTAAAAAGGTATTCTGTAGTCACTGAGATGTTTCTAATAGTGAAAATGTATTATAATGCAGATAACTATTATTTAAGATAATTTGTTGCTATGGTTTTGGGAAAGGAAATCACTTACAATGAAAAACATTTTAAGCCTTAAAATTGGAATCTGAAAAGAAGCATAACCTTTGTATGTGCAAATAAAAGATACCAAGAATATTACATCATCTTCAGTAACTAGGCTGTAGCAGCAGCAGCTGTAATGTTTTCTAACAAGTGGAGATTTCCCTGCTGAGGGCTGTGTGATACCACAGGTTGGTTCCAGCACCTGGCCCAGAGCTTGCCAGGCCACCACCACTCACAGCCCAGGATGGGTCAGGCTCTAAGATGGATGTAAAGCTCTAGCGGAGACAGAACTGTAGCTAGTTTTAAATTTATGCAGAAAAATAGAAAGCAAAGGAAACATGTCGCTGCTTGTGCAGTCAAGGGAGCAGAGCTGAGCCTCACTTGGAAGCACAGGGCCTGCTGAGAGGCATGGCAAGTAACTATGCTCCCTGAACCTGCTGAAAGATCTGCAGATAATTGAGTGAAAAGCGAAGTCTCACTTCTCATCACAGTGAAAAGAGTCTGCTTTCCAAGAGCTGTCTTGTTTAATTGCGGTCATTTAGACACTGAGAAAAAAAGCAGGCAAAGTTGTAAAGTCTCCTGGCAATAAGAGAACACTATGGAAGGAAAACATTTGAAAACCCCATCCCTTTCATGCACACACAGTGACACCTCCACTGTTTGAGCATCAACTTGTTAAAAATAAAATAAAATTAAAATAAAATAAAAAGCACAAGCACAAACAATGCAGAGAGTCCCGTTAGTCTTTTGTTTACTTCAGATGTCTATTTTTCAGTCTTTGAAGCATAACCACGTGGAGTTTTGTACATTATAGGTTTACAGTGAAAGGGACTGACAGTTTTAAAGGCATCTCCAGCTGAGTGACTGTCACAGTGGGTCATGAAGCTTGCACTTCTGATGTTAGCAAGGGCTGAGAAAATAGAAAAGGCCTCCCTCTTAACCACTGCTTTGTTTTTGTCGTGCAGCACCAAGACACCAGACAGTTTCTGGTGTTCATAGCAAGTGCAAAAAAATTATTCCTGTAATTTAATCCCTGCCAGCACTCAAGACTCTACACTGAGAAGAGTTAAATATTGATAAGTATTACACCAACAAAGGATGTGTTCTCAGAGTTTTGCCAACAATGAGATGAAAAATTTATTTGGAAACAAAATATAAATCATCAAGTTTACAAACGTTGAAGTCCTAGCAGGTAGTTTACTGTAGATAAACACAAATAATTCAGAGCATGCACTCTGCCCAATGTTTGTGTATTCTGGTGACATCCAAATCATTTAACATTTCACAATGCAAATGTGTTAGCTATGCCTGGTTTAAACAGCATTTGGCTTAAACAACGGGGGGGGGGGGGGGGGGGGGGGGGGGGGCGGAAAGAAAAAAAAAGATGAAAAGCATTTGACTAGATGATCCCTAGATGATCTAATGACGTTTAACAAGGTCAAGTGTGAGGTGCTGTTTCTGAACTGAAGTAACCCTAGATACAAATGAAGACTAGGAAAAGAAATAATTGAGAGCAGCCCTGCAGAGAAGGTCCCAATAGATGAAAAGCTGGACATAAGCCAACAGTGTGCTCTTGCAGCCTAAAAGCCAACAGTGTCCTAGGCTGCATCAAAAGAGGGGCAGCCAGCAGGAAGAGTGAGGGAATTGTCCTCCCTTGCCCTTGTGAGGCCCCATCTGGAGTATTGTGTCCAGGATGGAGGCCCACCTAGAAGAAGAACATAGAGCTGTTGGAGTGGGTCCAGAGGAGGGTCATAAAGATTATCAGAGGACTGCAGCACTACGCCTGTGATTGATGAAAGGTTGAGAGAGCTGGTACTTGAAGGGAGCTTACAAGCAGAAGCAGAAGGGGACAGATGTTTTACACATCCTGATGGTGAGAGAATAAGGGGAAGGTGGGGGGGAGGGGGGAGAGAGAAAGGGAAAGGGGGTGGCTTTAAACTAAACTTTAAACTTTTAAACTAAAAAGAGGGGAGATTTAGGTTGGATGTTGGAAGGAAAATCTTTCCTCAGAGGGCAGTGAGGCATTGGCATAGGCTGCTCAGAGAACCCCATCCCTGAAGGCTCTCAAGGCCAGGTTGGATGGGGCCCTGAGCTGCCTGAGCTGGTGGGGGGAAGCCCTGCTCATGGCAGGGGGTTGGGGCGGTGTGGGCTTTGAGGTCTCCTACAGTCTAAGCCATTCTATTATTCTACAATTACCAGCGGTCCCTTTCAACCCCTGCAATTCTGTGTGCTTTAATAATACAGAATAGACATGATAGGCCTTTAGTGTGCTCTTGCAGGACACATTACAGAAAGGTTATTGGTATAAGAAAGCCCAGGCTTTCAAAACAGTGCATATCCCAAGGGTAACGTTGATCACACAGAGCTGAAAAGCAAAGTTAAGCATTATTAATCTTCAGCAAGAGTTCTGGTTATTTGTCACACTACAGAGGAGGAAAGTCATTTGGCTCCTACTTTAGTAAACTCCTCTTTCTCCTCACGTTCACTGTGAGAAGCATTTTAAAAGGCTGGCAACAGAGAACAAGACAGAATAGACTTAATTATCTATTTAGGATGGGTGAATATCAAGCTTGGTGTCTTACTAATATCAAATAATACTAACTGTAAGGTTTTTATGGATTTATTACAGACATGATACAATTTCCAATATGTGATTTTCTTCAAGTTTTCTGGGGAAGACAAAAACAACAAAAAAACAACCTGAAGCTGCAGGTAGTAAATGGCTCCTCAGGTAATCTTAGGTAGCAGATTAAGCTGCTATCTACCATGTGCACTTTTAATACACAGCAATTAAAGATTTTATTAGAGTTTTGCCACAGAGGCAACTTCAGGATTTTAATGACAGCCTGTCTTTTGTTTGTACTGGAATCAATGCTCTGGATTAATAAGAAGTGGATATATAAACCTACGCCTGAACTTATATTACATTCAATACATCTTTGCTCATTGACATTTATTTCCAAAACTGTGTTCCTTTGACAAATGGAGCACATCTTTGTTTTTGGCAAAATTCAGTATACTACTACTGACCCAAATGAAGAAACAGATATAGACTCAAAACCAGCTTTTAAAGAAAACCACAGTGTGAATATGTAATAAAATTAGAGCAATATATCCTACTTCGTGACTTGGTAAATGCAAAATTCCTCAATTACTTAACTTCAAAGAGTAAGATTTATTTTTTTTTTTCCCTCTTTAATTGAGAACAAACAAGCAATATCTGCATTTGGTTAAAAAAAGTTAAAATGCCTCCTGCCTCTTCTAATTCCACTTTAACAACAACAAAACCAACAAAAAAAACAGTATCAGAAAATGTAGGAAAAAGTCCGTCTGATTTCTGTGCTTTCACTGAAAAACTGTTAAAGCCTGAATGAATTACACTGACTGAGAATACATCTACATTGCAGTGTCAGGTACTGGTTCAACATACTATATAAATACTGAGCTAGATGCAAATACTTTTGGCTGGGAATGACTGCAGGCTAATCTGTGGCAACACGGAGCTCAACAAAGTTTTATTTATTTGTTCGTTTCTGTAGGCTTTCTGTGTAGGAACTAAACGCTGTGTAAATAGATAGAGCACCACTGTTATGTGAATTAACTATTCTGAAATTGCCTACAACAATAGTTAACTTAATCCTGCAAAGGCAGTGTTGGAAGACTAGTAAGAAAACAATTCTAGAAACTGAAACCTTATAGTCCTCACCATACCTTACTGAATGCTTCTATTATGTGAAAGTTAGGATCTATTCTAATCTTCTTTTTGTAATGCATTTGCAACTACTGTTTTGTTTTTAGAAAATACAATATGTAAATACATACCAGTGAAGCTTGAACACACCACAACAACACAACACATGTAAACCCCTAAGCATAGGATTTAATTTTTATTTTCCTACCGCTCACTAACCCATCTAAGCAGCTGCCTTAATTTGACCAGTAGGTTAATTGTTGAAACAGTAGTTTGGACAGGATTAATCATGAACACTTTCAACCTATGCCTTTTGTGATTCACTGCCAAGCCCCCTTCATCCAGCTGTTTTTTCCTGGCTATTACTTGTAGACCAAAAGCATGGCTCAAGCAATGACGCTCATCTGATGAAGTTTTTAGTAGACTAGTTACAGTGGCTAGTTTATGCTCACAGAAGTTACAAACAAAACTAATATCCTCTTCCCCACAAAGCTTCATCCATCTACTTCCCTCCCTGCATCTTGGGAGTTCACTTTCTCATATGTGCCTTTTCTTATTTGTTTTAATTCAGTGTCATTGTGAATGACTGCATAAAACTGTGTGAACAGAAGCAGTAATGCAAGTCTCTCTACTAGATGTCAATTATAGTGAAGTTCAGTCTCTCTATAGCTCAAATATTCAACATAATTCCTCAAAAGGTCAGTAAACATTTCATTTGTTCTAGTTTAATATTATACAGTATGCGGAAAGCATTTAAGCTACAATCGCAAGAAACCACTAAAGCAAATGGGAATCTTGAGTAACTTCAGGTTGTACATGAACTCAGGAGAAAGGGAAGAACCAAGACTGATGCTTCACTGTATACCATACAGACCACATAGAGATGCTGGGTAAATGGAAGACTAAGTTGACTGCTACATGGACTGATTAAGAATGTGACAGTCATGTCCTAAGTTCCCATTGTCCCTGAGATTATCACATAGCTGCTATTTAAAGAAAGGAATGGGCAATAAAATGTATTTTGTTTTGCTGAGAATTATTGTACTAGCCACTCACATCTTAAATTAGGCTGTCAATCTTACCTTTGACACAGATTCTTTCTTTACTGTATCTCTTCACACATTTACTACACTAACAGAAATATAATTCCACAGTCACTACATAAAGCTGGTTCTGTTTTTGTTTTTTTTTTTGTTGTTGTTGTTGCTGTGTTTTTTTTTGTTTTTTTTTTGTTTTTTTTTGTTGTTGTTGTTGTTGCTTTTCTTGCTATTTACGTATGGAAAAGTTCTCCAATGGAGGACTAGGGTGATGCTATGATTCTATGAAGTACAGAAACCATAAAGAATGGCCCACTTCCCTCCTCATCCAAGTTATCCTTCTCTGACTTTTTTACTGTTGCTGATCACTTAAGATCAATTATTCCAGTATCTGCATCAAGAATATATATACTCATGTATTTAATGTCTTTGATGTTTTTGATTAAGTAGTGGAATTTTCTACACTTTTGTAGCAGAAACGTTGATAATCTGGTTAGACCTGTGAATTTACAAGTGATTTAGTGGTTGTTTAGTTTTTGATTTTGCAGATCAAAATATTGAAAACACATCCACAAATTAGTACTCCTTTATGATTCCCACGTGCACATTAAACTGTTGAATGCAAGTCAGAAAACCACAAATCATCCATAAAGGTATAACATCAAAATCAAGCTGCCAACACTGATCCTGTTCAGCCAGTCCTTTCATCTGTACTGAACACAGATAATTCTACTGTGGACTTTAAAATTATCAGCACTTGGAGACACAAAATAAATTGTCAGCATTTCATTATAAAAGCAACAGTTTCCTTTTCCTGTATAGTTTTCTCTGTGTACATGTGTGTGTGCTGGAATTTTCAGATTTGCATTTTAAAATTAAATCTTTTTTACATGCAAGTAGAAAGCATTTGTCTTTATAAATGTTTTCTATTTTGAAGAATATTATGCAATGAGAACCAAAAAATATATATATTTCACTGGTGAGGCCTCATAAATTCATATAAAGTATGGTAGAGGTATTGCTAAAGTAACTGTTCTGGATGTTTCAGAGTTCCAGCAGACAGCTGCTGCATTTGAAGCATCTTGATATTACAGTGCTCTCTCAAAATACAATTAAGATTGTTTCATTTACATTATTAGAAGTTTTAGAAGTTTGAAATCAGAGCTATAGCTATCATATTCAGCAGTAGATGTGTATTTTATGAGAGCTCTAATTATAGTTCCATTATTAAAAACTAGGTTACAATGTGTTCCTGTGCTATCATTATGTACATCCTGCAGAACCTCATTATTTTATAAATAAGTTTCTTTTGAGGATACAAAAAAGTCTGTTACTGAATAAGGTATTAAAATTAATATGCTCCCCGGGTTTAAATTTGCTTTGACTTTCAAGATACTACATGCCATTTAATCAATAAAGTATGACTTAAAAAATTTTAATATGTACTGTCTTCTGTTAGAACAGGAAAAACACAAAGGTCTCGTGGATTATAGTCTCCAATTTCTCCTATACTTGTGAATTACATAGTGTCTTGTCTCACAAACATTAACTCCCATCTTTTGTCCTATCTTTCTGAAACAATGATGACTTGTTTATTTAGATGAGTCACATACTGTTGTCTTCAAAGCTGGGATTTTCTGTATAACCCACTTTCTGGCTAGTAAAATAAAATAAAACAAAAGTAGGAAATAGAACCTGCTTATGGGAGAAGCCATTAAAGACCTGCAACTGCATTTTTTCCCCAATTTGTCAATTTAAAGCACTCCACTCCACATGCAAACAGAAGTCTTAGAAGAGATGTGGTTTCACCCACAGCAGCTGTAATCTTGCTCCCAGTTCCAGGTACCCTTTCCTGGTCTTCAAGGGAGGTTGTATATTAGGAAAAAAATATTTCTGAAACACTGGTCAGGTGCTGGAATGGTCTGTCCAGGGAGGTGACTGAGTCACTGTTCCTAGAAGTGTTCAAACATTTACATGTTGTACAAAAGGACGTGGCTTAGTGGAGAAGTACTCGTGGTAGGTGAATGTTTGGACTGAATGATCTTGGAGATCTTTTCCAGCCAAGGTGATCCTATGATTTCTTGGTAGTACTTCAGAGGGTTGTTAGGGTCTGCATGTCACAGGCAGAAAACTGGCATGATGTTATGGTTGAGATTTTCTTATGAATCTCTCATGTCACAGACTTGATTCCTTAGCTTAAGGTTCATTGCCGAACTCAAAGCTTGAGTTTAAAGTATCTATACATGCTCCAACTGCACACATGGCCAGAAAAAGAACTGGTACATTACTCTGGATCTACAACTTGAACAGATAGATTTTTTTTACCCCCCCTACAATTGGTTAGTATTAATGTGGGTTCTTAGGGTATGTTAATTATTACCTTAGAACTATCTTGTCAACAATTTACTCATATAAAAAGCATTATTTACATTTCCATTACCAGTCTCGTGAACACAGCTTGTAAATGTGAATATTTTCAAAGCTTACTACAAGATTAGTAGCACTGAGTCTAGAGTCTATAGAGTTTCCAGAAAAGGAACACAATTTTTGGAGTAGTGCAGTACAAACTCGGTAAAAATTAAAATCCAGAACAGTCACAAAGTTGAAATAAATATTTTAAATATGAAAATAATAATATTTTTAAAATATTTTACAACTAATCAACTAAATATTTTACAAGTATATTTTACAAATATTTTACAACTAAACACTTTACAACTGATTAACAATCTGGATTTCACAATTCATATGTAAGAGAGATGACCAACATAACATTCCTGTGTCTGAATTCAAAGCCTTTGGTCAGTTTTCTTAAGACAGCACCTCTGAAACCACATGGAAGCGAATACAAACCAATTCTACTTTTACAAAGCTAACAATGATGTGAAATCTTTAACCAGGAGTAGCCTATTAACTGAAATCAATTCCCCAGCTAAAAACAGAGATGGATTTGAATCACTGAAAACAGGTCATGAGAAAAAGGGATTATAAACTGTAGAATTTCTCATGAAGATCCACTTAGTTGCTTTGAAGACTACATCTCCCAAGACATATTGATCACTAAAAGAGTGAGGAAACACAACCCATAAACAGTGCATAGCTATTGTCCATGACCACTTACATTGCAGCAGAATAGAATCAGAGACCTGTCTATTCTAGTCCTGGAAATCCTGGCTAGAAATAAAACTCATGTGGTTTCTGACTGCAGTGAGGACCAAACCATGTTTTCTGTTTGTCTACTGCACAGGCAGCCAGCAGGTGTTGAGCTTACAAGACCCAAGCGACTAAACATCTCAGACTAACTGTTCTGAAACTTTTTTGGTGCTCCATACAACATTTTTCATTTTATTTTATTTTAAGGATGTGTGTGATTTGTCCAAGCTATAAAGACCAAAGTGTTGGTTTTCAGTTTTTATTCCCCACCTCTGATTGCTGGAATAAAAAGACTATCCAAAATACAGGTGAAGCATGAGGCAGAGTAAAACTCAAACCATACTGTTTAGGAAGTTTTTCTTTACAGTCCAAATAAAGTATTCCTCTGAGATGTTGATTAACTCATGTTCAAATACAACTATAAATACTATTTATGGAAACAAAGTGAGAGGTAACAAAAATATCATTTATGTGCAATCCAATGAACCAGAATTGGAGAAAATACATCTGGATCATTCAGATGACTGGGTCTAACGGCATCTGCTCACAGGTCATAATTTCACCATAATTTTCGTTGCTCTTTTTGTACTTGCTCTATTTTTCTTCAGTAATTGCAGGCTTTGATATTCCATAAAACAAGAGTTTCTGAGCCAGCAAAGCTTTAAGCAAATTGTACTTTCTTCAGGTATAGAAGCAGCAGTCATTCTTAGTGTTTCTGTGATCATTTCTGTGATCATAACAAAGCCTAACAGGCAATAAATTTCAAGTTATGTTACAGCAGACGACTGCTTCTAAGGCTATTTCTTTGTATGTACAAGACTGAGATAGTACATTCTTCAAATCTCACTCTTGCCAAGTAAAATAAAATAATTACATCTTGCACCCTCTGTCTAGCACTTCCATTATCTCAGTCTAATGTTTTTTTTTTTTTTCCTTTCTTCAATAGCATTATATTAGTGACTCATTTTGTTTGTCATTCAACGCACTTCTCAGAGCTTTTCTCTACTTTATTATCGCCAGCCCAGTTACTCCCCTTTTGTATGCATATATTTTACTTCTGTCCTAAATAAAATACTTCACATTTGTCTCATAATTCACTGATCGATGTGAGACCATTTCTTCAAGGCTATATTTCATCCTGATCCTTTCCTTCCTAACTGCTGGACATCTCTCCATAAACTTGCTGAACACAAATGTGTGCTGTCTAAATCATTTGAGTCACCGTTAGAAAATGCTTCTAACCGTGGAAAAATTATGTGGGACTCTGTTTCACTGCCCCACTGCTGAGCACATTATTCAAAATCATAGAATAAAGATAATCTGAATATAACAGCTCATTTTTAATGAGAAAAATCTTATAAAAAGCTAGAATAAACACAAAAAATACTACATCTATTAAGTCATTATTACCTATTTTCAATGAATACCTAGCAGATAAAATTACAGATTATGAGGTTGACTTATTTTATTACTAGAAAATACAATTCAGTAATTATCTGCCAGAAACTTTAAAAAAAATTAAAAAAATAATCAAATTTATAGCTTCAGCTCAGTTTTTGCTGGGTATCAAAGGTAAAACTATTAAATACTGCCAAGGGAAGAGGGAGCTTCTTCAATAGTTAGGCTTTTTCTCATCTTCTCCCTCCCCCCAGTCTTTAATGTCATCAAAGAGTTCACAAAAGATAACTACTTCCAAACAATATAATTGACTGGGATAATTTGCTGACTTGATTACATCTCTTATCTTTGACCTTGCCCCTTTCCAATTCATCTGGTTTTGTTAAATTTGTTCACACCCAGAGACAGGAAGAGACAGGTCCAGCAGAAAAAACTCCTCGGTAGGTTAGAAATGTAACAACAGAGGCAAACAAAAAATATCTGTGTGACTAGTTTGAGGTTTAAGACAAAAGAATAAATCTATGCAGAGAGTTGTTTGAGAAGAGGATACTTTCTTGCATTTCAATTCCTACAAAAATAATAGGGAATAAAACTTGAATATTTTTTCTAAATAAATTAGTCAGCTGTACTCAGCAATACCCAAAACTTATCAGTATCTTGAAAAAATAAGCCTCAGTGGAAGAATTTAAACAAAATATACAAAGCATATTTTATCAATAATAATAAAAAAATTACCTTAGCAAACTGCGCGTTTATCCATTTTGTGAATGTTTTCTTTTGAACATCTTCCCGTTCATCTGTCAGAGAAAAGTAAAGCACTTATTTGAATGATTCAACAAAACATGATATTATCAATTAAAGCTTCAGTCTTGGTTTGTAATAAAGCTACTAAACACAATTCAAACTTATTCAGGGCATCTAATTGAACATATTCTGTCTCTTAGAATTACATATTTTTAAAAGCCCACAGGTGCCTCTATAGTCACTGGTTTTGAGGTCTATATCCCTGGCTCATCTCATGAATTCAGAAGTGTATTTTTTCCTCTGAGAGATAACATGCTGCAGTTAGAAACCGAACTGTTGCTTTTAAACCAAAAGAGGGGAGATTTAGGTTAGATGTTAGAAGGAAACTCTTTCCCTGGAAGGTGGTGGGGCCTTGACCTGGGCTGCCCAGACAAGCTGTGGTGCCCCATCCCTGGAGGCACTCACAGCCAGGTTGTATAGGGCCCTGGGCAGCCTGAGCTGGTAGAAGAAGGGATTGGAGCTGGGTGGACCTTTAGGTCCCTTCAACTTCAACAGCCATTTGAACAGGATACCTGGAATTGTAACAGAACACACAGAGTGACTGCAGCAACAGGAAACTGTTCTACTGCACTTAACGAAAAGTACTTAAAATTGCAAGTTTCTATGCATATCTTCAGATTTCTTTGTGAAGTGAAGCCTTTCTTTGTTTGTTTGTTTGTTTTGGTTTTAAATAGGTTATTTCCCCATTCTAATTTGTTAAATATTTTCTTTCCAGCCGGGAAAAAACAAAAAGCAAAAAAAAAAAAAAAAAAAAAAAAAAAAAAAAAACAAAAAACACCAGCCAACAGCTAAGCACACATTTATTCAGCCATGCACAAAGCTTCATTTAAAATCTTTCATTTGAAAAAACACTGTAGAAGTAGATGAGTATCTCAGACCTAGATTCTATTGGCATCCAAATCATGACCAAAGACACAGAATGGAACTGGGTGCACGGAGATTCAATTCAGATGTATTTTACATAAAGAAAGAATGGTGCTTTAATCATAGAACCTAATAAGCTCAGAAACATCTATTAGACAACATCTGTGGAATAAAACAAAAAGGAAGACCTCTTTGGATGATGATGTCTAAACAAACTAGAAGTACAGGGCATAATGTAAAAAAATAAGCAGCAGAATGCTTATACAAAAACAAAGCTCACTCAGAGCTATCTGTCTTTTGCTTTACAGTTCAATTCTGTACACTTCCTAAATAAAAAGGGATATTTAACTCCCATATGAGATGTTCAGCAATTAATAACATTACAGAATTCAGATGAATCTGAAAGACTGGTATGGACGAGCCACATGAGAAATGCACAGCATTAATAATGCAGTTTGCTTTCCCTCCCTCTGTTCCTCCAAGGAGACAAGTCAAGACAAATACATCTTTTGTTCTTAAAAGTTCACACCTCAACAGCAGCCATTAAAAGTGTCTTTTTCAAGACTGTTTTCCTTTCATAACAATTCAATATACTTGTGAGAAAAATAATACTATGGCTGCTATCTCATGATAGTCTTCATATTGAATTGAGCAAATTCTAATTGCTATCAGAGGTTCAGGAATAAAAAGATTTACAGTGCTATAATACTACTAGAAACATTCATAACAGCTGAGTATTACATACATTCTGTAATTAACATACAAGCGTTCATTGTAGCCAACTTTCTAGAGTGCTATTGCTATCTATCCCTAATAATACTTCCTGCTTCATCAGGAAGCATCAGAAATTGAAGGAGACCCAATGCTTTTGGTAATTAACAAGCTAAAACTGTTACATCTTTTATTTTTCCCTTGCAGGCATCTCTTCACTCTTTAAAAGTAAAATGTTTATAATATAGGTTTTGACTTCTTCCAACCACATGTTAGGACCCACGAGCAGAAGATGGGAGAAAGATGATGCATTTTATTGATGAGACATACACATTTAATCTGATGTCGTATACAAACTTCTTCAACAACTTCATATGAAGTATTACACATGAATATCTATTTCTGTTTAAGATTCACAGAACAGCTCAGGTTGGAAGGGACCTCAGGGATCATGGAGCCACAAACCTCCCCATTTACTAGACCAGGTTGCCCAGGGCCCCATCCAACCTGGCCTTGAACACTTCCAGGGACAGGGCATCCACAACCTCTCTCAGCAGCCTGTTCCAACACCTCACAATTCTCATAGTAAAGAACTTCCCCTGACATGCAACCTTAATCTTTCCTCCTTCAACTTAAAACCATTTCCACTTGTCCTGCTGTTGTCCACCATTTCAAGGAATTAACTCCCCTCCTGTTTATAGGCTCCCTTCAGGTACTGTCAGGTTGCAGTGAGGCCACCCCGCAGCCTTCTCTTCTCCAGGCTGAACAAGGCCAGCTCCCTCAGCCTGTCTTTGTAGGGGAGGTGCTCCAGCCCCCAATCATCTTCTGTAATAAAATCACTAAATCAGACCATAAAAGGAGGTAGAAGAACATGCGGAATTAACAGAGAAAAGGAGAGGCAGAAATGCCTACATGCCTTCTCATGACCAACCTTTTTCTTTTCTGCCCCAGGCTACTGTACAGCATATTCACACCAACACTGTGAGTTGTTTTGGCATTATTGTTTGTTTGTTTTTAAATCACTTCTCCAACAGGATCTATGCCAGAGACTGAGCTCCTAATCACCAGTTAATTTCATTGAGCTAATAAAAAGGATCTCCTGAGGAAAAAAAGAGAGCTACAGACAAAATCAGAATATTTGAAACTTTGAAAAAATTTCAGGCAATTCTCTGCTACCTTTGCAAACACAAATATGTTCCCTTGCAGTTCTTATACAGAAGTAATTTCAAACACGTGCAAGCACCTCTAGATTTATATAACACATTAATCTGACAGTAACAACCTCCTAATCTAAAACAGAGCCCATCTTAGTGTCCTGTGTGATTTCCCAATAATAAGTAAGATCTTATTTCCTCAATAAATAAATAAAAGAACAAACAAACACCCACAACCTGAAAAACCCACATTGCTCTCCTAAAACAGACTTAGAGACAGAATAGTAGTGGAAGCTAAATGACATTTGTCTGGGTGCGGTGCTGTACACTTCCAAGAACACTCAGCTGCTACTTTCATATCATATCGCTGTGCCTGTAACAGATCCTTTAGCAACAACCCCACAAATGCCCTTGCAGGTGTTTTTACTTTGATGCAATTGGAATACTCAAGAGGCCAGGCAGGTAATTCTTTCAACTGCCCAGCAATGATATGCTTGTTTAATTCTTTTATTTTGAGGTGGAAGAATTACAGAGCATTACAGAAACAGCATACTGTCTCTCTTCAGGTAAACCTAGACTTGAAACATGGTGCGGATCCCACATTCTCTAACTAACATTAGAAGTAACATTGCTGTCATTTAACACAGCAAAAATATGTTTTCCTCAAAATGCTGGGCCTTGATTGGAAGGCAACAGGCTTAGCCTCTTTTCTGTGTGTTACCATCTGAGACAACGAGCGTGCTGAGATCCATAGAAAGCCCGCTGTAATTTCAGAAAAATGATACTGACCTGTGAGAACTATCTGATTTTCATGTGTTACAGCATCTTTGACCTCTGCACAGAAATTGTTCTAACCAGAACACATTCACAAACGGATGTATTTCTGGTAGTTTGAGCATCTAGCTCTGTAACTGCGACTATAAGCCTCTTGAATTAGCTAACTGCACATTTGACTCTAAAAGTATTATTCCAGGCTAGAGTTCACAGAAAATTATGACTAGGAAAGAAAGCACGGTATTAATGGAGCTAATCATCCCACAAAGGCCATTTCTAAGATTTAATCAGGTGACAAGGCTAATATGGATAAGTGGCACAGCAAAGAATGCTTAGCAACACACAATCAGGATTCAACAGAACAAAATGCTATTATTAATGGCCAGCAGATACCAGACAACTTTCTCAGTTACTTAAACTATTTCATGCTTGCAACCCACTGTTTACCAATGTTGAAATGAAATCTCTTTTTATTTTCAACTGCAAAAGGAAACATTATGTTGTAAGTAACAAGGACTGACAAAACAACCTCACCTCAAATACTACCTAACATATTAAGTAAAAAATAGTAACAGAAAAAAGATAATAGTCTGGTATACTACAATGACTATTCAGAAAGCAAACAGCAGTATTAACACAAAACCCACAGTTTTTAATAACATGGGCTGACAACTGGTGAGAGGATTTTATGTGGACTAAATTGACAATACACACAGTATGTGTACATGTATATCATCATAGTATCATAGTATCGTGCGAGTTGGAAGGGACCTTAGAGATCATCAAGTCCAACTCCCGGGATTCAAGCCCTCTAGTGTAGCAGAGCGGCAGTTTTACCCCTTGTACCACAAGGGGGATTCGAACCCAGGCCCTCTGGTGTTGCAAGCGGTGGTTCTAACACCGTGTGCCACACATATGTATATGTATGCATGTGTATATCATAAAAACAGAATTATGTAGTTACATGAGCCATTTTCCCATGGAAAACCTGAAGAATAGTAAAAGAATCTTCCACTGTTTGGCACATCCATTCATACATTGTTGAAAAATCTTCAGTCCCTCTTACTTTTGAGGCAATTAATAAATAGCACCTTCCACAGAGTGGTTAAGGCTGCAAGCCACCTCTGGGGGTTGTCTGATCCAACCTCCTTATCAGGCAGGGTCACTTGAAATGGACTACCCATGGCTACTTGAATTGGCTTTTGAATATCTCTAAGGATGAAGTCTCCGCAGCCTCTCCTATTATATACTACAACATCAAGGCCTTGATTTTCCTACCGTTTGCACTCTGCCTGTCACAGATGCAGATACAGGGTGGTTCTGATGCAAGTGGCTTAGAAATTGCTCCTCAAAATTAAGCACAACCCATTTTTTTAAAATTAGAAGACTCTGAAGTGAGCTGGCACCTCAGGAATATGAGAAATTAGCTGTATCTTCAGATTATTATTATTATTTTAAATATGAAATAAGCAGATAATTCTTTCCTCTAATGTAATGATAAAGAGGTTACGTAAAATTAATGGAATATTCAAATAACTGCAGAGACAATGAAAGGAATCTAGCTTTTGTGACAAAAGACTTCATGCTGTCTTCAGCAAGTAGATCCATCACAGATTGGTAAACAAGAAGGGAAAGAAGAGACATCTTATTCTCTTAATCATCGTTGCTTTGAGCTGTGTTAAATAACAATCAAGAAGTTATGTTTGACTATCAGGAAGAATCAAGTAAGAAGAAAAAAAGAAAATAGAAAAAGGAAAAGGATTTTTCCCATATAAGAGCTGAAAACTGTTAAATGATGGTATTAAGGCATATTACAGTTCCTTCACTGGTGGCAACTGCATGTTCATCTGAACACTACACTTTAGAAAGTAAAACCACCAAAATTAGTATTTTACTTTCTAACAGTCAAACAAAGCAGATTTAGAGAAGACCAGGATTTGCTTCGTTGAGTGGGAGTGAATGCCAGCAATGATGGGAGCACTGGGAACAAAAGAGGCCATAGATAGTCACATCATCAATACTCTGGCTCTATCGATTCACTATTCTTAGAGATTTCCAGCACATTGTTACAATTCTCTGCCAGTTACTACAACTGCTGAAAAATGTTCCTTTACCATTTTTGCTTATCCAAGGAGGAAAGAAGAAATCAATGCAATACAATGACTGAATGCTATTTGAGTGGCCTAGCTTTGATTTTCAGTCATTGAGGTCATCCAAGACATTCACAAGCTGACAGGAAATACAAAAGACTGCTTTCACAGACAGCCAATAATTTTAAGTCTATTGCTTATGTAAGGCAATGTGTAACATGCAATTCATTGTCCACATGTCATAAATATACTGATGAGAAGAGTGTTAACTTTATCCGAATACTGTTAAAGCTCCCTGTTCCTTATGCTACTCCTAAGATTTTACTGTGGAGCCTGAGTCAAATCACCATAATCATGCCATCTTAGGCTGCTCAGAACACTAATGAACCTATTCAAAAGCTCAGCACAAATGGCAGACTTCAGCATCCAGACTACTAAATTAAAAAAAAGTACAACTAAATCCTTCCAAAATAGTACAACATTTTGAGGATGTTTGGTAAAGATTCAAGACAAATTTAGGAATAGGAGCTGGAGTATTACACACCAAAAACATTTAATCTCAAGTCAGTTTTCCCCTTCTGCTTCCTGAGATACAGGAGTACACCGCTGGGGATTGCATTTGCTGCACAGAAGACAGAAGGGAGAACAGTTCCACGAACAAACTTACTAGATTTCTACTGACGCCACAGGCTCAGACTGAATTCCAGATAAAGAAAGCTCCTTGTGTTTCTTATTTTATTGTTAGCCTGAACTATTCTCTCATCATAAACACCTAAGTAAAAGAAAAGCTTCTTGATTTTTCTCCTTTCTTTCTTTCCATTCATTAAGACATTACAGATGTTGCTAGAACAGTCTTATTCTTCTGACCTAACTTTGCCTAATTAGTTATTGAGGAAAATACATAAAATGCTTTTGAGGACTGGTAGAGAAATATGAATGTAGACAAAGAGCAGTAATGAGAAAGAAAAGAGAATAATAGAGTGAGTGACATTGTTGTAGGAAAAAGAAGGAAAGAAAACAATGACAGAAGAGAAGAAAGCGGACTGTGATGGAAGACAAATAGGAAGATGAAGGCACTGGGAGACACCTTTCTTGGCTTGGGGGAAGAAAGGGAAAGCAAAGCATGCAAAAGAAGAAACAAAGGTAGGACAGAAAAAGGTGACAAGTCCTTTCCGGAGTGAGAAAGGCATAAGGCATTAGGATTAGGGTTAGCTGTGATACTGCTTACACACAGCGTTGGATGTACAGCTGAAAGTTCATACAAAGGAAAGCTTTAGATTTGCACAAAAGCACCACCTAAGCATATGAAGCAAAGCAGTGTAGTGTGATCTGCCTCCCCAGGCCATTAACCACATAGCAAAAGAGGGGGGGAGCGGGGAAAGAGAAGAAAAAAAAAAAAAAAAAAAAAAAAAAGTTGACTAGGACTCCAACATATCAGAATGATGCAAGCAATCTGCATATGAACACTGAAACAATAACGAGTAGCTGTGAAATGTACATATAAATCTAGGTTTAAAAATAAAACAAACAAACAAATTTCATAGAATTTCAGTTCACATTTCCAGAATACTTCAAGTAAACATAATATAGGCATTCAACTCTGATTCATACAGCAGTAACAGTATTCCCAGCAGTGGGCCTTGTCCTCCTCTAGTCTAGCACACACAAGCATGCTTTGGGAACTGACTGTATCTCACTACATCTGTACTGAGCATTTGGCCCAGAAGGAAGGAGCAGCAGAATCACAATAACAAGCAGAAACTGTTCCAAATTACTCCGTGGTCTGGTTATATTCTTCTTGCTGTCTGACTGCTATATGGAGTACCTAATAACTTAACGGCACAGGCTGCAAATAATGTAAGTGGGTTGAAAATAAAACACTTCCCCGCCTCTAGCCCCTAAACATTTCAGATTCTTCTTGCTCATTTTGCATAGGAGAAAAATACTTTTTGGAAGAAGGCTCTGACTTCAGATCTTGTCATCAGCAGTGCAAGGACATGAGAAAGGAAGGACAGCTCATTTCCTCTCCCACTGAATCGTAGCAGCATGCTGCCAGTCAGGACACCAGCCTCAAATGCTGGCAACCCAGCTTTGTCTTAGGCTCTTGTAATAAGGACATTAACCAATTTTGAACCACACTTCACAAAAATACTGTAGTCTCCTAGTTATGGATATTTTTGCAAACACAGCTTTTGCTGGTTCCCCTTGTTGGCTTCCACTTATTGTTTTCTAACCTGTAATATTTTCAACCCAGGAAATTTTTCTGAAGTGAAAAAAATCATTCCTTATATGCAACCTAAAAATCCCTCAATATATCTGAATTCTCCATAGAAGATCCATCATTTCTCAAAATTGAACAAAACCATCCCCTCTTGTTGGTCCTTGAAAGCAGTGAAATTTCTCCTGATAAGTTCTTTGCAATACTGGGCAAAGCGTAATTAGGAATATCAATAATCTTACATAGGAAGACTCACTCAACTCGTGTTAGGGACTCTGGCTATAGAACATCCCTTCTCAGAAAATGACCATCATCCAGGAGGTGTTCTCCTTTCAGAGGCTAGCCCTTATATGAGCTGAAGGTTGTGTGGGACAAACAGGTAAACTACTTGCATCTGTGCTTCCTGGGCCAGCCACCCCTTCACCAGGTGTTCAATCATCACATCAGTCTGTGACATGTCAGTTCCCTTATACCTCTCTACCTGAGAAGCTGGATGGTACTCACTAGGGAAAGGGTTAATCTTACAAACAAAACAAAACAAAACAAAAAAAAAAAAAGTGTAAATATGTAGTTATTCATTTGAAGATTCAGCTTTGTATGAGCCCCTTTTTCAATGTCAAGTATATACTGACAAACCAAATCTAGGACTGGTAATATATTCATATTAGCATGTGCTATTTGAACATCATACCATCAATACAGTAGTATTTTTGAACACTGTAGATGATATTTCATACCCCAAAATGAGGACGTATGTTTGCACTCACTCAGACCTCGTGATGGTTAGAAGTGAAGTGAAACAAAACCAAATGCAATGAATGAACCAACTGAATCCACTGCAGTTCGATGGAACTTCCAGAATACTGTCTGATGTAACTATATTATGAACTTCTTGATAGCCAGGTACCAATTAAGTTATGCTGCACCAGTACATCCAAGTGCTGTGAAAAAATACTACTAATAAGATCTAAAAGGATGCATAAGTTCATTCATTGTTATAAATTGTATAACAATAATCAAAAATTCACTTCAGAAAATTTGGAGGTTACCAACCAAAAAATGAAAGAAAAATGAAAGAAAGTAAAGGCTCTTAGTAGACTCTAACATCACCTTACCAAATAAGCATTCTGGGGAAAAATGTGTTACTATTTCTATTTAAGTGGATTGTTGTGAATAGAAATCTTTGTTTCTTCCTACAGATTAGGCACAAGTTAGACCTGATGGTCTTTATAGGTCTCTTCCAACTCAGGATATTCTATGATTCTATGAAGTAAAACGCTTCTGACAATCTTCACTTGCAGACAGGCTTCCCACATCTCTCACTTCCTTGAATCCTTGGGTAGGAGTTGGGAGAGCAAAATTCCCCTCAGTTGTAAGGTCAGAACAAGTCAGAAACCACCTCATGAGACTAAATTTGTGGAAGTATATGGGGTTGGACGACATGCCTCTTAGGTCCTGAAGAAATTGGCTGATGTAGTTTTCAGTCACTCTCCATCATATTTGAAGAGTCATGGCTTTCAGACAAAGTCTCCAGTGACTGGAAAACCGGAAACATCACTTCTCAGAGACTGCCAGCATGACTTCACCAAGGTCAGACTGTGCCGGACCAATCTGGTGGCCATCTATGACAGAGTGACAGCATTGGTAGAGAAAGGAACAGCAACTGATGTCATCTACCTGAACTTGTCCAAGGCCACACTCCATATTCTTATCTCAAAATTGGAGAGTGATGGATTTGAAGGCTGGGTTGTTCCGTGGATGAAGAATTGGCTGGATGGTCACAGACAAAGGGTTGTTGTCAATGGCTCTATGGCCAGGTGGAGGACAATCATGGGTAGCATCCCCCAAGGGGTCCATCTTGGGACTGGTGCTCTTTAACATCTTTATCAATAAACCCAGACAGTTATACTGTTTTCCACATACATTTCCTACTATTGTTACACCTAAAACATATTTTGAGACAGCAGACACAAGCTGCAATGTTCACCACAGGCCCTCTCATCCCCAAGGCAGTGGAGGATGTATGAGGCCTGCGGGCATTGTACAGGAAGAAAGCACCTGCTGCTGCTCAGCACAGCTCCGGCTGTTGGTCCAACTTGGACGAAAGGGAGGATTTAATGGACTTTTCAAAACAACAGGTTTTACTCATGCAAAGGACTGAGCAGACACAACAGACACATTAAATAAGTCTTGAATGTATTAGTTCTAGCTTCAGCTGTTCCTGTTTTAAACTCCCTCTCCCCCTCCCCCCGCCTTGCTGTTAGCAAAAGAAAGAAGAAACAAGTCAGCATCAGGCATTTCTTTTCCTCCTCAGAGTACAGGCCTATTCTCACACATCACTCCTGTGGAGGAATGTGGAGTCAGGATGGTTTGATAGACCCAGTCAAGCTGCAAGTCAAAGAGCAGATGCTATGGAAGCCCTCAGATACAGATGGCACTATATAATTCTTACCACTTGATGTTAAATAAATTTGTTTTGTGTACACTGCACATTTAGCAACAACTCAAAATAAATATAACTACTCTTCAGTATCAATGATGTGAGAATTGCTGAAACTAATTCAGAGTGAAAACAGGTTCCCTCAACACTGCTACTATCACCAGGCCTGCTCCCAAGCTAACCCCAAACTATAAATATTTGTTAGAGATGTGTGAAAAGTTACATCTGAGAAAACAGCAGCATTGGCAGATTGTGTATTTCAACAATGTCACAAAAAACAGCACCAACTAAGAAACACATTATTCAAAACCTGCAAACAGCTCTAGCCTTCATGCTTTTTAACCAGGCAAATTGTTACTGAAAACATGAGCCTGATATTTTCTCCGCATCCCCCCTCCCACATCCCCCCATTTTTGTTTGCAGTAAGCTTCAGAGGGCAGATCACCCATCAGCTGATCAGCAGGCAACCCCAGAGTGAACTGACACAGGCACCGTGTGGGCGTATTATTATTGCAGAAGTAGTTGTAGTCAAGGTTATGTAACTAGCTAAAATTACCCACAGCTTTCATAGTCACAGTGTTCATGTAAAAATATGCTTTTTTTTTTTTTTTTTTTTTTTTTGCTTTGTTTTCTGTTGCTTTGTTCTGAAAACGGTGTATAAACAAGCACTCTTAAAACGATTTCACATTCTAGATTCCTACTTATTTTCGAATGCAGAGAATGAAGGACAAGGCACCAAGGGTAGTGAGATTTTTTCATGATCAAGTCAAAGTAGCAAACCTCAAAATGGGAAAGTAAGAGTCCCCAAACTTTCTGAATGACAGACTGTCGACTCAGTGCAAACAAAGATGAAGGAAATAACAGGATTTAAAAGAGTTTATCAGAGTATAAAATATGACAGCAGAATCTAGTGTTTTGCTGATGTAAAGACCATATTCTGCTGCGCTGCTTTCAGTAAATGCCACCTAGTGATACACAATTGCAAAGCTTAGAAGTTCTTGCATTTTTATGTATTTCCGCAGTTTTTTATTTACTAAAAAAATAATTTAAAAAAAAATAAAATCAGACATGCTTTACAGTCACAGTCCATTAATATTCATGTCATATACATGCAGAACAGAGAAGACAAGTTAATAACACCTGCAGATCTTGTTTCATTATTAAAATATTCATTACAAACAACTCTATTAAGTACACAGTGGTGGCTAACGTTTGTCTGTAATATTTCAAGTTCCTTTTTTTGTTTCTCTGTCAAAAGCAGTTAGAGAACAAGCTATGCAGTCTGCTTGAGTGACTGCTGTCTACTTTCTTTCATCTGAGCCAATTAGTGTCTGAGTCGGTTTATGCAGGCTGCCTCTAAGACATGTATTGGAGAAGTCTGTTATAAATGAGATTGAAGTGTTAATAAGCAATTGTTTAAAATACACACACTTTTTCTTAAAGTGAAGAAAAACTTATAACATTCAATCGTCTCACTTGGCTTTCACCTTATTATAAAGAATTTGCAAAACTTTGAAAGAAAATTTCCTTCTTAGGACAGCTGTACAAATGAAAGGTTGGTGGTCCATGCTTTGCACTCCTGTTTTAACATCATTTGAAGTAGCCAAAGTAATGATGAATGTGTCTAAATGGAAGCTGTAATCTATTTCATTCACAGTAAACTATTACAGATCATATGCTATTAGGTGTCAGCTTCCTCTCATCATCCCCAAAAATACCCTTCTCAAAGGAGGAGATAAAGGATATGCTAAGAATAAGATAAAGCATTTCAGAAACCCCTACTGATATCAATCAACTGGACAATAAAGCAAACAAAGGAATTCCAATGTAACACAACAAAAAAAACCACTCCAACTTAATAGAACAGAATTTAGTTCCTCTAGAACTCTTCTAATTTCACAACTACATTATACTATTTCTTATGGCTCAATTGTACAAATGACTGTGAAGAAGCTTAGATTTTCAGAAGTATATAATTGAGTAAAATAAATTGGTATAATAAATATGCTTGTCTCCTACTGTCTCATATTTGGGAAGACTGCTATTATTTCACAGACGTGAAGGATAGTACAGACTATTTAGAAGTCTAAATATCATGATTTCACAGAAATCTCAGTTCAACTGTGCCTTTCAAACACTCCCTACCATATCAAAAGTCCTGGAAACTCACTGAATTTCTAGAAAGCTCACGTGCAACTCTAATAAACAACCATGATAACAACTGCAGACTCCTTTTTCCCTATGAAGTTTCTCATTTTCTCTTTAACAGGTTTAGCTAGGAAGTGATTGCTCAGCCCCTAAAGTAAAGTTATCCCCTCATAATGTAAAGTCATCCATACTGGAATAATTATGTGCATTTAACTTGGTGAGTTTTTTTTTGTTTGTTTGTTGTTTTTTTTTTTTTTGTTTGTTTGTTTTGTTTGTTTTTTTTGTTTGTTTTTTTCCCCTCTTCTTGTTACTAATATATTGAAAAAAGAGAACACAATATAGAAATCAGTTTTACTCCTCATCAGGAACATGGTGGCTGCCATAACAGATGAAATGCACTTTTCACTATTTTTAAGATACAAAGCATTAAAGTCAAAATTCACTCTGATGTCCGGACCAACAGTAGTTCAATCCTTTCTTCCTCATATTTCAGGGAGAAAAAAGTTACAATTACATGGAACAAGCATTATCATTAGTAGAAATTACATCACTGTAAACAAACGAAGCTCTTTAGTTAATGCATTATCTTTGTCTATCAAAGTTATGCAGTGCATGGAACTAATTTCTAGTCCAAAACTTGTATGTCAGGATTTGCAGTTAGAAGGAGAAGCCTGCAACATGTGATAGATATGGGAAATAACTGAAAGTACTAAGGAATCCCGTTCTAAACACATCTACCTGATACTAATGTAATAACAGGCAAAAGTTAAACCTGAATACTAAATACTAAAATCTGATAGAACAACTTCTTATGTAGGTGCTGTGATAGGAAGTAACTCATTTGCAATAGCAATATATATTTTTTTAATTCATGCAGATCTCATGGCCTCTCAATTGGAATTAAAACTTTCAGGCTGCAACAGACACAAACATTTTAGATGTTATCTACATTCACCACCTGGATGTACATTGATCAAGACTTTTCATTTCATACACTGTTCAGAACTGCCCCCAGAGAATGATTCCATATCTATAACATTAAGTGAAGATTAAGAAATATAGTATTGATGTGATGACAGTTACCTATTACAAATATTGATTTTGCTTTCAATTCAGTGTCATCTCATAAGCTTTACACAGAGAGGAATTGCACTGCCTTAAAATAAATCCAGTACAGAAAAGGAAGAAAAATATCTATTTGTCTTTCTTTTTACAGTTGTTCTTTTTCAGTCTAGACAACTCAAGGCAGGCATTCTGAAACATCATGAACTATGTTCAAGAAGCATATTGTTATTCCATTCCAATGTTTTCACAATAGTAAGGAACAGTATTTTTGTTGTCAAATACCTTCTAGAGACACGTCAAGCAGATCACTGTGGTCATATCAACTCTAACAGATAAACAGAAATGAATACTCATTGGAATTCAAGTTTTGGTTTCTACTTTAGAGAACTCTTAGAAAGACCAACTGAACATTCTTCGAATGCTTTCAGAGAAAACACAAAATGCAGTAAAGTAATCAAGGTGGGGTTGAGGGGAGGAATCCACGTCTTCAAGACATACAACCTCTAGAAACTCAAACCAGACCTAATATATTGAAAGTATACTTGGAAATATGTAGATCACTTTGAAAGTTATGTATTTACACAGAAACTACAACAGACACTGAGAACACAATAACGATGTTTAATAGAGGAAATTCTCAGCTACAAAACAGTATTTTTCAACATAGTCACTACCATGAGCTATGCATTTTAACCAGCGATGAAGAAGAGCATGCATGCCACACTCTCAAAAGTCAGCAGCAGTGGAGATGACCCACTGTCACCACTGCTGAAATGCACCACCTACTGCATCACTGGGCTCGCATCTACCGGTTGGTCTCCATAAACATTCAACAGTCAATAAACATCAGTGGGGGAATTCAGGGATACACCTTTGCTTTATCGACATTTCTGTGTCAGACTACCACCCTGTCAGACTGCCCATCTACTGCCATCTGCTGCACAACAACAAAACAGAACAGTGTTCCCTGCCATACCACCAACACTCGCCTCTGATGCTGTGGAACAATCTAACAAAATAGGAGGCATTACTTTTGGATCAGCCCTCATGGATTAGAATTTTGTGAGCAAATGTATTTAAGTCTAACAGTTTCGTTCTCGTGGGGACATTTTCCAAGATAAGTTGAAAATTTCTTCAATTTATGATGTGTAAGATGACATAATTAACAAAAAACATACAGGAAGAAAGTATGAGTTTTGTTATGGAATTTTCATACTTCTGGAAAGATCCAGAATGAACATTTAATTACACCACAACAAAACAAGATGGGGTACACAGCACACAGACACAGTAAATAGTTCAATTTTCTACGTAGTCTTTGACAGGGCTTTTGTTTTATAGCAACCAGGATTATATGCACAAGCAAGGGATCTAATTCTAACTGCATTTGTATTCCACTCAGTAACTTTTTAAAATCATCAGTCTAATGCAGCAGCTTCTCAGTAGGAAGATGCCAGAAGTCATATTTTAAACAGAAATCCAAATATGTGTTAGGCAAATGTGAAAATATATGGGTAGCTCATTGAGAGAGGAAATGAGAATTCATCTCCAGAAACTACTGATAAAATCTCACCCAAAAGGCTGAGACCATTACGTATCAGCTACTAGATTATCTAAAGCTACAACTCGCTGATGATCAAAGAAATACAAACTTTAGAATAATTAAAAACCAAACTTAGTACAAAAAGTGAATCCCATACAAATTGCATTCTTCGCAGTTATAATTATTATTTTCCAGTTCTCTAGCAGTTCAATTCCATAATCTCAAACAACTATATCAATCTGAATGAAGTTAACCCTTGCAAAAATGGAGTGTACAAGAGAACAAGTTCAGACATCACTATTCACCAAAGCAATTCACTGTGTCCATCATCAGAGAAGCTATTTCCCTTTGCCCTACTCATACTGAATCTAATCTCTATTTCTTTTTAAAATGCCCTTGTAATATGTTAATAATAAAGCTTCCTTGCATGTTCTTTATTTTAAGTTGTCAAACACCAAAATCTGAATTTGGTTGTACTTATCCCACATGATTCACTTTTGCACTGAGGTGCTCCTGAATAAGCAAAATCCTAAGGTAAAAGTGTAGAATTAATGAACACTTAAAAAAAATAATGGCAGAAAGGTGTTCATGTGGATCTAAACACAATTATTCTTTGTAAATCCTTAATATCAGGACTAACACCTGATATCCTGAAGGCATTATATATTAAGGATTCTTGTTTCATATTATTGCTAGACCTTCAGGCCACGTCAGTGTAGATCAAGAAATGACCTCTGTATTTTGGTCTTCTTTGAGTACTAAGATCCTTTTCCTAAGCCAAAAAAAAAACAGAAATAGTAGTACATTTTTGAGAATTTTAAGAAGCGAGGAACTAGCTGGCTATTCCACTAATAATTGCAATCCCTAGCCAATAATTTAGCAATCACACAAATAATGTCTATGTTATTTTGGTATTTCTATAACTCTAATTGGCAGGCATTCTTCATCAGGATCATCAGCTTGATGACAATGACACATGGAGGTTAAATTCCTTGGATATTTAATTAGTCATCAAAAGCAATGCTTCTGTGACATTCAGACTCCACCAACAACACAGCAGAACTCAAGGAGTTGTAACCAAATATTAGTTTTGGAAATTAAAAATACTGCTATTCTCATATGGAACAAGTAGAATATCAGGCTGCAGTCAGCTAAAGCAGTGAGTGATATAGTGAGGATTTCTAATAAAAAATGGCTTACAGAGGCCAAATTGATATGACTGTCACGTTTCTATGGATGCAAATAGTACTAACTTCATCTCTATGTTATTGTGCCAGAAAGGAACTGAAGTGTACTTCAAGTTGTAACATTTTTCCTCCATTTATAATTCAAAGATGGAAAAAGAACTTAGGAAATATGCAACTTCCCATATTAAGTTAATAAGACTGCATTCTAACACGCATACTGTTCCTCAAAAATCCTTTTTCTTTTGTTTTCCTCCCCAAAAGAAACACAAATGTAGTACTTAAACATAAGAACAGATATCTTCTTAATTGTGTTTGCTTTCATAATTGGGCATACAAACATTCTGTAATATAAAAAAACAAGTATTTGCCTCCCATTAGTTGTTATACATCAAAAACGACAGCCCAGAACACAGATTGGACATCTGCACTGAACAAAGTGAGCCTGCCTACTAATTTATTACATGGAAAGAATTTAATTATCATTTCCCTCTTCCCCATAAAGACCGATGTGGTCATGAGAAAATAATTTACAGTGCTAAGAGCAAATATAATGAAAAAAACCCTATTCATTTTAGCAAGGGGAGGATCAGTTTACAGAAGCAATATAAATGCAAAATTTAAAAAGAATGATGCTGCTTGAAATACCGTCAAGAAACAATTAGGGAATTATGCTCTTACACTAAATGGAACTAAATGTTTCAGTATTGTCTCTCCATAAGCGACTTAACATGGTGAGATTAAGTTATGAAACAGTTGAAACAAAGAGTTTTTAAATCTTTCCAGACAATTAGATGAGTAGCTAAGATTCACTGTAAATACGGAACAATCAGCCAGAAAAAGATACTAGCAATTAGTTATTCTTGTTTTTATTAGCGGAACACTCTTTGCATACTTTAAGCAGCGTTCACTATCATCATTGGTTTTTAGATGTAAAACTCACGCGAAATATCAGCTTGACTTAAATGATGTTTACAAAATAGATTAATATTAAGCCACATTACAATTTGCCATCAGAACTTAAAGTACTTTAAAAGTTGATTATGCCTATAGTTCTAGTACCAGAAATAGGTGAACTCATCTTCCTTTTAGCTGCTCATCTATGTAAGGTCTGAGACACTGTTGAGACATTCTCATAATACTGTCATGAGAGCTTAGGGCTTAGAACACATTCTGCATTTTGGTTTCAAAAAGCCAATGATGCAGTTTCCATGCACTGCATAGGCTTAGAAAAGAGGATCACACTGTTCCACAGATATTTGGCAAATAAATCTCTCTCCTACCTTGAAAGTGGGGAAAAAGCAATGCTATTGCTTGAAACAATGCACATAACTGGATTACCAAGCATCATTAGTGAGGATTACACTTTTGGTAAATTAATTAACACAGACTGATATTACTGCAGCAAAAGCAATACCAATGCTAAGGAAAAAAAAAAAAAAAAAAAAAAAAAAAAAAAGAATAAAAAACAACACACAAATTACAGAATTATAGCCCACAACATATATGTGCATCCATACTCAAATTTTGCAGTATTTGTATAAAGTGAAATGTCTCATATGCAGATATCCAAAAAAATCATTTCAAGCAGACATGTATATGAAATTTATAGTTTTTAAGTAATAAAGTTTTTACTGCTGATCATCACCTATATAGGGAGGCATCACCTCTACTCAGCTGTTGTGAGGCCCCATTTGGAGTACTGTGTCCAGGCCAGTACAGGAATGACGTGGAGCTCTTAGAGAGAGTCCAGAGGAGGGCCACTAAGATGATCAAAGGGCTGGAGCACCTCTCCTATGAAGAATGGTTGAGGAAACTAGGGCTTTTTAGTTTGGAGAAGAGAAGGCTCCAGAGAGACCTCATTGCGGCCTTCCAGAACTGGAAGGGAATGTATAAACGGGGGGGGAATGGCTATTTATGAGTGTGAGTAGTGACAGGACAAGGGGGAATAGTTTTAAACTGAGTCAGGGGAGGTTTGGATTAGATATTATGAGGAAGTTTTTCACACAGAGGGTGGTGATGCAGGAGGTTGTGGATGCCCCATCCCTGAAGGCATTCAAGGCCAGGCTAGATGTGGCTCTGGGCAGCCTGATCTGGTGACTGGTGACCCTGCATATAGCAGGGGGGCTGAAACTATATGATAATTGTGGTCCTTTTCAACCCAGACCACTCTATGATTCTAGATCATAGTGCTCTTTGACCGATTAGGCACGACAGAAGTAAAACAAGCACACTTAAGCTCTTCATACACATTAGTACTCAAGCAGGTACAACTCCGCATTACTGATTCACTAACATAGAGTTTTCCATATACCTCTGAAAGATGGCACATGCTTCCAATGATGTTTGATGACTATTACTAAACTCTTGAAGCAAGAAGCATTTTTCCTCACTTCTAAGTACTTATGAAGGGAGTTTACAATTCTAATGATACTAAAATGAGCACTAAATGTGATCCACGCTCCTTAATCCATGATTTAATCTAGGAACATAAACTTCAACCTGTGTATGTAAGCACCTGTTTTTCACTTTTATACTGTACATTTGACTGCAGCTTTTTTTTTTTTTTTTTTTTTTTTTTTTTTTTATGTTATTACTAGCTGTCATCTTCACATTACAAACTGCAATTAGGCTTGATGTTTAATATGCATGAGCCACATTTCTGATAGCTGCTATATGAAGCATAGGTCACAAATTACGTCTCTCTTCTGTATACCTATTCTATCATTAACTATTTTTCGGCGAGCAACTATTCTCAAGCACCAAGATAAATTCCTGAATCTGCATTTTTGTACAAACGCATATAAAAGGTATAATAGGAGTGCCATATGAATTAGTGAGCTATCAACAAATATTTCAAGTAGTGAACCTCACCATCAAGGATTTTGGGGTTACTTTGGAAATGCAGTTTCAGCAAGAATTCTTTGAATACATTTGGCTATTTATCTAGGAACTTGCAATAATTCATGAACCTTTTATGCATACACTTTTTAATATCTTTTATGTACTCATCCTCAACTACCATTAGCACCTCAAATCAGATTTAACAGCTTTGTTGAATTTTGCACCTGCAGTGAGAGACACTGGAAGCAATGCTGGACTCACCACTTTGGGACTGGCAAATTGAAAACACCACGGACAGAGGTACAAAAAGTCTGAACATCAAAAGATGTTTAAGGTGCACACTAAACCACAGCTAATTTACAAGCACACATCCACTTTCAGTATACAAGGTGGTCTTCCAATCTGATATCTCTGATGCCATTTCCTACACCATATAGTTGGAAGATACCTGAGTGCTCTGAAACAGCACCAATTATGCCACTCACCTTTAAAAATCCTAAAGAAAATCTGATCAGGATTGTGCCAAACTGAGAGAATAAGCCTCAAAGAAATGCCCACAAGAAAATTGATTTATTATATATATATATATTTAACTAAGGAAAACTTAAAGCAATTCAACTATCTCAAACCCAACAAACACAACAACCCTATTCTTTCTTCAACCCCTCTCAATTAGTTTATCAGTCTTTAAATCACAGGCCAAAATTATGTGCTGCATAACACTGTGGACTTAAGTATTTTTCCATCTTGGTTTTTTGTTGTTGTTGTTGTTTTTCCTATCTATCTTCTTTTTGGTGCAGTGGAACACTTCAAAAAATCCAGTTAAAATTCAAGCTGGGCTACCCAAAACCTCAGGAGAAAGACATAGATTGACTCCATTGCCTCTATTCCCAGGTTGAACAGCTTTCCACACATTGCTGCTGCTGAAATATCTGCTGAAGTAGCCAGCAGCATAGCTGTGGGTCTTAGTTTCCATTATCAGTTAACAGCATAGCTTAAGAAATGACAGTGGACTACGCTAGTTTGTTAATTAAATGCACGGAAACATCCCTACTGAAAAGTTGGATCTATCTATAGAATTACCATTAAGGAGAGGACTCACTGGGAATACAGTTTGTTCTTTTACAGGATGTTAAAAACAGGTAGAACAAACTAACAAACAAAAAATAACTAACTGATTCATATGTTGCCTCATACATGAATAAAGAGTACCACAGTACCACTGCCACTTTCATTTAAGATGAAAAACACTGCCCAGCCTAATGCATTAGGTGTTTTTCAGGTAAAAGTAAAGAGTTAAATAAATACTCTAAGCTCTTTACCCAGCTTACAAAAGAAAAAAAAGAAAAAAGAAAGAAAAAAAAAAGAAAATTGAGTGATACTTCTTGACATTCATTTTACGTATAATTTCCTACTTTACTCCTTAACTACAGAGAATCGATGTATTTTGCTACAGTATGGTTTATGTACTAACAACTATCAAAACTAGTACAAAACAAATTTATATGATACAAGAATCACTGCTAAATATGGAAAGCCTACCTACTTGAAATGTGCTGGCTTTCTGATAAGAAAGAAAGGAAGCAACTTTTTTTCACTTTTTGCAGAACAGATTCAATTCAGGGCTAGGCCAGCTTGACACATCTGACACACCATCATCTTCATCTCCTCTAAGGTGTGCATACTAGATTTCAATTCAGGCTAAGTTAGCTGAGATTATTGCAGAACACATTAAGACCGCTGGCAAGACACCACCCAGCTCAGAGTAGGATTTTCCTACAGTTCAGCCAAGCAGAAAGCACAGGGAGCGGGGAAGTGAGAGCAGACACTCCACTGTTGCTTTGCTCTTGCAGGCTTTGTCCTTGAAATGACCAGATGGGAAGGCACAGTTCTCTAACCAGTAAGTTTGCCTTTTGCTCATAGCAGTAGGTTTCACCTACAGTCACTAACTACAAATAAAAGCCGGAGGCTTTGTGCAACTGGGTTTCAATTAATCAAACTAGAAAATTGCCTGAGATTTGCAAGAAGTTTAATATTACACTCACCTTCCATCAGACGGCACGTCAATAGAGACACAAATGCTAATTGCTAAGGTATCAGCCATGTGGAACCAAACACTTCAATAATAACAAACACTCCAATTCAAAATTCCAATATGATGAAATATTTGCACTACCAATATTTGGGCACTCAAATTTTACCATTTCTAATGTTCCTGGTTGAGGAAGCAGAAAAACTTAGTTTCAGCTAACAGTATTAAGCTCCAGCTGAATTCTACAGCTTGAAACATTAACTCAGAAAATATAATTGGAAACATATATTGCACTGGCTAATTGAAAATTGATTTGGAGAGGAGGAATTGGAAATAGTGATTTCAAAATATCAATTGAGAACTACAAATATTTACAAATCCTCAATGTCTTAATTATTCGCTGAAATCTGAGTAATTGTGGATGATTAGTATGTTGAAGAAATTTGTATTCCCTTCATTAAAAGAAAAAAAAGACCTCCAAAAGTGAATTAAAGCATTTGATGCAGACATGTACAATTTAATCAGTGCCAAAGATAGTAACCTTTTAACTAATCACTTACTAAATAGCTATTTTTCCTAAACATAAGGCATTCACATTAATTCAGCCTTTATAAAATGTGTTTTTTACATGGACTCAGAATGTATTGTGGCCATGTTTTGTCTAACTTTGACTGCAATACATTCAAAACTATCTTAGTGAAACTAAACAAATAACTTTAGTTCATGCCCATATGGAACAACATCAGGATTTGGCTCTCTCTGTTAAAACCTGTCACACTATACCTTCAAAAATTAAAAACCATTACAGAGATTAATTTACTGCACTGATTTACAACAATAAATATGTAGATATGATGCACTACTATCACTTAGGTACAGTGTCATCAATAAACATACAACATCTTCATTAAAAAATGATTGAGAATTATGAAGCTACTCAACCATCTGTGGTGTTAGGACTGCAGCTTTCAGCATTATTTAAGACAGACTAGCTAATACAAATCCCTGATCTACTATTAAACAGATTTTATTATTATTATTTTTAACTAGAGTGAGTTATTTCATTAAAGAAGTTTTTACATGTACAATAATTACTATCGTAACTATTCCGCCAAATCACATTTCACAAGAAGGAAAGTTTACCAACAAAACAAATCTTGAAAAATTAAAAGGCTTAGAATAAAACCTTGGTTTTGACATCTTTGGAAACTCATTTATTAACAAGACTTATTGTCTTCACCAGCATTCATTACACTTTCTAAAGTAATTTCTTTCAGTTTCATGGGACTCAAGCTAGTTAAATTTCTGTGCCTATTCAGTCTTTTGGCATACTGAGATTATTTATTAGCATAACAGGGTTAAGCTGTCTACACGTAATAATTAAAGCAGTGTATGAACATCTGTTGCATTTAATGGAATTCAGGGCCTTAAATAAGTTTTCAAATAGAAGTTTGCAATTATATTTGAATGAATCCTTTGAAATATAAAAACACATTGCCTGTGTTTGTGCAATAGCATTTCTCCAGTCATACATGTGCTTTCGAAAAAAACAGTCTTCTCGGATTTACAAGATATGAACACTTACGTTTCTTCCAACTTAGCAGTTATACTTCAGAGAAGGTATAGGTATTTATTAGAGAATACATATAGAAATATGTATCTACAAGATAACGAGAACTGGCATGTGCTGTTTCTTTCTTTCTTTTTTTTTTTTTTTTTGTTTGTTTGTTTGTTTATTAACAAGTCTTTCAATTTTATTTATTTATTTATTCAGGTGAGCATTCAGTTCTTAGAGCTTGTGACAGCCCTCAAGCTCCAGGTCCCTGAAAAGGCACAGAGAGAAACAGCAAAATAGGCCCAGGTTTACCGCGGCCTCCACTTGATGTTACCTCTACTGTTCAAATAAACATAAGATCCTCTGACATGCTGATCACAGAATCATAAAGATTGGAAGAGACTTGCAAGATCACCTAATCCACATACCTGAGAATTACATCTACCCTTTCCTTAAACACCTCCAGGAATGGTGACTCAGCCTGTGATACGGTTTTCTATCCACTTCAAATCAACAGTATTCCTACACAGGAGAAAACTGGAGGAAGCCACAAAGAAAACTGGACCTCAACTATGTTTAAAACGCTTCTAGCTCTGCTTATCAGAACAAATTACATACTTGCCTCAATTCAAGCCCAAATGTAGCTACTCTGAATCCATTGTTTACCCAAAGGAAACATGCATTTTTAAGGAACTCCTGTCTACTAAAAAGTATTTGTCTTGAGGAAAGCAACATCCCCTGTTTCTGCAAGAATATTTTGCTATGCTCACACTTGTTCATTCTTAAAGTCTTCGCCAATGAGTAACATGTGGGACTAATCAAGGTTATGAATGTGGATTTATGTGAAAACCAAGTTCCACCTAAATCCATAATTCATAGTCCCACAGGCTATCCTTGCACATCTTTTGCCATACTCACATAGAGTGAACCCAAAGAACAACCGAGTAGATATATTTCACAAATGCCCTGAGCTGCTCATTACACTAGAACTACAACTGCTCACCTCTCACAGGTCAACTAATATAAAACATTAAAAAGAAGTGGAAAAAAAACTGAAGACCAGATTGCCTTCAGTGTTTGCAACCTTTTGCTTCCAGCAATTCATGACCACACTTGCTAAAATTATGCATGTTTAGCATGTATATTACCATAGCAGCATCTCTCTGCTACTTAGCTTTCTTTTGCATGGCTGTATCAGAGCATGCTAAATAATTATGGTTTTCTTTTATCCTGTTCCCAAAGTGCTTCCTTTTCTAGGCCTAATTAAAGCAGATATTCAACGCAATTAGTTGAATTTAGAAATCTTCTATGAAGAATGTTCATCTGCAGCTTATTATTGGCTTATATATATATTTTTTTTTCCATGATATATTTGTGACAGTTAAATATCAGCAGTACATTTGCAGCTTTTCCAATAAGATTTCTGAACAACTAAAACAATTTTTAAAAAGGGTGTGAAATTTCAGTAAAGCTAGCTTTGGTAAATACCCATACGATGAAAATTTGCAGAGAAAAGTAATAAAACATCAGATAGGAGATTATAACAGGATAATTAATTCATATAGTCACTTCCTCCAAACCCCTAATGCAAACACTGCATGTGTCAGACTTCATGGATGTAAATCCTTCTTAAAAACAGAGTTTGAGAGATCAGATACGAAAGTCTTCCATCTCCAAGTCTTTCTGCAAATCCAACTGGGCCAAAACACCTCTAGAGTTCATCCTTTGAAGTAACAGTTATTTTTGTAAACTGTCAAATGTATTTGACAACACATGACAGGAAAGAACACCCTGTTGATCTTTCTTTAAAACTTTTATAATAACTTTCTTGAAGCTCAAGCCACATACATTCATATTCTATTAACCATACATGAGCAGATTTCTAGTGGAAGCATCAAAGATTCATACCGAATTTGGGAACTTTAAAAAAATATATGACTGAATACATTTTATTAGCAATGCACGTTTTCTAAGTACGTGAGCATTAGTACAATACCACAGCAGGATGTACCAAAGTAGTTTTATTTACTGAATTATCTTTGTGCCTAGTTTCATCCAAAGATTATTGGAGCACTGAAGACATTCAGAATGTCTTTGCTGCAAAAAGGGATTCACTTAGAGTTTAATTATTTCTGCAGCTTTATTTTCTAGGGGTTAAATCTACATTATTCCCATATGGAAGAAACCCAGATGAACATTAACTAATATCAACTATCTTGATATTATCTTCCCATACAACAGGATTGGTACCAGAGCATGCTTCAGTGACTGGAAAAACCCTAGATTTTTTTCTTAGAAGAACTGTAGCTAATTACTACCTTTTCAGTCTACCTTCAAGGCACAGTACCAATCAACTTCTGCCACTCAATATTGGTTATGTGATGCCATCGAAGTATCACAGAATCACAGAATTATAGGGGTTGGAAGGGACCTCTAGAGATCATCGAGTCCAACCCCCCTGCCAAAGCAGGCTCCCTACACCATGTCGCACAGGTAGGCGTCCAGGCGGGTCTTGAATATCTCCAGAGAAGGAGACTCCACCACCCCCCTGGGCAGCCTGTTCCAGTGCTCTGTCACCCTCACTGTAAAGAAGTTCTTGCGCACATTTGTGCGGAACTTCCTATGCTTAAATTTCAGCCCATTACCCCTAGTCCTGTCCCCACGCACTACTGAAAACAGACCAGCCTCGCCACTATGGCTCCCACACTTCAGGTATTTATAAACCTGGATCAAGTCCCCTCTCAGCCTTCTTTTCTCAAGGCTAAACAGACCCAGTTCCCTAAGTCTCTCCTCATAGGGGAGATGCTCCAGGCCCTTCACCATCTTTGTGGCCCTCCGCTGGACTCTTTCCAAGAGATCCCTGTCTTTTTTGTACTGGGGAGCCCAGAACTGGACACAGTATTCCAGATGAGGCCTCACCAGGGCAGAGTAGAGGGGGAGGATCACCTCCCTTGACCTGCTGGCTACGCTCTTTTTAATGCACCCCAGTATGCCATTGGCCTTTTTGGCTACAAGGGCACACTGCTGGCTCATGGCCAACCTGTCGTCCACCAGGACGCCCAGGTCCCTCTCAGCACAGCTCCTCTCCAGCAGGTCTTCCCCCAACCTGTACTGGTGTATGCAATTATTTCTACCTAGATAGAAATAATGTACCAAACTACCAAAGTACTTGCATCTCTGAGGACTAACTCAGGATAGCAGTATTCACAGAAAACACTGAGGAAGACCCAGACACAAGATCCCATTCTCTAGGAACTGTGCAAACTTAAAATTCCTAAATCAGAACAAAGCGCTGTAATTGGCTCTTAAACCTGACTACCTGCCATTATTTCTCCCAAACTTTCAGTATGCTATTGTTATTCCTGATTCTTTGACATATAAACTCTCTTTTATGATAAATAAGCTCTCATCCATTGTTAGTGTAGCCACAGCATTTCAATGCAAGGAATCCCTTCCCTTAAGTGAACTGCAGTGCATGCAGACCTTCACTGAGCCACCCACACACTCATCCAGGACCACTGCAACTGTAACCTATTTCCACCCACTTCTCTTGAGGACCTGTTGTAATAAAGCATTCAAAAATCACAATTATTTAAGAGGAAATCGTATATAAAGGAAAACATTTTAGCTAGCCACTAGCTCAGATTCTTACATATCTTTAACTGCAAAAATGATACAGTTTTAACGCAAGTCATTTCTGTATCACTGCTAAATTGAATAAACAAATGCATCAGCATTTCTATTATGGAATCCTTCTGTAACTTCCAAAAATACAGCTCATTCAGTATTTTCATTGAATACCATTATCACACATTCCTTGTAACAGACTATTGGCATTGTGTCATAAGTGGTATTTGGAAATTCATGAAGAACTAGAATTGCAGAGTCACTCATCCCATTATATGTAGCTGAAAACTACCATTTAAGATCAAATTGTTCATGGTAGACAATCAAGGCATGTTTCTTTTTTTCCATTAAGAAGACAAAGAATAAAGGCCCAAAGTCATATTGCAAAGCAAAATGAACTTATGTTAAACAAGTTTCTCAATAGCTTTACCAAAGGGAACATTTTCCACTGAAACATAAGCTCTGAAATCAAGTCCATCAAGACCTGGTTTAGAAGTTTTTTCTTACCTGCAGTAATAGCCACCTTATCCTAATAGAAAACACCATGGTCACACTCTCAATATCTCCAAACAAAACATGACTTTGTAATGGCCAATTATGGCTCAACACCTGCTGCTGGGAGGAGAGCCTCATTACAGCCTAATTTGAAGAACAGCTGTTTTAATGTTTTCTGAAAAATAAGTAATAGCTGAGCTGCCAGCTCACCAAGCCCACTAAACCACAGAAAGCCTACACAAAAACTGTCCGCAGAAGTAAGCCAAATATAAATGATTGCTTTGCCATTTGTGTGAAGGTGTCTGGAACCCAAATTTGTGCAGTTCTTAGAAGGAAAGAGAAGTTCCAGAATCTCTTCCTTCTGGTTATCCAAAATATATCTGTCCTAAAGACACTATCTCAAAATAGTCATAGGCTGTAGGCTAATAAACACTTAGAAAAATAAAGACGAAAACAACCTAAATAGTTTCTTTTCCAGACTATTAATTTAATGAACTTATATTTCAGATAAGATTATTCTGCTATATAAAAACCCCACCAACTACATTAACAAACTGAACAAAATTTCTTTGTTGAAAACACAAACACGAAGAAAATGAAGAAAAGATGCACAAGAAATCACAGAATACCAGAAAAATCTATAATGTCACTATCATGCTAACAAACATTTCATTGCAAACACCACTGATTGTCATATCCAACTGTTAGGTCCTCCCATCTGAACCACATACAAATATCTTTGTCAAATTGTGCATGAAGTATAAAGTTGATTGAAATAGTTTCCAACATTTCTGATGCAACAGCTGTTGACGGCTAATGTTTTGACAGTGTCTATCAACAAGATTAGTTATATAAATACAGTTAATATATTAACATAGTAGAAAATAGCTACTGCCTCAATGCATGAAATCAAGCAGACTTTCCTGGTCCCAGTTTCTTTTTTGTACCCATCCTCATTGAGATGCCATGTCAAAGTGCACCCTCTATGCTTAAAATTATCACAGAGGTGATAAAGATTTGTGTGAAAGACCACAAGTATTGATTAAATAATAGATTGCATCCAGAGGGAACATACGGGATGACCTTTCAACTAGTATGAACTAGTCAACTCATTCAACTAGTGAGAATTTAATGACTTTATTATACAAGAGGGTTGTTGTTGTGTTTTTTGTTTGTTTTGTTTGTTTTGCAACCAAACACAATCCTATTATCTGAATTCTGTTCCGCCAACAGTATAGAGAACAAACTAAGCCATACGAATTCAGTATTTCAGCTTCTTGATCCAACTCAAAGCCTGTTATGTTAGCTATGATTTATTAGTATTTATGGAAGAGGTTAAATTTCTCCTTTGTACTCCAAAATGAATGCCTCCAAAATACAACTGACAAGAACAGGGTCATGATCTAAGACGTATTCAGAAGACATGGGCACTGTGATGAGGTTTCCATTTTACAGCTTTATCAGACACAGCTTATTCAGGTCAAAATTCTGTATTTCATTTTTTTCCTTCTTTTCTAAAAGACTATAGAGAGGTTTGGGTTTGTTTTTTCCTTTTTTTTTTTTCTTTTTTTTTTTTTTTTTTTTTTTTTCCAGAGCCAGACTAGGGAATTATTTTTTTTTTTTTAATTTCACAAAGATTGGTTTAGCTATTTTCTCAAGAATCATCAATGGACTCAGAGGGAAAGTTTGCATGCCTGGTGGGAACATATTCATTCCGATACCTGGAAGAGATGAGGAAGGGAAGAAATACCTAAGCTTGGAGAAGCTGCAGTCATCAGAAGAACCTGAAAACTCTATTTCCACACTAGGTATGTGGCAGCACACCATGGAGAGAACAAAACATAACCCTTCACTTTTTCATAATTTTTACTAGCTTCTATGACAGCAAAAGCATGAGTAAAACCCCTGCCCTTCTGCTATTTCCCTCTGATAACTGGAAAGTCATTGACAAATCAAATAAATTCCCCAAGACCTAGTGAGAAATGGGAATAAATGGCTTGCCACATCAGTTAGATCAACACTATTGTCCGGCATCCTCTCCTTCCCATCTTTCCCTGATTAATTAAATTAACTTCTGATGAAAAGTCCCAACAAGATAAGCTCGATCTGCTAGAGAAAGAACCTGAAGAGCAGAGCACAGACTGGAGACATGGAGGTAGACCAGCTAAATCAAAAAAGCAGTCACGTCCATTTGCCAGGTTTCTTGTAGCTCAAAACTTTTATGTTCCTGTATTGTCAAATATCTGGAAAAAATCTCTCCAGGAATTTTTGGCCCACTTCAGTGGTTAGTCCATTAAGCAAGTGCCAAATTCCTATGAAGTTAATCCCAGTGGCAAAGATTGCAAGCACAGCTGATAACAATATATAAACACAAAGCCATGTATCCATACCACCACTACAATAAAATTATGCCCTACATTCAAAGCCACAGCGCTAATTACTCTGAAAAACCAATTACAGCTACCTCTAGGATGGGTCCCAAGTTTACCATATACTTCTAACTTTGATAGCTCTGCACTGTGCTTTCTCATTAGGAAAACAAGGATAATAATGTCACAGCACCTTGTAGGCAAAGTGAGAAAAAACAGAAAAAACATTTGTGAGACACTGAGGTAATATGGGAATGAGTACCACTACATCACTGTGCTCTTAAAAGCTATATCAAAATACATAGCAGTGGTGGAAAAAAGGAACAGTTGCATAAGGGTCATTAATTATAACACTTCCTAGCTGTGGGCTTCACAAGTTCAAGACAACTTTATGTTCATTTCTACAAGAAATACCAGATGCCTCTTGATACATAAGAGATTTTACATCTGTGTTATATTCTTAATTTAACTTCATCTAGTTAGCTATAGACTTGAATTTTCACATTAAAATGAAAATGTTTCAGGAGAGAAAGTTGCCATAGAGACATATACACTCTTTTGCAAGAATTTCAAATATAGTTAGACTCTATTAATTATTCAGTTAATCACAGAACCATTTATATTTTTTTATATGAAATACCCCAGGATAAAGAGCTATTTTTTCTAGAATGTTAAAAAAAAAAAGAAGTTAAAATAGTTAGAAAAATTACATAGTAGGAGGGATTTGGAGGAGAAGCATTCCTTTGTATTTATTTTACAAGTCTGCAATAATAATAATAATAATAAAAAGTGTTTATATTTCATTTTATGCTCACTAAAATGTTATATATGAATCTTCTCCTCAAAGAGATAATATGACACTAAAGAAAAAACTTGTCACACTGTAATGGCAGTGAAAGCAGCCCAATTGATGGAGAGAATCTGGAGCTGTTGTGCAGAATGCCATCCTCTTGATTGGCAGATGTGATTTGTTAATACTGAGACCTTGCTCTATTTGATTAAAACAACATCAAGATGGAAAGATCTCTTTAGATTAGAGGTCAGAAACATCAATCTCTGATTTTCCTGCAGTTGTCACAAGCGATATGAGGTAATTAACTTAAGTCTGGAATAATGTCAGACAGGTGGTACTTTTCTTTTGAAGCAATTCATTAGGGAACGCTTGTCACTGGTGCCATTCCCACATAAATCCTGGTACTCGGCATCTTCTCCAAATCAATTTAAATTGCTCCATTGAATATGAAAATATTTTAATAGAGTCAAACACTGTCATCTAATGCAACAGTTTGGAATTTCATATGGCAAAACTTAAAATAAATAAATAAATAAATAAATAGAAAAAGGAGAAGCTGCTGTCAGCAAGGAAATGAGAATAAGCACTTTTGGGCTGAATGGGCCATCAGTTCACAGCAGCCATTAGAAACCTCAATATTTTTGCCAACTCTAGTTACTTCGCCTATTCTTATTATGGATATAATAACATAACAATTACATTTCAACAGGGAGCAGGAAAATTACATTGCTCCATAATTCTGTGGTGTTTAATGCTAATTTTGCTATTCTGTTAGTCATTTCAAATAAATCCCCTAAAAAATTTGAAGGTAATCTACTAAACCAACCATATAGTTTATATCAGCATCACACAAGGAAACACTCAAATGTCGAATGGCACCATCAGGCTGGGAAGCACAGGATGTCAAATGAAGCTTTAACTTATTCTCTTCAAAGAAAAGTGTGTTTTCTTTTTCCAAAATAAGTTTTGTTTTGTATTAAAAGGAAAGTAAGAATGCTAGAGAAAAAAATCCCAAACTCTAGAAAATACTTTCATGAAAATACACTTAGAAGAGACTGCAAAGACATCACTCCAAATGACAACAGCATTCTAAGATTGCAAGAGTCCAGCCAAGGAAACACATTAAAACCATAAGCATTACTAAACTCCCACAAATAACTGATTGCTCTATTACCTGCTCCATACCATCTTACAGCTAGGCCTAGTGAATGTCCTAATGGAGTTCTAGACCTGTTGGTCAGAACAGTTAAATCTTAAAGAGCTTTTTCATGACAAATAAGCATTTTTAAACACTCATTTTTATTTATTTAATTATTTTTTTCCACAGTGTCAGGCACAGATCAAGACAGCCTTCTAGCTTTTCTAGCAGCATAGTTCCTCAAAATTTTCTACATGCTGCTGAAGTATACATGTGGGAAACACAGACATGGCATCAATTCCATATGAAGTTTTCAACAATATCCCTTAAAGACTGGAAATGTAACTTCTTTTTGAGTTTCAATGGTCACATTAATTTCCAAAGTTGCTTTGATTCATAAGCAGAAGATGGTGCCTTATCTTTAGCTGTGTCAATTGTTTACTATTAATTTAGTCAGGAGAGAGTAAGAAGTTCTTAATTTAATGATAAAATAAGTTCTGTTTTTATTTTTTAAAAATAATAATAATTGCCCATGATTTTGCACACATTCTCTCTACTAATAAACCTGTTTGACAGTATATTACTGTCATGCTAGTCAGGAAGTCAGAGCTCTTAATCTCTATGTGTAAATGTATTTTTGCTAAGAGAAGTCATTTCTGATGTGTAGTAGTCTGACATTCAAACCAACCATCATTCTTTGCAGGAGAAGCTTATATCTGAATGAAGCAACAACAGCTTTTGGATACAAAAAAGCCCTTAAATATTTAAGAATGCCAGTCACCTTCAAGTAATTTTATACATACATACATACATATATATATATATATATATATAAAGTCTAATTATCACTGTCAGCTACAAAGATACTTGCAAGAAGCATTGCAGAAAAACAGCTTAATTCATTTTCATATGAAAAAAAAACATTGATTGAGATTGTTACGCAGCTATTGTAATGGCTTCCATTACAAAAGAAACTGGAAATCAATATATCCTCTGGAGACAGCTCTGCTCTGGTTCCTATGATTACTTCAGAATCCAGTTTTTTATCAGCTTCTCAGGAACAAAAATGTTGACTTTTCAAAAAACGAAAAAAGCAATTTCATCAATATGCACATAAGATGACAGACTGAAAGGTGTGCTTGGCTGTACCATGGGACAAGAACAAACTGTATCTGTCATTCCTTTAGCTGTATAATAAAGTTATTCATAAATAATCATGTCTTTAAATAGTATGTAAACTCAACCATATATGAAACAGTTACTTATCCTCCAATACAATGTAAGTTTCCATGACCAATGAAAGACTGTAGGAGTAACGGTAACACATTTGCTTAGCTTTTAAGCAACAATGGCAGGATACCTGCTGAGTGAGTTTCATGATAGCCAGACATACAAAGTCAAGCCTATTTTGAAGAGTAAATGCCATCTGAATCCTTGCTTTTCCTTTCTATGGAGTTAGACTTTGAATTCAGCTATCTTTTTTGGAGAGTATAAATTATCCCTGCTAACAAGCTGATTATTTTCAAAAGAAAAAGTCATTTCAGATGGTGGGAAGTTGCCATCTCTTTCATGGAATTCAAAAGATTGGATTTTTTTCCAACTTCTTTTTTTTCCAAACTTGCTATGTTTGGCCTTACAAGAATGTTCCCTAAAAAAAGAAAAAAGAAAGAAAGAAAAGAAAGAAGAGAGAGGACCAAGAGAGAAAGGTCAAGCAAAATAACCACAGATTATTCATATTCAAAGCTGAACAACACTCCAATGTTTAAATCCTACTCAGCTGAGATGTTGCAGACTGCAGACTCCAAGTATGGGTGTGTCAGCACTGCAGTGAACAAAGGCTCTCATAGCTCTTCCACTGCAAAATACAGTTGCAAGCACAGTAATTTCACGAGAGGCAGCAACAGCTTGTCCCAAATTATGATTATCCTTGATTTCCTCATCACGTGGTCTGCACATCAGGCCACGTACATAGTAAAACTGGTACAGATTTCAAGTCTCTTTAGCAGTGCATGGCAGACATCCGCCCTAGTCTACTCCAGACCACTCATGATTGCTCCCATACGCCTGTAAGCATCCTCTAAAGGAGCCCCAACATCTCTGAGCTATGCCACAGTCTTGTACCAGCTTGAGAGTAAGAACTATTTGCCAAATCAACAGATGTGTTGTGGTCTTCTAAGCAACTTCCCGGGGAAGTACAAGAGTAGGAAGTCTGTCACTGGCATAGAAAAAAAGAACTTTGCATAAGTGGCGTTGACAAACATCAGACCAGTAGATAGCAGAAGCTATCATTTCAAGCTAGGTACTCATCCATTTCAAAATGTGGAAATCTGCCCTGTTGGAGCACCTAAAAGAGGAGCTTATCCATTTTTTTAAAACACGCTTGCATTCTCCTGATGAATTTCCTGTACTTGAGCTTTTCAGACACCAGAGCAGCATAGGCAGTCAAGTGTCTGAAGCAACTAATAGCAACCTCATCTTGATTTTAGCACATTTTGATATTTAATTCCTTCTTCAAATACAGCACAATTTCTTTTCCTACATTCTGTAAAATATATAATTTGACATATTTTCTGAATCTGAAATATAATTTCAGCAGTTCCTACACCACACTTTTTATTATTGCAACATCTTGTGTAACCATTCCTACAGACATGACAGCAGACTTTGTACAACACATTTTCAAAAATGTGTTGTACACATTTCAAACTTCAATAATATAAATCAAAGCCAACTTTTTCTCATTATTCTTCTCATACTGAGCATGGATGTCTCATTCTTTGCAGTGAACTTCAACTATTTTCAGCTAGTGGAATACATTGCTAGATCTTGATGTTCTAATAGAAGTGCAGTATTGACCATGCTCGTAATGCATTGCCCCTTTCTTAACTCTGGAATCGATATGCTTTGTATTACAGTGCATCAAAATGATTGTTCCCAGTTCACACCTTGGTAGATACATAAATAGACAATTAGATACTGCTCATAATACTGTTGGTACTGTGTACTCTGTGTAGGAATTTCTGTAGTTTGAGAAGAAATGAGAAAAAGAGAAAAGATATATGCTTGGCTAGAAAAAACATTGTGGAAACATTAAATGTATCATCCAAATTTTGAAATATTATCCATGCAAAAGACAGCATGCTAGTGCCTTCATTTTGCATCTCAGTCCCAATCACCAATCCAGGTTTCTACAAGTACTATAGGCTCACTGCATGTGATGCTAGCAAAACATCCATTTGCCAACTTGTAATAGGAATCTACAGTGCAGATCCTTTCTTTGTATGGCTGGCATCATTGCTGGAAAGATAAGTTTTCATCAAGTAACCCAAAAAAAAAAAAAAAAAAAAAAAAGAAACACAGTTGTTACACATGCCTATGCCTATTCAAATTCATCCCATTAATGAAATCCATCACAGAGAAGGAGAAATATATAATTTCAAAATCCCACAATTAACAGCTTACAGCTACACACAAAATAACATACTTAATTTTCTCTAAGCTCACTTGAGAAAAAACCAAACAAACAACACAACTATTCAACTTAAAAGACAGTTTAGCTTCCCTATCTGCCCTCAATAAGTCTCTGTAGGTAGGTAACCATTCCTGGCTAGAAACAAAATGAGAAATAATTAAACAACTCAGAATTTGTCTTTAAACATTACTGAAAAATCTTACAGTACACAGCTGCCATTCACATTTGCCTTCTAAAAATAAAGATATCTAATTTAAACAGATAATGGAATTCGAAGGAAAAAAGAGGTTCAGGTTCAGTTTGTGGTTAAAATTGCTCCCCCTCACAGAAAACTTATTGCAATGCAACCAGTGGAGTTTTGGCACTTACTAAATTACTTTTTGGATAACATAAGTGAAATACACCACAGTAAGAGTAGATGAATAAGTCCTATTCTGCATGATTGGCACAGAAGCAGTTGCTGCATTTAGGGGAAGGGCTGAGAAGCTTCAGCACTAACAGCAGCACTACAAAGCCTCTATTGGAGCTTCTGTGGGGCTCTCTCAGTTATTCCCCTTGGTCTCTGTCAGCTTGAAATCCCCAGTACAAAGCTCTGAAAATTTCCTATGCTATTGTTACTCACATTTTTGAACACCGGTAAAATAAAACTCCCCTTAACATTGTTCCGTGAAAATTACCCAATGGATTTTAACACACTTTATCACATAGAACTATTTGTATCATGCTTTTCACTGATCTGCAGTAGTAAGTGCAGGGATATTGTTTTGCAGTTCCTTATAAACCCTTCAATTCTCCTCCCGCAACAACAAATCACATCCCAGAGCTAATGAAATCCCAAGTAAGCACATGTTCCTATTTGCTTTAAAATATTCATGTATCAAATTAAATTTTGAATTTCACATGGCTTTGCGTCACTCCTATCAGTTCTAATTACTGGTTTATTTTTGGTACTAACAGCTTACATTTATACAGTGCTCTCAATCACAAATTCTTTAAAGCAATCTGACAGAAATATCTCTTGCCCACCACTACAGCGCAGACCCCATTGGAACTGAACTTCATTCTGGTCCAATAATGTTACAATTTTACAGAGAAATGAGAAACTGGGATAAAATCTTATGGGAACCATTAAAATACACAGTACAGTTATCACAGCAGGATTTTTGCCAGGCAGTTGAGGTTAACACTCCTAATGCTTGCCAAAAAGCCATAGAACATTTAATGGCGGGAAGTCATCGCAGTTGTATCCTAGCAATTTTGCACTATAAATGATAGAATAAAATTTAACATAGGGCATTCAGAATGCATATAACATTTGAAAGTATGAACTGCTGACTTTATACAGTATTAATATTTGCATGTACATGCACGTTCTCTGACTTTACATCTGCCTCCATTTTAAAAATAAATCCATAAAGCCTATTTTAATCCATTTGGAGTTATCAAGGATGAAAGAGCACAGATAACTTCAATACTATAAATGATAGAATTTGTTTGCAGCACTTCATGTAAATGACTCAGTAGCCATTAAAAAATAGCATTTAAGTCTAACTACAGCTCTATCAGGAATGCTGAGTGATAAAGCTGAGGAAATTCACAGATGAATTATGTTTACAGTGAAATCATTAACCTACATCTAATTCACAGGAAATACAAGTAAAAAGTATAGAGGACAGCAATGCCACACATTTTTCCCCATGCAATTTAAGACAGCAAATCAGGATGGAAAGGGGAGGAGAATACTGAAATCTTATGAGCAAACTTACACTTTTTACAAGCTTAGAACATTGCAATTAAATCCACCTATTGTACAATATAATAATACTTGTATTATTAATTTCTCCTCCCTCTTTTTTATGCATGGCCTCATAAATCTTGTAAAAAGGCTTGGGAATAATGAATAATCCATACTCTCCTCTTGCAATGGAAAAATGGTGAAGCCATCAGAAACTGCATCTGTCCATATATATATAATTGGCAGCACCTTCATAGGTCTGTTCAAATAAAAACAAGAAACAAACAAACAAAAAAATGCCACACCCAGAAATCAAAACCTGGTAAAGCTAGCACACCCACACAATATACATTGCACATGAAGTTCCAGAATCTATACAAATGTATGAACATAGGATAAAAACTATATAAACACAATAAAAACTATCATGAAACCCACAAAGCTGCTTCCTCACACTGACTTTCCAGTTGTATTGAGGATGGGGAGAGACAAACAAAAGCAACTCACTGCACTGATAGGTATCTTGCTCCTGCCTTGGTGCTGGGCGCACCAGCATCTGGAAGAGGTATGTGGTGGTGTGTGTTTCTTTCAAGGATTCACACTACATCTTTCAGATATGCTGGTACTTTTGGACGAATTCTATCTGAACTAAGCCTAGCTCCCTTATGGGCCATCAGTAAAGGTTTTAGTCCGGTCACTGTTCTACCACCTATTCAGTACAACAACAACAAAAACTGTAAAACCTCATACAACCATGTAACACACACCACCTACACCCATCTCCCATTTATCTGATATATTTCAGGATACCATTTCACTGATTGAAGAAAATTTTTAGAGAAAAAAAAGAGGAGCCATTATGGCTTCAGTTTGTTTCAGTATTTAATTTTAACCTTCAGTATGCGTCTTCCATACTGCAACGATTAAAGTTCATATTCCTATAGAAACACATAAAACACAAGCTCCTTTCTCAAGTCAGTTAAAAATATTATTTTTTTTCCCAAGAGAAATCTTATGGAAGATTACTTCTACACTTAGAAATCTTCTATCCTATAGATCTATTTATAAACTTATAAATCATTCAAGTTAGCATCTCATGGAACCCTCAGAACTAGTCTGCATATTTAATAGGTAGCACAAATACAAAACACTTCTCAGCTGCAGACCCAGGTTACTCAGTTTTAACACTCACCCTCTTTCTCACCTGCAGGGTATTTGCAGTGAAGCCCAGTGCAAAACAGGAGGTCTCAGAGGCAGGAGGGTGAGAAATCTCCCTTAACGCATAGGGGTTTATATGGCACATAGGAACTAAGATGTGAGTTTTATTTTCATAGGAATGCTGGTGGTGTGGTGTGGGGAATAAAAGCTATCACATGCAAAATCAGATGTAAATCAGACAAGTCTAACAGACTAAGAGCCCAGCACACTGACCTTCTTTACAGGCAATTACAAGGCCTAAACTTCCTGAAATCAAAGTAAATATTTATTGTTAAGTAACTCATCCTTTCAGTCCAGGTTCCTGAATTAATGCCTTCATTTCTTCCAGAAGAGCCAATAAACGCAGCTAATAAATTTTCTGTTTAATTTGAAGTCCATATTCTGGAACATAAATGGTTTTGCTAACCTTAAGAGGTAATGTACAGCCAGACTGTGAACAAACCTCGTATTGGCTATTGGTTTTCATGATGAAGAAACTAATAATAGACCATAATAATAACAGACAATAAGGAATTTTTAAGACAATATAAAAACTAGTTCAAATTTACTTCACATGCATTATTTCCTCCCACTTCTCTCTTTTCTCCTTTTTACCAAAGGTGCAGACTTTCTTGGTCTAGTGAATCAGCAAACCCTGTTCTCACCACCACCCCTCAATTGCTGCAACCACCATGCAGAGCCTGCTTAATATATGTGAGCTGCCAACAGCTACCTACTCAAGGCATACCTGTCAGAAGCTTACATTTACTGCTACACAGTCATGTTCTGGTTGATTATTGTAGAACAGTTGAGATTAAAACTATTGGTGCATATTACTTGTAAGTATTGCAGTGAAGAATAATTGAGTACTAAGGCATGAAAAAGTTGAGACTGAAAAAGCTAAGGTGGACTGCACAATCTGCAAGTCTGTGTTACTCTACTAGAAAGAATGGGCTGTGTTTTGGGCATGAGCATCTCATGATCTACTCCCGATCCCTTCTGCACTCAAAACGTCCTCCCGCTTCATATCTGATGGTCAGCTGAAGCTCCCCTCATCCCCAGGAATTATGCTAAGACAACTGGAATAAGAAACTGCTCGCATTTCCTGTCTCTGCCAGGCCACTGTGGTATCTGATCTTGGAGATAAGTGGCAAGGAAAGCACCGGTGGATCCCTCTCAAGGTGAAGACTTCAATGCTCTCTTTTGCCCACTGACAGGTAACAAGGGTAAAGAGGAAATAAGTCTTCATTATCTTGTCCTGGAAAATGGCTCAGACATTTTAGATGGAATTTCAAAACAAGCAAGCAAAAGTAATCAGCCTGAAGCAGGCAAAAAGTCCAGAAAGTGTTAGCCCATCTGGCGTGTTTTGTAAACACAACCTTAAAGATGGAAGGTATCTGAAATCTAGCTGAAAGTGCAACTGTTGCCATAAGAGAAGGATTAACAGTCTAACATGAATCTCATCCTCCAACCAACAGCACAAGCATTACTAACTGCAGTCACCTCTAAGAGTAAAACAGTGATGAGAAGGCCGTTTTGTTTTGTTTTGTTTTTTTTTTTTTCTTCTCTTCCAGAAACTTTAATAGCTCTTTTGAAGAGAACCAATGTTCAGCTTGATAGAGGTCTGTGGATATTAATCTAATCCACCCATTAAGTGGATTTAGAACTTAAAGCCAGATGGGACCATTTGATCATTTAATACAACCTGTGCACAGATCATTAAGTTTCACCTACTTATCCATAAAGTGAGCCAAATAATTCATGTTTGGCTAGCAGATAACATTCAGAAAGGTGTTGTTATTGATTGCAAAACAGTGAAAAGGGAAAATTTTAAAACTTCTTCTTAATTAGTTTCAATGTTTAGTCAACAATAAATAAATAAATAAATAAATAAATAAATAAATAAATCATTTACAGTACCAGTGTTTAAACTCATTTTCATCTGTCCTTTTATACATATCTTTTCTAAGGGCAGAAACAAATTATCATCCAGGATCTTTTCCTTCAATATCCTATGGACTATTCACAGCACTGAAATAAAAGGACCTCATCTGAAGCCTCCTCTGTTCATGTTCTTGGTGCCTGACTGATCTAACATCCCTTGGCAACCCAGCAGGCACTGTGTGCTCCATGCCAGCCTCACCAGTGGCCTGGACGAGATGTACTGGCAAGCCAGCTGATAGGCGATTTCCCTCATCCTTGATATTCACAGCAGCAGACATCTCCTAGCCTCTTCTGACAATCTCCCCATCAGGGATTACACTTTTAAGCAACAGGATGGCACAGACAGCTTGTGTTTAATTGCCAATTCACTGTGATCCCCATCTAGAGCCAATTAAAAAATTATGTCAAAATTTTTGATGTTTGCATATCAGATTATGATGATTTATTCACTCACAGAAATGTTCTGGGGCTAGCTAGCTTTGACAGCATTTCTATTAAGGGATGATAATTCTGAGCTGGAAGGATACAACCTTCAAGACTATGCTTTGAGTGACTCCGAACAAAGCACCTGAACTTCAGCCATCTCCATCCCTCAGGAAATCCTTAAGCTTTGGGCAACAGCATTCGTTTGTCTCTCACTCTGGCCAAGTAAACATTTATTTTTTCCTAAGAAAAGATGAGCCAGATTGGTTTGACTACGCTACAGCCCGAGACAGTGGTTCAGATGAAGCAAAGCAGAGAAGTGAAACCATGTGGGTTACCAGAAAGTCTGCACAAAGTGGAGGCTCCTCTCCGTTTTCAAACAAAGTTCATAAAATTGCCCTATCTGAACTTATTAATACATATATCTTCATATTAATTTTACTCTATGCTATATACCATAGAGAAAATAAACTTTATACATTAATGTATGTACTTCAGTGTGATTCAATTACATTAAAACAAAACAACAACAACAACAAAACAATAATAAGCAAAACAACAGGCATTTAGAAACAAGATAAATATCAGTGTTCCTCTTGGTACTTTTATACAGGTCAATTATTCTACAGAGTAAACAATACTAATTATTTCTGCTTTTAGAAATTACAGAATAATTTCTGCTTTGATTTTCACTGCACAGTGAACAGCAATAATAATAAATGCTGTACTTGTAGTAATAGTGCATGCTGCTTTATTGTAGTAATATAATTCAAACTCATAAACAATGCTAAATTCTTTAAATCATCACTGAAATTTCTTCTATATGCATGCTCTGAATTACACAACATTTATGGGGAAAAATCACAATGGATATGCAAATAAAAAAAATCTGCCCATGCCACCTGATCACTTAAGGTCACCTTTAAATCTAATCTACTTCTAGGACATCTCAGTACTTATTTCTGTTCTACATTCATGTCTATTTTTAATCAGCAGCTCTAGTACAAACTGATCTGTCTTCATTCCAAATGAAATAATAACTAGCAGTTACAAAGAGAACTATCTTTATGCTTCAGCACATGGCTTATTTAATTCTGTGTTGTAAACTGAGCACTAAATGGAACCAATGAGTCACTTCTCTAACTTTTCTGTATACTTGTCTTTAGGAAGAAAAAAGACCAGATACACTTCCCTTTAATATTATAATATTACAGAAGTACAATCATATTAGAATAAACCTCCGAAAGAGTCCCAGAGGAAATTATTAAACTTTAATATGCTATTAGTTTCAAACATATTTTATTGAGCTCAGAAAGACTAACGGCAGTTGCATGTGTCAATAAAAAGAAACAACAACAACAACAACAGGGACCTTCCAAAATCTGGTATAGGGTTAGAAACTCTGTTGGTAGGGGGAACAGAAATGAAAAGCTGTGAAATGGGTAACGATTTCTGGGAAATTAGTTTTGACGCTATGGAATTGATTTGACTCTTGTGCACGAAGTAATAAAACGATAAATCTTTAGCTATATATTAATGTGTTGTAAGAGACTTGATGAAAATGCTCTGGTGCTGGCTTACGAAATAGGTTAATAAGACATCTGCAAAGCTGTTCTGTTCTAACAACAAGCTGACAACTCTAGCAACCATGAATCATCACATCTTGCCAAGAGAAGGATGTTTTGACGAAAGGGATACAGAACTACAAACAGGTATTTACTTTTAGAGTTTAGAAGATCACCTCTTGGTTTCTACTAAGGTAACTTGTGATTTCAAATACATTTTACATGCACAATGTTGTAATTGTGTTCAGTTCAGAGCTCACAAAAGTAGCAAGCTTCATAAAAGCCCTAATAATTTCAATTTAATCAGATGGTATATGTAGTCAAACCTATTGAAGCTATTAAGTGAATTCATAGTACTCTACAGGAAATAAGGTCAATCTTTAAAAGCTACTGTAAGATTAGTGAAACTTAAAATTTTAACTATAGGTTTACTATGATTAAAAAGGTGTTTCTTTAGGTATCTCTGCCTTTAAAATAAAATAAGCTTCAGATGAAGAAGTATCTCTAAAATATATATTCCCAAGCATACCTTTAAAAGTACTTTCAAATATCTGCAGCCTCAAGCAAAACTTGAGAAGAATCTGTTGTGATCTACCAGAATCACCAGCATATCTTTAAACCACTTGCAGCTTGGTATTTGCATCATATCCTGGGCATAACCAAGCAGTGCAATAGTGGAAAGAAAACTGATCTGTACTCTGACCGAAAACTGGATGAATACATACAAAAACCTTTACAGAAATAAAACTAATCCAAAAAACACCACCAACAAAACTCCAAAAAGAATGAAGAAACAGGCTACATTCTGAATACCTGAATTCTCAGAATTACATTACCCAACAGTAATGCATTCCCTCCATAACAAATAAATACGGTGTTTACTTTTTGAGGTATTCATTAGATTCTGTGATAGGAAGTGGACTAAATAACACTGATTCTGGAAGAAGTGAAGATACACATAAATTCTTAAGATTGTTAAATAAGGCATATTTTCAAACATGGAAGTTTTTCCAGGTAAGCCTAATACCACAGTACCTTTGATATTATATTTCTGTAGCAGTCACACATTTCAATGATCCAAAACACTGTAACCAGCTGCAAATGTATACGGTGAAGAGCTGGCAATCTGACATTTCTATATATACAGGGCAATCTTCCACTGGAAGTACAACCATAATGTCCCTAGGAAGATATAGCACTTCACACTATATGATCACAAGAGATGATCTTTGACAAGGAATACTGTGGAGTAGCTCACCAACAAAATAAAATGATTCAGACAAAAAATTTCTAACCATAAGTAGCTCTGAGCTTGATATATAGGTTCACACTCTTAAGTATTGTTTTACACTCTAGTTCTTACTGTATTTTGTCACTAATAGAATCATGTCATGCCTAAACCCACCTTTCCCTCCCCCCCCCCCCCCCCCCCCTTTTTGCCTTTTTTTTCCCCAGACATTTTCCTAGTTTACAGATTGTCTAAGTTCTTATGCACATATTATGCACTGATACATCAGAGGAATCAGTCATGATCTCCAGACTTTCAAAATATCCTTCCAGTTGTCATGGTTTTGACACCGGTACTGATGGATGAGCCAGTTGTCATGGTTTTGACACCAGTACTGATGGATGAGTAGTCCTCTCATGGTTGGGCATCTTCTGCCAGCAACTGGACCACAGATGCACTTGGAAACTTTATAGAAGACAATCTTTTTAACTTTCTATTAATCAGTCTCTCTTAATTGCTGTTTTTTTCAAAAGATCTTTGGTTCTGAATTCTTTAAATTGTTCCAATTTGAGAACATAGCAGAAGTGCTGCACATTCAGAAAACAGTAATGAGTGCTGCAACAGCAAAATGTCAACTGAAACGACAGTACCAGCCAGCAACATGGTCATTCACATCTTATGGAAAGTTGCTGTGTGAGATTAGAGGGGCAGCTTTTCTCCATCCCTCACAATAACACTCCATGAACTCTATGAAGTGTGAGATTACTGTTCCAGCATCCTCCACAGAAGCCCATGCTGTACAGCTGGTCAGCTTAGCCCGTGCAGCAGCCGCCAAGCTGGGAACAATACTGCTCCCATTATGCCTCTGAAGTCCATCTGGTGCAGAGCAGCCTTTTGTGGCTCGTGGTGTAATTTCTACTTGCTGACTCTGGGAGATATAAGAGTAAGTGAGGTTCGCTTTTATCAACCAAGATGCCAAACCTTAGACAATAAAAGTAACTGATAAGCCTCATTTCCTGTATGAGCTGCTTCCAGTTTAATTTATTTTACAGCTCTCATGAAAAATTAACATTTTAATTTTATTAACATTTTATTAAAAAATCAGGGCATTTCTGTTCCTAACTGAACATAGAATGACCAACTTTTCCAGTGAAGAACCTATCCTTTGAATATAAATAATGACCCAAAGCCTCATTTATAAGCATTTCTCATTAAAGGCATTAATCATGCCTCACTAGACCTGCTATATAGTAGTTTTCCTTAGTTTTTAGTATTACTGAGCAAGAGCCAGTATTTTCAAAAGCATTTAAATAAACCAAGATCTTGAAGCTCTTTGAAAAGCAAACACAAACTTGAATCCAATTATCTTTAGCGAGCACCTCTTTCTGAGTTACTTCTTCAGCTGACACTCAAGTGTTCCTCATTTTTTTAAAGGAAGATTCTTTTATCCATAGTCTTTAAAGAAATCCCTATGTATTTATTTATAGCTATATGAAAACAATAGATCAAGCTGGTTGAAAATAAAAGATCCTTAAGAATGTTTAAATGAATGAAGTGCTTGTAATGGTATTTCAAACAACACAGGTCAATTTTATAACATAAAGTAAGTATAACAATTTAAACATTTGAGCATAGGACGCATTCCAGAGATACAAGCACACAACTCAAAGACAAACTTCTAAACAAATGAAAATTGGCATATTTGGGAAATTAAATTAATAAAATTTGGTCAGGTAACTTTCACCATGAGTAACATGGCCTCTTTTGTTTTCGGTCCTTTGTTCCTTCAACTCCCAAAATGATGTAAAAACAAACAAACAAACAAACAAAACCTATACATTTGCAGTTTCCTAAAATAACTCTCCTTATGCCTGCTCTCTGTTGTAAATTAATCTGCATATATGAGTCTTCAAAACAAGTTATTCAGATGTTCCGTCAAGAGATTACAATAGGGAATCTCACAGCCAAAAGCACAGGTCTTTGCATAAGATCTTTGCATGTAGTTGTGTATCAGTAACCTACTTTTCTCTGGACCAGCGCCAACACAAGCAGCAGATAATAATTCCTACCTGTCAAGCATTCTGCACTGGAGTGTTTCTTCTCAATTAACAAAGTCAATTAAGAAGCATGAATATTAAAGGAAGCATTAAAACCTATATTTGCTAATTGATACTACATCAACTGTTGAAGACAAGAGAATTAGCGACAGCCAATTTACAATCTACATAAAAATACATCACATTCTTAACTCCTTATGGACGAATTGAGTACCAAGACTACTTAGGAGTCAGCTCAACTTCTTTGTATTACCCAGATACCACTCGTGAAATCTAATTAACATACAGCTAATTGATCCTTTTTGCAATGTCTGCCTACTGTAACTTTAATACTATTTCACAAAATCTTATGAGAAATCATATTATCAGGATATTATAACACTGTGATATCAATAGATTATTTCTGAACAGACTAAAACACTAAGGGTAACTGCCAATGAAAGAGATGTGACAGAAGAAAATTCACGTACACAACTGGAGTGGGAGAGACCAGCATGAGCAAATTAGTATCAGCCAGGTAGGAAAGAGAATCTAGATTCCCACACTGTGTAATTTGCAAACTAGGGCAAAATTTGGGCTGAAATTCATTTTAAATGATTTTTTTTTAGACATCTGAATTTATAGAAATATTTATATAACCTACATAGAAAAAAGACATTTCCAAATTCTGGAGGGAGAAATACTGGACGAACCATGTTGTTTTGAAGGTAATAAAGTGAAACACATTAACAGGTTTTTCTGAAGTGAAATTTTTCTGTAATGAAATAACAATTTGAGCAAAAGGATCTATGTGTTCACATTTACCAAAACTGTAGCTGAAAAGTTGCTAACCCATCCTGATAGGTAGATATTTCTTCAAATACTAAAAGGGTTTCTTGACATAGCAAAGCTTCTAATATAATGTAGATGAATACAGCTGTTGAAAGAAAATGCATCTGCATGTAAATCCATCAAATTCAATAGCCAAGCCATGACAATTTGAGATGTTAAAGTAAAATGGCTTGTTATTAATGGAATTATAAATATTTTAACATTGCAACTAAGCCTTCAGGAAGAGAAATAACCAGTGTAGAGAAAGAACATAACTTTTCAAAGCTCTTTTACACAGTGCCTTCATAATCAAAGAAGAGGCTAAGGAGAGGATAAAGCTCAAGTATATGTCCCATCTTGTTAATCTTATGTGTACTTTCTTGTTATTATTTCTCATCCTGGCCAGCCAGCTCTAAGGGTCCCTGCATGAACTGGGGGTTGGACCAAATGGCCTCCAAATCTCCCTTTCAACCTCAGCTATCCTGTGATTTTGTATTATGGAACAGATGCTGAGAACCTGATCCAAAAACTCCACTGAGAAGAGCACCATGTTTTCACTGTGTTTCTCATGGCACTTATTATCAAGAGCACATGCTCCAAAATGCACTGTTCTTACAAGGAATCTTGATTGAGGGCCAATCTTGCCAAGACAGCTTGGCTAGTACTGAAATGAAGAAAAACCCGCAGCAGTAATGGAGGGAAGGGAAGGAAGGGAAGGGAGGAAGGGGGGTCACAAAAGAAAATATGTACATATACACAGTTTACAGAAGAGTCTTTCCCATAAATTTTGCATATTTGATTTTTTGTGAAAGATTAGTTGATTTCAAAATCCCAACTCCCCAGCACAAATATCCTGGCAAGGTTCTGTGGGTCTCTAATCCTGACACTTTCATTAGTACTTTCAAGTTCAGCATGGTACACAGAGTAGCGTCCCTACTGGTTTATCAACACCAGATGGATCAAAGCACTGCTAGATCTGACACTGGAGCATGCACAACACCACTGTATCTTTAAGGATGAAAGACTGTAAGACTCACTTTGCAACCACTGCATCAAAATTACATATCTAGTACTTCCGACAGTCTCCTTGTCTGCAAACTTTGTTCAATACCTTCATGAGGAGAATTTAGTTGGGGGGTACAAAAGGCTGCCTTGCAGCACTAGAGATTTTGGCTCAGCAGTGCTATTCCACTGCTGCTCAGAAGCAACAATTTATTCTTACCTTCCCACAAAAGTAAGAAGCAGACCCTTTGCACTACTGCAAGAAGCCTGATATACTGTAGCATTCTCCTTTTCCGTCCCATCACACAAATAAAATAAAATAAAATAAAATAAAATAAAATAAAATAAAATAAAATAAAATAAAATAAAATAAAATAAAATAAAGTAAAATAAAATAAAATAAAGTAAAATAAAATAAAATAAAATAAAGTAAAATAAAATAAAATAAAGTAAAGTAAAATAAAATAAAATAAAATAAAATAAAATAAAATAAAATAAAATAAAATAAAATAAAATAAAATAAAATAAAATAAAATAAAATAAAATAAAAAATCCAAACATTCTCCCACCAAACATAGGAGCACCTCTTCTAAGAAAAAGGGCTGAGGGAGTCAGGCTTAATCAGCTTGAAGAAGAGAAGCTTCTGGGGGTATCTCACTGCAGCCTTCCAGTACATAAAAGGAGATTATAAACAGGAGGGAGAACAACTTTTCACATGGTCTGATTAAGATACGACAAGAGAGAGTGCCTTTAAACTAAGAGGTGAGATTTAACATTGATTTCATAGGGAAATTATTTTATCCAGAGTGTGGAGGCACTCCAGATCAGGTTGGATGCGGCCTTGGGCATCCTGATCTAGTGGCAACACTGCCCACAGCAGGGGGTTGGAACTGTGTGGGTTTTAGGATCCCTTCCAACCTAAGCCATTCTATGATTCCATTAAGTACTTTTCTTTCCAGTGATATCTCATTATATTCTTTTGCTTTGGTGTGAGTATAATTCTCCATCTCCTCCACTGAGACAGGTCTGACAACATCAGAGATGTCTGTTACTCCTCAGGAATTTGGAGTAATCTGGAGTTTCTACATGTGCAGTTTTTCTGTCTCAATTTATTACGGATCTGTTTCTCGTCTACTTTATTTGGACAATCATCTTTGTGAATTCCTGTGTAGTGTATGCATTATTACACTGGACATTAGCAAAGATAGAAAAGTGGGGAAATAACCCCTGCTAACCTGTCCATTCAGTTGTAGCCAGACACTGACATGGCCAAAAAGAAGAAGTGGATCTCAGAAGCCATACTGACACTCAGATCTTCTTCCACCTCAGATGCAGCTAACCTGCTGAGCAAATTTTTCTTTGGATACTCAAGGTAACCTTGTAAGTAGAGAAGTTGGACAGCAATTACTTGGAGGAAATACTGATATAAAAACCATGACATTACCTTGCCGATTATCCCAGACATACTATTTAATTCCTGAAAGAAATAGTGTTTTTTTCCCCTCCTCTTTTGCATTGTGTTAGAGATAATGAATATCAGAGTCCATCTAAAGAAAAAGTATGGGATCTACAATTTTACTAACTAATTACAAATAATCAGGGGTGGTTACACTATTTGGTGATTTGAATTACAGAAAGACTGGCTGCACGCTATCATATACATCTATATATCAGTGTGACTTCTCAGTCTTTGGGTATGCAAGGTAACTTCTGAAACATGTAGAATAAATTCTGGTGAAAAGTAGAATCTAAGATAAACTGTCTATCCACATAAAGGAAGTATCTGAAGTGAAGTATCTGAAGTGATAATTGCAAATCTAGGGCAACAACCTTGTGTACGTAATGAAGCTTGAGATGTTGATAAAGGTCATATGGTAAGTCTGTAATGAAGATTCATCTACTGTAGTCAGATTTTCACTGGCTTTACCTGTAATGGCATCCCATTATTCCCACTGGCAGAGGCAGAGTCATGTTTGTACACAAATTAATTAATGAGGAACTCTACCAAGACTTTTATTGCAGAAACAATCATGCATGTTGACAGTTACTAATAGCAGGAGGGAATTCTCATTCATGAGGGATAAGGGCTATTCATAGCATTTAACTGTAGGCTAGTTGCTTTGCGGGGATAAATGATAATTAAACTACCTTACTGATCAACAGTAAAGATAAAACCGGAGGCACATTCAAATTATTTGTGCTTTATGGGTATTGAAAGTTTTCTGTCTTCTCAGACACGTTTCACTCTGAAAGTCATGAACAGATTTATGCAATTTTTCTGGTTCACCTGCCCTATCAAGACAGAATAACCGAATTGAGTTTGAAATTAGAACCTTAATCTAGGTGTCCACACTGGAAACAAGTAACTAGAATCTCACTGGAGGTAATGAAGATGCCATGATTACTCCTTGAACTCCACCAATGAGCACTCTCTCTAACAAAGCATTAGCTGCAATTTGACTTATCATAAAATCACCGGGCAAGCACTAAAATGCACAGGAACTTCCTTCTTGAGGTGTTCAACATACTCTCAGTGCCCACTGCTCAAAAAAACCCAAAACATTCTCTTTAGTCAATAGTTATTTTAAAAGAAAACATACAAAACCATTATTCTGAAATAGCTGATGTCCCTTTATAGTTTTCAAATTTAAGATTACAAGAAGCACTGAAAATTCTAGAGGTTGATAGCCCCAAGTTAGCACAACAGTGAGCAGACACAAACATTTAAGTATTAGCTTCTTTTTTTCCCTTGTAATAAGGTCAGATACCTCTTAAATGTAATTCTAAATGATTCTAGTGCATTACTATGCAAAAGAAATAAATATGATTATTAATACATTATATTTTGCACGATCTATTTAGTAGCATAATATAATTAAAGTGGCTGAGATGCTATCTACTGACCAGCATTATTAATTTAAAACATCAATTTATTAAAATTTATTTTTCTATTTACAAATTTAGAAATACCTTTTAAGTTTTCCAAATGAGCCATTACAACATAAGTTTCTTCCCAAATAGGGCATTTAGAACAATAATACACAAAAGGAAGTGGACTTCTCCAATAACAGTAAAACTGCTCTGACAGAAAATGCGAGAGCACTCCTTTATTTCTTCCCCATTCTAAGTAAGACGCTGGCAAGCATATCTGAGGAAACTCTTAATCCCATCATAGCCTTCATGAGTTATGATTGCCCCTCCAATTAGCCATAAAGACAGACTGCTTCCTTCTCATAAAACTTTATTTTATGCAATGTAACAAATAAGACTGCTGAATAGGTCTAGACATGCAGCTTAAAGAACAACATAATAAAGGCAAATAAATGGGAAAGGAAATAAGCTAGTCCATTTATTGCACAGATATGCAATAAGAGGAAATAAATATTTTCATTTCAGAATAAAGGCTGATTAATTTAATAATTAAGTCACTGACAAAATTCTGTCAATTAGAGAGACCTTTTGATTCTATTTCCTAAGGAGGTTTAAAAGGATTTAATTTCATTTAATATAAAATCCACATCTAGTACTTGTGGCTTATTTGTAGCATAGCTTAACACAGGAACAAGTACAGAGTAGAATTCCAAACATAATTGAGACCTCACTGCTATCCACAAAAGAAAAATGTTATCCCTTTAGCATCTGGTGCAACATAAAACCATTATAACGCAATCAGAGAGACTAGGGACCAGCTGCTAAGTAAGTAAAATTAAAAGATGAAGACTTCGGTATCAGATTTCTTTCAAAGCATTTCTTTTATAAAATGTGTTTCACTCAGCTCAGGACACTAGGTTAAGCTTCCAAGGCTGTATGTAATACAGAGCAATTGTGCCTGCCCCCACACAGAAAGATTTACTGCACACTGTCACACACTCAGTCCTCTATTTTATATACAAATAATACCAAATACTAATAATACCAAAACCAGTTTTGCTACTTGAGCAATGTAGCAACAGTACTTGAAACCAGAATTTGAAAAACTGTTTTATTCGTACATATTTTTAAAAATAGTTACTTATTTCTTCTTCCCTATAATTGGAAATTTTTGCATAAAAATTTATCTGGAACACAAATGTCACTGACTTCTTTAAAAAATATAATATTTCACAAGCAGCATCACAGGAGGATTTATCAAGAGCCATCTGATTTTGAGACTTACCTTTCTCTCACAATTTTCCTCACTCAGCCCAGATTACAGAATCAAAGAATTGCAGGGGTTGGAAAGGACCTAAAGAGATTATCGTGTCCAACCCTCTGATAAAGCAGGTACCCTACAGTACACAAGTAGCATCCAGATGAGTCTTGAATATCCTCACAGAAAAAGACTCCACAACCTCTTTGTGGGCAATCTGTTCCAGTGCTCCATTACTCTTACTGCAAAGAAGTTCTTCCCCATGTTTGTACAGAACTTCCTATGTTCAAGTTTTAGGTCATTTTTCCACGTCTTATCACTGCACACCACTGAGAAGAGCCTGACCTCATCTCTTTGCCCCCAGTAATCTGAACTTGCCCCAGTGTATGAGGGGAATCCCAAAAGCAGTGACCTCAATCCAGGTGGGTTTAGAAACACTAACTTTGGTACTGTGCTGCTGACCTGCACTCAAGACACAAGTTGCCATGCTACAAACAGTAGCTACTAAATTCTAGAAACTATATATATGTTGTCACTATCTGACTTCTTATAACCAAAAGACACTTCAACATGTTTTAAAGTACTCCTACTTCTTTCACAAAATACAGCAGCTTATTTGAAAACTCAAACTACAAAACACTAGACATCTATTGCAATGTTGGATGGAACTTACTACTTTTCAGTGCCAATCCTTTATAAGCATTTTAATAATTCTAATGATGATATCATGAAGTTTACTCGAATGTTATTTTTCTCCCTGATTACTTTCCTAGAAGGCAGATAAATGGGAACCAATCATATAAGCACAAATGGAGCTGGCAGGCAAGAAATCTAGACAAATTCAGTTTCTCAACATTGAAAAGCTTGTTCAGAATTTCCCAGGATAAAACTTTAATTTACATAACTCCAATACAATGTGTGTGTGTGTGTTTGTTTGTTTGTTTGTTTTGTTTTAGTTATTGTTTTTTTTTTTACCAGTTGCACTTCATAAATAGTTAAGAAATTAAATGTAAATTCTCCAAGGGCAATACTATCACACTACTGCAAATATAATTCACAGTGATCTTACTGATATCTTTGATTACATTGCTCCTTGGACATCCTTTTGTCATAGACCTCTGTTGACAAATCCACAGCTATGTGGCAATGCAGGATGCTAACAAGCTTTGAGTTAGTTACACTGCAAAGATCTCTGCAAGATTGTGGTAATTTCATCAGGATGATAAAATGTGACTTTACTAAAAACAGCAACTCACTACACAGAAAAACCATCCCTGCAGGCAAAAGACAAATCACAAAAAATAAGGTAAGTTGATTTGTCTGCAAGTCTTTGTCTCTCTGCAAAATGTGACCAAGCTGACTCAAAAGATTTTGAAAAGTACACCCAATATTTATTTTTCCCTCTCCAAAGATGAAGGCTAAAGTAATTTATTTTCTTCTCATCACTGACACAAAATTGAATTTTGTTGCTGGAAACATCCCAACTTGTGAGAAGCAGTAAGTTTTGTGGCCAGTGAATGGAAAAGCTGGGAGGATTTGAGTGACTCTAGAGAATTTCTGAGCAGTTCTGTCTTGTCATTGCTTCACTTGATCCTCCACTATCCTGTTTAACAGTGCTGGCTAGCAAAGGTCCAAACCACAGACCAGAGCGACTGTGCATGAATGTCTGTGCTTTGTTGGCTACTCAGGAGCATCCTCATACCTAACTGCCCACTCAGAGCAGGCCCTTCCTGTTGTAGTGGGATGGTAAGGGCAGCAGGGAGCAGGACCAGCCATGGATCAGAAGTGGGAATCCAATTTTCAGCTTTTCAGCACAGCAGCTTGTAGCTTGCTTCAGTCCTAAGCTGGAGCATAAGTCAGCGTAGATCACAGTCCAGTCAGATCAGTAGCACCACATAAAGAATGTATTTTAACAAGGCATTAATCAGGTTAATATTCTTGCTTAAAGCATTAAAGAGCCAATAAATTCATAATACGTGGTGCATATAAATGGTAGAATGACAATATCTAAATTTTCTGAACTGTTTAGAAAGGAACAACCAGGGTTAAGAGGTTCCATCCAACCTCCAGTAATTATCAGTTACTCCTATCTACAGGTGATACATACATTAGTCATACTGACAACAAAATTAATAATCTCTTTCCTCTGTATGTAAAGCTCTTTTAGCTTTTCCAGGTCACAATTACTTCTACGAACAAGCCTTTTGCTTAATCCTCATCAATTCTGCAGATCTCAGGACATCGTGAGATTAAAAAATGCTAACAGGCATGGTCTTTTACCTTTCCACTGATGTACACTTCTTTTCATGTTATTTGGTTTCAGTGTAGAAGCATGTACAAAAAATATAAACAAAATCAGCTATGTTATAAGTGTTGAGATTAACCCAGAAACCTGGCTCTAAACATAGTATCCTGTGACCTAACACTACTTCTCAGAAGAAAATCCTGGATGAACAAAGAGGCTTTACAGATCATTTTGCAAAAGCAACAGTATTTGCCAGATGACTGGAAAAACAAAAACTGAGAGCAAAGGTTTTTCGTGAAGAATACAATATTTCCAGACGCTGCCTTGAGGTGATGTGACCAGAGATCTTCCACTGACTGTGGTTCATAGTATGAAAGAAAAACACATCTCCAAACCATGACATTGCTACAGCACAGTTATGGGAAGAATTAAATTAGACCATCTGTAAAACAGTAGTATATTTTCATGTACAGCCACGGTTTTCCCTTAGATGGCTGTATCTTTTTATAATGATTTTTTTTTTCCCTCGTGAGTATTTAGAGATTATAAAAAAAAGGGGGGGAAAAAAATACTTGTGAGTATATAGAGATTATAAAAAAAAGGGGGGGGGGAGGGGGAGGGGAAAGGAAAAGAGCAAATTGGAAAAAGAAAAAAAAAAAAAGGCCTCAAAAAATGTTGCATAACTTTACCAAACAATCAATTATATATAATTGAGCTGCTCAGAAGATTCACAACTAGCTACCCTTGTTACCAGTGTGTAAAACCATAGACTCATTTCACACATTCTAGCCGAGTTTTTATCCTATCATTACCAGTTTATCTGAACCACAGTTTTGAAGTGGCTCTTCTTTCTACAATTGTATGTTACATAATTCATGTCTGTGCTTCCTACTAGCACTTAAGGTGCTTGATTTCTGCTGTTCTAGACAATATAAAAAGGATAGAAAGAATAGCCTCTGTCTGAAGCATTTATGTTTTAAATACTGTACAGAAGAGAAATTAAGCCTTTATTCTCTGTGTTGGGTATAAAACTAGCATGGTGGCAACTTGTCTGAAGATAAAAATAAAAAATTAAAATAGAGAAGCTATTGTTTGGTGCTTTCTTTCTATAACATGGAGGTACATGGAGAACTCATCCTCCAATTACTTATTTTCATATTTTTATCTTATATTTTCTTCAAGAAACTTACTTACTCCCCCTTATTCTATAGCTTCCGCTGTAACAGGCTGGCGATGGTACTCCCCGATACTGTTAGAATGATTAAATTTAATTCACAGGAAATCATGTATTTCAGACCTTGATCAATAAAAAAAGACCCATCCTCAGCATTAGTTTTGTTTTGTTAAACAGGTTGATATCGCTTGTCCCTATAAATTTATTTTTATTTTTTAATGAAAGTGAGTTTCTTACATCTACTTCTTCACATGCTCTGAGAAATTGGTCTGAGAGATTAAAAGTGCAGAGGATCAGTCTTGACTACCTCCATTACTTTTTAATGATAAAATGATAGCCTGACCCTTTTATTAGGCCTCTGAGAAGCCGGTTCAGTAACAACACAATATCATCCCACCTCAACTTTGCACTGACAGTGCTTGTATTTACGACCAGACTGAACTGATGCTTTCTAACATGCAATATAATCTTTACTCTAAAATAGAATGTTATGGGATGTAATATCTGCTGTTGTGGATGAGGACTAGACTGCATAAAATACAGTGTTTTCCTCTGAAACTCTGTCTGCATCTGTCATTACTGCATTTATCTGGGCATACAACATTAACTATTAAATAAATCAAATTCAAAATCATCTTAGAAGGGCAAAGCTTAACTGCAAGCAAAGCTGAACACTACATTTGAGAAGCGTAAGCTTATGATCATTTAAATAATGGTTGCTTAAGACAGCCTTAATAAAACCTATGCAAGGCAGAAATCTTTAAGAGCTCTTCATTCTGTTAGGAATACAGAAAAGAGAAAAATCAGTATATTAAAAAAACAAAACAAACAAAAAAAAAAACTTTGTCAACAAGTGACAGAGTAGACAGAGAGACAGGAAGTAAAATAAAAAATGTAATTATGAAAGATGCACACCTGTGAATTATATTTAAGTATTTTAAGACACTATGAGCAGTTGTGGGCTTCACTGGATTCCCCAGATTTCCTTCACTTGACACTCTCATGCATAAAGAGCAGCATTAACTTATAGTTTAACTCCTATGAACCTCTACCAATTTAAATGCCATCTCCAAAGCACATTTAATTTTCCAGAGGTTGAAGAAATAGAATAAGATATATCGTTAAAATCACATGTATTTTTGTATACACTTAATCAGTGGCAACAGATTGGAGATATTCATACAAGAATTCCAACAAATATATCTGGGTTTTCTCAATAACCAAATTCAAGCACTTAAGGGAGGATTCTCATGCTCTGAGGAAACCGTTTTTTTCTTGGATCTGCTTGCATGAAGAGCTTGTTGCTCTCTACTGTCTAGAACTTGAGACTAGCAATTCTGCCCATATCATTCCACAGGCAAAGCTACACTGTTGCATTTCAGCAAAGCAAACATTACCACCTCCCTGCATGTCTCTATGGTTTGTTTTGTTTTTTGTGGGTTTTTTTGGTTGTTTTTTTCCTTTATAGTATTCATAGAACACAACTTGCACTGGACAATCAATAAGCAATTACCTTTTATTTGAAAAGCATAATGTCTTTATTCATTCACTGTTGAAAAGGAACTGAAGGTACAATCAAACCCCATTCAACTATATGGAAAAAAATACCTTTTTAAAATATAGATATATCTATCCAGCTCCCCTTTTAAATGTTTACCACTGCCTGCAAACCTGCTGTTCTAAAAGGAGAATGAACAACCATGTTAACTCAGTTAATGATAGCTATGAGCATGTTTACATGGGTAAACAGTTCCCCCTGCAACCCCCCAAAACCTCATAGTCCAAGACTTCTTAAACAATTCATTTTAATGTCATTGAATTAACAGTGTATAGTTTTGTCGTGCTTTTGCAGAGATGCCAGGCAGTTGCACTACCTTTGATCTATTTCTGTACAAGTTACATAGAGAAGTGTCTGAAACCATGATAATGTGCAATATTGATCCAGCAATAGTAGTAGATTACATAGCAAGATATATCTTATTTTACTGTCTAAAAATAGGGCTTACATAGACAAGATGTTCTGGAGTGTAGAACAGAGCATGAGATGCTCTCACTGTTCAAAGCTGAATGACTTTTTATGGTATTTATGAGCCCCTGGTTACATTTTTTGTTGACTCACTCAGCATATCACTCTTCTCAACACAAGACCTATATGGAAGTAAGATAATGAAGTTATTTTATACTGTAATATGGTTGGATCTTGTTTGCAAACATTAATAGTTTCATGAACTAAAAATATTTGTCCTGTCTAGAAGCTATATTTTAAAGCACAGAAGATGCAACCATCAAATCTGAAAGTTAATATTGCAGAGAAGGACATACGGTCACCTACCCAGATGAGATTGAGCTACACTACTCAGATTTCCCTAATGCACTGTGGTCAATGAACAAGAAGATCAACTTCATTGTTCTAACTGCATATTTTATGAACTGTGACAAGTTTGTTATAACTCATTTGTTCTAAACTTTTCTTCTGAGATTGCACAAGCACCAAGAGATAAACTCAGCAATGTCAACAAGCTTGGTGGCATAGTTCAAGCTGTGAAGGTTCAATAAATAGGTCTGTAAACATTGCAAATCAACACAGCTTTTGATGAAATGTCAAGCAAGACAGAGCTTAGCTATATTCAGCTCAGCTTGAACTCATAAACCATTAACTGGCCTCTGTAGTTTCCAGAGAAATGTGTCTTATGAATAAAGCTTGAATGTTGAAATCACAGAAATAACAGCAATATATTTTTCTTAAGAATAGAAGATTAATAAAAATCATTTAATAATGGGAAAGTGTATTTGAGTCAATCCAATAAAGACAGGTTTACAAAAACAGTTTGACACTACTACACAGCCTCATGATGGAGCAACCATGATTTTATACCTCCAAGTTGGGAAAGGACACTAAAAATAAGAAGAGGAAATAAATTCATTTTGAAATGCCCTGAAGAAACTAAGAAACCTCCATTCTGCACAACAGCAAAAATCTTTGTGTTCCCTGCATGAGATATTAAAATATTGTTTGTTCCACAAAAAATACGTATTTTCTCTCTATTTTTAGGAGGAAGAAAAAATAAAACTTGTTACAATGCATCAAGATTCCTATTTATAAGAGAAGCCAGCTTTCTTTTTTTTTTTTTTTTTTTTTCCCCTCAGTGAAGCACTGTACTATATATATACTGTCAAGTATTTTCTCAAGATTTACTTTCAAATGGTTTGAAAAATATGAAGTTACTTCAACTACTTTTCTGAATCAATCCTCCACAGACATGCCTATGCAATTACTCTAGACTGAACGCAAGGTTGTTTTTGCCCGATGGCCCACTTTTCAAGCTATTTCTATATCACCAGTGGAGTAATTCATTTGACCGTGTACAAATTTATTTGCAGTGAACTTCACATTTTTCTGCTGTTTTTCCTAACGAGGAGCTCGTTTAGAAAAATTACTGAATTCTTTCTGTTCAGGAAGCATCTATTATCTACAACCATGATCTTAGCACTGTCGTGGGAAGGCTGTCCATCACCATGGAAAAACAATCCATTTAATCTAATCAAAGAGTTACTGTAAGCAAAAGTTTGCTTGCTTTTCCATTCCGCATTCAACACCCTGTTGATATTTTCCAGCCAGTTTGAAGCAGGTTAAAAAGTTAGGCAGTCATGGACACCTAATGGAACTGAGCTCACCCTTCCCCATGACTTCACCCTCCCAACAGACCCTTGCTCAGGAGCCCCTTCCATGAGCTTCCCGAAGCCCTCTGCATGCAGGCACCCACCACGCAGCAAACTGACCTAAATGCTGCTATCTTTAGGGTCGCACTGCTGCTGTTCATTCTTCTGAATATCTGCTGCACGCCTTTCCAGCTTTTACTCACCCAACAAATCACCAGACATTGCCGATACTGCAGTGCCCTGCTACCTTCATGGGGAAGCTCTTTGCTGATTTCCCTGTAGGTACTTCAGTCTAACACATCCTGCTAAGCCTGGAGAACCTGGAGGGAGACTCATTGCCTGGCGCAGGTATTGCAGGCACATAACCTGTCTCCAGCTTCGTGGGCACAAGGGCAGCACAAGCCTTTTAGGAGATGATGGAGAATCACGTCTGGTTTTGCTGTCTCAAGCCACAGCACGGTACCCTCCCCAGGTGGGCAGCCAGTGTGTGCTGCACGCCCTCCCTGGTTGCAGGAATGGTTTCTCCCTCCACAGACTCAATCTACCTGATTACGCTCCCTCCCCATCTGTAATCTCACCCCCCCGCCCCCCCCGGACAGCATCAGGCAGGGTTTCTGTCAGGCAGGGCTGCAGAGGGCAGGCAGCCGCCCCTGGGACACGCAAGGGGGAATGTTTCAGAAAAGCTTGCCTCTGTCTGCCTGCTGCTCAAGCAGCAGCGTGCGGCTGGGAGATTATTCATCCTGCTTTCACAATGCTATTCAAACAAGCTTAAAGTCCCTAAGAAAAGAATGCTACCTGCTTCATGAACCAGTAGCTACTCTGTGTATTTTTCCTTTAAGCCAGCTTGCATCCTTTTGATATATGACGGTATATTTCCATTTGCAGTACATTCTTCCCTAGTTCTAGTAAGCAAATAAACTAAAAGGGGTAACATTTCTTCTTCTTCTTCTTTTCTTCTTTCTTTTCTTTTTTTTTTTTATTTTTATTTTTATTTTTTTCCTTTTCTTTTCTAATATAAAAAAGAGAGGAAGGACGGGAAGAACATATATTGTCATAACTGACTTAAAGACCGCCTGCTGTCTTCCAGAAAACTTCACCAGCACATTTGCTTCAAGCCCAAAAGGGTGGGTTTTGTGGTGAGTAGACACAAACACTTTTCCCTCTATTTTATTTTATTTTTTGTCTTGAATATTCCAATTAGCCTGATTATTACATTACTAACTGCTATTCTATAAAACTCTTCTATCCAACTTTAAAGGTGACATCAAAAAGATTCAAAGTTCCTTTACTAGCTAACAGGCTGGCTTTAAAAACATGTGTCAAGAGAAAGCAGTGGGGAAAGCATTGATCGGGAAAAGATTTATGCTAGTATTTCAGCTGGATGCAGAGCCTGTGGTCTGTCAGGCACAGTGCAGCATAAAATCATGACAGCAAAAAGGCAACAGATGTGGAGACAGTAAATACTTAGCACTGCTCCATTCCAGGTTACTGTGGTGCTGTATTTAAGTGTGTCGAAGTTCTCTAGGATCTGATGATTTTAAGTAAGCTAAACTGCTTTTTTTTTGTGCATGGTGTATAACTGGGAATTACTACAGACCTTAGAAGCTGTTGATACAAAAAAAGACGTTAGCATTCATTTGAGAGCACACAAGAGCCATAAAAAAATAAAAACACTACCAATAAAAACATCTTAAGCTGCATCTGGGTCACTACGCACCGACTCTGTGTTAGTGATCCCAGCTACACACCCATCACCCTTCATATCTAGTTTAAAGCCCTCTGAATGAATCTGCCTAACTCTCGGCCTAAGATCCTTTATGAACGCTGGGAGAAGCCACTCCTATCGGTTTCTAGCCGGTCCAGTCTCCTGCAGACAGGGGCCAAGTCAAAGAACCCAAATCCCTGACGAGCACACCAAGCTTGGAGGCAGGTATTAATCTGCTGGCCCATTATATTAAGTCCCTCATTATTCCCTATAGCTGGAGGGATAGAGGAGAACACAACTTGTGCTCCTGAACCCTTTACCTGTCTCCCCAGGGCTCTGAAATCCTTTTTCAGAGTCCGTAGGGAAGTTCTGTGTAAATTATCACTACCAACCTGAAACAGCAACAGAGGATAGAAATCAGTGGACCGGACAAGGGAAGGAAGTTTCTGCTTTATATCCTTTACTTGGGCACCCAGGAGGCAGCAGACCACCCTATGCAGAGGGTCTGGCCTACATATTGGCCCTTCTGCTCCCTTCAGCAGAGTCACCAATGACAATGACCCGTCGTGTTTTCCTCTTTGATGATGTATTAATTTTAGGAGAAGACTGGTTAGATTGCCATAGACTTCTATGCTGCTGAAGCCTCAGCAATGGATTGACTTGGAGAAGGAGTGTGTTATATGGAGGCTCTGAGAAATCAGATGCTGTTACAGGGAACTGAGCCACTCAAGAGCAAAATCCACATAAGTGGTTTGCTGTCAGAGAGGAGATCTTGTTTATCTTCCCCTCCCTAATTCAAACACAAATGAGAAACTTGCATGCTTTTGCAAGAAAATCAGAGTTCATACAAAGAATATATAGTCCATACAAACAGCTGGTAAGAAGAAGCCTTCTAAAAGGAAATGTTATAGTCTTCTATAATTGAGACTTGCTACTACTGAATGGATTTTAGAAAAAGATTCACATTTTTTTCAGGTTGAAGTGATTATTGATAATCCAGGATTAGGAAAAGAATAGCGAGAGCTGAGACACTATATATATATATATATATATATATATATATATATATAGTGTGTGTGTGTGTGTGTATAATATATATATAGTACAATATATATAAAATTAAATATATATATAAAACTATATATATATATAATATATATACTTAAAAAACAAACAAACAAACAAAAAACCACCCGAAGGCTTTTAGAAATGATAAATTGATAATAACAGAGATAAAGTTCTGATTCAACTGAGGTCAAAGGCAAAACTTCACTAGAAATTGATTTTGCTTCAGGATCAAAAGTCAGCACCTTCGCAGCTCTGTGTTGCATTACGGAGGAATAGCTGTTTGCTTGTACTGTGCTCAAGGGGCCTTCATGAGCACCAAGAGCATGCCTGAATGCTTTACTATAAATGTATACAAATAAATCTGTTCTACATTTTAAAATATTTTTTGCATACTTTTGTATCCTGAATACATTGCATATATGTGTAGATACACATACCTTTAACATATCTTTATAATTCATTTGTTTGGAGACTTCTACGTGTATATATTTGAACCACACAATTCAGTTTTCAACAGCCTACTCTGCATTTTTTATACTTCTACCTAACCTCTTCCCAGAGTTATCAGTTTAAACCAGAGTCTGACAAGGAAATACACTTAAAACACTATTTTCTTAAAAGTTAAAAGCTGTAATAACATTTTTACTTCCTTTTTTTTTTTTTTTTTTTTTTTTTTTCCTGAAAAGGAAGATAGGTAGGAAAAAAAAAAAAACAAAAAAAAACAAAGAAGGTCATATACTGCTATATCATATTTGCAGAACCTGAAAACATCTCAAATGATCCAAAAACATAACTCTTTACATCAGAAGGCTGTAATTTTTCCATTTACAATTCTTGTATACATTCACAGCTTGGACAAAGGCCTACACTGAATGTGTCTCTTCAATCGAATGTCTTGTTTGTAGTAGTAAAAGACTGCCTCATTAAGTTAGAAAATCAAAATGTGTATATTTTGCCATACAGCTGTAATAAAACATAAAATAAATAAATAGATAGATAGATAGATAGATAGATAGATAGATAGATAGATAGATAGACAGACAGATAAATAACCTATCCGTTACAGAGGTTTTCATCCACCCGAAGTTGGAGGATGACAAACTTTATGTGTTGGTGAGCTATTACTGTGCTTCCCACTGTAGTGTGGCTGTAAACTGGGCTAGAAATAGATGAGAAATAAATCTTTGAAGCCAGGGGTGTTTTCATGAGTAATATACTCAAAATCTAAGGTACAACAAAGATCTGCTTGATCCGAATTTCTTCCAACATTTTTTTTCACCATTATAATTATATACATTTTGACTCGGTTCTTCAGGAATGCTCAAGGACTGCTATTATTGTAGCAGTATGATGACTACTTGGTTGAATGGAGATAAAAAGCAGTTTCTGCCCTGGAAGACCACACATATTGAATTTAAACTGTGCACATAGCAACTAAAGATATTATCAGATATGGGATAATGTAGTGAAGCTTGTCCAATTGTCAGCTGGTGTTGTGATAAAGTAAAAGAAATGTTATTAAACCCCTATCTCCACTCAAACCCACTCTCACAGAACAGTCAACTTCCCAGGGTACCAAATGCCAGAAAGGCCAAACTTATCTGCAGACAACTGTCAGAAAAGCTTGAGATATAGATATTGTCTGCCTGATGTAATTATTTCTGATAAATTTATAAACCAAAGTTTGGTTGAGTTTTATAGTCTCGATGTACTGCAAATTGTTGTTCACATGGAGTTTGGATAGTATAATAATTAGTCAAGTTAAGTAGTAAGAACTGTCACAAAATATTCTTGTCTCTGCTTTCTCATGCAGAACACTTCTGCCACCCTGTGCTTCTTTGGGCAGTGTCAGAGATCTGCAGACTTCTTCAGGCAGTCTTTACTGATGGTCCCTTCTCCTGCATCCCATTTTCTTCCATATCTCTTGACTGTGTTCCATTTACATTTCCCTTTCAGTACTACAAGGAAACAACTGAGGCAGCCTCTGAACGAAACAATCAATTCAACCTCCTCATGCTCCCCAAATTCACAAATCTTAGCTTCACTATCCTTTGCACAACATCTCTTAAAAGTACAGTCTTACATTTCCTACAGTTTCTAATGTCAGCTAAGATAAGAACCAGGGTATTTCATAGAATCACAGATTGGCCTTTGTAGAAAAGGACCACAAAGATCATCTGGTTTCAACCACCCTGATGCATGCAGGGTTGCCAAACACCAGACCAGGCTGCCCAAAGCCACATCCAGCCTGGCTTTGAATGCCTCCAGGGATTCCACAACCTCCTTGGGCAACCTGTTCCAGTGTGACATGACCCTCTGTGTATTTAGATGCTCTCAGTGTATGTTTTTCAGTTAAATAGGCCTGACAAGATGAACTGTAAATCAGACCCCTAAAAAAGGTGGACCCATGCTGTATTCATCCCTGAGGAGCCTTGGAGGCTTAATCTCACTGTAAGGACTTACACGCTGTTCGGGAAAGACAAATAAAAAGTAAACCAGTGTCCTTCCACAGTGCACTTGAAGTAAGGAAAGCACGTATATTTCCCCTAAGCTCTATAACATAGTTTTTTGTTGTTTTGTTTTTTGCTTTTTGTTTTTTTCCCCCTTTATTTCTTTGGAAATACGGACCTTTAAATCTCCTTCCTGATTTTTGGAGTCTTCTCTTTCTCTTCTTTCTTTTGCTTGACACTTCTGACCATTTTGCATTCCCAGTGTAGTCCTACTTCAACTAGACAAAAATAAGCTCCTCTATTAGAAAATTGGACCTAACATTTATGTCATGTTTTTAGTAAAACTTTAACTTAAAGTCATTAAAAAAACCACAAAACTACTGCAACAGCAAATTATAGAATATGCTTCAGAATACTGGTGATACCTTCCCAGCGCTGTTACTCTGATTCCATAACTACATTCTGTGCCAAGAAGGTAAAACTATGACCAAAAGCACAAGTGTGAAGAAAGTGGTGACCCATTTCGGAGCCCTGATTCGATCCTGAATACCCTGCATACTTTTTCCAGCACTCTCATGCAGGACTGGGGCCCCATACTGCTTACTCTGTGAATTCTTATTTGATCACATTTAGAGTGATTGTTCCAGTCTGCAGTGAAATTAAACCTTCTTAGAATACATCTCACAGATAAGGCTTAATTCAGTTAAACCGACCATTAAGATTAGAGTAAATTGAATTGCTCTATCTCAGACTTGCTGATAATCTTTTGACACAGAACAAACCTAGAGTTTCTAGACAATGAGTTATGGTGCTCAGTTCACTCTCCACTGCTCCCCTCCCTTACTCCTCACACCGAAAACTCCATAGGAACTACACAAGAATATATTCTATAATGCTTGCCAAAAATTTGCTGGTTTATTCCTAATTTATTAAACAGTTCAGAGATACAAATAGAAAGCAAGTTGCAAATGCTTTGGTAATACATCCGAGACAAGGACTATAAGATACCCTAAAATTGTCATCAGTTCTGTTACAATTACTCAAAAATCGATGCTGACACTGGGCTGGAATCCAAGCAAACAAACTAATCTACCTTATTCAGAGGGGCTTATCTTTAAGTAAAAAGTAATAATGCAGCAATAAATGTAGTTATTTTCTTACTCTTCCTGAACTGCAAAAGAACAGATCTGTGGGAATATCAAGTAATAATAATTATATTTAAGAGTTTTAGAAAAAAAAAATAAAAAAATATTCCTAATTTATTGAATACTAGTAAACTTTAAAAATTAATGAAATGTAAGGAACAGAACAAACAAGAATGAATTCCATGATTTCTATAATCACTGAAACTTTGATCCAGTGCTGTGGAAGCCAGTAAGGAGTTTCTTTAATAAAATTAATGCGACATTTATCAAATTTTCTCCTTTACGTCATCTCCTTTCAGAGATATGCGGTTGGATGTATACGCAGATATATGTTACGGATGTGTATGTTTTCAGATTAACCAACTGTGAGATTAATACAAGGCTCAGAACTTGTTGTTAATCTGCACCAGTCCTTTTCTTTTTTATTTTATTCTTATCATTATTAATTTACACAGAGCATTAATATAGTAATGCCATTTCCTAAATGTAATTGCAAAGATCAATATAAAAACTATTTAAAGGAGAAACATCTGAAGTGACACAGGATTTTACCTTCATTCATATGGTGGAGGCATCAATCACATAAGGACGGTTGTAAACATCTTCCGATGCATGAACAAATATGTGCTCTGATCTCATGGAAGGACATATGCAATCACATCATGAAAAAAAAAAGCATCAGGCAGCCACGGGATCAGTCTCATTATTTTTAAGAGTGAAAGTCATCCCTACAATTGCAGACTGGGCAGCTCTAGGCAGCTCTAGCCTATCTGAATCTCATTCATGAGAAAAGTTTTGAACACTTGTTTTATTTTGACCATTCTTAATTGTGAGTCTGTTAAGGGAATATCAAGATGGAATTATTATATGGAAATGTATATATAGGAAGAAATCTATAATAGTGGGAAGCCATTAATCCAGGGAAAATAAAATAAAACAATCTAAACAAACAAATGAAAAAACACAATAATACATTTATAATAATAGCTTAACAAATAGTTTAAGTTGGGCAAGTTTCAAAATAGAAACTGCACACCAAAAATGCACATGCCATACAAATATTTTGGGTCCCGGTGTTCTCTCCAGATCTTCAAATCCTAATTTCTTAGATTTCTGAAAGAAAAGCTGCCAGTCAAGCTTAAAATGACAGGTTTGGTACAAAGTGTGTTACAGAAAGGTCGTTGTACTACATTTTAACCCTGATGAATCAGTATCATTAGAGAATTCACTTGACTCTGGGTCACAAGTTTACCTCTCTGCAAAGAATTAATGGAATAGCAATAAGCTAACTCTTAAATGACCTACAAATAACCAAAGTCCATTTACATTTCAGGTTAAATTTGACTCCAGCTAACAGAGATTGAATTGCTTTGAGACACATTTCCAGGTCTGGGTTAAGAAGCAGTGTTTTGGGGTTGATGAACAAGCATAAGCAAATTTAAAAATAGTCAGCTATCCAAACATCAGGAGCACAAAACTTCACTATGAGAAATTCTTTTTCATACAGTATTTCCTATGATATCACCTTTGTTAAATATAGCTGACTCTTGGATATATCTTTACTAATCCTGTACCAAACAAGGTAATGACTCACTAAATGTGACTCCTAGAAGGACTCTCCCACATATACAGTGCAATTAAGACAGAATAATAAAACAACTAACAGAAGGGGCTTGCAGCTTTACAGTCCCTTTGAGCTCTCATACCACTAATAGCCCATTTTATTTTAACATTCATGTATCTCAATAGAAAGCTTTGTGAAGAATTCTACTCCAGTTGGGGGGTACCAATGGAAAAATTAATATACAAGATTGCCTGGAATCTAACAAGATCTAAATGTGCCACTGCTACTGAATAGGCAGAAAGTAAAACATTAAGAAGAACACATAAAGCAGCAGGACTTGTATCTTCCTTGGTTTACTATCTAAGCATATGTTTTCTTCTTTTAGAAACCAGTCCATGGAGCAGTATTATACCAATATACCAATTAATAGTGGTCCACTACACACATGATGTTAAGTATATGAGTAATCCTACTGAATTAAAAGTTAAAGGTGTACAAACAATTGTACACAGGACTTTAGACATGCCTACAGTTATCTCTTTAGGTATGAGTTCTTTACTTTTTTAAACATGAAGAAAGTAAGCAGAGCTGTCTAGTGACAAGACAACTTGATAAATTGTTAATCATATAAACCTTTTTTTCCCCCCCTTTTCATTGATCTAAAATAACAAGAATATCTAAAAGCGAAGAGCTTAAAAGCGAAGATCTAAAAGCAATCTTACATTATTTTCTTTTAAAACAAGGTGAGATTCCAGCTGTAAATGGACACATAAATCTTCACTACAAAGTAGGTCAAAACGTGTGAAGAAAGTTTCCAGTTACTGGAAATACTGACATACTGCTCCAAACAACAGCTCAGTGTTGGGTTTATACTTATGAACTATACAAATTAATAAAGTACAGTTGTCACTCCCTTCAGCTACTGTTTCTACCTTCTTTTAGGTAGCAACTCAATCATTTTTCTTTAGTTTGGAGAGGCCACAGACCTTGAAGGCCCGGATATGCAGCCAAGGACTGAGCACAGACAGGGGTCTCAGAGAGAATAAAGGACACACAGATGTGGTCTAGGCCCAACCCTACAGCCTGCCAGATCCAAATGCCCCCCACTTCCTCTGTTATCTACTTGGCACAAAGAGCACAGATCACAGTGCTATCAGGGAAATGCTCTGATGCAGTCGCATTGGGAAATGAGCACCAACGTTCCCACTGCTTGCCTTGTTATTTAACCCAGCACAGCTTCTAAGTGTACCAGCAGATTAATAAGTTGCTTAACTGCACAACTCCTCCCAATAAAGAAACACACTTTTTTTTCCTCTGTACTCCCCATTTCAGCATATCCTCACCTTCCAGCTTGCATACAAACTGCAGGTTATAACTCTCCATAAAACCAAGGCTTGGCTGTGTCCTTGTACTCTGTACACAGTACTCTGCGCTCTACTTACATCGAATGGCAAATGGATAGATGGAAACAAACTACCTGAAAGATTTCTGAGGATATTAAATGACGCCCTTTTAAATGGATCAATGGCTAGTGCACTGTAACTATCAAAAACCCCACCCACTTCTGGAGCAGACTCACTGAACCAAATACATCAGACATTAAAGAACATTAGTATCTAAAAGCTTTTCTCTTCCCAAGAGCTACCGAGTATTGACCAGGAAGATAAAAAAAAAAAAAAAAAAAAAAAAAAAAAGACTGCCACTTACAGCTCACTTTCACCTTTAAAGCGGGGAATATACTAAGCAGGTTCCTAAGGACATTTGGCAGGCTGTCAGTATTAACAGACCTCCTATACTTGCCTTAGAGAAAGGGTGATGGATAACCTGCTGTTTACCTCCAGAAAGCTGAACCACTTCCTTCTGAAGATAACTGATGACAAGCAGTTTATTTACTTAATTCAGAATCATTAAGGTTGGAAAGACCACTAAGACCATCCAGTCTAAGCACCAACCCCTAACACCACACCCACTGCCCATGACCCTCCATGCCATATCCACTCAGTTGTTGAACACATCCAGGGATGATGACTCCACTGCTTCCCAGAGCTGTCTGTTCCGTTTTATTCTCTTACTATTTTTATTTTACTCTTTTTTTTTTTTTTTTTTTAATACACATGTGTGTGTATATGTATATATACATACATATACAAAATTTTCCTGACTGTTTTTTTTGTTTTTTTTTTTTTTTTTTTTTTCAAAATAACATAGAAATAACAAATCAAAAAGGTTCACTTAATTTGACTGGAGGTCACTTTCCTCTTGCCAGCAGAGATAAGAACACCTTGGAACATGGAAGCTTTCCTATCTTGCAAGCCTTGTTGAAACAGTTGCAGCTTTGCAAAATTCTGTGTTTTAACAACAGGGGAAAATAGAGTATGATTTTCTTTCCCAACCAGCTTCTTTTATTTGTTTTCTCTACAAAGTCACTTAGCCTTGGGCGAATGTTGCCATAGAGTCTCTCTTCTTGTTTTTAGAATAAACCATAATACTAGGCTATAGTAGCAGTAAAAATGTCAGCAAAGCTCCATATTACTGTCTTTAGATAAATATTTGCAATGTAGTTGAAAACTTGAGAAACATGTTGATTGTTCAATTTGTATTTTTATAAATGTTATTTTTTATTTCCTTATATTTGCTTGCAATCCATTTGACAGGAGTCACACCTAGGAGCAACTTATTGAGAAGTTTGATGGCAAATATTCTAAGGCTACCCTTATTGGCAAGAAAATGCTTATCAGCTCTGTAGGAGAGATAGAAGACAAAGAGAAATACATGACTACACAGCAGATTTCCCCTTTGAGACACAAGCTAACTGCAAAATCTAAAAGAACATACTCTAGTTACTGAAAGGGGAAGGAGAAAGAGAACAGCCTTAACGTTTGGCTTCTCTGTCTGTTCCGTACAGCACAGGAATCAAAGGGAATGTGAGATTAAAGATATGCCTTACTTTTAACCATTTTATTACTGCGCATACAGGATGTGATTCAGAAGAAGCCTGAACTTACATTATCCAGAGTCTTATATTTCAGATGCTGGTACGGCACTATCTAAAGTTATTTCTCTACTTCATTTTCATTGTTGAATTTGTTTTGTTATATGGCCTTGGTTTAGGCTTTCAAATATAAAGGTAAATGGAAAATGGAACAAAATGAATCATGCATTTGTGAGAAGAAGATTGCACTAGATTAACCTGATATCCTCCTCTAAGAAGATAACTGAACTTCTAGGCAAAGAAATGAAATGGATTTAGTTTCTCTGTCAGCATTTGACAGTGTCTCAAGTACCTAAGCTCTGGCTGAGTAGAATTCACCAGTGCAAAGCAAGGCTAGTACGAACAAGGTGAAATGTCAATTAGTGTGATGAAAGAGAATCACTTGCTGATAGCTACTTGAGTAGTTTCATAAAAAGTGATTCTGAGACAGAAGGCATTAAGAACCTTTGCACAAACATCTTATGCCAATGACATCAAATGGTGACAGAAAAAAAAAAAAAAAAAAAAAAAAAAAAAAAAAGAATAACTGTCAGGAAAGGGAGAAATTAAAATCTAAGGCAAAAAAGAGTTGGACAGTATTCAGGCCCACATTAGGAGAAACAGACTGAATTTCAGTAGCAGAAAATGAAGAATCAATGGATATGGAATTTCTGCAGTATCAAAAATCAAAAATTATTTGAGTGTCTTAAGTACAAAACCAGACTTACCAGTGTCAGGTGGTTATTGGAAAAGAAAAGAAAAATAATTAAAAAAAATAAAAAAATTTAAAAAATGAGGAAATGCAGTAATTGATTATATCAAGTGTTCTTTTTTCATGTTTCATAAAGGCATATTAATATAATTAACAGCTGTCCTAGATTCCAAAGAATCAGCAATGTCAGACTTGAACATCAACAACTTGTTCACCTCCTAAGCATCATTACTGCTTTATCACTGGGCACTGTTACTTTCCCATGATTAACCTCTTAACTTATGGACTGAGAATCACCAACCCAGTAAAACTGTTGTGCTTGCCTTTATATGCACATATATTTACACAAATATGCACAGATCTGACAAGAATGCTGACAGAGCCCTGGAGGATTTGTCATACATTTTGGCCACAATCACCTCATGCAGTGCTGCAGGCATGGGATGGCTGGAAGAAGTGGTCCTGAAATGTTAAAGTCTTAAGAGGAGCAGCTGAGGGAGCAGCAATTGTTTAGTTTGGAGGAGGCACAGAGCAGACCTTACTGCCCTATACAACTACCTGAAAGGAGGTGGTGGTGAGGTGGGGGTCAGCCTCTTCTCCTGTGTAAGTAGCAACAGGATGAGAGAGAATGGCCTCAAGTTGCACTAAGGACGTTCAGAGAGGATATGTGAAAAAATTCTTCTCTGTAAGAGTGGTCAGACACTGGAATGGGTTGCCCAGGGAGGTGGTTGCATCACCATCTCTATAGGTGTTCAAGAAATGTTTAGATAAGGTACTAAGAGACGTGATTTAGTGGGAAAATACTGGTAGTATTTGGACAGTTCATCTAGATCACCTTGGAGGTCTTTTGAAATGTGGTGATACTACGATTCTACAATCTTATGAAAATCACCTACCTTTTTCTAAGTATATTAATGCCTAATCTTTATTCCTTTAAAATAGGCAATTACTGACATGCCAGATGCAAAAACAAAGAAATTCCATTTTCACCTTCAAGCTCTATGTGGATGACTGTGCTGAATAGAATCACATTCAGAATTTTAATGGCTTTATCAAAATGAAAATGTTTGAAGATGTCTTTTATGCCTCAAGTCATTTCCCTCATTTTTCCCCTGCTCTAATTTGTCCTGGGAGGAAGCAGTATTGACCACAAGAAAGTCAGCCTTGCACACATACAACACAGTCAACTCTCTTATGAAATACTATGTTTCCGCTGCTTTTTACACCCCAAAATACTCTGTATTTTACTATTATATTCCCTTAATGTTACGGTCAGCCCTTCCCTCTCCTGTCCAAGACATCTCATGTCCTACTCACATGTATGTCCAGGAGAGTGGAAGTTACTTAAAGCTGGTGTGCAACACCTTCACTGATAATCAAGCCCCTAATTAAGGACAGTCACACCTTGGATTGTTAATAGCAGAGGAATTTTCTGCTCTAAAGAGCTGATTATGGTTTACTATGGCATTTGTGCTTGTTTTCTTCCTTTAGATTTCATTAGCCTACACACTTTTGGTGGATTCACATTTGTAGATTAGTAGTGACACAAGTGACTAAAACCTAAATCTGTTGTTTTTTGAGCATAGCTGTTGTATTTATATGTCATTATACCTACTGCCAAAAAGTTTCAAACTCAGTTTTCAGGTTGTTTTCAGAGATCTTCATTGTCATTTACTTTTTATAAGAGAAACATGAATTTTCTTCTGACAAAATTCCTTCACCAATTCACATTCTCAGTTTCAAAATCCATTAATGCTTGTCATCAGCTTGTCAGCTGCTTAAAACCAAGCTTTTTTACAGCAATCAGTCAATGTCTTGAAATCAATTATGAGCAATCTAAAAATATTTCAAATTAAATGTGCCATTATTACTTAGTCCAATTACTTCAATTGATTTTATAAGAGATTAAAAAGTAGGTTGAAAGTCTGAATCAATTTTATTTAACCGTCCTTTATTAAATAAATAACTTTTTAAAAAAGTTTCAGGAATTTAAAAGTGATTTTTTTTTTTCTCCTCTTGCCAATTAAATCATTTTTTATATACAACTTTCACTCACAAGGGAATACACACACAAATGAGATAGAAAAAGAAAAAAATGCCCATTATACTGAGATGGAAACATGAGGGGAGCAAGCAGATCACTACAAATGTTGCTTAGGATTTTTTTTTTTTTCTATTTTTCACTTTGATCCTACCCTTTAGAAGGTATCTGGGATAGCCACATTGTGCTGTAAAAGCATTTAACTAACATCCAAACCAATGCTTTTACGAACAGTATTTGTATCCTCTTTCAGTAACCAGTCTGTTTTCTGGTATCTGATAAAGTTTGCCCAGGACTTTGAGCTGGCTCCATGTGGAAATTAATCTACAGGTTTCCTGCTCATTGTGATGCCTCTATACCACTGAAGTCACTCTCCCTTGAGAAAATCAAAGTGCATTTTTTAAATAGCCATTTCTTTGAAAATTATACTGTGAAGAAATCCCATGTTAGGATGTCATCTTGAAGTGCAGAAAACTCAGAAGAAATAAAAGTTCGGAAAAAGCTGACATTGCAAAGAACTAAGTGAGTAATAAATAGTGAAGTTCCTTTACTGTTAGCTCCCCGCTCCAACTGTACAACTTAATACTCTTTAACGATTTTACTATGCTGTCTCCACTATCTTTTCTATTTGGCGGCAACATTTCCAATTTGAAGAACAAAAAACTGAGTCCAACAGCTTGTGCTGTGATTCAGAAAACAAAATATGTAAATGAACACGAGATTAAATCTAGGCCTCAGCTACAGAAATTCCCATCAGTGTCTAAACTTTTGTTTTCCTCCACCTGTGGCATATGTATGTTCTCCGTACAGAAGCAGATGGTGCCTGACCTAGTGTTGATTCAAGACAGGGAAACTCTTTGCTTTGCCTTAAACAAACTGCATTGTGGTTCAGTTCTCAGCCATTGCTAAAGGTCACGTTGCAGCTTACAGGCAACTGAAATAATGATTCATAATTTTTCAGTACCTCAGAAAGAAGTATTTCCCAGGATAAAAAATACCATAAAACTGGGTTCATTTCAAAACATACAGTATACTTTTACCCATTAAAATTCCTTACATTTGCTGTCTCCAATAATTTATTTTCAGTGTATTCACTTACAAAGTTAAATTATGAAAATGGCTACATCACCATTCAGTGTTTGTCCATTTTCCATTAAATAACGGTGTTTTTCTCCACCCAGAAGAAATACACAAAACATACTTGCTAGTGTATGTTCAATTTGGAATTTGGGTTCAGGAAACTGAGAAAAATAACAATACTCCCTTAAAATTTCCCATTCTGTGGTCAAATTTATGCTGAGAATTTCAGAAGTTAGGTTTTCATCATGAAATAGAACTTGGAAACACTGACAGATGAGACCAGAAGAAAGAATAAACTTTCTAGCCTGAGGTTGAGTAGTCTTCTGTATAAAGGCTTAGGTGAGTTCTAAATCTGGTCTGCTACCTATTGCATTCCCAGTTGGGAACGAATATGTTAGCTTGCTTTTCTGTGTGCTATTTCTTATCTTTGGTATAGAAGTATCAAAAATAATTCTAACATTTTAGTGTATGTCTCCAGTTTCTAGAAATACTTTTCTTCTGGTATTTTTGTGCAGTATTGCTATGCTAATATGCTACTAATACATCATATCATTTCTTGCAGAACATTTTGTAAACATTTCTAATACTCTGTTTCTGTTCTGTTTTTTGTTTTTTTTTCCACAATCAGGTAACATTTTTAATGAAGGTCATGAAACTTGTCTTCACTGCTATATAAAATGCTAGCAATATGTCCTTTTACCATCAGAGCTTACTTGCTTAATTAATTTGCAGTTCTATTGTAACTTGAATGTTAGTCTTCTTAGCAAATAGATGGAACCAAATCCTCTAAATTGTTTCTGTTACTTACAGTCCTTCCCCTCAAAGGCTTTATTTTTAAGATTCTGAACCTAACTGGATGTAGTGAATTGTGCTGTGTGTATTGGTTCTGTCAGAACAATCATTTATTTATGTTCAATAGCTGTTCTGCAATATTTAGATGCATTATGTAAAGGAAACATCAACAACAAAAAAGCCTGGTTTATATAAAAAAAAGCCTGGATAATCCACATCTTTGTGAGCCTAAATACAAACCATTTATTTCATTATGAATGCTATATTCTCTAGGGAGTATCACAAATGATGCACACGTCCTTGAGTACTTCTGATTTTGCATTTAAAGTAGAGTTGAAATAAGCATAAAATCGCACACAGACACATATCTGTGGATAGTTTGTCACTGCCTGTGAACCTAGGGGCCACCTGCATGCTGTTGTTTTTCTTTTTTTTTTTTTTTCCAGCAAAAACCAAGTTACTACAAGAGATGGGTTTGCAACATACAGACTTTAGATGACGGGAATGGTACACTTGCTTCCTGTCCTTTTAAACTTCCAATTTTTATCCTCGTATGTGAGAAAAAAACCTAAGCAGTCATTTTTTCTTATTGTAATCTGTACTGAACCCTGTTAATCAGTTTCTAACCTCTCTGATCACAATTTATTTTATTTTATTTTTTTCCAATTGAGAAAACAAGGCCTAGCTGGAAACAAATCACACTTAAATTATTTCCAAATACAGGGAGATCAAGCACTGGGACCAGTGTCAGCAAACACAGACCAGTGTCAACCTCTGACATAATCACCCAAAGCTCCACTTTCACCTGGCCGAGAGGTAAAAGCACAGTTGGCTCAGGACTGATCTCACTCCATAACTTTATATCCAAACCAGGCATCTGGGTTCCCTTTATAGACAAGTCTTCACAATCTCAGCCTAGAGCTGGCATCTATTATCAAATGAATCATTTTCTTGATGGGTGTATTTCTCCCCACTGACTAAATGGGAGCCTTAGATGATTACCTGAGAGCTACTGCTTTACATTATAGACTTCTACAGTAAAGTAAGTGCCAATTTAAGTCATGTCATTTACTAGATGGTGACAGAGATTATTAATTTAAGAGCAGAGTCTGCTCAGATAACCTCTCCCAGCCATCTAAATGCTTCCAGTGATCCACGGGCAATAGGAATTGGGCATTAGATTGGATGTTAGGAAAAATTTCTTCTCAGAAAGAATAGTGAGGTATTGGAACAGGCTGCCCAGGGAAATGGTGGAGTCGCCATCCCTGGAGGTGTTCAAGAACTGTGTAGATGTAGAACTGAGGGACATGGGCAGAGGGCACTGTGGGGATCAATTAGGGGTTGGACTGGATGATCTCAGGAATCTTTTTCATCCTTAATTATTCTATGATTCTAAGAATTATCGTACCCCAGAAACTGCGAACTAACCATACTCGTACTTTTCACACAACTTGTCAGTCACTTTTGAAGTCCATTTTTAACTTCACTTCTGAAACATTCCATGGCAATAAACCCCACATTCCCATTATGTATGGTAAGGTGGGAAAAGAAAGGAAAGGAAAGGAAAGGAAAGGAAAGGAAAGGAAAGGAAAGGAAAGGAAAGGAAAGGAAAGGAAAGGAAAGGAAAGGAAAGGAAAGGAAAGGAAAGGAAAGGAAAGGAAAGGAAAGGAAAGGAAAGGAAAGGAAAGGAAAGGAAAGGAAAGGAAAGGAAAGGAAAGGAAAGGAAAGGAAAGGAAAGGAAAGGAAAGGAAAGGAAAGGAAAGGAAAGGAAAGGAAAGGAAAGGAAAGAAAAGAAAAGAAAAGAAAAGAAAAGAAAAGAAAAGAAAAGAAAAGAAAAGAAAAGAAAAGAAAAGAAAAGAAAAGAAAAGAAAAGAAAAGAAAAGAAAAGAAAAGAAAAGAAAAGAAAAGAAAAGAAAAGAAAAGAAAAGAAACAAAAAAACCTCAGCAAACTCTGCTCTCAATCTGTTGCTCAATTGAGTTTTGCAGCAATTCTCTTGCGCTGGGAAGATGTAGCCCAGCATCATGCGTGTGCTCACACATTGCTGCTTTCCATTCCCAGAGGTAGGCATACTTCACTAGGTCTTTGTGCAGAACGATAATAAGATTTAATCAGGGAATTCTCCATTAACTTCAGGTCTACAACATAAATTAGGTTCTCTATTAATTTGTATTACTGAGTCACTGTCCTAAAGGCAGCAACACCTGAAAGCTTATAAAGTTAACTGATATGTTAAAGATAGAAATAAATAGGATGAAAGTCTGCCTAAATTGGAAAGACTTTTTGCTGCTACATTTTCAAAATCATCCCCATTTCTCACACTCCATTAAGTGTTCACTCCAACCAAATCCCTCTGTTCAGCCATCAGAGTGAACATACTCTTGTATGTGCGTGCATGTGCCCACTTCATACAGATGGCCAAGGACAGCTTCTCAGTACAGAGTTAATTTGTTCTAGCTTTCCTTTATTTTTAAGTTTGTATAATTAGATGAAATTTGGCCTCTTTGCATTGTCTGGATGGACAGAAGGTCTATAGCCTAACACAACACCCAATAGATGCCTCCAGGGAAACTCCCTCCTAACTTATGTTGTTGCAAGTCCTTCATTAAAGACTGAAAATAACCTGCGAAACTGTTCTACTTCAATAAACCCAGGTTTCTCCAGTGAGAAGCTATTCTGCCAGAAAATGTTAAACCAGTTTTACAATATAATGCAATTCACCCTGTATGTGTGGGATTCATTACAACAGGGATTAAAATCACAGCTTAGTGTCATGTGAAGCATGCAGTAGGGGATTTGAGTCCAAGTTCAGTTGCTGGACACTAGGCCTGCTGAATTGTACTTACCGCTGTGTTACAATAACACATAAAGCTTTGGAATAAAAGAGTATGAGGATCAAGAGAGAACCTTCAGAGAGACTTAATAATACAGAGATCTTATCACACACTAGAAGAAACCCTAAACATTGACCTGGTGGGAAATTTATAATAGAAGTGGCAAAATGGCAAAACACAAACAAAAAGTAAAAATACAGAATCATTATAAAATCCCCATGAACTTATACTGCACAGATGTTACACAAATGATAAGCAGATGCTTTCAGGTAGACTAAGCTTAAAACGATCCCGCTGCTATCAATCAACATTCATGAAATGTATTTGGTGTAAAAGGCAGTAAGGAAGAAGCAGCTCGTGGGAAGAAGAACAAAATAAAAACATATATAAAGCATATAACGGGTTAAGCTGCACCACAAGGAAATACTTGCAGAAGCAGCAAGATAAAAGCCCTAAAACTACTTTTCGGACCTTAAAAGCAACAATATTGAGGGTCTCACATGCAAAATCCTGAGGAATATTCTAAGAAGATGTGAATAATTCATGGTTTCTGAGGCAGACATGAGACAGATGATTGGAGAACAATGAGGTATCCAGGTGTGCTCCTGCCAAGCGCAGTGACAGGAGCACACTGTAAATCTGCCAGAGAGAAGCACATTCTCATCTACATCCCACCAAAACATACTGTGAACTGGCTTCCAGAAGACATGTACCTGTTTTAACATCAAAAAGATTAAAAGCCCAGAGAAGGAAACTGGCTATTGAAATACCCTATGCATTCACAGAATAAATAAATAAATAAATAAATAAATAAATAAATAAATGTTTGCAGGCTCTAGCTTATGTTCGGATTGACCTTAAAGTAACTGTCTGTTTAGAAATAAAAATCAACCTAAACCATATCCCTGCCTGTTCATTCATTTTCCAGTGTCTCACTGACTTAACTCCCCATTTCCCTCCTCTAACATACACTGAGTGACATATTTTCCACAAATGTGGCTGTGACTCTTTTATCTGGAAAATAACTGTCTTTCCTACACTGCTTGATTGCTGTTGCTCACAGTGAGGGATGAAGTATGAATGGGGTTTCCTACTGTAAAATAATGCAATCGAAACTTACATAAATTTCAAGATCTCTTTTAATGAGAAATAGTAACACTAAATGATACGTTCCAGGATAATACAGGCAGATATGAAGCTATAAATATCTCTACTATAGGTCTTGCACATTATACCCTACCTTTTCACCCCAGAGGGAACAGTAAAATCGGTGGGTCAAATGTATAAGATACTAAACCTTTCCAGTTTTCAGTATATAAAATTTTCTCTCAGAGAGTAGTCAGGCACTGGAATGTCTGCCCAGAGAGGTGGTGGAGTGGCTGTCCCTGACAGTGTTCAAGAGAAATCTGGATAAGGAGCTACAAGACATGGTTTAGTGGCTTGTGGTAGCAATGTTAATGGGAAGATGGTTGGAATAGATGATCCAATGATGTTGCTTCTTTCCAACCTTGTGATTTCTATGATTCTGTGTTATCTCAGGGTACCCACTTCACCCCTCCCACCTCCCTCTCCAAAATACTTCCTGGCCTTGAACATGTAACCCAGTATAAAAGCCGGTCTACACAGGTGATGAGGATTGTTTTGATCTCCTCAGAGACATTTTTACACTTGAAAACATTCTTTCATAAGCACAACATATGTCAAACCCTTAAAATGAACAAAATCACTACATTCAACAGATTCTGTCTGCACATTAGGTCTGAAAATAGGATAGAATGTGTAATTACTACTACAAATTTTCAAAAGAGCTCTTTTGGATGTATATATATATATATATATATATATTTATTTTTATTTTTTTTTGTAAGGACATGCTTGTTTCTTTTCTAAAACTGTTAGGCATAATTTCGCATGCTGCACAGAACATATTTTATGGCTAAACAGTTGAAGCGAATGAACATGCTATAGATCACCCTTAAAACCTGATGCCTCTAGCAACATGAAGACACAAGATTTAGTTTTGTAAAGATGCATATAAGAATGAGCAGAAAAAGGAAAGCAGAAAAAAAAGTAAAGTACAGTGTTCACTCAACCTATGTGTATACGGACAACATGAGTAGCTGTATGACAGACACATGGTCTTTATGAACACACATAGTTAACATGCAGAGACATCCATTCAAGATCTTCATTACTACTGACTTACCCAACTCATTATTAGTTATGTATTTCTAAAAATATTGGAACAGCTGACCTTTCAACATTTTCTTTCTGAATTCATCTTGGAAGAACAAGATCAATTGTTTATAAAATCACCTTGGAGACCAAGACAGTGTTTTCAGATTTGCAACCAGACACATTATTATAATTGGTGATGGATGCTCAGTTTTATTTTAAAACTTATTATTCCTTTTACCAAGTAAGTCTGACTAGACATCTGTATGTAGTAACTGAAGTTCTACTTCTCTTTTGCTCTTCCATTGGTCCCCTTCCTTCCTAACACCTCAGAAGAAATCCCAGATGAAGTGTTTCTGCACTGAGACCACAGAGAAGACCACAATGCAATTAAAACCATGTCTTTCTTTGCATATGCCATATGCTTGGAGAGCCCACAACAGGCTCCAAGCAAATGCTGAAAGCATACTTCTCATTGACAGCCTCTTTGCCTGGAAGACTGCACAGGTACTTCAGCATAAGCCAAAAGCACACTTCCACGTTGCTCTGTGTTTACACATGCCAACATAGGTAGTATGGCCTCATCTGGGACACTGAGTGGAAACAAAAGCTCAGCTTTACACTGCCTCAATTAAATACCCATCTTTCCCCTCGGACAACATCTTCCCCACTCAACATCAGTTCTCCCACCCATGAACAGAGTAGCCTCTTTTCTGAGCTGTACTTTCACAGAAAGACATCCTCAGTTGCATCAGGTGCTGTCAGGAGGCATCCCCTTATTCCAGTCAGCTCTGAGGCCACAAAGGGGCTGGGGTCTGTTCCTCCCAGGTAGCCTTTTCCCCAAAGAATGGCAGAATGGAGATGGACGACTAGGCCAACACAGTCTCAGCTCTTTCATAAGACTACAGTTACACTATCATTGTTAATCTTGTGTACGCTTGATGTAATTCATTATTTAAAAGTTGTAGTTCTGTATGAGATTAAGACTTAAAAACACAGCACCTCCCTCTTTCCTGCTAGCCAGCCATGCTTCTAGGAGGCAGGAGCCTTGCGGAGACAACCACACACAGAAGGCAGCTGGAACCCCTATCCACACTGTCAGGAGCTGAAGCACTACAGCCAACCACATTGCAAACCTGTTGCATTGTTTAGATGCAGTCTTGAGATGGAAAGTCACCCCCCTCCATTAACTACAGAGGAAGCCCAGTATCCCAGTGTAGGCGTTTAGTACTCCTGAAGCTGGATGATGCAAATTCCTCTCTGATCTCTTTATTCATACCCACAAATGCACCGATTGTTGCTCATTAGCTGTAATTTGAGAGCCGATTTTCTGAACAGAGCACATGGGAGTGTGAATTGCTTAGAAATTTAGCACTTCCCTGAATACTTGCATATGCAGTTATTGTTCATCAACCTCATCGACCGCAGCACCTGCATACAAATTCTAACAACACACACAACACCACACTGATCCTGCACAGATATTTTTATCCAGAGGTTTTCATATTCAAAAATCTTCTAGAGAATGCAAGGACAAGGCCTAGCCTGAAATTAACTTCTATTAAGGCATTTTAGATTATCTCTCATGCATAGCATACTTATCAGGTACAGATTAGGTGGCCATTAAAAAAAGCTGTCAACAGAAGAGATCAGTACAAAAAAAATCATTTTCCATTTATTTAAATTTTTTTTCTGCTTTCTGGACTTGTATATGGAAAGTAATGGCTTATGCAATAACTATCACAGGTTAAGTAATGTCAGAAAACTGTAGAAGAAAATAAATGGAACAAACAACAAAAAAAGATAACTCCTACTCAGTCATCACACAAATAGTCCCAAAAAGAGACTTTCTCTTTCCTCTTTTTTTTTTTTTTTTTTTTTTTTTTTTTTTAATACACACTGTATGGAAGTACAGTTCTCTAATTCTCTCTCAAGAGGGAGTTCCCATATGACCCAGCTGCTTGTGCATGAAAAATTTATTAACTGGCATGATTTGCTTTATTTAGAATAAAAAGAATCTCTCTTTTCCATTATTACTGCAGGGAGCAAAAGGCAAAGCTAGCTCACATCAACCCAGTGCTTAAAGGTTTCTTTGTCCTTCTCTTGACCTTCTGCTAAATAAATTGTATATTGAAAGTCAAAATGATACAAAGATTTGAGTCACAAAGAAAGATTTTTTCCCAGAGTTTCTTGTAAAATTATATAATCATACTGTTTTAACTGTTAAATCCCACCTATTTCATTGAAAGGTGAATTCAGCTGTCTAACAATGGAAAATGACTCTTCCCAGAGTAACAATAAAGGGTTTACCACCATATTTACTAGTTATTGACAGATCTAGCTTTATTTTAAAATTATCTCTGAATTATTTACTAAGTATTTCTGAAATGCTTTCACAATAAATTTCCTTATTCCTGCACATTTTTTCACTAATGTGAAAAGAGAAATACAAACCACTGAACTGAACTATAAGAAATGCTTACTGTAGGAAAAAAGGAAAAAGAAAGAAAAGATCCTCCTGGTGCATATAATAGCATACACATATTGTACCTCTTTTCCTACTTAGAATTAAGCAAATGATCCATTTTGATAATGTGCTTAAAATTTGGTGTTAACAAACTTTAGCCTAATGAAACTAAGAATTTGAACTCATATTTTCCTTCATGCCCACAACTTCACACTGGAAAAAGTCATTTTGTTTCAGAAGAAAAAAATAATAATAAGGTGAGTCATTTTGAAAAAGAATGTGGTCCAAATTCAATATGTGAAAATATTTTGTGCTTTAATTTTCTAGAGGCTGATGCTTTCCAAATAGCAAGTATTTTGACAATGCAGGTCAGTGTACATGGGGGGGAAAAGCCGTGTGGGCTTACTGGGAATCTCTTGGTAGCATTTATCATGACTTGGATAACAGAACTTAGGTAGAAATGGGCACTAGGTGTTTTTCTTGGGTTGGTTAATTTTACATGTTTGAAAAATTAATGGCAACTTGGCCCCATTTAACTTAGTGATGACCTTACTGCTGACTTCCTGACATTTGTCACTGACTTCAAAGGGGCATTTGTTGTTATACCGTGACAGCATTTTACAGTTCAGTGCTGCTGCATTTTATGGGTTCAGTGCTACTAAAACTTCTCTGATCCAGGAAATATTGGTTGCATCCATCTTGAATCAGACATGAACACACAGATGCAATCTCAAATTTGGACAAATTAATTCCCAAATATTACACAGTATCATCAGAAAGTGAGACAATGTCCTGTTTAGGCCAAATTCAATCCTTGTAAGAAATACAAGGCTGATGACGGTGAACAGACTGACATAGTGTGAGTCTCCTACATTGCTGTGTCAGTTTACATCAAGTTTGACTCTACTGCATCATCTGTGAGTGCAAGAAGAAGAGCTCTGTGTCTATATTTTTATAGCTCATTTTCTCTGTGATGCTCACTATCAGTATGTCAGTTAATGCCAGTGGAAAACAGACTTCTTATTACAGGAACTTGTTTACTGCGAAATGAAAACTTTTACTATGTATAAACCTCAATGCAGGAAAAACAATGAAGCACATTAGAAGACATAACTGTTGTAGGTACACTATGTTGTGTTAAAAAATACCTCCAAAATGCATAAACTCCTCTTCATGGAAGCTACCCAAGTTCTGTAGCTACCCAGCATCAAACATACTTATATGAAACTAAGACATAAAACCAGGGCTAGAGACAACAAACACATTCATAGTTTCCAAGTTCATGATTAAGCACGATGCTTTCTGTTGTCCCAGATAACCCATTCCAGCCAGAGGTAAAGGTGACAAAAGACTGGGAAAGAAGGTGGAATGCACAATATGGTGTTCCAGGTCAACATATAGAGCATCAAGAAATCATGGTATCCTCACAATAATAGCCAAAAATACCATGTGAGGGGTTTGGGATGGCCTCTTTAAAAACCTGTAGGGTATTGGTGATGATCCTGTAGAACACAATTTGAAAGTCTTTACCTTCAGTGATGTGTGAATAAGGAAACTGAGACAGTTGTGGATTTCATTCATGCTTTTAGATGACAGTCAACTCTACAGGATTCTGAAGGCTAACCTTGTTGTTCTGTTCAATTTTTTGAGTTAACAAAGAAAAATACTAACTGTAATCCAGTATATTGACCAACAAAAACCTTGCTAATGGAATTGTCTGAGGCCAACAAATGCATCAGAAAAGGATAAGTCTACCCAAACTTAAAACAAATGCACATCACTGTAGAATAAAACTTAACTCATATGTTTGGAGCCATGGGAAAATAACAGCTAGCAGCTTGACTTCAATTGCAACATAATAATAGAATCACAGAGTAGCTTGGGTTGGGAAAGACCCCAAGGATGATCAAGTTCCAACCTCCCTGCCCCAGGCATGGCCACCAACCTCCAGAACCTCAAGATCCATGAAGTTATGATCTTGGATACTACTTCAGAGGGTTGGTTTTTTTTTTTTTTTTTTTTCATAAACACAAGAAAAATCCAGTACATCTCTGTATTACACAATAATTATCTCTTTATTATTATTATGTCTTTAAAATAAAATAACTCTTGAGATCACAAACTACAATATTAGGAATATTAATCTGCTCATATTTTATCATGTGAGATCACTCAATGGAAGTACTAGAAATGTTGATACAAAGCTCTTATTAAGAGATACTGTCTCAATTAATAAAATGTCAGAAATCATAGCTTAAAGTTCAATCAAAAATCAAAGCCTTCCTTATGCATTGAACTCACATTTCTATTCATCTACTAACTTATTAAAATAAGAGATGAAAAATGTGGCTGATTATAGAGAAGCAATGCCCTAAAGTGGTTTCCAAGTTTAAAACTGTCCATTTAGACAAAATTCTTGTGTGAAACCCTAGAGTTCTCCAGTAGGGTAAAATTTAGGCCAGCAAAATGTGTCAAGATTACGTTTCCCTTACACTTGTCCTAAGAACGTAAAAGACAAAGTGCCTCACTTCCACTGTCCTAATAATTCTCCTGGATAATGTAAAACAAGTGGCAAAAATCTGGTGATCTGAACTTAACAAATCTATTCTTAGGAAATTACAATTTAAAATTAAAAATAAAATAAATTTGGAAAATATATGAAAGCATTTGTATTTCCAATTAATAGGTATGCACGATTTGTTCAACTAAAGAGAACATTTCATCATATCTGGTATATTGCCTTGATGGAAAAGAAGTAACTCATTTAGCAAATGTAATAAACTCGTACTATGTCAGTAGGAAATATCAGCATGGTTCATGAGTGTTGACATGGTAATTGGTCAATTATGTGCAATGGAGACAAACTGCTTCTTAAGAAAAAACACATACACTGTATGCGTTAATCCTAAAAAGATATTATCTTTCCCCATTCATATTATGAATGCAAAACACACACACACCAAAAAAAAAACCACAAAAAAACACAAAAACAAAAACAAACAAACAAAAAAACAGAAAGTCAAACACCTGCAATTTGCAACAGCTATCTAGAAGGTCACCCTTCATAGATATCACTTACAATTTTGAAGCAGGAATGGCCCAACAGACCAGGAAACGTCAGCTTCCTGAAGTTACAGAACCTAATCCAGGGCTCTGACACAATTGTGTTCCTCTGCTCCTCTGCATATCACAGACCCCATCCTTCTCTGCACATATTACAGAATATACCAAAGGTGGAGGGCACTAAGGCCCAGTTCAAAATTATGACTGAAGGTTAAGTCCCTTCTACATTCAGGCAAAAAAGAATGCGTGCCTTTAGAGGAGGATTTATCTCACTCTTGGTATTTAAGATTCAGCTTAAACAGATCATCCTTCAAACCTGCCATTCTCTTTCCTCTTGACTACAGCAGAAGCTAGATGATTAATTTTTAGTTAGCCAAAATTAGGTGAGATCAATCTAACTGTGCTAATCAAAAGTAACTCCCTGGTATTACATTTAAGTTAGATCTCAGTGTTCAATACGTCAGCCTGAAAGTGAATTCACTTTTACCAAATCTGATTTGAATCAGGTGAAGTTTCAGTGACATTGAAGGAAAAAAATCACTCAGAGAACACTATAAAAGTATCTCTGTGATAATAAAAAAGATACTAAAAATGTCCTTTGCATTGAATTTTTTAAAAGACTTTGATTTAACAGATAAATTGAATTTATTGCTTGGGTAGAACCTTTGGGTGTTATACAAAGGACTGAGGAACTAATGTGCTATCTCTTGTCACTTTGCAGATCTAATTAGTGTGCAAGACGATTGTATTGAAGGTCTTACATTCATTTCTTACCCTATTTACAAAAAGATAAAAGAATGTCTTAAGTATAAAATTAAGTTCCTGAGTTACACTGAAACGTGTATTCATTTACTTCAAAGAGAACTGAGTCAAGATTTTGACTCCACAAAGAGCAGAAGTAGTAGCCTGCCTCTGGCACATGATTAGTCTAGAATGATTACTATAGGTACCAGCCTAGGATCCCCAGAGATATGAAAAGTTCTCAAGCAGAAGCACCTGCCTAAATCCTACTCCATTCAGTACATCAAGATGCTTGTCAGGGATGATTCAGAAACAGGCTTGCAGAAGGAGAAGAAAACAAGAGAAAGCAGAAGTTTGTACTGCATTTCTACACCGGTATCATAAAATCATGGTACGTGATATTACAGAACATTTGTCTCTGTCATGGCTGTGGGAGCATAAGTATGGTCAGAGAAAACCACAGCCTAAGGAAATTTTAGAATGAGGAAATAAAGTTGCAAATGAGATGGGTAAGAGCTGGAAAAATTTCCTAGGGCAGTGCACACTGAAGAAAATGAGGAAGAAAAGCTCGTTTAGGAAAAGAGAGGAAGAACTGAAAAGAGCAACTGAGGAATGTTATTAAAAAGGAGTCAAAAGAGTAGTGAAAAAAAAAAAAAAAAAAAAAAGAAACAAAACAAAACAAAACAAAACAAACAAAAAAAAAAACAAAAAAACAAAAAACTAAACATTAAATGCTCAGGGAAGGAAATCAATCTTTATTTCCCAGTCACCCTCACTTGCTGCAGGTCAAAGCTATGAAGGCAGCATGACAAATTTCTTCTGGCTATCCTGACGGAGTCCTTACACAGCAATTTGCTATTATTGTCAATGAAGAACAGCTGTCAAAAATTTCTGTGAACAATGAAGGTACATGTACACAGAGATGATCACAAAATAAAACAGGACAGAGGATTGTGACTGATTAAAATATTATTCTGCCTTGACGGTATATTTATTTAACTTTCAACAGTTGTTGGACAGTAGATCAAAATGGCAATAGATGTGTAACATGGAAGCCAATAACAAGAAAGAGAATCAATATGGTATCTTGCAAACTAAAGCAAAGTACAGGGAAAGGGGATGATGACAAAGAAAAAAGGTAACAGTAAATAAATAAAAATGTCATAGATTATGACTTTGAGTGAGAGAGAGAGAGATGGGGATGGCAGCCAGCTTCTGTTCTCATTTACCCTCAAGTCATGGACTTACGCTCATGCAACTGGCACCACCATTTGGCCAAGCTCTTCTTATCAGCTACAGGCAGAAAGGAATGACAGCACACAGAGATGGAAAAGACCTATTTCCTGATCCACTCATCTTCCTGACAGAACACAGCCATTTTCTATTGTACACATTTGGCTGCTTTTTGTTTTTTGTTTTTTTTTGTTTATTTTGTTTGGTTTTTCGTTCTCCTTAAAGTCTCCATGAATTGAGCATCAATTTTTCTAAGCATCTTTAAACACCCAAATAACATCAGTACCAGATCATCTCATCATTTAACTTTTCTAGCTTGACATTTGTCCTGAACATTCTTATTGTCACCTATCCCTGGTATCCTTCCCTACATAAATATCTTACAAACTTAGCTGAAAATGAGTACTATTGAAAAAGTAAGTCTTAGTCTTTCACGAGAAATTAACCTTCTAACCTTTGCCATTGTTCTTCATCACACCTAATCACATTTCATGTAGTGTACCTGAGTCAGACTAACACCGTTCTGCCACCTTAAACTTTAAAATTTGTAATATCTTTTGAGCAAATAGTTTGATAGTCATATAAAATTCAAAATTATTTTCACTCTTCATATTAATGTTTTTCTGGCATTTCAGACTTCTGGTCATACTGTTCTCTAACCCTTTCTTTGTTTCAACCAAAGGAGGAAAATCCATACAAATGGTCTGCTCTGTTTTTGTTTACAGTCACACTTAAATCTAGTATATATGAACCAGATCTCACAGACATAGCAAGTGCAGTGAAATTTTACTATGCATGAACCTCTGTGGGAACAAAACATAACAGCTTTTGATTATCTATTCAGATGTTATTTGTATGTTTGGGTTTTTTTGTTGCTTTTTTATTTATCTTCTCTTATAGATTTTAGATAATCCATCAGTTGTGATAGATCTTCTCCTTCCACTGAAAACCTGTAAGGCTTGAAACATGCAGAGCTGGCATCATGAAATGCATAATCTTTCCATTGAAGCTTATAGTTGTTCTTTTCAATGTGTGTATTTCAATGTTTATTTTTATTTCTACTTAATGGTGCTTCTCCTCCCTCATATCTGGAAACCCATACTTGTATCTTCTGCTGGAATCTGTAGCTGAGAAAAACAGTACAGCACAGCAATCACACCTAGAAAACATTATGCCATGCATCACTGAACTATGTTTAGTCAGGATTTTCTCCATAGTGCAGTCTACTTGGATATATGGCAATCATTTATCAGGTAGATATCAGACTGGCATTTCTCAGACTAGCGAAAACAGATATCCTGCATACCAGCCCTAATTTAAAGGAACACCAGCTACTTTTATAATACAAACAGTACAAAGATCCTATCTATAATATCCTACAAATCGTTCATTTAAATCAAGATTACAGGCTTATCCATTATTTATAAATAGAAAATAATCTAGAGAAAACTATAAAACAATGCTGAGTAAATAATTTCTGTTTCTGGCAGGAAAAAACAAAAACAAAAACAAAAACAAAAACCAACAACACAACAATAATCCCCTCTACAAAAATGTTATTTAGTTATTTTTTTCATTAGATTTTTTATTTCCTTCTTTACCTATTCTTTATCCAGTTCTCAAACTATACAGTAATGCTGAATAAAATATTCAAATTCATCAAATTTTGTGAGTATAATGAAATAAGATAAATGCAGATCATGAATTTACTACAACCTGTTGGTGACTTCGGGGGGTATTTCAGATTTCCAGAGTCACATTAATCAGACAAAGTTTTTAAAGATGTATATTTTTTCTATTTTAATTTAAAAAATTAGGTTACTAACACATTTCCACCAGAAATAATATGGTTTATTTTCTCATACGCTACTGAAAGTAGTTCTGCTAAAACACAGAGGTTGAATCATTAGTGAAAATATTACTAACAAACAAAAGTCTGCTTTCTGAAAAAGTTGAAGGATTTTTACCTAAAAATTATTAATCGTCAAGATATTGATCTCATCTATTAAAACTAAAGGTTAAGTTGTAATAATACAGACCAAACTATTAAGCTTTATGGTCATGTTGCCACTGCTGCAGTGTTAATACTCAAGCCAATTTTATTCATAATGCAATTATTACATTGTCTTAGGGAATTTTCATCATTTTTGTATATATTAGAACAGATAATTCAAGAACATAATTGCATTTAACTTGAGTCCTTCTCTAAACAAGTTCAGCCTGGTCCATTGTTTCTCCCTGTTTCCACAGTCAGTGTCAGAGGCAGGGTATTTGTACAGGTGGGTTTTGGATTTGACACAAGTTTTCTCAAGCAAAAAATGAAAAAATCACGTTTTTTGAACACCTCCAGGGATGGTGACTCCACCAACTCCCTGAACAGCCTGTTCCAGTGCCCAACCAATCTTTCAGAGAAATATTTCCTAATATTTCCTAATATTCCAACATGAATACCTACTGGTGCAACTTGAGGCTGTTCTCTCTAGTCTTATTTCTAGTTACATAGGGGAAACAGCCTCCTTTCAGGTAGTTGTAGAGAGCCAATCTCCCCTGAGCCTCCTCTTCTCCAGACAGCTGGAGCTCCCTTAGCTGGTCCTCTTAAGGCTTGTACTCATGTTAACATTGCTATTAAATAATTATCTGAAGAACAGCCTACCTGCAATACTAAACAAGTGTATGCACTGCTGGGGTGTATCACAAAACATAATTTTTGTGTATTCTTGCATTGTGCTGCACTTTTGTCACAGACACCTGCTTTAATTTTCTCCTACAATACAGGTTTCCTTTATTAACAACAAAATAGTTAATACAAAATGAATTTCTTCAGTGACGCACTTTTAAAAGGTCACTTCTGCACTCACTGTTTTTGATGAGAAAAGGATATGGAAGAATTACTCTACTTTGTTCTTCTCACTGTAGCACAGCAAGCTCTTAAGAGAGAAGTCCTTCAACCAGAGAACCAACACAAATGGGCTGTATGGAATTCCTTGATTATCTGAACTGAAGTAACTCTCTTAGTGCCCTCATCTTTCATCTGCAGGGAATCAAATTATCACGTAGGTCACAGGGGACCAGCAAATTATTTCTGAGCCTTGTGCCCATTTTTACACTTCACAAAACCACAATAGCAGTTAGGTTCAATTCACAAGACTTGGCAATCAGGTCTAATTTAAACTTGAGCTTTTCTGGGAAGCATCACTGCAACCGTATGCTAAAGCTTAGACCAACTCCCAGACGTTCATGCATTTGCTCAAATCATGTCTATGAGCAGGTTACTCTCTCATCACCACTACAGTTTCAGAGATGAGGCTGCTGTCAATTTGTTGTCTCTCAGGGTCCGAGTAGAGAGACATGAGCCATTCCCAGCACTGCAGTTCACAAAGCACTCAACTATGCTTGTGATTAAGAGCAGAACATATGCTCTAAGCAGCACTAAGAGGGACTTCACCTGCATGTGGGACAGACAGCACGCTTGGTACAAAATACAGTAAAAGGCTATCTGATTCAGAGATGAATTTTTTGTAAGTTCTGCTATACTTAACTGCCATTTCACAACGTACTGCCTGAAAGTAAGTGCAAATATCAAGAAAAAAGTAGTCACCACAGCAGTGCACAGCACCTCAGTGCATGGCAAACAATGGTACTTCCTGAATGGCAGCACCCTGTCATCCCCCACCATGCAGCAACTTCACTTCAATAAAACAAAGCAGTTCTTATTTATTTCCATGCAAAGTTTAGGTTATTTGTTTGGCACTTTGTAGAAAGCAGCTATTTCTTCCTTTCTTTCCTATTCAAGATCTTTCCACTTTTACTGTACTCTATAATATTGGTCCGCCCACAGTTAACACATGTAATGTGTTTGGAAAATTAAAATATAGTAAAAACTGCAAACAAGTAACGTATTTGCTGCTCTGTCATTCCACAGGCTCAGCAAAATGTGTATGCTTGGAGCCAATATACTGTCACGCTCAATTTCTATCCTCTGGTTTTGAGAACTACTGCTTAACAAAACCGTCATTCCAATGACAGCTTAACAGCTTCTTATTTGTACAAAAAAATGATTTCCCAGCACGAAGGTACATTCTCTATGAAGCATGTTTCAACACTATTATGTCAGAAAATAGGCTTTCTGCATTCTTCCAAATCTTAGCCTGAAACCTCTGTTTCATATTTAGATGCAGACGGTGTACACGTTGAAATTTAATGTAACTATTATCATTTGCAATGCATGTCACCAGCCAATAACAGGCAGCCTCTAAATTCCAGGGAGTGTGCTTTCTTTGTGGGAAGGGCTGAGGGATTGCTAGGGGTAAGGGTGGCGTGGGAGGTAGCTGCTGACTGAAATCTGTTCTCTCGTAGATTGTCCACAATTGCACATTTATTTTAGCACAGCGCACTGTATGTTCCCACAGATACAAAGTCTACTACATGAAAGGCTAGAAAGCCACCACAAAGGAAAACACTGCTGCAATTCATAGTAAATGTCCCTTTGGGCTCAGGAATGTTAATGTGCTGCATACTGCAGCAAAGTCGGGACATCCAAATAGCTTGAAACTATTACAACAAGCTAAAAATTGCCCATGGTAACTATTTAAAGGTCATTAGTTACTTTTTATATATAGTACATGTATTCAGCGAGAAGAAATCTGGTACTACATTGTTGGCCATAAAGGGAAAAGTTGGACAAGTTCTAAAAAGAGATCAAACCCTGGTCCAGATCCTCAATTAAAGTCAAGTAAATAATGGCCACTTACATCAGCAGAGGAATTTTCACAGAGTGCAAAGACTGTGTGTCAGAGCAAGAGTTAACTGAAAAACTACTACTCATGTGGCTGCAATTCTAATTGTATGTATTCAGTAATTTAGTTGAACAAATAACAAATGAACAAAAACAAACAAACAAACAAGAAAATGCACCTATGAAACACTGGTTTCAAATGCTATCTCTCTTTCTCACAAAATTCCCCCTCTCCTTGCCTTCAGGAAAAAAGAAAATGCAAGAACAACAGACATCATGACAGCAACCTCCCACCTTTAAAACAGATCTATATGTTCTCACAGGTAACTACCCACAAGCAGAAATATAACCTGTGTGCAAGAGTGTAGAAATCCGGAGTATTTCTTTATTTTCCCCAATTCCTACGGTTTAGCAGTAACACATATGATGATCTTGGAGAAGGTCACTGAAGGGCAAATTGCTTTGTTCCCCTAACAGTCAAAAAGTCTGACTCCTGCTTTCATAATTTAGTAATGCTCTACTTTTCACACACACACTGCTCAGCAGCAGGATCTTGTTTAAACAAACAGGCTCGAGCAGGGGAAAAAAAGAGCAAACAAAAACACCTTCAGGTATTAAGTTTATAAGTGGAAGGAATGGATTAACAGGCTGGCCAGAACTGTAGGAAGCTGAAAATATCTTATCAATTTTACATGGTTGACTTATGGTGATTTACAGGGTTTTTTGTCACATAATCCCATGGCGTACAGGAAATTCTGTTCTAGTCTGTTAGGATGCAAGTAGAGGAAACATTTTGAAAAGGACTAAGAACAAGAGAGGAAAGAGGATGAAGAAGAGCTGAGAAAAACCTATCAAAGCATGAGTAAAGTAAAAGGAAATAAAATAGGCTTTGTACAGCCCATATAGATTAACATTCACTTATTTGTAACTCTGAGTAACAGAAATTAATACTGGAAACATTTGCTGAATTGTATTTGCACTTTCTATTGTAAAGGTCAAAGAGGTGCATAATGGTTTTGCAAAGAGAAAAAGGTAACTGTAATAAGGTCTATTACTTACTATACTGCTCTGTAACACTAAACCAAAGAGTGATGAACTGTACCTTTGGAGACTCTAAGGAATTGTCTTTTATAGCAGAAAGGTCAAAATGGAATTTAGAAGAGCAGCTATTAAGTTACGTGGTCTTTATGTACCGCTCACAGTGTGCCAGCGAATTTGCAGGAATCTTTACACGGGGGAACAGACTCGTTCCCTTTTAGTACTGAAGTAGGAGAACCCAATCACTTTCTGTGTCATCCCTCCCATCACACACCACCTTTCAAATGTATTTCCCTGCTTTTATATGTATCTGTAGCTATTTGAGATGAATGTAAGCCTATTTCATAAATGCTCCCATTTGCCTTGGAAGGCAGTAGCTGGCACAAGCACAAACACACAGCAGAGTTGGGTGAGGGCAGCCGATACGCACACAGAAGATGCCCCATCCCTTACATGCTTTGTGAAAAGCACTGCCAGCCCATGGGAAAGCTCTCTGAAGTTGAATGCGATGGCAGAAGGGGAGGTGATAAAAGTTCTGCACTGAGAATGTCATCTATTTAAGCTGCACACAACACGTCGACATTATGTCTATGACACAGCACCCAGACAGTGTTTCACAGCGTTGGCCAGCCAGGGACAGCTGTACTCCTATGCTGACAGGACAAAGCAGCCTGAAGAACAGGCACATCCACACACAAAGGTTTACTACACTTGAGCAGTGGGGATCTTCAGTTTTGCATTCTACTAATTATTGCCTGACGCATATCTCAGAGCAGTTTCTCTGACCTTTCCCCACTTTCCGTGCAAGGCATATGATTTAACTAAAAATCTCCTACACATTTTAACTTTTTTTTTTTTATTTTTATTTTTTCCAAAGTAATTCCATCTTCTTGCTGCTCACAAGCAAAACAGTCAAGGCTTTGATCAGCAAGTTCGAATTAGAGGTATCATACCTATCAGCTTCAACAAAGACAACATCTAATGCACATAATAAATTTAAGCAAAAGGTAGCTTAAAGTTTAAAGGTAGAAGGGAGGCAGGTTCTGTTCCATTAATATCAGAACAGCGTGACAGAAGACTCTTCCTCCCTCCTTGAACAAAAATCTCATTACACCAGCATTTCTGAAGACCACCTACTTAAAACCAAGGTGAAATGACAACGTTCTCACTTGGATATTTTATCCATCTCAGAGTGAGATGGCAGGTGTTGTTCCCTGCCGGGGTCACAGAGGGAATCTCATTCACAGTTGCAGCTTTGGACTACCCCTTGCAAATTTGTAATGACATAAAATGAGGTTTCCACAAAGGAAATGCTTCACAGCAGTCATTACTCAGCCACTCTAGAAAATGTTATAAATCATTTCTTTCCTCTAGGAGAAAACCAAGGCAACTGCTGACATATTTGTAGCAAGCACTGTAACTATCATCTCCGCCAAACAGGAATGTTCATCCATCTGGCTCATTAGGAGTTTGTGCTCCAGTTAATCCAGGTCAAATCTGTCTTACTTCTGCGCAGTAGAAGCTATTATTGGAAGGCCTGCACAAGGCCCACAGATAGAGACAAGCAGCTGTGCAGAACTTAGGGCACAAACATCATGCAACAACAAAAAAAGAGCCTTCAGCTTTAAGTACTATTAAGTAATGTGAATGTAAACATGTCAAGGCTCATTTCTGTTTGTATTACTAAGCATAGGAAGAATTTTTACAATAGAATATGTGTTATTTATACGTGACCTTAAGAAGGAGTTCTAAAGATTGTAGAAACTATAAGCTAGAACCTTTATGTCAAAAACAAAAAAAACACAGCACAGTATCTCACTGAAATACAGCTGAGAACAAAATAGGATCAAGTAGATTAGTCCTAGGGGAATAAAGAAAATGCAAAATCAACCAATCAACCAACTAAAGGAAAACTTCAGGTTGAGGGGAAAAAAATCAAGATAAATAGTTTTCAGGAATATTGAACTGATAATTTACGTAAGACTACCCAGATTTTCAGTGGTTTCCTTTGAAAATCTTTAGAACTACATTTCTAATGCAAGTTTAAAATGTTAGGTCATTCTTCATAAAGCAAACATTAGAATTACACAATAATATGCACTGCAAGGTACCACCTGGTTCAACACTGTGCTCGAAGCAGGTCTCTCATCAATCACACCTAGCAGTACAGGGCTGTGTTCAGGTAAGCTCCGAACACAACCGAAAGAGGCGGTTCCACAGCCCCTCTGAGCAACCAGCACTAGTGTTCAGCTGGCGATCCTCACCATAAGAAAAATAGTAATAATAATAATAATAATAATAATAATAATAATAATAATAATAATAATAATAATAATAATAATAATGGGTTTTGTATCTTGTCAAAATTTTTATTTAAGGAAACGTGCTTCATCCTTTTCCTGTACACCCCTGAGAAGAATTTTTCTTCATTTTCTCCATAACTACCTATTAGGCAGCTGAAGATAGCAATTAGATACACCTCTCCCCCCCTCCCCTCCCTTAGCCTTTTCATAGCTAGCTGGCACAGTAGTTGTACTTTATCACTAGGGAGAGTACAGTTTCAACATCTGTATGGTTCCTACATTTTTTTTGTCATGACGAGATTTTAGGCTTTTCTCACTTTGCAATTACATATGGACATAGCAGTAAATAAAAGGATAGAAACATACTATATTATTCAGCATTTCTCTCATACAAGCAAACATACAGATGTATATAAATGCCATGTGAATGTAATATATTAAATCTCTGCAGAAAAACCAAATGAGACGAACTTATACAACAAACAGGAAAACCACGAGTGGCAAAGACCTAACCACAAAAACTGAATGATGTACATTTAAGCAAGAACGATGATCACATATTTGTGAAATAACTCTTGAAACAATTTCTCTATTTTTGATCAAAACAAATATATCTGTATGAATGAGGAAAGGGCGAATGCATACCTAGCATGTGCATCTAATTGTCTGCCTCCAAAAGACAGAGAATCCCTCAATTGTTCTAGAAAGGCCAGTGAGACTCACTCTCTTGCTCAGATACTGAAAACACCAAGAGTTTTTTTTCACTGCAACTAATTACCATTGTGGAGAAACTGAACTTATCCTACACACATACCAAGCACAGCAATGTTTGAATGGCAAGATTATTTTCTAAGGATGAACTGGGGAACTTCCAAAACATTTTCTCAAGACATGGCTTGTGACTTCCTGTGAGTTTAAAGGAACTGCAGCATGGAGATGCAAGAACCTAATTGGAGACAAATAATAGTAACTTATAGCAGGCAGTCAGGTCACCCTCACTGCAAACAGCAAGACGAGAGAAAATCATCATAGACACTCTTCACAGTGTGACTGAAGTCAAGTTATTATCAAAAAGAATCTCTGAACACAGCATTGTTGTACTTGACACATGAATTAGCAAATCGAGGAAGCTGTAGTCAGTCAAGTTTCACAGTAAATGCCAAGGGAAATGTTTTATACATTTATTAATATTTCATAGTATTGTAACACCAAATGCAGTACATATCAAATATGGATTTTATGAAAATCAGTACCGACTTTCCAACTTCCCTTAGAAAAACACACTACAAGATGTTATAATAAACAAGAAAATGCAGGCATTGTTTTGCTGTTGTTGTTTTTTCCCCTAAAACCATTAAAACTCTTTTGTTGTTGTTGTTGTTGCTGTTGTTGTCGTTTCCCCCAGTTGTTTCCCGGGAGAAAACTACATTTTCCTCTGTCATCTGTTTCCTCAGTATTCAAGTATCAAGCAGTAAGAAAGAGCAGAAACACAGTAAGAGAAATTGAGGATCCCTAAGGAAAAAAAGACAGGAGTTTACAGGGATCAAGAGGGAATTAAATATAAAAGTATGTATATGGTCAATCAGAAGAAATCATCTGGGGAGCTTTTCTAGAACACAAAAATGCCTCACAGTTGAAGACACTGCAAAGCTGAATTTGAGGAAGAAGATGAGGAACATTTTTACCACGTTAAAGGAAGCACTTAACTTATTTTTCTTGGCTCAAAGAAGTCTCACCATAGAGTGTGAGACTTGTGTTATTTGGAGATAAACAGTGAAGTATTATAGGTGAAAACAGCCTTTTTCACAGATCAAGAGGCAATATTATCTATATCACAGAAAGAAAATCCACAGTAACTCCTGCTTGTTGCTTGATGATTACGGCTCCAGAGAGGATAGCATTTTGTTTTGTTTTGTTGTGGTGTTATCTTTCTAAAGTAGCAAGGGAGTAAGATCGTTTCAGACCGTGAGAAGGGATTAGCTTATCTCACTGACGATTTGGGGTCAAGCCTGGTAGTGTAACTGCTGGGACAGTTCTCAGCAGTAATGAGGAAACTCTCTGAAAAAAAGGAATATAAGAATTCACTATCAGTGGCCACAGCCATCCGTATTATTACTTCAAAAATTTCAAGTTACTGACAATAAAGGGAGCGAAGAAAGAATCTGAGCCGGACCTTTACCTGGTGAGAAAGGCAATCAGTCTCATTTTAACTTTCCTAGCCTTTTGGGCTGAGCAGTAAAAGGCTCCCAAACTTCTTTTATCCAAACTATGTAAAAAATGACTTCAACTTTTCTGGGGATTTGGGAGGGAAGGGACAAAGAGAACCATGACAATACATCAGTGAGAGAGACCCAGAGGCACATAGTTTGGCAAGAGCACTGTTATCCAAACAATGATTAATAGGACCAGCACCATTGCTGCAGACAGGGACTCCGTGAAAATGCAGCATTCCTCTCCTCGCTCGGTCAAAGTCCCAATGAATACATCTCTGTTTCAGGAGTGCGTGGGTCTGTGAGGCTGAGGCCTTGCCCAGATTGGCGTGGCAGGATTCCTTCCATGGCCTGCAGCCTCTGGCGCATAAGATGGATGCATCCCAGCTCATATGAATGTGATGAGTCCAGAGAGCAGATATCAGCACAGTGATTACTTGCCTGGAGAAGCACAGGGGCCTTCCAGGGACTCCTCCTGGGTACTGGTGTCTATAGTAAGTTGACCTTCTCTGACCTTCAGTGAGAAAAAGCAAGCTCATATCAAGGCATGAGCTTATAAACTAGGTGAGAGAAAAAGATGTATAATACATACGTGCCAACTAGCAATGAAAACTAAGCAGAAGCTTAGGCTGTGATGAGCTAGATCCACCACAGTTAATGCACAATCTGTAATTTATGCCATACTACATCAACCACATTTTACGATTTATTCTAGACAGACAGTAAGATGATTTGGACTAGACATGGACGTACTGAAGTGACCATAAAACAGGCCTGTCATGGTGAGAAGGGGAGAACTAAGAAGGTCTCTGAGTTAGAAACACGTTTGTTCATTCTTATCATCTCACTCATTTTGTGAAGATTGTAACTCCACCACTAAGGTCTTGCAAACCTACCTGCCAGCCAAGTGAGAAGACACAGAGAAAAAGATGCAAACAAGAAAGTACGGCAGATAAAATCCTACCATAGTGGCTAATCCTAATCTTATTTGTTATTCTTAAGTGTCTCCTGCACCTTCTGTTCTCTTGTAAGTTCCTGGCAAACATGTTTTACATTGGTACAGCTGTCATCTCCTTCTCACTTCTCAACTACTTCTGCCAGCCCTGTCTGTCTGCCCTCTGGCTGTTTGCTTCCCCACCTCTTTCCCACACATCCCCATGCAGTTTCATACAGTCACCTTCTTCCTGCTTTTAAATCAGTCTCCAACAGCCCCCATCTTTGAAAGGCATCCACTATTCACCATAATATTTTTATCATCAAAACAAGTTCTTGTAATTATTTTGTAAATCTAGGGATGCTGTTAGTCTCTAAAACAAGGGAATCACTTACTTTCTGGTGCAATTCTGACTATGTAAAAGCACTGACACTTTTATCTGTTAAAAATGATAATGATATTGTTAATAGTTAAGGCACCATAAAAAGGTTTCTCAGCATGAAGTCAAGCTTGAGTGTTACACTTAAAATCTGCAGTAACATTTTAAATTGCATTTATATCACAGTTTAATTGAAGTGTTCATACGATTTCCCACGAATAGTACTTTCAATTGTTATATAGTGATTGAGTCATTCATTCCACATAGATTATGTTACTGTTAGATTATGAATTTATTTGAATCATAGCTGTATAATGACATAAACCAAAGTGATGTTATTTGCTTTTTTTCTTCCCCATAAGCACCAATTTTGAAAGACTTTCACAATACAAGCATCTATTCATTGAGTCACTGAAATAATTATTAAAATACCTTCTTTCCATTTCCTTCCCTATCATGTTACCCAGAACCCAGTGATGCCCTTCACAATAACTAGATCTTCTGACAACTGTGTTACCAGCTAGTAAATGTGACCACCATTGTACAAATTGCTTGAAGCTTCATAAATTCATCTCTAGGCCTCTCCTTCCAGAAATATCATTGATTGATCCCAGCTGTGAGTTCAGACTGAGCCACAGCAATGACAACTTCACTCTTCATCTAGGAAATATGTTCTTGCTGTCTTCTGCCAATTTAACCTTAGTATTTGTCTACTGAAACACACCAAGTTTTGGCTACGATGATTACAAATTTGGAATCCCCCTCTCTGACCTCAGGATTTTGCACAGCATATCAGCAATTAATATTCAAGTAATGCTTATAGGTACACTGACTATGCTACATATCTATACAGCACAACCGTTGACACATTCATTTCTATTATTTCAAACTGTATGCTCTAGATAGTATAAAATATACGGTTCAATGGAAACCGTTAGCATAGCATGAAATCAGATACAGCAACTCCCTGGGAATGCATTCTCCTAGCACACCACCACAACTCCCCTAAAACGAACAAACAAACAAAACAAAAACCAACCAAACAACAACAACAACAATCAGAGACTTTTACTGTAGAAATACATCATTATAATGAAACGAAACATAACATAACATAATCTCTGGTGTTTATTAGGAAAATGCCTCAGGCTGTTATCCCAGAGTTTTCTGCTGTTTCTTCATAAGAAAGACATGCAGGATTTCTGAAAGCAATTTCTCATGAATGGTTGTAGCCATGGATATAGCTGTAGACCAAGCCTCCAGAGGATGCAGATTAGAATATAAAGGATTACAATACAATAACATAAAATAAAAATAGAGATTAGGGAAATTCATTTGCTGTAAAATTGAAACAGAATTTAACTTTGAAAGAGGTAGAATCCTGGAAGGAGTATATTTCCTTTTTGGGTAAAAAAAAATACCCTCTCTATTATAAAAAGCTGCTGCATAGAAATAGATCTTAGAATTTTCTGAGTCAAGACTGCAGAAGTTTTTGATTGGTTCCCAAGTGGAAGACATCCCACTAAAAGAATCCTGAATTTCTTGGTACTTTTTTAGCTTTGTTTAACTTTAAAACAATCAGGAATAATCAGAAGTTAAGACTGTAACAGAAGATGATAACAAGATGAGGAAACAAATACAACAAACAATATACCTACATCTAAGGGTTTAATCTGCAAAGTTAAACAAAGTTCTTCTGTTAGAGAAACTGCACTGGTGAAGTGCATTGGTTAATTGCACATCTTTGGGAGGCAAAAAACATTTTAAGGGGGCTTTTAGTTATTTTTTAATCTTTTTGTTTGTTTGGGTATTATGTTTCGGGGGTTTTGTTTGTTTATTTGTTTTTTGTTTGTTTGTTTTAATTCAAGATACAAGAACTACAGTCTCAGTGTTTGTACTTATTTAAACTAAAGGTGTGTCAGGCTTCATAAGCATTGTTGCACTCAAGAGTAAACAGCCGATGAGTCTTCAGAATAAAAGCCACATTTTTACATATCACAGATTAGGCAAATGGCCAGCAAGGTGGACAGAAAAACTTTTTCAACCAATCAAACTGGACATGAGCCAGCTGTACCTTTGCAGCAAAGGCCAGCAGTGCCCTGAGTTACATTAAGCACAGCTCTGCCAGCTGGGGGAAGGCGATTCTTCCCCTCTGGCCAGCTCTGGTGAGATGCTTCCAGTGTTGAGAAGAGCTGGGCTGCCAAGTGCAAGAGAGACATGATGCATCAAGAGAAGAATCATTCTGAGCTCAAATGAAACAGGCTGAAGCATCTTCCCTACAAGGAGTGGCTGAGAGAGTTGAAACTGTTCAACCTGGAAAAGTCTCAGGTGGATCTTACCAGATTGGAAAGAGTGGAAGAGTCAGAGCCAAACTATTCTTCTTGGTATCCACTGACAGGATAATAAACAGGCATAAATTGAAACATGGGACATTCTATTTAGACACACACACACAAAAAAAACAACCCATAACATTCCTGTGAGAGTGGTCATTCCCTGGAACAGGTTGTCCAGAGAGACTGTGGAGTATCCATCCTCAGAGATATTTAAAACCTGAGTTGACAGCCCTGAGCAACCTGCCCTCACTGACCCTACTCTGAGCAGGGAAATTGGACAAGACAATTTCCAGAGGGGCCTTCCAGCCTCAGCTGGACTGTGACTCTGTGAAATTTCATCAGTTTATAGGCTGAGCAATAGCTTCTGGAGGCATTCCAAGACAGCTGTAACAACTCCTAGGAGCTTCTCATCGGTGAAAAAACCTCCAAAGACTTTTTGCACCAGGAGAAACTGCATCCCTTGGCTACTATTTATGGCCAGGATATTTTCACTTTCTAGATGAGAATTTCCCAAGCAAGAGTCAAAAAACCCTTGTGCCTGCAATTGGTAAATTCAGGGAAAAATATGTCAGGCCGTTCAAACTATGCCCTTTATTCAGTAAAGAGAGGATTACTGGTCAAGTAAACTCTTATTCACATTTGTCTACAATATGTCATAAGAAAAAATGAATCAATTCAGCAGTAGCAGCAGCTGGGAAGATTTGGCAAAATGACTATTAAGTCAGATCAAGATAATATGCAAAAACTAGCAAGTTGCCTTGGAGGAGGAAAATATTTATTTAAAGAAACAAAAACAGTAAAGCAAAGGATATCCATAGCCCAGAGAAAAGGGAAAGTCTAAAGAAGAAATAAAGAGAGCCGAAAAAAGCATCAGTAGAAAGTCTTCGTGATCCATAATTCAGCAGCTCTTCCCTAAGAAGACCGGTTTGTCCTTACAAGACAAAATGGTGAACATTCAGTTTGTTTCAAAGCATAACATATTTCCAGTTACAGCTTTTATCTCAAACAGCTGAAAAACCATATTGTGGTAGTCATAGTGCTAAAAATAGAAGGATTTGGGGATTGATTCTGAATATACTTGTTTTCTTTCTGACAGGGAGTAAAGAAAGACTATGTAATCTCATTTATTTTCCCAAGGCAAAAACCTGGCCCAACTGAAAGTCCCTGAAGTTTTTCTCAATCAGGTAGGAAACCATAGAGTAAGGTGATACAAAGTACAAATTCAGTGCTCTACAGAAAGTTGAGGGGACTGATTAAAGCAACAATTATGTATATCAGTACCACAGAGCCACCCTACGTCATTCAGTTGCAAGGTCGCAGACATCATGAAATTTAAAACAATTAAAGAAAAATATTTAAAATTCAGATTTACAATTATTTACTACCTTGAAAAAACCTCTGTTCCCATTAAGTGTTCCACATTCTTCATGAGATAACTGCTTAATCCACCACTTATTTCATAGTATTATATTTTCATCCTTATTCTGCTAGAGCTTTTTAATTATTAGGAAGAACAGACAGAACAGAATCAACTCTATAACATGCTTGTCCTCTACAGACTACTATAAAAGGAATTGTTCTCATGCTGGCGAGAAAACAAGAATCCTTTTTCATGAAAAGTAACTTGGCTTCACCTTTGGTTTCCATTCAACATCCAATGCAACTGAAGCTTTCTCCTCTGTAAACAGAGCATAAGCAGAGCAAACACTTTAATCTGGATCTTCTACATTTTTCAAGAGTGAGTAACCATCAGTCTACCAAGCATTTATAAATGGTGGCTTTAGAATTTGGTGTGAAAATATATCAATTTCTATTTTCAGCATAATTTGCAGGATTTTGAAGGGTGGGGTGGGGAATAAGCCCACACGAATGGAAGTTGACAGCAAATCACATGGAATGAATTAAAAAAAATACTGTTTTCTTGATGCATGGGGCAAAATGTTAATTCCTTTTGGGCTGCTAACAATCTTCACAACATAAAGTTTAAACTGGGTTCATTTAAATCTGTAAGGCTATCTACAAATTCATACTCAATTCATAACAGGTTGGAGACTTCTGAATTTCTTCTTTTTTTTTTTTTTTTTTTTTTCAGTTGGGCAGATTTAAGGAGTTCCTTCCAAGCTGGTTAGGATCACTGATCATTGTGGTCTCTGAAGCAAGGAGTGCTGCCTTCCTTCTCGATTCCTACCCTGAACAGACATCCTCATGTTTCATGATTGGCTTTGATTTAGATAAGACAGCCTGGAAAGGCTTGGGAGACTCAAGACTTCATAAACCCAGGAACACTACAGACAGAATAGCTATACATCCAGCAGTATTTTCTCCCATACTGAGGAGATGGGCACACTTTTCAGTTATTCCCGACTTCAGCATAACTCATTTATGACAGAATGTCTCCTGGATTCCATCAGCGTATTGACAGTGTTTACCATTCAGACACTTCATGAGGTGCACTCTTAACACCTCAAAAAAACCTGACTATGTAATATTACCAATCTTCACAATAATAATAATAATAATAATAATAAAAGGAATGCAATTAGAAAAAAACTAATAGTTTTTCCAACAATTCAGCTAAAGCCGGGAAGCTGGGAGCTTTGTTCAGAGATAAAATAATTTATGAACAGTCTTTTACAAGGAACATGTAATTTTTATTTATTTATTTATTTATTTTTAAATGAGAGAAAAACATAATCTACTGAAATACATGTGCACTGAAAGAGCTGGAATAGGGTTGGAAGCAGGACAGATGGACAGAAACCCTAGAGTTTTCCACAGGTCTTTTGAAGCATATGCCATCAGCAACTGGGTCAACATAATCACAGATCATGCTGCTGCAAGAATGTTTATTAGAGAAATGTACAAATCTTGTATCCGATTAGGTCCAGTAAGGAAATATTCCTTTTTTCCTCCCCTCTCCCTGCCCCCACCCCTTTAGTTTTTCTCCTCATCTCTTGTGACTGCAACCCATGACCTTCACAAGAAAAGGCCTATGCTTTGATAGGCTGCAAGCCCCAAGGACCGGCACAGCTTTCTGGGAGAAAAAACTGTTTCCTTGCTCAAAATCCAATCAAAACCCGAATGTGCCAAGGAAAAAAATAAACCAAGGACATCATTATTCCATCTCATTGTGATTTGGCTTGCCTTCAAATCACATACCCAGTATATCTGAAATAGCAGCAACGCCTCCATTAGCCGAGCCTTCCAGCACTTTAATCAAAGTATCTTTCAGAATAAAGAGGCAGAAATGTCAAATTCCAATCACCCTTTAAATTCCTCCAATTCCCTGCACTACACAAAATTAAAAGCCTTACGCGTGGCTAATTTCCCTTACAACTGTGTATGCACGCAGGCACTCGGCCAGAGGTGGCGGGCACCCATTTTAGATGTGGCAAGGCGCCAAAGGGCAAAGCGAAGCAGGCAGACCCCTGGTGGGTACCACAGACCCACAGTGACACGCTGGAAGCCCTGACATCTCAAATGGGAAGGCAGCCTCCACACTGTGCAGGAAATGTGTATTTGTTGTCTTCCATTAGGACAGTGCTACATATCTTATCCAGTGTATGCTTCAAGGAAATACTGGCCTGCCTTCTTTGTAAGATTACTTTCTCAGTCTTTACCAACAGCAAGAGAAATTATGTGGTGAAAAGAAGCAAGCAGAGAGAGTTTGATGAGTCCAGCTGGAGCTCTGACTCAGATGGCTCTTGTTCTATGGGTCCCTAGGGGTACCCCAGGATCTTTTAGAAAAGGCAGAGTAAGAGAAATGGGTTCCTCGTTTGCATCTTCATTTAGGTCATATCTCTACACACTGAAGAATTTCAAGCTCCAAGCAGCATATATAATTCTTCGTTTATTTTGTTTTTTTAAAAGGAATCTCCAAGCCATTGGTATACATCACAGAAAAATACTGCAGAAAACTACCCTAAGGACTAGCATATTTATTTAATTTTTCTACAAGAAAACTTTCATGCCTATCATTTTCATGACTAGACTTAATTCTAATTTATCTGTTAAGATAATCATCCTTTAAAAATACGTTCACAAAATGTGCTACCTTAATTGTTGTCATGTAACATATACTGATGTAAGTATATATTCAAAATTATAGGGACAGACCCTTTTGCTCAAATCCGACTTTCTTCTACACATGCCTGCAACATTTACAAACATTTTCCATTTAGGAATGAAAGACTGCAAGCAAATGATAAAAAAATAATCTTAAAGATTTAGATTATTTAAAAACATAAAACACAGAAAGAAAGCACCAGGAAACCTCCTAGCTTCATACGCTAAATAAAATCCTTAGATTAAAACAGGACTTGCAATCAGAACAAAGGAAGAACATGACTTTCTTAAAATTCAGACAATCTGTCCTGCAAAACACATCATTAAAATCTTTTCCAATCTGTTGCAAACAAGATACAGCAAGAAGCACAGAGTGCAAGGCTTTGTAGTATCTGCAATGTGTACCACGAACCAAAACAAACATCTTATCTGCTCCACATGTTTTCCCGGGAAGATGAACAACCACGTTCTCTGGTGCAGCCCAGCTGGCAAGTCTCTCTGCAAAGCCACAGTCTGCTAACCATCATTTCTTCTTTCCACAAAGCTCAGGCTTTGATAAAGCAAAATTATTTAAAATTCCCGATGCTGTTCTACCTCCCCTCACAGTGATCCAACATTATCACAAGTGCGTTCTCCTTGACAGCACTGTGATGCTACAGACTTCTGCTAAATTTATTGAGGTGTCCTTTCAGTGGTTAGCTATAACACAGTACAGTGGTTATCTTCCTAAATGATGATTATGCTTTTGGGTAACATTTAATTGAAAATGTATTGTGAAAATCTACAAGTCAATCTTTTCAAATCAAGGCTGCTTGGTTCACAATCCAGTTGAATGTGATTCTGTCTATCAGTAATCCATGACAAAGATAGATGAGCTTAATCCTGTCCCTTGGATGATCATGGAGAAAAGCTCACCCCTTTGGACAAATCTCAGACTCAGATAATTTCACAGTATTCGTTAAGGGCTAACGTGCTTTGTGTTTGTTTCTTTTCTCAAATATTTTAAATATTTTACCTTTTAGTTATAAATAACTGAAGTAAATTATATACTACTATATACTACTAACAAAATAATTTACCCTTTTTCCCTAAAAAAAAATTAAAAAATGAAAATAAAAAAAAATGAAAAATAGCAAAAAAGGACATTTTCACATGACTTTCAGTTTCACTTACATCATGCTGCCCTGCAGTGAAGTGAGGTAAGGTCAGTACTGATGCTGGGGACCAGGGACAAGGAGATGACTCTAGGTCTGAAAAGTCAGGACAGCATATGCTGGGAAGAGACTTCACCAGCTGTACTTTCCTCAGTCCATTATCTGAGCAGATTTGCAGCCATCCTCTTCCCATCTCACTGAGTTGTCTCCATCCCTGGCGCATTGCATGACCCAACAGAAAGGGTCTCAGCAGGGTAAAGCAACTGGTGCTGACAAGCTAGCACTAACCTGGGGCATGAATTAGTGCCTTGCAACATCATTTTGAAGGTGGCATCCACTGGCCAAGCTCTCAGAGAGCATCACCTAGTTTGGTTTTCTCCCAAAGGGATGAAGCATGTGCACTCTGGGACAGCTATCAGTACACAGTAATAAGCAGAGACATTGGAGAATTAGCTTCAGAATCACACTGCTGACCTGATCTAAAATGCAAATCTAGATGGACCCCTGCTATAGTAACACCATAGCTGGTAGGACAGCCTTATGGTCACTACATTTCCAGCAGGTTTCATTTCTTTCCTGCACTGGCCCTAGTTTGAGTATTAATTCTATTTTCAGTCACCACTTTGTGGAAATCCAAGCAGAAAAAGAGGATGCCTGTGTGAAGAGTTTGGCTCCATTTCAGAGTAAGGACACAAAAAGAGGCTTCTATCTGCCAGAGAGAGAATTGCTGCATACAATACTGAATACCCCAGGGATGGTGGCTTCTCAGATAAAGTTTACAGTAATCTCATCTTAATTAAAACCAAATGAAATTGATGATATCTCATTTCCCTGCCACTTTATTATTTGGGGGTGACTGTCAACAAACCTGCAGAAAAGATGGCTTCAAGCATTCTCCACTCAGGCTGAACTACTCAGTTCATGGAAGGGCTCAAGAAAGAAACGAAGCTCAAAGTGGTAAATATCTTCGTGAAAGGCCATTCTTATCAGAAGTAAGAGAAAGCAGGAGACAGAACCTTTACTGCTGCAGTGTGGGGAAAGAGAGGAGAAAAGGCAGAGGCAGACAGGGTTTGAGAGAAGACTTGAAAAGAAATGGATTTTAAAAAGCAAAGCTGAGGTATAAGTGACTGCTCTCAGCTCTAACACCAAGAAGTTTTTGTCCAATGCAAAAAAAGAAGCAAATCAAGCACATGGAACAGGTGGGAGACGTGGCCCATCCTAAGTTAAAGGCTGTGGGAAAATCTGAGAGGATTATTTTGGACACACTTGTGATGCAGTGCAGATAAGGGCTTTCCATTTTTAATTGAAATGCTACTATAAAAAACCTTCACAACATGATACCAGATTATATTGAGAAAAATGTCTTGCCCTTTAAAAGAGTCAGGATACAGGTGAGGAAATCTATTCAACTAAATAATTCCCAAGAAGCACCAGGACAGCTCCCTTTCATTTTAGATACAAATGTAGTTATGTGACACGATTTAGCAAGTGATTTAATGGCTCTTGTCATGAATGCTATTCATCTGCTAGATGCAAATCTGGTTTGCTATTCATATTTTTCAAAAGCTCTAACGCAGCTATTTTTTTTCTTTCTTTCACCTACTACATCTTTTGAGTGCAATTATAACTTCTGTGCAAAGCAGCAAAGATCTTTCAGCCTTACTTAGTGAGCACCCACCCATTTTCCCTTGCTGCTCCCTCTCCTCCTCGAGGCTGAGCAGTTGGGCTGATGTTGTGACTGTCCTAGAGAGAGAATTGATGGAAAAAGGAAGGTAACAAATTCCTCTCAGAAGAGGACAGGTGGAAAGGCTGGGCACAATGTAGTTGGTTCTAGAGTGTGCTCTCTTGCTCATAGGGAGTAAAATTCCTTAAGAAATTCCCATAACACTGCTTACTCTCAAGCCTATCTTGAGAGTACTGGGTATTTTCAGAAGTCACCTGCCTCATTATTTAATAGATGTTGATGCTGAACTCATAAATCTATCCCTTCTTGAACCATCAGAGTGCGTCCAACAAGAAAAGAGTCCTACTACAGCTGAGCCTCTCCTAGAAGCACAAAACTGACTTAAATCTTATTTACAGCAATTCACACCAAGAAAATGTAATCTGATTTCATCTTGAAAAAGGGAACACAAACTATAGCATAAGAGCATTCCTGCACCTTGGCATTTTCTGTTTTCAGCTTCAAAGACACCAAATCTACTGCTATTTTCAGGAAGCTTCATAAGAAGGGAGGGGACATGAAGCTTGTCATACGCTATGGGGGAAAATGACAGTGTGCACATATTCCTTGGCCTCAGAAAAATAAAAGAAAAGCAGGAATTCTATTACTACCCTGAAAGTGGAAGAGCAAAAATAGATTATAAAGCAGAGGGTGGAGACTGCAGGTTAAGTCTGGAGAATATTGACAGTTTGGATTTTTTTTCAGCACAATCTGTTTTGAGAAGCCTGGACTGGGGAGGGAGAAGAAAGATAGCCTGGACGTGTGCTAGATAGATTTGAAAACCCTCTCTCATTCTTTTACTCTTGGCTCTCTTCAGTCTCTTTACTCCCAGCTCCCTCATTTTTTTCTCTTGATACACATAAAGGATAGCTTTAAACTAAGAAACAAGCACACGTCTGGAAAACACGCCTGCTCTTTTCTGGGAAGTGCATGGGAGAGCCCAGCTGCCACCCCCTCGCTCGGTTGCCACCAGACAGCTCAGTGACAAGAGAGATCCCTTACAGCCTAAGTTAGCATGAGGCAGGGAAATGGCGTATGACATTAAAGTTCAAAGCAGCTGATTACACCTCTGATGTGTTGCCAGACTGTTAAACCCAATGACACTCTTTTTCTTTTTTTTTTTTTTTTTTTTTTTTTTTTTCAGCTATATTGATCTGTTTTCTCAGTAGTTTTTCTTAACCCCACTCTTCAACAAGTGGAAAACCTCAGGAAGAAATGTATTATTTGTATTCTGAGGAGAGTTGAGTACTATTTCTGGAATACTTCTTTTATATATAATGAACAGGATTTACCCCCCTAACAGAGACCAAAACATTCTCTTTATTTCCCCCCCTCCCAGTACTCTCCTTTAGGCTCTGGAAGTAAACATTTAAAAATGCATGCTGTTAGTGGGTTGCATAGGACTATGCCGCTCTGTCAGAGCGAACACTGTGATCAATCACATCGGGCTGTTCGTACTTACAGTCATCTTCCACTTCCTCATACCAAAGCACGTGAGCAGACATGAATTTTCTCCACAAAACGGAGGAAAAGAAAATAACAGTAAAACGCTTCTTGGCAAAGTATATTCCCACTTTGCTGCTTCAGTCGCTTTCAAATGAGGCTCGTCCCCTGCAGATTGACAGCTGTGTGTGTTTCCACCTTAAACCCCGGTAAGTTCGCAGGGCAGCACACAGCGGGAGCCCCGGTGGGATGGAGCCGGCAGGGTCCGTGCTGGGCAGGGCAAGCCGGGGATCCTCGCTGCCACCCAGCCGGCACAGTAACTCGTGCCCTGCTCTTTGGAGGCCCCTACATGTTTCAAATTCCAGGACTTGCGCAGAAGCAATGCTCAGTGCTTCCCTCAAAACGAAGTTGATTTCCCATAATAGGACAGCCCATGCACTCTACATATAAGGATCTGCTTCTAGGGTGGCATGTGTAGTGGATTTAAATTAAGTGTTGCGGGTTTCCAAAGTGTGTTTAATGCTGCAGAGTGGAATGAAGATATTTCTTTTGCCCAGCTGCCTTTAGTCTACTGTGTAGGAGATCTCCCCCTCCACAGCCAATGATCCACTGCCCATCCCCTCCCTGTTTAGGAGAGGAGTAGCAGTTCTTTGGTGTTCCAACCACTCTGCTAAGCAGAGGAAGAAATAAAAAATAAAAATTAAAAAACGAAAGAAAGAAAGAAAACACTTCTGTTCCCAAACTGTGTAAATACAAACACAGGTTGCAGTAAGTCTGTACCAGCTTGGAGAGAAGAAAAACTATTGACTTACATTTGACCTTTCCACTCCCAACAAAACCATGTAGTACTGCTGCTAGACACAGCCCAGGAATAAGTTGCAGAAGAAACAGAGGAGTGCATGGAAACATTCCTTAATTCCCAAACCCCCAAAACTGCATATCCCAAGCAGGTGAGACCTGGGCTCGCCCCTTCCTCTGCATCAGCCCAAGGCCTCCTTAGTTTCTATGGGAAAGGAAAAGCAGGCATCCACAATAATACTTTAGAACTGGACTGCAGCTCCTCAACTCAAGCCCAGACTTTTATATGGCTACTTTCTAGTATATATATACTTCGTAAAGCACATATGGCCATAAGGAATCATTATTAATTCAGTGCTTCATTTGAAAAGTCATTTGAAAGAACACTCACTTTGCTCATTATTCTTTACAGAATCATCTTTAAAAAAATGACCAATACGCTACTCTGCTTTCAAGCCTGAAGAGTCCTAATGGTGATTACATACTTGTAAGTAAAATCCTGGATTATACAGAAAAAATAAACATAGAAATGAACTGCATAATATACCTTTATGGCCACTGGTATTTTCTACATCAGTAGTCAAATTAATACCCTGGAGAACCTGGATGTACAGTACATGCCAACAGACTCCTAAGGATTAATTTGCAGTCCACAGGAACTGCAAGTCATGAACTGATGTAGAAAATAATCTGGAGCGAAGCAGAGCACTCTGTGACAGCAGCAGCATTTTGATTATTTCAGGGAGAAGTGAACCAAGCAAACTCAAACTGCTTATTGTGCAAAAGTTCTTCTAAAATATTCACAGTCACCCTTGATAACACATACTGATAATATCTGAGGCTCAGGAATGTATGCACTTAATGACCAAAAGCGAAAGCCATCTCGAGAGTAGATCCCTAGTACTGGCACTGTGATCCTCCTGACTCGTATCCAATTCAGTCTTCCAAGGTGACAAACTTTTTATTCAAAACTTTCCAGGTACGTAAAGTATGACTAGAGGGCCTTATCCTTGACAGAGCTCTACAGTCTGCCTCATATTTAATTCCAGTCATGGCCCACTGAATTCACATGGAGTATTCATCTTCTCTGACGCTATATTTGAGACCACCAGAGAACATCAGACCAGGCTCTGCAGGAAATATTACTTGATACTTTCTTCTAAAACATAGCTCAAATAAGTGGCTGGTGACAATACATACAATAGCTGGCATACCAAACAATCCTTCACATGCAAGAAACCCAGTTTTGCTACCTTCTTCTTGCACGGTTGCAGAACCGTGAGAGAGCCCCAGGTGACCAGAGAGGTGCAGAAACATTCAGCCCAGAAATATTCCCCACCTGCTACTGAAACTTCATCACTCAATGGGAAAAAAGTCAAGATCTGTTGGACCACAGGACTGTTTGGGAATAGCAAAAGTCAGTATTCATACCTGTGTTTTGGGTTTTTTTGTTTTTTTTTTTTTTCAGCTGTGCTTTCTGGTTTGTTTGGTTTTTTGTTTGTTTGTTTTGGGTTTTTTTTTTGAGGAGAGGGTTGCTACAGAAAATTGAGAAGCTTTTAAAAATTAAAGACTACTTTCAGCACTGGTTTCAACACAGAAACTTCAACTCTACTGAACAGATGTTTGATATGCATCTGCCAGTCCCCGCTGGCCAACACAGCATACATTTATAATGCATGTATAACCTGGAACTGAGTTCATGATTTTGACACATCAACTTTCCTTGAAAATAGTTGCTGTTGGTGTTGGGTTTTTTTTGCCTGAACTCGTATTAAAAACTTGAACTGTCTTCAAAAATAGAAAGCAAGCCACCGCCCCGCTGTAGATCTCTGTCAGATAATTTCTCTATGCCCAATCAATGCCGAGATTAGAGGCTGCCTGTCATGCCATTCCTTCTAGTAAGGCACTGTAAGGAGCAGGCTCTGACCAGCAGCGCAACTGCTGAGTGCTCTGAGATCACAATGCCTGGGCTACAGCTGTGGGGAAAGGAGCAAGCCTGAAAAGCACAGAGAGGGTGGGCAATCTAGAAAATCTGGAACAGTAAAGAGGCATGTTTTTAAAAAAATAATAAATAAAAAAAAATAAAAATAAAAAAAGATAATAGCTGCTGCTCTACTTTAAAGTTGTCTCCTCTTTCACAATCAGTAATGGGTTAAATGAAAGAAAATCATCTGCTCTGTAGTAATGATTAGGGTGATTTCTGCTGTCCATTAACACTTAAGAGAAGCTGTTTGTTTTGCTGCTTGAGAAGTCCTTTCAAAACCCATGTGTTGATAAAGTAAAAAATAATTCCTTTCTAATAGCAAAAGCATGACAGGAATGCAAAACTGGAGACAATTCAGAAGAACCCAGTAACAATTTGAAAACAAAGCCTAACAATAAACTGCCTGACCAGGGACTATTTAGGAGGATGGATTCAGTAGACAATGGATAAAATGAGAAATTTGGGGTTTGATTCAAGAAATATTAAGATATTACAGTTGTTGGAATAACTTACATGGAAGGACAGGTCCCCAGTTAGGCATAAAGAAATCAAATAAGAAGTTTGTGTTAACGGCCTTCGATTAACTCATCTTCTATCTCAGTGCAATTTAGTATAATATAAATGCAAAAACAAAAACAAAAAAAGAAGACAGAAAATCCACAGTGTAATTTATATCATCTAACTACATATCCTTTTCTGTTAAGAGATAAAACAAGAAAATAACAAATAGGTAGCACACCACATGGAACTGATTTACAAATCTCTTATGACTTTTCAGACATCCCACCAGCAAATATTGTCTGCCAATTCAACATCAGGCACAGTGCTTACAGCACAAATCTAAGACATGATATTTTGATTATAATTCCAGAAAACATTTCAACCTTTATTCTATCATGTTTTCAAATCCTTGCCAAAGCTGACCTAAAAAAAAAAAAATAAAGTAATACAAGACTGTCACTCAGATCAACCACTAAGCTCACAACACAGTCTCTTCTGTGCTCTTGCCAGTATTTGCAAATCTATCACATCAATCTGTGTGGGAAGTGCTTAGCTCTAGGGACTATGGGACTGATGCAAAGGGAGAAGTGGGATGGGAATCTTTTAAGCACTAATGCACAGCGTGTGGTTTTGCCCTGGTGGTATATTGGCTCTGAGTCTTTTTCTTATTCACTTCCTGTCATGAAAAAATACTACTTGCATGTCAACAACAGAGAGAAAAAAAATCAACAGCTTTATCACAGCAGAAGTAAACATGGAACTTCTGATTTCCCTGTGAAAACAGCAAGAAAAAAAGAAAATCTTCCTAACATGAGTAACCAAAGCAGAATTTCTTACTTTCATTTCTCAGCCTATTTTTACTTCAAAAAGAAATACACTGTAGAGTTTGTTAGTACAGGTTGCAGTGTTTTTCTTTTCTCCATATGCTTATTTGATCTGTAGACCAGAAAGTAAAAGACAAAAAATCCTTTGCTCTAAATTCTGAAGGAAGCAGTAGGTTTTGGTTTTTAGATTAGCAAACATTAACTAATTTATAACTTGAAATTTTGTAGTCAATATAACAAGGAAGGCAAAGACCTCTCATATGCAAGTGGTTGTAAAAAAACACCCACTTTTTACATCAATATAGTTCTATTTCTAACAACATTTCTGTTTGAAGCAATACTTTAACATATAAACAAGCATACTATTCCATTACTGCGTTTGTGTTCTCTCCAATCTATCTCCTTCATGCCACATAGCTGCAGAATATGGTTTACCCCCATTCTGGAGAACATCTTTAGTGGTTTGGTGGTTTGTTGTAGCAATGGTAATGGGAGGATGGTTGGACTACATGATCTTGTAGATCCTTCCCAGACTTGTCATTCTATGATTCTATGATTCTGTGATATGTGCATATCTATTTATCTTTTATGAGAAGACAGTTCAACAAAGTTGCAAACAATTACAAGCCCTAATCAGTAAGAAGAAAGAACTGAAGCAAAAAAACATGAACAATGATTGGAAGATGTTTGAAAACATTGTCTAGGCACCTACCTGACACTATTAAACAAGAAGTTCCTCCAGTTGAAAACAAATGGCAAACAAAACCAAATAACCAAATTTCGTTCAGAAGGAAAAAGGAAAAGTGCATAAAATTCCAAGCTGATTGCAAAGAATATCAATAAAAACTGAGAGTTAGTTGTGAACCAGAGTCGGCGATCCATACATAGGAGACAGAGAGACAGAGAATCCATCTAGGTCTGCAGGCAAGCTGTATCAGCTCTGCTAAAAACAACTCAAGGTCACTTTGCATAGCAAATGTGTTTGCTGCTAACATAAACACAGATTTCTGTAGGGAAACACAACTCAAACTCCAGCTGCCTAAGTAGTATTCCTGTCACCTCATCATGTACTCCCTGAGTTCCAGTCAGTGTTTCAGCCGTGGCCAATTCTGACACTACACCATGAAAGCCATGGACAAATTAGAGAGCATTTAGCATCACAGATATTCAAGCAGTCAAGCTTTCTTTGTAAAGAAAAACTGAAGGAACTACAGTGTTTAGTCTGGAAAGGAGGCAAAGCAAAGGGGTATACAGCTGCTGCTATGCACTGTGCAAAGTTGACAATGTTCTATTATTGTTCACATGTAGCAAGAAGGACCTCATTTGGGTAAAGCTAACTTGCCTCTGGTATCAGGAGAAAATTGTGAGAGTATCATTACATACAAGAAAACACAGCCCTGTAAGCTGAATTTTCTAAGAAAAAATTAAGAAATTCTTTCAAGTGTAACAAAGGACATTTAATCTACCTCAACCCTTGCAATAGAAGAAATCTAATTTATCTCACATCAGTATTTCTGTAGCTCTCCTAAACAAGAGTTACAGACTAGTTAATACAACCTGTCACATACATTTCAAATTTGTATTCATCTCAGGCAAAATTAATTGTGCTGATAAAGGAGAGCAGTCCAATGGATACAAGAGTACAAAGGCAATCTGGAGACCTACGTTTCATTAGCAGTTCTGCCTGTCACTCATCGTTGAACTTCATTTTCTTTTTTTATTTCTCATGTAGATAATGAAGAACATACAAGCTAAACAAGTGCTAAACACTACCATGATTAATTACTGCTTAAGATATGTGACAAGCAGTTTAAAATATAGGACTGTTAAGGGCCCACGTTTTAATTACATTGATTTCACCTTAAGTCCCCCACATGACTATTGCTCAAAGCCATAGTTACAGTGGCAAAAGACTGTCACATTAAATCTTTGAAGACTGGGTTATTATGACAGCAAATTATGATGACAAAATTCTGTTAGTTTAAGTCTAATGAGACATTACTACATACACTAGGATGAATGTTAAATTATTTCTGTGCAGGTCTATATGCAGGTTAGTACATCACGATGACGGCAAAATGAGGTTAATGCAAGTCTGCAGAGTTGACATTACAAATGTCAAGATGATTGCACAATACTACTGCTACAAGTGATCTGTGGATAAAAAATAGGCCACTAAACACCAAAATGTTTTGGGGGAATGTAAAAATAATCTAACGTAAAATAAAAACAAAATTTGAATCAAGGCAAAAGACATACTGGATACTACTGCTTCAAACCAAAGCCTTGCCAAATTGGCCAGTGTTATCAGGAGGGTGAAAAGTCAGGATGCCTTACAAATCATTGTATAATAAATAAATAAAACAGTGAATTACTAACTGCATCACTAGGAAAACCCTTCTACTAATAAGAAGCAAATGACTTTATAATAAATATCGTATAATAAATGTATCACATCATATAATGAATATAAAAGAGATGGTTTTCCTATTACATTTGGCACTGGTACAGCCTCACCTTGAATACTGTGTGCTGCTCCACCATACTGAAAGGATGTAAGAGTTGCTATGCTCTACTTCTGAGAGTTGATGGCAGGACACGTGAGAACAGCACAAAGCTGTGTCAGAGACTGGACGTTAGGAGAAATTTATTTATACTATGAAAGTGGTCAAACACTGGAAAAGGATTCCTAGCAAGGTGATAGAAGCCCTAGGCCTGTCAGCATTCAAGAGATATTTGGACAAGGCCCTCAGCAACATGGGCTGACTGTTGGTTAGCCCCAAAGTGGTCAACCAATTGGATCCCATCTCTTTAAGACCCTTCCAGGTGAACTGTTCTATTCTGTTATGTTCTAACTATTAAGATTTTTTGAAAAAGGCTTTGAGATTACTGTCCTGCAACAGAATCTCTTCACATCATGGAATTCCTTTCTGAATTTACTAATATTAATATATTTCTCTCTTACTATCTCCTGCAGTTACGAACTATCTCCAAACACATATTTATCAATTATTTATCAATTAGGCCATAAAGAAATTAGTCCATTCTCAGGTAAATTCAAATGTGTAGGATCTACAATATCATAAGGTTAACTAGATTACACATTTAAGCTACTAGTTATTCACACTATTTTAGATGATTAGAAAACTAAAAAGCACATTTTCCTAATGCAGTGTTTAACTAGGGATTGTAACATATCAGGAAAAAAAAAAAAAAAAAAAAAAAAAAAAAAAAAAAAAACCAACCACTAATCCAAAAACTGAAAAAAGTATTCTTTTTCTTCAAGTCCGTTCTCCCAACTTTCTAGCTACTGCTAAATACAAGAGGTGCACTTGATTACTAGTGTGGCAACAGTAGGTAATCATGTATTCCTTCAAAAGACTGGCACATCCACCTATCTATCTATCTATATATATTTCCATTAAGATAGGAGAAGCACCTTATCACTCTGAATATGTGATCCCCGATTCCTGATCAATTACAGTGGTGACCTAAAAATGTGTTTTGGTTAAATAACAGGCTTTTTCAAGGAGTTCAGGTAGTGCCTGACCTTTAGTACAAATCATGAATAATTTTCTTTCATCCAATACAGAGAAAGATGAAAAATGCACTTTTCTAGAAAATTTAGTATTTTTTGTTGGGCAAGTCACCCATCTTAGTCAGCAAAACAACAGAATGACAAACTCACATTAAAAATAAATTTAAAAGGCAGCTCATTTCAGAGATATGCACAGAGTAGCTTGAGATTTTTCAAGGTTTCCCAAATAGTTTAATGGCTAGTAAATTATAGTCAGAGTACAGAAAAGCAGATCAAAATGGCAGGTACAAATTAAGATATCTTCAGAATGAAAATTGCAACAGTCTTTATCAGTGCATAAATGCATTAATAATTAAATATATAACATCTTTTAATGAAGACACATAAATAAAATTTGATGGCAAGTACCTTTTAGAAGACTGGAAAGTCAGTACAGCCAACTACTTGCTAATTTGTCTAACTGCAGTGAACTTATGTCAAGTGAAATTAATTGTGGATCTGAACCGTAACATAAGAAAGGAAGCAGACTGAAAGCAGTAAGGGAAAACCATGCAGTGCACCTTCACTCTGTCATCTGATTAAAATGGTTTTTTTTTAGCATGTTAGTTGCTGATGAAATGCGTATGCAAATGTCTGTGTTATTCAATGTGATGGTTAATAAAAATCCAAAGGGATTGTGAGCTGTGGGTAAACAACTGGTTTCTGTAAACACATTTCATTTAAGTTTCAAATAGAACTGGGGAAGCTTTATTAATAACACAGAAAGCAGTAATAATTGACAGGTTTTGTTAAAGATCCTCTTACACGCAGCCTTATTACTTTCATGAGCAAAACACACCTCAAGATATTTTTATGCGGTAAATCATGGATTATCCACGTTACATAAGTAAAACTAGTTGGTATATTAATGCTTAGGAGATAACGGCAAAGTGAAAAAAAAAACAAACAACAAAATAAATGAATCCATGTAAAGACAGAGAAAACAACTTGTCTCATGTAGAAGACAACATCAGCAGAAGATTTGGAATTATTGCTTACAACTCCTGTAGACTTTTCAGACAGACACAGGTGTTTGAATTTATTAATCCCATACTACCTTTGGTGCTTCACTGTAATTCACCTGTCTTATACTTGCTTCTTCCATAAACACCAGGTGAGAACCACCAACTCAAGCTGGTACCAGCCACTGTCAAACATTTCAAATGCCTGTATAAGCACCAGAGTTCTTCCCTGTCAGTTCAGCCCAAGTAGTAGCTTACTTTTTCACATTAACACAGAAAAAAAATATTTCACATTAAAGAATTCTGTCACTCTGCAATCGACTTTTTTTCCCCAGTTTTATAAACAAACCTACAGTCGTCTTCTTATAAGGTCATTCCTAATCAGTACATAAATGAAAAGTGAAATCAAGGCTACTAATACAACTGGAAAAAAATACATATGTATTTAAACCCAAAATACACAAATAAACTAGAATTAGTCTAATTTTACATATTCCAAGTACAAATTACATCTAAAACCACAGTAAGTAACATGGTAAGTTATAATGTTTCACTATCGGATCAATGAAAAGTATAAAATGCAATATCCACTTTTTCTCTTGAAAAAATGACTAATTAAAAAACAAAAAAGAAGAAGAAAAGGCTTTTTTTTTTGTCTTTCTCAAACATGTATGTCACCTGTTGCATTTCACAGCAATCACTGCCATGGACGGTTCACACACGAGCAACATTTAGGTCATTAAGTGGATTTTAAAAATAAAAAAAATAATAAAAAAATATAAATGAGCCAAGTTTTCTCATGGTCCTAAAGGTATTCAGGGAAATAAAAATGAAAGTTGCCTGCGCAGAGATGCAGAATCATCTCAGAGTGTCAAATAGGCGATAAAAAAGACAGATTACATTCAGTATCGAGAATATGTCAAGAAAAAGAAATCTCAAATTTATGTACTCAGCATGGGTTCCAAACTACTTATTGTCACTCAGGAAAGGGATTGTGAGTTATAAAGGGTCTATGAAAATATCAACTCCATCTTCAAAGCTGTCAAAAAGTAAATCAAACGCTGGCTATTACTATGACAAAAACAGAGATCACCATACACAATATCATTATAATATTATTTAAAGTCTTCAGATGTTCATTCTTTGAAAACTGTGGGTTGTTCTACTTCCCCTACCACCAAAACTATAATATCAGAAAAAGTAAGGACAACAGAAATGACTGAAGACTAGAGAGAAATGTCTTCCCTATGAAGAATGACTTAAGAGTCTTCGAGGTAACGTGAGGGGAGTGTGAATGAGCACAGAAATTGGGTCCTCTCAACCTGACAAAAAGGAAGACATTTCTCACTGGTGGTACATAAAAGAGTGCAGAGACTGCATACAGGGACCAGTTATCTAAACCATGTCAGCAAGGAGAGGAGCCTTAGATAGGCAGGAACAAATCTAGGAAGTCCTGGTATCATCACTGACAGTTCTGCAAGACCAGCAGCTTATTGTGCAGAGTAGACAAAAAAGTATCGACCCAATGGTGGACAGCCTTCTGTGTGCTGAGAGCAAATCAGAGGATGTCATTTTGCTGCTACAGAAACCTGTTGTGTGTTCATACCTGGAGGGCTTTGTGAAGTTCTGATCTCCATGAGGATGCTTCAGAGTTAGAGCAGAGCAATTTTTAAGTACTTGGGGAAACAAAGCCCCTGTCTTAAGCAGCTGAGACTCAAACATTTGGGACTGATCAGTTGGAGAGGAGATGCCTCAGGAGAGATAGCAGTAGGGTTTCCAAAGCATGAAGGAAGATGCATACAAAAGTTATTTACTCATAAATATTTAAACACAGCAACTTATAGTCCTAGATCAGTTTAAAATGCATCAAGAAAGTAGTTCTTTAGCCACTGGTAGTTTGTTTCTGGATTCTGCTGCCCAAGAAGATCATGAAGACATATCTATGTGCTGGTTTAAAATAGGATTAGGTAACTTCATGGATAAAGAGATGTATAAACAGATACTAAATGACATAGGACAGAATGTAACCTCTAGTGTTTTAACAGAATAATTGCAGATGCTGGGAAAAGATAAAAATAAATGGGCCTCAGAATGTGGTCAGGCTCATGTACTCTGACTCACATATCCTGTTGCCATCTGCTGAAACAAATAATTCTCGATTGACTACTGGTCTGACCAAGCAGGACATTTTGTATGAACCTAAGTAATTTGAAAAATGAAGAAGTACAAATCACTAAACAATGAGTCTCTGTAGAAAATGAGCATAACAATATTTCAGTGTCTCTCATAGCACAAAAAAAAGATAGGAAATAGAGGAAAAATGAAGGAGTATCAGCAATTAGTTCATTCAAAACTGACATAAAGAAGTACTTCTTCACATGGCATGCAGCCAGATTATAGGGCTCTGATCCCGGAGGCTACGGATGCCCAAAGTTCATATCCTCTATCTACTGGTGAGCTATGCTGAGAGCTCAGGTTTCACCACAGTGTGTAGCAGTGCAGCACCAGCAGCCAGTCATGATGGACATTCCTCAGAATCTGAACAGTTCTTAAAGAAAAGAGGTTTTGGAACTATCCCCTACTTATGTCCCACTTTTAAACATGGGGTGACATGCAGCAGAAAACATCTTACTGATTCTTTTCACCAGCACGAACTTGGACATTTCTTTACTCATCTGCTCCAGTGTCTCACAGGCAAAACGCTGCCAATAAGTTTCGATGGGAATAGTGTAACACAGGTTAAATCTCTGGCATTGTTCTCATCTTTTGTTCTACAGCCACCTCTGAATTTATGAGTGTTGTATGTTTTCGTACAGCAATGTTTGTGTGACAAAACATTAAAGAGCTTTCAGCTTTTTTACCATATATCCTGCTTCCAATAATATAGCTGGAAGAACGCTCAAGATCAGCATTCAAATTCTCAGCGTGGAGGCAATATTTCATTTCAGTTGAGAGGAAAAACAGTATGTCATTTTTACAACCATCAGTTCCTCAGGTTTTCTGCTTCCTGGATTTCTTTTTTCCAGTATGATTTTGCTGTTTCAATGTAAACAACTGAATGTATCAGTAACAACCCAGATGAAAGTGTGAGCAAGAAAAAAATAATTGTCTACTAAAAAAAGTTATAAATTTTGTTCGCCTTTTCCACAGTTTTTCAAGAAAGAAAGGATATAATTCTGTAAGACACTGAAATGTAGTCATAACTACATGATGCATTCTTGACAAAGCTATAATTGATTTTGAGTATTTAGTTCATACATTTACATTCAGGAGAAAAGACAGATACCAGAATTAGTGAGACATGTGGGACAGAAGTTCTTGATTTACATTTCCAAAACTTCATACAGAATCAAAAAATGTTCCTCATCTCTGAGACTTCATTGTTTAAAGGAAAATATCAAACTTTGCTTCCCAACTCTCAAGCTGACAGTACTTCAGAAATATTTCCTAATTATGCAGTCATTGTACAAAACAACCTTGTTTACTACCGTAATATTTTATATGTTCTTCTTTCTTCCTACCAAATGAGTACAGTTGTCTGAAATCCCAAAGCATGCATCATGTACACATACATCTCTGTGGAACTCAGTTCATGGCATAGGAGAATAAAATGTTAATTGCATTTTCAACATTCATTACTAAAGGAATTGAAATAATACAATATTTTATTTAAAACAGTGTGACTTCCCCTTCTCACAGAGGCTTCATTAGAAGGAAGTAGTTATTCGTTAAAAATAACCATCATAGAATCATAGAATCACTCAGGTTAGAAAAGATCTTAAAAGTCACCAAGTCCAACCACAACCTAACCATACTACCCTAACTAACAAGCCTCAGCTAAATCATGTCCCTGAGCACCACATCCAAACTGCTCTTAAACACATCCAGGGACGATGACTCAACCACCATCCTGGTGAGCCTATTCCAGTGCTTAACAAACCTTTCTGTACAGAAGTTTTTCCTGATATCCAACCTAAACTTACCCTGGCACAACTTGAGGCCATTTCCCCTTGTCTTGTCACCTGCCACCAGTGAGAAGAGACCAACTCCGCTCTTGCTGTAAGCAAATTTCAGATATTGGAAGAGAGCAATAAGGTCTCCCCTCAGCCTCCTTTTCCCCAGACTAAACAGCCCCAGTTCCCTCAGTCACTCCTCATAGGGCATATTCTCCAAACCCTTTACTAGCCTTGTTGCCCTTATTTGAACCTTCTCCAGCACCTCCATGTCCTTTCTGTACTGAGGTGCTCAAAACTGAACACAGTACCCAAGGTGAGGCCTCACCAGTGCTGAGTACATAATGAATAAAAGAACACAACAGTGAATGGTAAAGTGTATATATGCGTTTGGGTGCACGTGTACATACACACATTCAGATATATACACGCATGCACACATACCGAGTTTTAAATCAGAGTTGATATTTTAGAATACCTAAACAGACATGGAATGCGGGGAGAAACTGTAAATATTCAGAACTCACTGCCATATAAAGCCTGACAGAAATAGGGTAACTATATGTGGTGCTAGAATTGGCTTCTAGCTATCTCAGTTTAAATGTATTTAGAAATAGGAGAAAGCTTAAAAACACTGAATTCTTCTACACAGATATAGTCCAGAAAAGTACTGAAGTGCTAATTCTCTAAGGGATAAACATATTGCCCTTCCTGGTTGACAAACTGCATAAAACAGCTAACAGCTTGGAGCTTCTTAATGCGCAGACATCAGCCTGGTCACAATTCAGTGACGGATAATGCAACTCATGAACTAATTTATGTGCCCTTTGAGCAGACAGTTCTTAAATTTCTCTTCTTGGGAAACTGCTAATCTATCAATCCTTGAATCATCTGGGTCTAATCCTTGCTCGGGAAATATTTTCTGACATAATCAACTTAAATCAATTATTGCACAATGGGCAATCTCTTCCTACAGGAGAGAACATTGAGAAGGCATGATGGAATATTTTGCTACTATAAGAATATTACTATAGGAATATTTGGGTTTTCCCCTTTATCATTTCTGACCTATTAGGCCTCAGTGCCTAATACAGTTCAGAAAATTTCACTGATGGGCACATCTTAGTGATTACAACTAGATGATTACTTGTGATGTGATCATAGGATATGTTATAAACAACTACTTGAAATATATTAATTGCAATGTATGCCCATCTCTTAAGATGTTCTCAGCATCTATCTCAAAATTAAATCCCTTCAATACTGTTTTTGTATACATGTTTCATCAGAGTATTCATGCAGCAGTCTGAAATTACAGCCGTGTACTCATCTTCAAGACAGTCAAACATTCCAGTTATCTTGGTGATTTGCCCACATGGGGAACTTTGCACAAAGTAAGGCTGAATTTGAATTTACTGACAATTACTTTCGGCAGACTCCTTATGTGGACACCACAGCATGAAGAAGTTCTTCTGTCTTAACTTAGGTGCTGGTGTTATCTTACACAGAGGTGCTTTTTGGGCTCAATAAAAAGTGTCAGATGAGTGTTAAGCTATTTGTGCGCTGTAAAAAACATCAGTGTTTTGTTTGCCTTTCTTCACTTGCAGATATGCCCTTATGGATTATCTCTCTCTGTCCTTCAGTTCCTTCCCCCTTCAGCCTCACATCTGCTATTTAAAAATAAATAGCCTGCCATTGTAAGGTAAAGATTTACAGGCTCCACCAAAAATATCCCAAGTTTCAAGTTCAAGAGAGGCCGAGGTTGTAATGCATTAAGCCTGTTTTCACTTTCCTGATCCATTCTGCAAGAAGCCTATCTTAAGAATTTCTTTTCATGACAAAAAGAAGCTGTAAACCCAATGTCCTAAAGGCATCTGTTAAAAATGGTTTCTTCAATAACTAGCATTGCCAATAATATGTCTTATGAACAAAGAGCTGTCAAATGCAGTAGGAAAACTTTCATGAAAGAGATGCATCCTCCAGACAGAAAGCATGAGCCATTCCAGAACTTTTCAAGAAATACTCTGTGGCCAATTTTTAACTTTAGCTTCCTTTTGAGCAGGCCTTATAAAATTATTAACAGTTAAAAAATTCCTCCAAGATCCAAAAAAGAAGAAAAAATTAGAATTGTCTTTATATAATACAGAAATAACTTGAGTAAAGCATATAAATAAATGGGAGTTTTGGATGATAATTTGACCACACGTGACATACCAAAGCTTATCAAATTTTCTATTAAATGTAGCTCAGCTTTGATAGGACGCAGTGGTATGGAAAAAAAGAACACCCCTTATCTCTGTCACCTCCTTCTATACAGACATGCATGCATTCACCTGTAATAGAGGTTGATAAATGCATGAACATACTCAGAGCAGTCCATGTCAATGGGACTTAAAAAGCATGTAGAAAGAAAACAGAGAAAAACAAATACATAAAAAAAGATGCCCAGGGGTTGAGAGAGTATTAATAAAAGTCACTATGCTCAGTTATGCTGTCAGAAGGACTATCCATAGAAAGGAGGGATTAAATCATGCTTTCACTGACTTCAGGGAAGGTGATGACATCTGTGCACAGCTGCCCACCAGGCTCATTACAGTGGCTACTCTAATCTGTTCTCCTGTGATTTATCTCTCTTTAGCATGGCCACAGGACTCCTAAGAAGGCTCTAGAGGCTGTGCAAAGCCAGGAGGGGCCCAAGTACTATGTCGGGGAGGATGGATATCAAGAGATATATACATACCCTAGGGGCTGCCCAGAAAGGCTGGGGGCTCCTCAGGCACTAGACCCCTGGGACCACTGGTCCACTGGCTGTTGCCCACTTGGTTTAGCTTTTCCTTAATACTGTACAGCTGCATGGTGTAAGGCCTGTTGCTACACATACTTCTTTAAGAGATGATGATTAAAAGCCATCTTGGCCTAAGAGTTACACACAGCTTTACAGGGTGAGATACCAGGGTGGTGGAACGATTAAGCAAAAACGAGGACAGATCTTATCTTCATCATCCAACTGAACATAAACCAGGAAACAAAGAAGTGGGATTTTTTTTTATTTATTTTTTTTTTTTTACAGAGCCACTGAGAGCCACGCATTGTAGAACTTCTCTCTCCTCTTCCATTTGTATAATTGCAAGGTTATTTGTGTTTTGTTATAAAGTACCTGCAGCTAATTGCAGTAATCAGGCAGAGATTTATTCTGCAAGGAGGAACAACACTGGAGCTGGTGCTGTCTGTCAGATGCTGAAGCTCCCCCACACACTGCAGCTCAGGCATACCAGCCAGGTCAGAGTCACACTTTGCTGTGTAATGAAGCAACCCAGAACTACTTATTCCAAGTCTTGAACTTAATTAGCGGTAGAGCAAGGCAACTAACTTGCAGTGAATAAGTTGACAGTTTTGCTTCTTTCTATTCATGAACCTTCCATGATTAGCACAAATCATTCTTCTAATTATTCACATTTAATTCACTTTCTTATTAAAATAATATTTAGTCCACAGCTCATTCACCAGGAGCACAAGTGTTATAAATGGGTTTATAAATTTTGAATATATGAGTAGATCACATGGCTCAGTGTGGAAGGCTCAGAATCAGAGCGCACAAGCAATTATCTGCAACACTGGACGTCATGTCATATTCCCTGCCTTATATTCTCACCATTGAACAAATACTGAATAAGTCGATTGTCTCTGGCCTATTTAGTCACTTTTGGAAAAGAAACAACTGAGGTAAAAGGAACACATGCAAGAGTTTGTAAGGGCAAACAAACAGCAGGAAAAGCTAGGAATGGAAAGTACTAGGGTATTTCAAATATCATTGTTTTCATGTAGGCTATGCTTTAAAAAGCTGGCAAACTCTGAGCTAGTAACGGATCTACTGTTCATCACTGGGCTCACACAGAGATGCTTCACCTCAAAAGCATACTGATAAAGACGTTCATAAATCCAAGCTGGCATCTGACAGTCCAGTCCATTCAGCGTAACTCCTTCACATGCACACCTACAGAAACTTCACACTGAAAACAGCAGCTTTCTGCTCTGCTCACAAGTGCAAACACTTTCTAAATCTCTCTTCCTAAAAATATCCCATTCTTCCACCATGTTGCTTACAACTGCAACACTCCAGTTCCCTAGAGGCTAACAAAGTAGATAAATAAAGCTATTTCCACTAGAGGACTTAGTTCTGGAAAAGACCACTGACAGCAGCTGTGGTGCCCTTCCAGTGCTGCTGCTCCCCCTCAGCTCCTGCAGCAGGTGAGGGAAAAAAAAATTAGAGTGCTGATGTAACAGCAATTGTGGGGTAAGGAATAAACACTTCAGTCCCTGAGAAAAAACACAGAGAAAACAGGAATGCCTCTAGAGGGTTCTCGATGGGTTACAGAGTGCTCCATGCCTCAGAGCAGGTCCTAGCCCAGCAGGAACCACTCAGGAAGTCCTCGTGTCAGTGCAGCACAGGCATGTGCCACAGGCCTGCTGCCCACAGAGGTCACCTTTGGAAAGGATTTTCTACTAATTGCTGTCAAACAGGCAGTGTTGTGCTACAAAAAAAGACTTCTGGTCTTGCTTGGGAAACAGCATCTGCCATCTTGTGTAATTCTTTCCAATTTTTATGCTATTTTATTTGTACATTGTATACATTATTTACAATATTTTTTCTAGTTCAGAACTAACTGATGGAAGCACCGTTACATGTCATAGAAAAGATTTTCTCTCGCTGGCAATTGAAACGTTTTTTACAAAAGCACGAACACACTTGGGCATATTCTCTTTTAAATATCAAAACTGTAGGCAGAGCACGAACGACATGATATAATGAGAAGTGAAAGGTATAAATGCCTGCCTGCTTTTAAATGGAAACCACGTCTGTCCCCCCCACCAGGTACAACGCGGGCCAGAGGAAAGAAAAGCTGTCGCTGTTGAGATGGGCTTAGTCGAGTGGAGAAGTCCTTCTGTTTGAGGGGAAAAAAAGCACATAGCCAAGGAGCCCAACCTAGTGGTCTTAGAGGCACCTGTCTCTAAGATGCCCATAGTACCTCTTGCCATCAACACATCACCATCACTTTAATGAGCTGTTATGATCTGCTAGATGGGAACTGCTGAATCATGGCCTAAACTTCTGATTAACCACCTGAGGTGAGCAATAAGTCAGCCCTGGGAGCACAGGTGAAGGCAGTTCTCCTGTGCTAGCAGAAGGGGTGGAGCCCAGCTCCACCTCTCCTAGACCCCATTTAAGAGCTGACTACCACTGGGGAAGAATCTGTTTTAGAGATCTCTCTTTGTGAAGAGTTTCAGCAAGTCTAGGGTAAGGGTAAGCTCCATCCATTTTTCACTAACATAACAACTTGTTTACCCTAACTCTTCTGTGTATGTCCTAATTATTACATAAGTATATTAATTGATTACATATCTGCCAACCACAAACTCAACACTAAGCTGAAGTTTTAACTTCAGCAACTATACAAATATCCCATCACTTTGGTAAGATTTTAGTTACCACTGTTAGCCCTGGTCAAAGTTCAGCCCTCTGTAAACCAAAGTAAAATTTTTTTCCAATCAATCAAACTGTTGCATTAATTGTGCAATACCTAACTATGCTCAAATGTATCATGAAAATGCTGTTCCTGCTAACATACTAATGTAGGATGGCTGTTCAGTTGCCTGTGCAAAATGAGCTGATAGCTGTGAATTAATTTACAGAGGACAAGAGACCACGTTGTAAGGAACACAATTATTTTTCCTTTTATTGGTGGAAACTAAATAGAAATGAAAAGTAATGTGCCCTAAACCAGCTTGGTTAAGGAAATGACCCACAGGTCAACACAATAAAGTCTAATCTAAAAAAATAAATAGATTTTAAGAAGAAAATGGGAAATAAAGGAGGGAGTCAAGTGTATATGAAAAATAACCAGTCACGTCCACAGTGATCTAAATAATTCAGTACACAAAATTAAAGTATGTTTCACATCTGCCACCATAAAAGATAAAGGTATCAAGTCTGCTTTAAAAGTATAATGATTATAGGAGAACACTTTTGATTCACACTTTAGCTTAGTTGGAGTGCTATCCCTGTGGTCCCCACAAATAAACATCTCAAAGCGCTCGATTGAAAGAGCTCCAGCTGCAAAGGTTTAATTAACTCAATACAAGCAGCAAACTTTGAAGTGCCACCTGTTACCGATATACTGCTGTGGTGCCAAGTGATCAGTCAAGGTTCCTGCATCCCTCAGCCACCTCCACCAAATGAAATGCACAAAGCTGTTGACTCTATCACTTTTCCTACTTCTAACTAGCAACAGACTCACTGCCACTCGCCCCTCATTGTCCAGCATTGCCCCATCTTCTTGTACTTCTGGGCTTGAGACAACAGTTTAAAAATCAACTCTTCCAGGATTCTAGGCTTTCTGTGCACACTGCTGTGACAGCGCACCACCTGAGACATCAACTGGTTCCAAGCAGATATTTACCAACAAATGCTTCTTTTCAAAATGGAGACCGATCAGTAAAAACCACCAACTGGTTTTGGTTGGTTCATACGACACTCATCAAAAAGTAACAAGAGAAGAAATGCAGTAAGTAGGAAATTCCTCCCTATCCTATGGCTGGTAAGTGACAGCCAGGGCTTGAGGATTCAGTTATGCCACATATACTTTGCCTGATGCTAACTGGGTCTGCCTCATCCTGGGAGACCACCAGAGAGCTGCAGCCATGGCTACAAAGGCAGCAATTTGGGCCCTACAATAGAGTAGCAGTCCTTCCTTTCTATCTAGCGCTGCCAGCCCCTGCAACTGGCTGGGATGCGCTGGCTGTGGGCCAGGCACTGTGGCTGTACTACCCAACCAGCTGAGGAGACACGTCCATTCCTGTCCTTAGATGAGTACCAGGAGAGATTCCGGAGCCTCTGAACCATTGCACATAAAGTAACTGAATGGTTACACACATTGCTGTCTTGGCATTTTGTATTAGGAGGCCTATTACAAGCAACCCAGAAATGATTTTTATTAAAATACAGCAAAAAGCCCATAGTATTTTTTCTTTTGATAGGGAAGTGTTGCTGCTGGCTAGTTTTTCAGTATAAACTCTCTAAAGCTTTGATAGGGGTTATGGGAAAACAACTCATTTCCTCTAAATAAACCACCACAAAATCCGCAGCATTTTTTTTTTTTTTTTCGATTTAGAAAGTTAGCTATACTTGTGAAAAATACATTCTGGGCATTAAAAAAAGAAAATGCTTTTTAATCAAAATATGGAACTCACTGTGTTTTTCATCAGTGAACAACCAAATCCTTTCTTCTGTTGTACTCTGGAGTATTAACAGGTGGCCATAGCCCCTAGCTGCATGAAACTACCATATGCTGCAGAGATCAAAATTAATAAACTAGCAGTACAATATGCCAGTTTATTGTGCTTGTATCTCATTTTAATTCTCCCTGGTGTTTTTATTACTAAGGAGTCATGTTTGGTGATTTTTAGCTTTAATTTCAGAAGTTTCCTTATTAATGATTTTCAATTGCTTGTTTTATTACCATACCACGTAACTTCATGAACAGAAATATATTTTTGATACCACTTGTGCTACTCCGTGACTCCCTGTACTAAAAATTTAGTGGTTTCACATACAATGCATGTCTTAACAGTAGAAAAGGTAACAAATTTCCTCTGATATATGATTATGGGTATGGTGAAAAACATTCCGAATCTCATTTAACTGTACAAATTCAGTTATTGTTAAATACTAATCAGCCAAAACAAGGCATCACACAGTCTTATAGTCCATTCTTCACTTGGCACCTTTAATGGTTCTTAAATTGTATTCCCTCATAAAAAATGTTCTACTGTTGACAGTGAAAAATAAACCCACTGATGCAAATACTATACGCATATGGAAACCACAGAGCATGTCTGCACGCAGAGGAAATGAGCAGAGGTGCCTTCAAACATAAACAGGCAATGCTTATCCAACTCAGTGAGCCTCAGTGCTGGCTCCTAAACTAAGGTTTCTGCCAAAAACTACTAAAAATACCGTGCCCCAAAACAGGAGGGAAACATTGTCCATATTGTAAACCACTTGCATAACAATTATAGCCTTGATTTAGTAACCATTTATTCATGTGAGTAATCAGCACTCCAGTGAGTAGTTCCACTAACTTCCCTGCCACAGCTTGAATAACAGCAATCTGTAGAGGGTTTTCATCCTACTGTGCTTTAGTCCATGAGGTGACTATCAGGGCTTAGAAAATTCAGTACAAGCTTCACCTTGCGCTTAAACCATCTTTGATGCTACCAAATTAATCTCCGACTCCTTCTTTAGAGTATTGCCCAACACCAGCCCCAGCTGTCCTTCACCCCAGACCTTTCTGTAAGGTCCTGTGCCCTGGAGTCTTTCCTCTTTTTGCTGCTGATGGGATATGCTGCTTTTCAAAAGCATTATATACATCATTTTGCCCTTCATATTGCAATTTTATTTTCTCGGCACAAGCAGACTGTGATGCTGAGAAGGGTCTCATTATGGTTACAAGCAGGTTCCGCATGATTACGTGGTAGTGGTAGGGAGAAGTAAGGTTATCACCTGTATCCAGGGCTATTCCCTCAAGCATATGGCACCAAAACTTTGGAAGAAAATACCAGACGCTTTCTTTTTTTACCCCAACCCAAAACCTCCCAACCACCAAGAAAGACAAAGAGCTCTATTCACCCAGCTGCTTCTCCAAAATCTGTCTCAATTCTTCCCTCTGTTCTCAAGGGCCAGGAGAGGATGAGCAGAGGCAGCAGTATTAATCTTTCCTAAAGTACTTGCTCAAACCTGCCGAAATCAATAAAAGACTTCCAGTGATTTTAACAGACTCAGATCACAGCCTTCAGCAGACACAATCCAGTTTGAGCACATGACATCCTGGAGAGGAAAAAAAAGGAATTAAAAACAAAGTGCCTTCTGCTTCCTGTGCAGGTATGGTTAGTGACTGCTGGATAAAAACTGCTCAGGCACGAGGACCTCAGGACTTGCAGGCGACTTCACTGAATGGCGTGATTAATGCCACCAAAAACAGGAGCTGCTTGTATCTGTGTTTTTTCTTAGCTGCTTTTTCCTGAGATTATTTTGATGTTTCCTAAATAAAGCATCTTCATGCTTTTATTTGTAAATGGCACTTCTAAGATAGACTAAATTATATCACTGGAGAACTTTTTCATATGAAGCTTTTCAAAGGATGTCAATTCTTTATTTTTGCAGGAAAAAAACAGTCAAGAAACATGACCACCATTTTCCTATTTTTTACTGCATGGCACAGGCAGGAAGTTAATTTAATTATATGGATCTAAATTGGCTGGAATGATTGCAAGACATTTTTTCATCTGTGATCCACTAAAACTTCAAGGTATCACTAAATTTAGAGCCTACTCTCCTAATCATTACACAGGACAAACTTTAAGGACATGAAACACAAATGCTACAACAGAGAAGTTGGTAAACTCTATATGGATCTTCCCCAGTTGGGCCATTCTTTTATTTTTTCTCTCTCACTTTTGTTTTGTTTTACTCTTAGTTCCAAAGTACCTCAGTATAGGCACTACTCAATTTTAGTGTCATATGCATACACCAGAATGCTATTGTGAACTGTGTAAGATCACAATATAATTCTGCTAACCAAAACATTTCTTATTTAGAATCAAGTTAGTGCTCAGCCCGTAAAATAAGATAGGCACTTAGTGTTAATACAACTGCAATAGTTAACAAACAATAATAAAATCAAAATAACATGTTTTAGAGAAAGTATCTTCTGTTAGCTCAGCCTCACGTGTCTATTTCAATTTACATCTGAGGAGATCCAAGATATCATAAAATAAATTCCAAAATTAAGTTTCCAAGAAATATAAACTGAATCGTAATGCTATTGCACATGAATATATTCCATCTTCCCAAAGAGCTAAACCGTGGTTTCAAATGTTGGCAGAAGGCCCTCCTATAATAAAATTATACATATACTGTGGTTCCCCTGATGTCTCTCATATTTTTTCATAAACAAAATTACAGTGACAGTGCAGTTCATTACAGAAGGTTTCATTAAAGAACTGGTTTATTTTAAGAGAACACCAACAGAGAGCTGTCTTCGGGGATGTAGTTGAGTAAAAGTCTGATTATGCCTCCGTGAAAATAAGCCAGAAATTATGCAGGATTTTGACACTGTTAAACAGGAAAATCCTCTAAACAGACACATGGAACAAACTGTTCTGCCACAGCACTGCATTAATAAGCAGGTGTGGCAACATCAACTCAAAGGTGCCAAGTTCAGCCCCTACTAGAAGTGGCTCCGGCTCTTCCCTTGGGTTTAGTAGTGCCCCAGTGCTGGAGAAGGACACCAAGGAGGAGCTGTGCAGAGATGCAGCAGCTTGGAAGTGGGAGCTTCTCCCTCTCTAAAGCTCCATGCCTTACTGGGTAAAACCACACCATGTAGCCTGGGTACCCTGCTTTGCCATTAGGGTTGTGCCTGGCTCTGAAGAAAGCCATACAACAGGATCTCCCATCAGTTTATTTTCCTTTTTTTCCTTTCTCCTTTTCTTCTTTCAGTGCCATACCAACCAACCAGCATTTTTTTCATATTTTGAGTCTGCTGTTTCTCTTTCACACGAACTGATCTTCATTTGGGGATTAACCAACTGAAAGGTCACCCTGCCATTCAGCATTTTCGGAAACTTAATCCAAATGAACTAGATATGGTAGTTTTTTAAACAGTGTTTCTCAATTGAATCGGATATACTGTCTCCTATTGTTACTGCCATTTACCTCCCTTAGTATATGGTGCTAAGATAAGACATAATCAACACCATCTATGACTTCAGGGGATGGGCTGATGGAAGAGTAATTTCTCATTTCACTTTTTTGTTGACAGTATTTTCACTTTGCTCTCTAGCATGACAGCTCTAAGGTATCTGTGATAAAGATATGCAGTCAAGAGCATTACAGGCTCAAAAAAATCAGTCCTTTCCCTCAGAAAGGACTGGTTCCAGGTTTCCAAAAATCTTATTTCTAATCATCACCCAGAAGGCAAACATTATTCCTCTTTTTTTACAAAGGCTTTTGGAAAAGGACTCAACATCACACACACGCACACAAAAGCATCTTTCTGCTGTCATCTTCCCTTAAGGCAGGGGCAGCGGCTGAAGAGAGACACCTATCTTCCTGTGCACTCAAGTCCAGACACTTTGGGCTACATCTGTAACCCAGCCACCAACATAAGGAACCAAGCTATTACCTCTGAGGTATGACCACGATACCTTTTAAATGTGAGGTCCTTCCAGGCTGCTATGTTTCCTTTTAACAACTTCAATGAAATAATAGAAAAGGGCTGTAGGATGGATTTTCATCATTCCCTGCACTTGTCAGACTGTTTTCCTCTAACGACACTATGAATACATAACTCACTGTGGCTTCAAAAACATGTTTAACACCTTGTATTTTAAGAGCTGTGGAAAATATAATATTAAAATACTAACGTGAAAAATAATAGCATTATGGCTCATTACATTCTTCATTGCAGTCATCTAAACTGTGAGTAACATACTGTCATCCTGTTATCTAATCCTAAAATATCTGCTATCATGTTTTAAACTATGTCATTTATTTCACAGACATAAGAATGCTAAAACCTTTAACTTCTGATGTAGATCATAAAGGTTTTCTACCAAACACCTGAAATGAGGTGCACTCAAAACTAGACCTTAATAACCAAAAGACAACAGAATAAATAAAGCCATATGCAGGGGACAACTGAGACAAAGCCATATGAATACAGTTTGACTTCTGTTTTCAATAAGAGTAGATCTTAAACATTCACAAAATATACTTCTGTTTTCAATGAGAATAGAAGATCTTAAACATTAACAAAATACATATGCATATCATCTTTTTAAAAACTCATGGCTTTTTTTTTTCTGTCTCCAGACTTGCTGGCATCTCTACCATCTCTCCAAAAATGCAGGTATCAGCAAAGCCCTACCAACTTCATTACAGCAACTCAGCACTTCTGTGTCACTTCTCCTCTGCCATCACCTTAGTTTACTCGTTCATTAAGAAAAGCTCACATATCTCTAGGATATTACCACAAACATAGCTTCCACATTCCAGAACATTCCAAAACACCTGGAAATGGCATGGGCTTTCATTGCCTCTGTAAATCATATAAATAAATGCATATCTACCTAGCAAAAAACCTCTGACCACTCTTACAAAAGTAGTATATGGCACATGTTTTAGTCATGCTGATATTTAGACAGAACTTATCATTACATTAAAACATGGTAAGAAAAACTCCTAGGTCTGCAATGACAGTGTTCAGAAAATAAGCTGGCACTCTGGCATCTGCACAATTGCTAGCATTAATTTTGCATCATTCTTTTGTTCTGCAGAAGCAAAGCCAATCTGGTATCTCGCAGCAACTGCCGAAAGCATGCTAACTGCTGTCTTCTCTAGTTAAAGTGAAAAGCTGCTCGGCTCCAATCTAACCTCCTGCCACCAGCTTGCAGTACCAAGATGTTGAGGCTCTGTCTGGGCAACAGCCTCCACCTTTCTGGGTGTCTCAGGGACAGTGCTTTAGCAACCTAATAGGGTCATCACAGTCATCCTGTGGCTCCTCTTCCCCTCCCCATGACAGAAAGTATCATTAGAGAAAACAAGCCCACACTGGTGCCTGGCCAAAAAGTACTGCTGTCTAACTTAGCCAGAGCCCTTGGTTAGGTCAGACTGCAGTTCACTTGTAATTCAGCTCTTCCCGTGTACTTCTTCAGGGTTTACTGTACTGGTAAAGGGAAGGTGGGCTTAGATACTTATAGGCACCAAAAAGCTTGCATCACATTTTCAATGACTGCAAAACAATACCTTCTCTTTAAATATCGCTATCTCTGAGAACACCTGAAAGAAAATTCTAAGTCAAAGTTATTCTCTCCCTGAACCTAACAAATGTTTCAGGTCTGGAGGGCAAACACACAATGCCAGTACATTTCTCTGACTCGTTAGTTTGCTTTTCTCCATAGGATTTAGATTGACATCTCCTGGCCTACCTCATGACACAACAACCTGGTTCTTCAAATGTCAGCTCCATCATTCCTGCTATGTAAAGCTTCCCTTGGTTACAGCAGCTTCAGAGGCAGTGCTTTAAAGCAAAATGGTTCAGTTTAGCACTGAGACTACAGATATGAAATAAATGTTCATGTTATTTTATACCTTTTAGTCAAAACACAAAAGAGATCAAAGACAAAGAATAGGACTTCAGGGTTTGTTTGTTTGTTATTTACCTTTAAGAGCACTGAATATATTATGGGGACTTGATGCTGGGTTAGTTTTTCTCTTTTAGGCCAAAGTAATAATGGCACAGCCATACAGTCATTATACTTACATTTATTTAAAGTGAACTTACTTAGAACTATTTTTTTTAGTGAGATCAAATTGTCTGATGACTACGTGTACTCAAATAACGTCCATGTACAAATAATACAGCTGTATGTCTTTATTCAGGTATCTTCATTTTTTTCTCACCTAAGATTTCTAGTATATAAACTGTTATGTCTCTGAAGCTCCAGGCAATCTTAATTACAAGAATGAACAGATGCCTTCAATCAGAGGCCCACAAATGGCTATCTTCACATCAGTTTTGAGGAAAACCATGAACACAGAGATCTGGATTTTGCTATATTTCCTGTTGAGTTCTTTTGGCCATAAAAGGCAAACAAACCGCCCCTAAGTGTACCTTGGTGTGGTTTGGAACAGACTAATTTAATTATAGAATTAACTTTTAAGTGGGGGTTGGAGATAGGTAGATCAACAGCAAATGAATCAAAATAGGTGAATGGGCATAGAAGGTACATATATCTTCTATATACTTTGCCTTTTCTCCATAGATAATGTACAAGTCAAAAAAGATTTTACTACTACTAAAATTAGTAGTTCCTTCTCCTGAAGATCAAAATAACCCATAACCCTCTGATTTCCTTTGGGTAATGTGAGGGGAACAAAAGGAAATTCAGAATGTTACACAGGAACACAGTTCTTGTTTCTCAGCTGCTGGTGAAGTAGTAGAAAACAGATTGTATGGTTTTGTTTTCTCTCTTAAGTGCATTACAGACAAAAGTAGTAATTGTATAACCGTATAACCAAGTTCCTTTAGATTTTGAGTTCACATGGGGGAAAAAAAAAAAAAAAAAATCTTTAAATGGTATGGTAAGCAAAAACCACATATATTAGATTGTACAACTTTCTCCAGTAAAAACAGTCAGTCCAATATCCCGTCTCTTGCCAGAAACCAAAGCCCTATCGTCACTGAGATTAATTCATTTCACAGGTGCCCAGCGTGCTACACTTACAGACTGAAGCTTTGTGCTAAAATCTCTCAGCCCATCAAATTACCAGGTACCTCGACGAGGCTTTCTAACCTCAAAGCAGGAAATGGAGACTCCTAATTCAACAGCTTCATTCTTCGCTCTTTACTAGCTCTAGAACTGAAACTATCTCAGCACTGGCTGACCTCATTAATACAAGCGACTTAATCAATTTGTCACAAACGAGTGAGTATAGCTACAAGAAGTGGTTCTTTGTTCAATTTAAATTGATTAATTGCTGGCAGATGCAGCTAGCACTTTGCAAATGGGTGTCTTGGTGCTCTTAAATGTTCACAGTTATGCTGGACTTAAATCTTTGCCAGTTTTAACACAGGAAACCAGGTTTCATCTTACTTTTATATAAATTAAAAGAAGATGCTAGAAAAAAAATATAAGCTATAGAGATAGTTCAAAAATAGTTAACCATAGCCATGCCAAGTGGGAGTGCTGTCCCTAGGTCTGGGGTTTTACCTATCTGCAAAATAGCTCATCTCTAAAATATTAACAACAAGCAAACCAACTTCCTCTTAATTAACACAGAGAGGTTCACCTTCGGGAAGCTTGTATTCCAGTCAACTGAAATAGCTCAAGATCAGGACCTATTCAACCTCAGGCAGACCGGGCTGATGTTAAACCCATGGACCAGGGATTTGTTTGCCATTCAAACTTATTTTCACAACAGGCTGCCCCTCTGTATTCCTGTGCAGCTAAGCGTTTCAGCTGATACCTAAACCCCACCCAAATCACCACAGTAGGCTCCATGTCCGCTGCCCCTAACAGACTAGCTACAAATCAGAGACAACAGGACCTGGCTCCCCTGCACTCAAAAGCCCCATATTGTGGCACCTAGGGACAGGTGTAAGCTTTCTCTCACTTTGTCTGAAAACTCTCCTTAGCTCAGCTTTAACTGTTGCTTAAACCCCGTAACACAAAAAGCTGAGATAATGTTTTCAAGTAGCAGTGGAGAACTGGAGGCTTTTGCCTCCAAAGAAACCACTGTTTAATATGTAAAGATGTACTTAAGATAAGGCTTTTGTTTGCTTGCTTTTTGTTGTTATTTAATTTCCCTCCTACATCTGCTTTCTCTTACCATCTTTGATGAAAACAAATACATCTCCACACAAGCATAACTTCCAACAACAAATCTGGGACTGCAGTGCAAGCTGTAATGATTTTTACCAGATATATTAAGTTGTTGCTTTTTTTAATCTCTCAGTGAGAAGTGTTTCTACCTTTCTACCCAGATATTCCCAACTGTTAGTCTTCCTGTCCTTAAGATCAAAGTTGGGTGTTTTGAACAAGCAGCATATGGCAGGAGGGTGAGAGACCATGGGCGCCAAAATGAGATAGGAAATCTGAGCTGTATGTAGGGAGTAGAACTTCCAGGAGGCTGAGGGCTCCAAAAGCATGAGTCCTCCAGAATCCGGCCCTGAGCAGCCAGGTCCTACCCCAAGCAGACCCATTCAAATTAGCCTACTGCACTATGATCTCACCACTGCAGACTGCCAACAGCTTTACTTCTTAAAGTGAAGTAACCTTGAGTTGTCAAGCTGTCATGTTCATGCTGAAGCATGCAGTACACTTCTCCCTGAAGACACAAGAGGGATTGATTGCACTTGTGATTTGTTCATTTCTACAACTATCGTACCATTAATATCCCTCTCTCATCCATTTGCAACACCTGCTAAGAACACAAAATTGATTATAATGTTCAATTCAACAGGAAAGATCTTCTGGGATAGGTGTTTTTTTCCCCCTTCAGGCTGCATAAGGAGAGAAAAAGCAATAAGAAAAACCAAACAACATGTAGGCTTTCACAAATAGTTAGTTAGTAAAAAAAAAAAAACAACAGCAACAAAAAAAAGGCAGTCTAGCTGGTTCTAACACTTTGTGCCAGCGTTAAGAAATCATGCTCTTTCCTTAATGTGGGTTCTAATTCACCTATCCAAAAGAGTTGTATCTCTGAGTAGATTAAGATAGCTACAAGTTTCAGCTTTAAGTGCTCATCAAGCCAAGAGATAACAGAACTGATGAATGGGACATTTCAGGTCCTTAGAGAAATGAGTACTATTACATAGAAATTGTGATTTGAATTTGTCTTTCTGCTTATGCTGTGCCATCCTAACAGCATTTATAATGGAAACAGAACCTTAAAAATCAAGAGCTGCTGTAGCACCTTTTCATCATCATCTGATCAGTGAAGTATGGGACTTCCAAATCCATATACTTGCACTGAAATAATCTGCATGTTTTAGTCTCTCCTCCCCAGATCAATTTATTACTGAATAGCAAATGGAAAATGAAGTTATTATTTCAAGCTGACAAAAGTGAGTTTCTTGGTCATTATCCTATGAATACTGAAAGAAACCAAGTCCCTTCATTTAACTGTTGAGAAGCTTAATAACAAAATAACTCTGCACTCTGAAGGACAAGTATGATATGCCATTAGTTTTTAATAAAGCAGTTTCCTCAGACTTGTGTGATTTACAGGCTGAGAAATCAACTGCTGCTGATGAATCAATCTGTTTTTCCCTGCAGAGATGTCAGAAGAGACAGGGCCACTCTAATTGGGAAACCAGACAGCAGTGGCTCCGTTAAGGCAAAGGCTGGATCACACATATGGGACTGTAAGTCTTCATTCAATCCTTCATCATGTTCTGCAGCATGGCTGTTGGCAATTCAGTTTAAAAGTACATGTGAATCTTTAACGGACAAGGAGGAATAAAAACCAAGGCTGCTTTTGACTGAAATTTGCAAACTACAGAAAACGACATCAGAAAACATGAAGGCTCCTCAGGGCATTGCTCATTTGCAGAACATTTCACAGCATGGGACAACCCTGATGTACAACCTTTTAGTGAGCCCCCATCTCCTCCCTATATTCAGCACTCACTAGGCCAGGGCTGGAGGCCTTCAGATGTGGAGGAAATCAAGTAAATTATGCTAAAATTCATATGGGAGGCACACTGTTCGTAACTGTCAAATAATCACTCACAAACTCCAATATTAATCTCTCAAACACTATTTCAGCTACAAATGTATGGAAATTATCTGCTATTTCAAGCGTGCTTATTGCAGGCAATCATAACAGATCATCGAGGCCAGCATTTTGAAGGTTTATGAGAGGTTCTTAGGTATAACTCATCCAGGAAAACATGAGCTCCAGCTTTTTGTCTCCACGACCTCTGATTACCCTGGTTTGTAAAATCTGTTCTACACAGAATTAGTCTTAAACAACTCATATGTGCATAACCCAAATAGAAAATATGTACTTTTTTTTTTTTTTTTTTTTTTTTTTTTTTTTTTTTTTTTTTTACATTTAAACAAGATAATCTTAGAGGTACAAAATGATCCAATCTCAGACAAACCACAGAAGCAGTACCATATGTGCATAGTTATCCAGAATGTTAAGCTATGTTGTACTCAATAGCTGAACTCCCAATGTAAAATAAATAAATAAATGAAATATAAATCGTATCATTTCCACGGTTAAGTACTTCAAGAGTAATCTCACTTAGTATTTGGCCACATGGAATTCCAGGTCTGCCAGGAATGAACAATGTTTTAAGATCTCAAGAAGTGAATTCGATTTCAGTTCTAAAAATAAGAAAGGCTCAGAACTGATGTAATACAGATCCTTATCAAGTCTGAACTAGTTTACTCAGCACTAATGTGAACTAACATGACAGCTTTAGTTAACTCCTGTATATGTCTCAAAGCACTCTGTAAGTTTGCCTGGAATTCTGTCAGATGGTGCAGAATTACTGAATGAAAGAGAAGAGGGTATTTCTTTACAATCTGAACCATTTAAGACATAAATACAAATAGAAAACTGTTTCTCCATCTAACACACCCTCTAACTTAGTGTTTACTAGACTGGCCATATTTTGTAATTGAAAACAAATGATTTTCTTTCAGTCAATTTATCTCTGCATACTTAAATGACTTTATATAGTTACAGTGATGATAGGGAAATATTTCCCTGGAAGATACTTGGGCTTCAAGTTTGAATGCTTCCACACATAAAAAATTGTCTACGTGAAAAATTTCACTTAGCGTAAAAGGGACGCTACTCTTCTTAAGATACGTTCTTATGATACAGGATGTCGACACTGCAGCAATTACCAACAGGAAAAGGCAATGCATACACAGGCCCAGTGGAACTAACTGAAAGGATAAATAAAGCCCAGAGCAGGGCCTTAGGCAGAAACTCAAAGCAAATTAAGTCTCCCATGATAACTGAATACAACTTTCAACTAATACTTCATCCTTACTGTTTCATTGAAACTAATTCTCCCGTGTTTAGGAATTAGTCAGAAATTACAGTGAAACAAATAGAGTAACTACAGCGTATAAACTTAACATTCCATAAAAAGAATATCCGACAGTCAGTCATGCAAACATAAATCACCGTAATTAAATTTCTTCTTAGAGAGCTCAGTCTGGGTACTGCTTTTCTTTTTTTTCTCTTTTGTGTGTGTGTGTGTGTGTGTGTGTGTGTGTGTTGCGAACTGTACTTTTCAAATATTTATTGTCAACCCATTAATTTTAAATACCACTTTCAAAGCATCTGCACAGAATCAACTTTCATTGTAAACGTTTTGCTTTTAGTAAGTCTTTTTATTACTTGTTCCCCAGACAGTATGAAATCTTTCTCAAAACATTTATAAAATACTTAGTTGAAGTCCGGGGGGAGACTTAACAGAGCAAAAGAGTCATAAGCTTTTACATTTCTGGGTTCACTTTTAGAGACGTGCTCAGTTCCAACCAGCTTCAGAGAAGTTTACTCACAAAATGTATCAAGTTAGGAGTCCGTATTCATATTCATACTGAAGTACTGACCCTCTGTTGCACTGCCGAGACATACTAGTTGCCTGACTCCCTAGTTATCCCTAGATATATATCCAAAAATCGATTTAAGACACTTTACAAAAGCTGCTATTTATTTTATATATATATATTTTTCATTTAGATGAACTTTATTCTCAAAATAGTTGCTTGGTAAAAGAGTTCCCTCAGTTTAGCTATAAACTCAGAAATAATGGCTGTTATATTCCAGGAAAGCTAGAGGCAGCGTTCCAGGAATAAGAAAATTACGTGCACATATTGGAAGCTTGTTCATTTTTAGTGCATTTACAAGTCTGTCTTTGCAATTACTGTAATCTGGTGCAACAGCCTTATCAGAGATTCATTCAAAGCACACTAAATTAGCTCAGATTTCATATAACAGAAGAAAAGTCTGGGGTTTCAAGTCTCACAAAGGGATTTGTAAACTGCCTTCATTCTTGAATTTCAGTAGTTTTCACTGTGAATGCCACTGGGAGGAAGGGTGGTGATAGTGCTGTCCTGGCCACTTCAGTCCTCCCCTTCTCAGACTCAGCTCTAATTACCTAGTGAGATATAGCATGTGTTTACAGAGGAGGAATGATACTGTGTGGTCTTAGGCAGACTTATATGCAGGTCAAGTAATACCTACACACACAGCTCAGTCTGTGAGAAAGGGTTGGCAAAGACAGCATCTTCGCCAGTTCTTTAAGACAGATTCTTATGATAGTTCACTGTTAGGTTAATTTTGCATCACTGCAAATAAGAAAAAGTCACACAAAAGTGGGTGAAATTAAGATTCAGTACTCTTTGAAATTACTGAGAATCACAGAATGATTCTGGTTAGAATGGGCCTCTGGACCTCATCTGGCTGCCAAACTGCTCAAAGCAGCATCAAATAGAGCAAGGGAAGTTGTGGCCTATCAATAGGCCAGGGAAGACAATCCCACAGCTGCTCAGGGCCCCTGCTCTGCTGTGTGACCACCCTCACAAAGAAATGTATTTTGTTTACTATCGATCTCCTGCATTTCATCTCACATCCATTGCCTCCCATCCTTTTGCTGTACATCACTGGACAAGAGACTGGCTTCTGCTCCAAACCTCTCTGTCAGTTAGATATAGATAGCAGTAAGATCTCCATTGAGCCTTCTCAGCAATTTTCCACCCACTTCTTAGTCCTCTAACCTAGGTAATATCTCACAAGTCTCTCTGTAAGGGTACTGTGGATGACAACACTGTCTGCTCTCCCCTTATCCATGCAGACAGTGAATCCATCAGAGAAGGCAATCCAGAGGACCAAGTGTACCCTGCCCCTAGTAAATCCATGCTGGCAGTTCCCAACCACCTTCTTGACCTTCATGTGATCAGACATAGTCTCCAGGAGAATTTGCTCATTTATCTCCTTGGATTCTTGTCCTTCCTGAGGATAAGTGCTTCTTTCCGGTCATAGCAAACCTGAACGCCACAGTCTATGGATGATGACAGAGTGCAACTTCACAGTAACTTGTGTCAGCATTATCAGCATTCTGATGCAGCCTGTCTAGCCCCCTGGACTTACACATGTGGAGTGGGGGGCAGAATTTAATAGGAAAAAACAAGACACACAGAAAAAGCTGAGGTAAGCAATGCTGTAGTCATTAGATCCCCTACTTCTTTGAGCAATGGATCTACATTTTTCTTGGCCTTTGCCTGCTTCCCCATTTTAAAACCAGCTAAGCTCTGGCTTTACTGTACTCTTCTTGATCCACACATGCTTCTGTAAAGCCTCTGTAGCCCTCCCCCCCACATCTGCCTCTCCTGCCTGTATTTACTTTGGTGTGTGAGCTCTGCCCAGAGCTCCCTTCTCTCCAGAGCCAACCTTTTGCCAGATTTGATTTCCTGCATGCCGGAAAGGGCCACCCTTGTGTTCCAAGCCCCTGTGCCCTCCAGGGCAGCCTCATGAGATCCCGTCAAGCTATTATCTGCTCTCCTCAATCTTTTTGGTATTTACACGATTTCACAAAATTCCTGACATTAAAGTACTACAGTACAAATTTACCTTAAAATGAACAACAAAAACCACAAGACCATTTAAAACAGATTAACTATGCTATCCAGTGCAATCCAAGTATTTTGCTTGTAGCCACAACCTTGTCTTCCTCAGATTCTCAAATAAACCAGGAATCTCTGTTAGTCATCCAGTAAACAGTACAGACTCAAGTGACAAGTACTAAGGAGCAGAGAATAGAACTAAAAAAAAAAGAAAGAAACAGCAATATTATGGTAGGGCTGCTAGCTGGGTAAGAAATGATGTGGACACGTGTCAGTCCTGAGCCCAGCACCAGTTGTTTTCATATAAAGTTAATTAAATGAGACTGGGACAAAGTTGTTAGAGAGGCTGGATCCTAAAATCAGGATGAAACACAAAGTCATCCAGGAAGAAAAGCCAAATCTAAGTCATGCTGAAACACACAAACTAATTGATATTTTTATTGGTTTCTCTTCAATCAATCTTCAGTGGATAGTATCCAATTGCAAAACTTTTCCTCCCTATACATTAAATGATGCTAAGTGATTCTCAAAACTTGATCAGAAGTACAGAAAGTTATGAAAATTTATGTACTGCTATCTCTTCCAGTATAGTTGCAAAAGCGTGGCATACAGTTCACAATGAACATAGCCACTGAAAATAGTATTTTATAAAGGATATCAAAAAAGCCAGAAAGCTCGAATAATAGTTTTGCAGTTGCCATCAGTTTCTAGTTACACACTTCAATCAACATCTCATTCATATTTACACTAAGCAAGGCTTCAAGGAAAGCCTCTGTGATTAGGATCCCTTCCAGTCAGAGGCTGTGAGTACCAAACAACGCAATAGTGCAATATGAGAATACCCTGCCTACATTGATGAGATTGGCATCTGCTATATTTTGTCCCTCCGTGATACTGCATACTTCCAAGGACAATGTAATCATTTATGTCACCTGCTGTTATGATTATTAAGGAAGAAATCCTACATGTCTGCAAAAAAAGGGGAAGTTTTTTCATATAATTCAATTTATTTTTATTGTAAAGATCTGTGCATACGGTCACACTTCCAATATGAATGCTGGTGATGTGCTGAAATTCAGTATCTCTGCACACTGAGATTTCTCTTGGAGTATTTTCTGAATCTGCTGTAATGGAAATTCTCAAGAATTCCATGACTATGCTGAATCTTTAGAGCAGGTTTTAGAAAGCTCACTTTGAGTTGTACCAGGTTACAGCTGGAGCCCTGTAATCTTCCTATCACACCCAGCTGGAAGCTGCCTGATACATCAATCTAATGCAGTTGGAGCCTGCTGCTTACAGCCTTTCCCTACATCCATCTATCGGTTGTGTGTCCAGATCAATGAGACAGAAATTACTCTCCTGAGAAAATGAAGAAAATAATAATAATAATAATAATAATAAATTGCATGGGCATCTGATGACTACAGCACTCTGGTCTACTCTAATGGCAATGCCAGCTTCACAACAGAACTTTGATATGTTGCAAAATGTTGCGGATGGCACATAATATCTTGCTAAGTGTCCTGGATACAGCTGTTACAAGAAAGGAAATGATACAATGCTGTCTACCTTCTAAGGAAACACTGAGAGGAAAGGAAACGTGGAACATGAAAAATTCACTTTTGCTGTAAGAAGTCAAGGTTCATTGGAAGAATTCATCATTAATGTTTGAAATAGTGTCTTTACTGGACAAAATATTATTATTATTATTGGACAAAGTATTATTAAAATTTAGTATTAAACTTCACTTGGTGCAGCCTGAAAACACTATTAAAAATAGTTAATCTGAAGAAGAAAAACTATCTCAGATAATCTACACATCTGAGAATAGAGCTGCATGAATCAAAAGAATTACAAGAATCAGAAGGATGGAAATTGAGCCAAAATTCTGTGCAGCTTTAGAATCAGAGGGAAGAGGAAGAATGACAAGGAAAGCCAAAGCACAGGTTATATGCATGAAGGAACTGTATGCTTTTCTGCCTACAAGCCTAGAGAAAATGCATAGTGCAACATTATTTCCAAACAATAACTAACATGTTAATCACAACATGTAACAGGTTAATCACACAAAACACAGTTAACAGGTTAATCTCAGAGCACCGTAAAATTAGTCAAATAGGGAATTAAAGTTATATTTATCCTCATTTGTCCTAAGGTTTCTACAGAGTCGATCTGTTTTGCACTTCCCAGGTATTAAACTGTTCGTTAATTTGCATGCTTCCTTAGTGTTGCCCTGCAGGGCCAATATAAATACCACATCCATTAATTCGCACATAGTCTTTTCCTCCTACTTATCTGCTATAAAATTGAAATATATAAGCCAATTCATTAATTATTACAACACCTTCTGTAATGGAAAACAACTGAAAACATGAAAACGCACCATTCATGGGTACTCTTGACATGCATAGAGAAATATTAAGTCAAATCTAACTTTTGTAAGGTTGTGTTAGTAGTGCATATTCTATCCAGTGGCTGTGAATTAATTATTTTAAATGCTGTTCCTCTTTCAATTACCCTCTTCAAATCCTCTGATGATCTGACTTGCTGGAGGAGCATCATTTGTTTCCTACTTTCAAATCAGCTCTTCTACATACTGGACCCATTTCTATTTTATTATTAGTATAACCTTTCCTCAGACTGCTTAAAAAGGTGAACTATGTTACTGAATTACTTAGTCATCACACCTAATTGCCCATCCACCTCTCATCTTTATGTACGTAAAACTCATAATTGCTCTTAGTATCGGGTCAGATGCATTAGTTCAAGGCTTTGCTTTCTGTTCATGTGTGGACTACCAGAGATCACATCATGGTCCACTGACCTTAAAAACAAAGTGCACACCAACATGATGAAGCAAACCTGTACATGTGCCTTGGGTGCTCCTTCTCCCTGTCCAGCACAGCACAGCCCTTTCATCACTGAACTGCCCTTGCTTTACTGCTACCAGCACAACTATGCAGTTGCCACTGATGTAATTGGTTTTGTGTGCTGCTACACCTTCCATGACAAACAGCATCCTCAGCATACTCATGCCCTTCTCCTGTCTGCAGTGCAGGTGAACAACCCCAAAAAGGAATTTCAGCCTAAAGTTCTAAGCCTGTACTATAACCACAGGCCCAAGTGTCTTCTGACAAGTAAAAGAGAGATTTAAATTGGATATGAGGAAGAAGTTGTTTACCATATGGGTTGTGAAGCACTGGAACAGGATGCCCAGAGAGGTGGTGCATGTCCCATCCCTGGAGACATTCAAGGTTAGGTTGGACAGGGTTCTGAGCAATGTGATGTACCTGTGGGTGTCCCTATTCATTGCACAGGAGTTAGACTAGGTGATCTTTACAGGTCCCTTTCAACTCAAATAATTCTATGCCTATATGATAAATTAAAGCCCAAGTGAACACCAAACATGTGCCTCTTCAGTAGAGCTATCCATAACAACTTACACAATAAGATGCTTATTCAGTGTTGCTGAAGGACACACTAGTATTCACTAAAGAGCGGAAAGGTGTATGTGCAGCAATGGTTCCTCCAGCATCCATTAAATAGGACTAATCAAACAGTTGGGTTTCAGATAAAAGAACATGTAAACAAGTGGTGGCTGGATGTTTGTGTTCTAAGCTACTAATGCTCAAAACTGTTTATTCCCAGGCATCTTTGAAACATGAAAATCGAAACTGTATTATTCAAAATGATATTCATGTGGAAACAAAAGAGAAATTGGGGAAAATCTCTTGGTTAATATTGAAGCATCTGGATACAGATAGAAGAAGGCTACAAATTATGAATAAGCAAATAATCATGAATTAATGGAAATAAATTATGTGTGTAGAATGCTCAGCTTTGGCATATTTAGGGTAAAGGAAGGAGAAGGCAGTTCAAACACAAGTAAACAACAATACTTCATTGCAGAAGGCCTCTTCTAATCACATATAAAAGCAAAGTGAATCTACTTTAATATTTATACATTCTTTTACAAAATCTATTCTGGCACCTGCTGATTAGTAATATCATAATCTGCATAATTCATGGCTCGATAAATATTTTACTTTTTTATATTATGCTAACAATTCTTATGCAATGAAGGCTCTACTAAACCACCTTGGCCTTATTATAAGTCCAGCTGAGCAAGCTCTGTGGTCTGCAGATCCTCTGATGAGCAGCAACAACACATGTTCTGACATTCTTCTTGGCCACATGCTGACTGATAGTGACTGACTGCAGGAATGATCTTTTTGTATTATTTTTTAAATAAGAAAGAGGACTGAATTACTTGTTTCCTGTGCTGGGGACTAAAACCCTGAACTGTTCACACTGAACTTTTATTCCTTACCCACAAACTGCTGTTCAAAAAACTGCTCAAACTCCTCAGCATGATGGAGATCTGACTATAACATGTGCTACTGTATACAGTACAAAAGTCTTCGTACTTATGAAATGTGGTGTGTTTTGTTGTTGTGTTTTAATATTTTCTATGAACATGATCACAGGGCATTGCATCAGCTAAGAGAACTCCTACCATATCCACAAGTCATCGTCTCCTATGCAAGCAACTACAGATGCTCAGGGGAAAATACACTTCTCACCTCTATACCAGGAGAGGAAACCTATGGGTCAGAAAGAGAAGGAAGGTACAGAGAAAACCTCGCTCTTACAATTAGAGTTTGCCTCAATTCCTGCTCTCACACACCAGACTCAACAGTTCTCCTAAACAGAAGCCCACATCAAAGTATTTAAAGAATGCAAGCTATGCTATGCACTCTTTAAATACACGCGCATATGTACCATACACACACATACGTATATAGGTCACTCCAAGAGTAATACCTCCTATTTCTATGAAAACTACGATACAAAAAGCATGGCAACACTATTTGATAGAGCAAATTCTCAGCTACAAAACATCATTTTTAAACACAGTCACCACCATGAGCTGTGCATTTTCACCAACAATGAACCAGAGCCTGCATGCCATTCTTACAAAAACCTGCATCAGCTGAGGTGACCCACTGTCACTGTTGCAGCTGCTGAAAGGCACCACCCACCACCTCACTGTGCTCACATCCACTGGCTGGTCTTTGTAAACATTTAGCAAGGGTCGATGAATGTCAGAGAGTGCATTTTTTTCCATATGGAGGAATTCAGTGACACACCTTTGCTTCATCTGCACTTCCGTGTCAGACGTTGTTCTGTCCGACTGCCCCTCTGCTGCCATCTGTCACACAGCAACACAATGTAATGGAATATTGGTGGGAAGGCTCAACCCCTACTGCCACACCACCAACATCCACCTCTGGTACAGCAGGCCAACAAAATTAAGTATAAGGCATTACTTTCAGAGCAACCCTTGTGTGCAGAAATATACAAATATATTTATATATATTAATATCTAAAGAGAAACTATGACATAAGTTCATTTCTCAAATAAGTATCCCTCATGCCTACTCTCCCAATACGCATAAGCAGTAATGGTCCAAAATCTGTAACACATTTCAGGTTTTAGGTCACTGGACAAAAGCCCACACAGAGCAGAAGGGATTGAAAATTAATAGCGCTGCTGGAGAGAAGAAAAAAAAACAACACAAAAAAACAACAAAGCCAAGCAATGATAATACTATCAAAATATGTAATAGCCTACTAAACAGCATTTCTTACCAGCTTTTTTTTTTACACATATACATTATATATATTATATATTAGATATATATATATATATATAAAATATACAGTACGCAAAAAAGAAAAAAATCAAAAGTGAGAAAATGTTTTTCTCATTTGGAGATAAACAACCTGTTTGTTTGGCTTTTTTTTTCCTAGCAGCTTTATATTGCCTTTTTTGAAGATGGCCAGTACTCACATGCCAAATATTGCCAATGACAGCTTATACCGAAACCAGTATTATTTATCCCCTGTTGCAGAGGAAATGCATTTGTATTAATTAAAAACAAGAACCATCAGCATTGGCTATATTTCTACGGAACGTAGATATTGTACTCAGTAGCTATAAGTTGCAGTTTTGGGGTTGTATTTTTTCTCCTGCCTCAAGTAGCTGTTGAAAGATTATGCTTGGAAAACAATAAGATCTTATTAGATTAAATGTTTGTTTCCATTCTGGGGTTTGATGGCTTTTTTTTCAGTATCCATCATGCCTGTAATAACTTTCAACCTACAGTTAAACACCTATCTCTCTGCTCTTGAGCTTCTAATTTCTTCTTTAAAAACAGAGGCACTGAACAATATGCCTTTTAAATGCTTAATTTGTAATTACCTACTGAAATGTTTTCCCCACGTAAGTGCAATGAAAGTGTGAATATGCAGCTCGATTTACTTAAGAACCCATTCCTATATTGACAGAGTTCATCTTGCATTATTGCTTCCCTGTTGTAATACTGAGACTTTGAAAGACATACGGTCACACTAGATGATGTAGACAGAGTTTAGGAACCAAACTTCCCTGCAGTGTCACCCAAGTCATGAGGCTGACATCACTCTATGGAGGACTTTGCTGCCAGACAGTAGCAGTACTGACACTATTCTGAAGGAGGGAAGGCAGAAGCTCCAGAGGAGGTCCTGCTGGCACTTCTTGCTCCCAACCACATCCCAGTGAGAGTGCCTGAAGCTAGGCAGACTCCATCTCACTCTCTTTGCACACCCCTCCCTCTTCTGAGCTGCAATAGCCATACACATCCTCCTTCATTCTTAGTAGATGAGGAGCCAAGTTGGAGGAAAAGGTTTCTTGTTCCCAAGCCCTTTGGCCAACATGATGTTCCCATAATGCCTGGAAACCAGGGTGAAGCTGCCTGAAGAGAAGCACCAGAGAGAACTATGGAAGTCCCAAAGACAAAATGTCATCACATGTCCTCCTACTCATATATACCTGCACAATTCAGATATCAGAAAAACAAACAACCAAAATGAAGTATTGCAGCCTTGGTGCCCCCAGGCTTAGAGCCCCAGCCAGGTAAGGCAGGGCTGAAGCACTGCCAAAGCCATTCACATCCCCAGTGAGAAGATGGTGGGGGAGGGCAGAAATCAGGCAGCTGCTGCTTGCAAGGCTTCATATTAAACTAAAAATCAACCTCTCATTGCCAGCGCTCTGAGAGCAGTGTTCGTGAGCTCTGCAGGGTGTCATTTTCATCTCTTCTTTGATGTGAGAAGGGTGGAAGTGATGGTGCATTAGAAACAGGAATGAAAGGGGCAGGTTGGGAATCATTAAGCAAGCTCCCTGTCTCTTAAAAATGAAATGCTCTTGAATTTATTCAGCCATTCATCTAATCTGGTCATATTAAAGCCAAGTATCTACGAAGAGAAAGATGCACCATGTTTCAGTCTCACTTCACTTTTGGATATACCCATGGTATTTCTGTAGTCTTCAGGTTTGAACAAGTGAAGTAAGAGCTACAGTTTAATTAACCATTACAACTTTTATAAGGCGTAATTGGCCTTACATCTAGTTCATTAAAGTAACAGTAGAATAATTCTGACAGTCCGGTCATGAGACAAGTTCACAGAGAACATTAGCAGCTCAGCTCCCTGCACATAAGTCAATGCATATTTTGTGATGAGATGAAATGGTGCTAGTCATCTGCTCCCTGTCAACTGTGCACCCAGAAAAAAAAAATTCTAAAGGGAGATGACCAGGAGCAAATAGACAGTTTCCAACCTCATTACTCCCCATTCAGCTCAACATATGTCAAATGTTTGCATGAGGCAAACTGACATTTCAGCTTACCATGGTCTACCCTGGAAACCTGGTATTTATAATGTAATCATTCTATATCTGGCCCTGGAGCAGCTGCAGTTAAAGGAAGATGATATATTAAAGAGAAAGTCTCCATTTGGTGGCTATTTGGTAGGTGGAAGTCCTGTAAGACTGAAATATTCACAGTTTTGCTCTGCTGAGACTCTGCAGTAAACTGAAATAAGACACTTCCCCTCTGCCTTATCATTGATTGGAATTCACTTAGGTTTATATAGGTTTTTCTATGACTCCTGACATTCTCAGATGCACGGTCTACATGTGGGTGGCAAAGTAGACCCTGGTTAGGGCATTTTTTCCACCACTCTCACCTTCTCCTTCTTCACTGGTGTATATATATATATATATATATATATATATATATATATATATATTTATTTATTTTTAATTCAGCCACCCCCACTTTTTCCTCCTCTGTCTTCTTTGAGTTATTTCCTGTCTTTACTTCACTCGTCCTTGAGAGATTTTTTCTTCTCTTCTCCAACAAGAACTAATTTCCAATAATGGCCAGTAGTGACCTTTGCAGCTAGTGGACCTGTCTTCAACGTTAATCCAGATGTAATTTTTCCTTTGTGCTGACAGGCAGAGCACAAGGAAACTCACTCTTGGGGTATATCAGCATGGTCTTTGAGACAAATCCCCACTGCCTGCTCTCCAGGCACATGCCAGCTCTCTTGACCAATGCTCAGAGCTAAATACAACTTGCATAGTGCTGGCGAGTAGCTGACATTCTCTACTACAAAAATAATTAGAATAGACTATTAGAACCAAGCTACTAAAGCTAATGAGACCTATTTATTTATCACAGTGTTAGCATGCCTAGTTTTTGGTGTATCATGAATACTGTGTCCCAGGGCCCTCAGCCGTTGTAGCAGCTCCAGAGGAGCTCAAAGGATGATGAGAAGGCTGGAACACCTCTATTATGAAGAAAGGCTGAGGGATCTGAGTTTGTTTAGATTGGAGAAGAGAAGGCTCCAGGACAACTTCACTGCAGTCTTTCAAAATTTTGAGTGAGCATATAATCAGGCAGCAGACTGACTTCTAGCTGTGTTATAGTGATAGGACAAGGCGGAATGGTTTTAAACTAAAAGATGGAAGTTAGTAGGAGGGATTTTTTTATGTAAATGGTGGTGAGGCGCTGGCACAGCTGCCCAAGGAAGCTGTGGTGCTCTATCCCTAGAGGCACTCCAGGCCAGGCTGGATGGGGCCCTGGGCAGCCTGAGCTAGTGGGGAGCAGCCCTGCCCATAGCAGGGGTTGGGCTGGGTGGGCTGTGAGGTCCCTTCCAACCTACGCCGTTGTATGATTCTATAGTCACAGAAAACAAACCTTCACTCAGAGCACACTGAGTGAGCAAGTATCTGCCTCCAAAAGAATATATACAAACAGGCTGATGCAACTGATTGCAATCCTGCTGAAACTCAACAGAGGCCTCAAAAGACTGGGGAGTTTAAAGGCTGGATGGTGTATCAGTAGGTCTTTTTTTCAGGATACCATCCCAAAAATACTTCTCGTCAACAGCTGAAGCTTATGTCCAAAGACATTCCTGACCTTTAATGAACATAACTGTGTAACAAAAAAAACCTCCAAAAGAAAAAAAAAAAAAAAAAGGAGAAGAAAAAAAAGAAGAAAAAAAAGAAAAAAAGCCTCACAAAAACCTTAATTAGTCTTGCTCAGACTGAAGAACTTGTCAGCTTCAATATCACACAATACCTGCACTAATAAGATTTAAATCACTTCAAGGAAATTGATGAGCTGCTTCTGTGATAATGTAGCCCAACTCTGCACTAACTTTTATAGCTGAAACCTTGCTGAGGTGATGCCCTAATCATCAAGAATATAATTTGGACAAGCATTTTTAAAACAGAAGCACTTCTCACACAAATACTTTAAAGGATGTGCTAAAGGTTTTTCAGTCTTCTTGAATACTTTAATAATTTTTGAGCACACTGTGACCACCATATCAAAGCACTTCATGATACATACTGCATTATGACACAACAAATATAAAAGACACTTGATAATTATTACTAATTACAAGTGAGAGCATGAATAATAATAATAAAAAAAAGACTGCTGAACTGGGATGCTACATGGCTTATCTGAGAATAAAGCCTCTGAGTTGTAGGGCTTGTAAACCTTATGAGCCTAACAACCTCAGCAAAAAAATTTCTACCTAAAAAATGTATGCACTCAAGTCAAAGCTCAGGTCATACATTGAGTTTTCAAATACTTGGGAGTTTCATTGCATCAAGACTTGACATGAACTATGAGGAGCAGCAAGTAAAACTTTGGTCTCAAAACTTCAGGACAGCAACCAGTATCAAAACAAATTCTAGGAGAAGGAAAGCAAACAACAGTGCTGTTAACTCTAGTAGTCCTTAAACCACCAGAACCAGTGAAAAAAATCTGCTAGTCTTTTTCTCAAAAGCATTGTCAGTAGTATTAATCAACAATATACTCTACTAATGGTAACACAGGGTTGGATGCTTTCATTATTAATGGAAGTATAACCATTAATGCCTTTACCTACCTGAAATATGTATGCCAGGACAGTATAAAAGTTTCATATTCAAGAATGGAGTCTATGCCCAAAACAGACTACCACACGCTGATTCTTTCACCTCCTACTGAAACATGTGACAAACAGTAAAGTAGAACAAAGACACTCATAGCAGTGACCACCAACAGTGAAGAAATGTATACAGGGCTTCACAAGGGATCATCTTCTTCTGTCAAGGGAAACTATATATTTTTTTAATATTATTATGCTACAATGACTATCAGCAGTAAGAAATTTGAAACGCAGTGTGTAACATTGCATGGAATAAAGGGAAAATACAATTTTAAGAGGTATTTTGGATGTATTTGTGTGTTCAAGAGCAGAATGAACTGATTTCAGCTCAGAAGGTAGGCGGAATTCTCAGAGGGAACTTCAGGCTGAGGCACAGACAGACACTGATAGAAGCAGGGAAAACAAATAAGGCTGCTAATCCAAAGCCAATGCATCAGATCTAACTCGCCAAACAAACAGTGAAGTCATATTTTTTTAGGAACTTGCAACCTTCATTAAGTAATAGGCAATGCAGACTTTCTGCCATCCTTCATAAGTCCTTCATGTTGACTTCTCCAAAGAAAAGATGGCCCACTGAAAGGAGTTCTTTCTAATTTCCTCAATCAGTAGCAGGACGTAGTTTCTTGATGAGAAATTATTTTCAAGTAACAGTTATTAACAGTGTTTCAAATATCAGATCTCTAATATTGTTATAATTGGAATTGTTGGTACACTGTCACAGAAGCGAGTTTGAGTGGCAGAGCAACATATATAGTATGAAGTGGAAGGTACTACTTGATGTGTGGCCAACACAGAGTGAATGTAAGGAGAGGAGAGGAAAACTGCTCTGAAGGGATGGAATAAAGGGAAATCCACATTTGAAAAATGAAAACAAATGCCGGGAAGATCAGACTGTGAAGAGCTCACTGTAAAACACTGGCCTAGTGCATGGAGAAATGACAGTACCCAACTAATGCATCAGTCAACAAGGACTGAATGGATGAAGTCAAGCAAAATCAAGCTAAAAATAAACTGCAAGTTTTGTAGAAAACTGTACCAGCTGAAATACTCATGTAAGGTTTGAGCTACAGAAGGCATATGTGTTTAGAAAAGAATGACAACCAGTGCAAAAGAAAACGGCAGGAGAGGTCATGCCTTCTGTATTTGTTATTGTCTTCCTGAATGTCTTTCTGAACGCCATGTTTTAGGCTGGTAGAAGTTATCAACAAATGTAATGGTCTGTATTTTACAGGAGGTCAGACTGATCTAATGGTCCTCCCTGGTCTTAAACTGTCTGAGTCACACAGCAAAAAAAACTGACAGAGCTTAGGGAAAGAACACAGTGCTGCTGTAAGTCTCTTCCTTGCACTTCAACTGCAAATCTATCTGCCATCTCTGAACTCAGAAGGAAAAAAAAAGAGTGTATTTCAGAACAAAAATTCAACTCAAGGGATTCCCTGCAAGTTTTGGAGGCCTAAGACTTAAGTAAATATTCCACAATTTACTGAAATTACTGAGGTGTTCTGTTGAAGGGTTTTTGTTTACTTAAGAAAATGAATTAACACCAACTTTCCTCAGTGTATAAAAGCCATCACTACAAACTAAAAGAGAGTAAATGTTTATCAACATTATTTCAGCAACAAATAAACAGATCAGCAAAGATTTAGTAGCTATTGTTCTGGCTTCTCCACCACCACATCACTTTTCCTGACTCCATAATTTGGGGAAAAGAATCACAGTGTTTTTCTTCACAGATTATATATATTTAGCCTGGCTTTGCAGAGAACAACCACAGCTCAGACAAATCTCACATCCTATCAAATCTTACATCCTAGAAGAAATGCACTTGTCTTTAGTATGACAAAACATGTTATACAATATGAACGAAACTGAGTTTATAGACAGACAGGCCTGGAATGTGTGGCCTTTGAGAAAGATCTAGTTCGCATTTCAGACAAAAGCCATGCTCTGCAGCTCAAACCAATCTCCTGTATCCAGCAACTTCAAAGACTCTTACCTATTTTCAGCATTAAAGCTATAGACTTCTTCTACAAAATAATATAAAAGAATAACTACTCATGCTATAAAGACAACACAAGGTCCTCAGCACATTTAAATTCAACAAATATCACATTGGCCTGTTTTTAGCTATGTATAGCTAGAAAAATCAAATTTCATCTGCCACTCTGCCAGGCTGCATTCTGAAGTCAGTTTATCACTGCACAGAATACCAAGGTATTTATTTTCCCTGGCTAGGTTAATCTTCTGTTCCATAATTATCATGACTGCCAGAAACACATTCAGTTCTGTTCCTACTTCTGCAAATGTTGCCAATTTAGGGAGAAGCTCGGCTTAAAAAGAAAACACTCTTGTTTTTAACTTAGAGGTAATAACAGAAATGGAGAAATACTCTGCCTTGGAAGTTGTATTCCTTGGAATGGCTGAGGTTAGAAGGGAATTCTGGAGGTCACTTGGTCCAAGCAGGGCCATTCTAAGCACAATCTCCTTTTTTGTCACCCATATATTTACTTATTCTCAGACCTCTAAGAGAAGCAAATTTTTTAGCCTCAGACTAAATTAATACATTTAAAAGATTGTCACATTTGAAGTATTACAGGCAACAAACAGTTACAGACTCCTCTAAATGTAGTTGATTGGCAATAACTATCTGCGTGTGAATGATGAATTTTCTACATTTCTCCAATCATCTGAAAAATCCTTAGGTTGCTGTACATTCTAGGAGTCTGAAAACAGGACCAAAAACTTCAGAATCTCTTTATGCAACATAGGTAAGTAGTTTCCATTTCCAGATTTGGCTCATTTGAACCTGGCGCGGTTGTCTTCACTGCACAGACCAGTTGTGCCCTTAAGCTGTTGGAAACATGGAGAGCCAGGGATTTTTCCTGGTAGATGCACTGCCATTCTTTCTACAGATTATCAGCACTATTAACATCTGTTCTCTTGCTGCTTCAAGTAAGAGAAGACAAATACACCTTTGTCCCTGCTTTCTGTGACAACCGCATGAAATCACAGGCTCAGAAATACGCAAACCAAGAGTGCTTTGCTTGTGATATTAAAACAACCTCATCCTTTTACTTCCCAAATTCCTCTGAAATGAACCTGCATGTTAATTGGATAAAGAGAAAACAGGAAAGGGAAATAAATATAGACTCTTCTGTATATTTGTTAATGTTAGATCAAGATGAAAACCTTGAATTGTTCCTTGTCAAAAGCCAGAGTATGTGAACAGTTCTAACAAAAGACTGAACTATTTTTTTTTTTATTTTGAGGTCCGAGTGTATCTAGAGAGCAGGCAAAAGTTACAGCAAAACCAGATCCAGAACTCCTTAGTTCTTGATTGCCATTAGTTTGAAGAAATATGGCATCTCGCACTGCAATACATCAGAAGAAGAGAGACTAATAATACAAACTTCAGCTAACTTTAGCAGTGTCATAGTTTTGTGGTGCTGCTGTCAATATTCCACATCATAACATCATGTGCAGTATGGATCATTCATACTCCAGTTCCGTAGAATGGTAGCATCCCGGGTGCTCAGCTCTCGGAGAAGAACTACATATCCCAGAGGACGCTGCGGCCAGAGATAAGTCACGGGAGGAGGACATATATAATCTCGCTCCCAGGCTGGAAGTTCTCTCTCTCTCGGACTCTCAGGGAGTGAGAAGCATTCCTGCCATGTCGCCTGGATTTCACAGTAGGCCTCTCGGTTTTCGGGGACTCTCTCTCTCTCTGTTTTGTTCGATTTATTAGCCTCAATCATTGTATTCCGATATCATATTTAGTAAAATAAGTTTTCCTCCTTAGATTGCTGCCACTGTTTTATTTTCCCTTCCTTTCTGGGGCCCCGGGAGGGGAGGTAGGGGAGGCCCTACGGGGCGGGTGCCCTGTCACGGATACAGGTAAATCTAGGTAAACCATGACAAGCAGCAATGAGCTACATTTTACAATCTTAATAGAACCAAATTTCATGCAAAATTTAGTAATGCTCTAGCTAGTTTGCATTCACATACAACATAGGCAAAAGCAGTTTTTAAATATGTGTACATGCACTTTTTAGTTTGCATCAGTGTTTTCTTATTTCAGTTTTCCAAGCATCTGAAAATCTCCACATTACAAAAAAAATAAATAAATAAATAAATAAAAAAAAATTTTTTTTATTTTTTTTTTTTAATTTTTACCCTCTTACCAAGTTTAGACAAGCTTTCTAGAACTTGAGTGAATTAAATAAATCGGAGGCCATATTTCTATGAGAAGATCAAGACAGGCATAATCAGTTCACTTACAGAGTTCTATGGTTACTCCAATGGAAAAGCAAAATGTGCTCAAAGACCACCTCAGGTGAAGTGGATAAAGTCACCTTTGGCTTCTGCTGCAGGAGTGGCAATATGCCAAACTGAAACACAAATCTTTGGAGCTGCAAGCACCATTAGCATAAGTAAAAGCAGATTAACCTAAGAAATTATGCCACAACGACCCACGAATTCCCTAGATGTACTAATAACATCAAGACATAAAAGTCAGAAAAGGTATCCTCCAAATTTAGTAAAAAAGCTCAGGGCCCTAGGGAAACCAAATATCAAGATGCCTCCTTCCTCATTTTAAAGGCTTCTTCTGTAACTTGAAATAACACTATCAAATAACTAACTTCCTGCACGCATGAGAACATGCATGCAAGCTCAAAATAAAGCTACATGTTGGTAAAGGAGCAAATAATATGTTAAAGTAGAGCAATCTTAGCTGTTGAGAGCCCTCCTGCAGGGGTAATTCGAGCCAGGACATCAGCAATTGCTGAGAGTGGTCACAAGGAAGAGGAGGATGATTCAGGATATAAAAGCTAAGACAACAGAAATACATCCAAGAGCTAAGAAATGACTGTTTTTCAACAATAGTATTAATAACAGAGTGAGTAGATGATAGAGGCTGGTCAGTGCTACATAACAGTAAATGCTACCATGGCTGTTGAATATGGATGAAAGGTGATCAAGACCGTCCATGCAAGTAGAACACACATCCATTGTCTGTTTTCCCGTTTAAGTATATCTGACAGAAGAGTCAATGTGAAGAACACAGTTCAAAGTGGCAGCAACATACCTGTCCTGTTTGTTTGTCTTGCATGGCTTAAATTTAATCTTACACAATTCCAGGCAGGGTGACAGTGGCTTGAAAAATAGATTGACGTGATACATAAAACAGATATCACTTTAGTCTTTATTTGAGAGCTTCAGGACTGAACACTTTCTTTTACATCTCTAGAAAATGATAGGTGTTAAGTTTAACATAAGTATTAACAGGCACCTTCAATCTTGAATATTACCCCCAGACAAGAGAAGACAGCTCAGAAAGCAGATGAAATGGGAGTCCAAGTGCAAAGAAAATGTAGCTAATATTAAGAAGTAAAATAGGATGCAAAAGAAATAACACGAAAGAAAATAGAAATACATTTTTAACTGTAAAAAGCATTATCAATTAATAAAATGTATTCTACAAAATACTTATACCAAAATAAAGAAAAAAATATTTGTAGGCATTTTATGAAGACCATAAGAATCTTTAATAACTGTTAGACAAGCCATAAAAAGAAAATGTTTGGTGGCTGATTTAATACATGTTACTTGTTGTAATACTGACAGCCAGAGGAAAGAAGCCAGCTACGCAGGCAATGGCATAGGTATGAAAAAAATGCCAATTAAATGATGAATAAACTGATTTTGTTTGATCAAACCTGAACCTATGCACACTTCCTGAAATTCTGCAACCGTGACTCCTTCTTTTACCTCACATCTAATGGCAAAGAGTTTTAAAGATGAAACATGCAGCATAAGAAGAGTCCTCCTCCTTTGATATTCTCAGTGCTTTTCAGCTTCACCAATACATTCTTGTTCTTCCATTTTCAGAAAACTGATAAAGGCTAGAAACATACTCACGCTATAATACTCATTATAACATTATTTCAGAGGGAACAATTCGAGGCATTCAATCACCAATTCACACAGACGCTTTGAGACAGAAATACAAAGTGAGCTTACGGCTTCTACCACTACAGAGGTTACAGTCTGGCACCAACAGCAGGATGGGCTGAGGGATCCTTCCTCCCCAAACCCCAGTCTTTTTAATGCTCCCAGACTGGAACACTGAGAACAACTTGTGTTGTCCAGGCACTAAGAATCAGTGTAGCTTCTTCATATGTTGTCCATAATGTTTTCAGGAGTTATATGCATTCATTTCAGTGTGATGCAGCATATCCCTATCCGGGAAGTTTCCTGTCAATACTGCTGTTCACTTCAACACCCCAAACATACAAATGCAGCATTTCACATCATGACAGAATCAGAATTCTGCTGATAGTTCTGCTGGAGGACACATATTGCTCAGTGTTCAGAAACAGAATAAAATACTTGAGTAGAGAAAAAGGAAATAATTAATTCTCTTCATTATTTTACTCAAGATTTTTCTCCTTTCCCCTATCCACATTCCTGAGGGGAAAAGGCTCACCAACTCTCATGCTGTTTATTTCCCAAGGTTAACAGCATTTACTTTAATATTAAACTTCAGCCCTGATTTTAAATGGACTCAAATAGGATTACAGGAAAGCAAGTCTTTGAGGGACTGAATCTTAGGCATTTTCTTGCTCTGAGCTGAACACATGCACCATGACAGCACCATGCTGAGAACCATTTGAAATGCACAGCGACAGACGTTTTCTAACTATATACAAATATGAACCCCTTTCATGTGCTCTTTAGGCCACATTTCCAAATGTACTTTTTTTCTTAGGGACTCCATGTTCTTCAAGCAATGATTACAAAAACAACCAAAAATAGCTTAATTTTAGGTGTGCCTCATCCCACACTTATTTTGCTGAAGGAAAAGCAACCCCTCACTGCTTCAGACATGTTCTGAATTACTTAAGTAGGTATTTAAAACTCTGCTCTCCAATTAGTACTAATAATAACAGTCAAGGCGTTCAACCTTGCAACCAAGTAAGAAATGCTGTATAAAAAAATAACCAATCAAATAGCAAACAAACAGACAACCTAGACATTAGGAAACTGTGCTAGCAGAAGAATGTGATTCTGCTTCATGCACACATTAACTTTCCTTTACTGAATTCTCAAGTTTCATAATTACACACAGCATATCTAACGCTGTTCTTCAGCAATGGAGCTCATTACTTACTACAAGGAATTGGACTGTTCCAGGGAACTTGTGGACAATTAATGAGACAGATGACTTACAGGTGTTACGCATCATGCCAGAGTGCACAAAGAAACACCACAGATCTTGTCTCAAAATGCATCTGTTGTGAAGATTAACATTTTATTCCAGTAACGGGGCGGGGTAATTTCATTTCTTTGTTTACAAGGAGAGAAAGTACTGCCAGGCTTCCATAAATAGTCCTTCATAGGCGTGCAGAAGTAACAGATGAAGACATGAACCTGGCCTCCAGTAACCTCACTCACTCCTTCCCAAACCTTTTTCACTGAAGGCAAGAGAGATAACCAAGAACATCCAGATTTCTATTGAGTGTCTCCACTGACATATGATTTGACATCCAATTCTGTTCTCTATCTTACTTGTAAGCAGAAATAATATCCACCTCGTACATTCAAGAAATGAGCTAAAATGACTCCTGGACTGCTGTACAGCCTATACACCAACAAATAAAAATAAGACCTCTCTTCCTTTCAACAAAGGAATCACGACCCTTTACACTTCTAAAGACCTTTATATTTCCGCTGTATTGAAAGGTCTTCCTTTCAAAAGGAAGGAAGCCTACAGTCCTAATAACTGAAATGAGGCTTTTCCCACTTTTTAGTGAAATACTGGAATGTGAGTCCTGGCAGTGCACAGGCAGACAGGAGCCTGGTGTTGACAGATAGTCAATGTCTGAAGCTGAGAGCTGAGAGTGGGAAACAGAGGCTTTTAATTCCAGGTCACACATTTGAAATCAGTAATGAATAAGATAAAATGGTCCCAAGGCAATACTCCCTGAACATAATATCCTCTGACCTTTTACTTATCACTCCAAATAAGTCTTTTTTTTTTTTTTTTTTTTTTTTTTTTTTTTTAGAATTTAAACAGGTGTTGTGTTTTTTGTTTGTTTGTTCCTGGTTTTTTTGTTTGCTTGTTTGTTTTTTGAGATATCATTTGCAGAAGGCTCCTGCTGGGAGGTCCAACACAACTCTTGAACTCAACAAGCTTCTGAACACGCCTCATTACACCTCCATCCCTTCTTCTCACTTAAAACTTTCATTTTACAGGAACAACTGGATTGTTTCAAACTTTGGTCATGCTAACAAAGTTGGAAAGGAACACAGTCTGCAGAAAATGACCTGTTATGTTAGCTTTCCACATCCAGCAAATGACAATCTGTTCTTCCTCCTGCCTGCTAGCAACCCAGTAAGACATATCTTGAAACCTGCTTAACCTGAAGCTACAATGTATTTTCTCGTGAGAGATAGTCACAGAACGACAAAAGAACACAAATGTTGTAGTACCTTCTTATTTTTAAAACTTCATTAGAAACATTAGATAACATCTATACAAACCAAGTGTTGTGAACTGCTATAAAACTTCATTTAAATAGCCTGTTTTTTTTTTCTTTTTTATAAATATATTACATATTTAAATACATAAATTTAAATATATTTAAATATATTACATTTAATGTGGTTATTTCAATGGTATATCTGCTGTTTATATGTTTTACTATCTTTTAACTCTTTTAAAAGGCAGCCTACCACAGCCACAGGCTTCAGCAGGTCTCTGTTTCTTGCACCAAATCTCGTTTCACTTGCAAGTACTGAGAAGGAAAGACAGACCCTAAGATTCAGTTGTACACTATGAGTAAAACTAACGAAAAACTTGACTGTATATAATTTCTCTAGTACACAAAAACATTAGCAAAGCCAAGACACTTGATGATGCCCAAGAATTAATTATTTCTGCTCCTGATCGCAGTTCAAGAGCATTCTGTATAACACAAGCTTTAAACTAGTAACGATGCACTCTCTGTGATGGTCTTCACATTTTAATTCAAGTTCAGGACAAGTATCTCCTGAGTAAGTTACTACTTCAGACAGGGGTTTCATATTACGCCATTTTAAAAATGTATTTTTAAACCAAGTAGGAGCTGTAATCAACACTCATCCATTCTATTACTAGTTATCCCTTCAAATAACTTAAGTTGAGTCACTACCTCCTGACCATTTGGAAAGCTCACTTGGAATAATCCTGTCCAAAATCACTGTGGTGGGTTGATGTCTGTCAGCAGCCAGATACTTATCCAGCTGCTCTCACTCCCTCATTAACAGGATGGAGAAAGAAAACATGATGTAAAAGCTCATGGGTTCAGATAGAGATAGGGAAATAATCACCCACTACTATCAAGGACAAAACTAATTCAATTTAGTGAAAATTAAATTTATTTATTGCCAATTAAAATATATTTCAATAGTGGGAAATGACAGAAAGACTGAAATAACACCTGCCTTTCTTTTTCACAGGCTCTACATCATTCTGAAGCTTCAAGCTCCTTCCCATTACCCACCAGAGTAGCACAAGGGGATGGAGAGGTGAGGGGTGCAATCCATAGTCAGCTCATAACACTGTTACTGCAGCTTCTCCACTGTCACTCTCTGCCTCTGCTCCACATGTGAGTCCCCCCCATAGGATGTCCTTCATGATAAACCTGTTCCACTTTGGACACCTCATAGTCCACAGTTCCTTCACTGTGGGTTCCTCCATGGGTTGCAGCATAGATACTTTCTCTAGTCCTCACCTCAGGCAGAAGAGAAATATCTGCTCGCCCATGGTCTCCTCCACAGGATGACAGGGGACCTTTGCAGTGGCACATGCAGCATCTCCCCCCCATTCCTTCTTCACCACCTCAGTCTTCCCCACACAGCTTCTCAGTCCTGTTTTCCACTCTGTGCAGCATTCTTCTCTTCCATAAATACACTTCTGCAGAGTATCAGGAGCCTGGCTGCTGGGCTCAACTGTGACCTGCAGCATGTCAATGTGGAGCCAGCTGCATCCAGCCTGGCCCAGCACTCCTGCTCCACCCCCCCACCCCCAGCAGCTGTTCTTGCCAAAACCCACAATACCTATACTCAGCTCTGTCACTTAGGTAAATGGACATCACTATTCCCAAACCTCTCCCTAGAGTTTGTGCTCTTCTTCATGCAGGGGAGATCTGAAATGAGACATGCTACCACCACCTATCCATCCAGTACCCATGCTGCAAGTAGATGGAATTGCTTTTCAGTCATGTTGATAGAGATCTGTCCAGCAGCACCAATATTAGTTTCTTTCTCCTTTAAACTCACACAGAGCTGGGACTAAATGAAATCCCACAGAACAAAATAAAATTGACAATTTCAGTACCGATTCACATCTCCTCAAATGTTTTATTGCACTTTCTGTATTTCTACAAATCCTGGGGCAAGGCATTAAATCAGAAAACTATACTGCGTCAGAAACTAAATAAGTGGGTTACGAACTTTTAAATTATGATAAGGAATATAACTTTTCTGAGAAGATTGCTCACCTGGGTAAAATCCGTTACGTCCTCAGTTGGCAGATATCAATATGTTGCATAAAACAACAGAAGAGAAAACTGGCCCTATAATATGGCATCTGTACTTTTCCCACATGTAATAAACTAGGTCATATTTTCCTCTTTTGTATGTTTCTCTCTCTCTCTCTCTCTCAGTTTTAGTGTTTCTGCTGAAGTACAGGCTGTGAAGGATTCCCAGTGACATACCTACTTCTGACTCAGACAGAAACTGCAGCATCTAACATCAGTACCTCTGTGTTTCTATGGCACCTCAGAATTATCAGAGTATGGTATGTCTCTGCGTGATACACACTTATCTCTAGCATTCAGTCTAAAATCCTGAATCTGTGCTGGTTACAAGAAGGCCACAAAATACAACCCCAGTTCTGCAAAGCGTATGTTACATCTTCACAGCTGGCCAGGGCTTGCAGCCATAATTCTGCATCTGTTTCTGAGGAAACAAATCAGATACTTCATGTCAGTTATATATAGTTCCCTGGGACAAAGAAACCCCTTCTCACTATATACTTCAGGAAGTGCCATATACACTATTGTCAAAACAAAAAATAAAATACTTTGATTAAATAAGATTAACCAGTGTCCTGTTGACTAGGGTTGTGTGGGTTTATAAGAAAATATGGAGGCTGCTCCAAAAATCGTGTCTCTCATACTATTATATTGGTCCACAATATCAGAGGCGGATGCTAGTGGTATGTCATAGGGGCTGAACCTTCCCACCAATATTCTGATCCTTTTTGCTGCTGTGTCAGTGATGGCAGAAGAGGGGCAGTCTGACACAATAGCATCTGACACTGTCATGCAAATGAAGCAAAGGTGTGTCACTGAATTCTTCCATATGGGAAAAATTGCACCCATTTATGCTTGCTGTACATTTTCAGAGACAAAAGAGTGGGTGGGAGCACAGAGACACAGTGGGCGGTGTGTTTCAGCAGTGGTGACGACAACATGGAAGACAAGCCACACTCCAGATGGCCAAGCACAGCTGTCACACCACGAAATGAAGAGCATCTTGATTAGCTCATCCACATGAATCAGTGGATTATGACCAGAGAACCGTGTACAGAGATGAATATTGGCTTCAATGCATTGGAAACGAAGGTTGCAACATTGGAATATTGCAATGTTTGTGCCACCTGGGTCCCACAAATGCTCACAGAGGAACAGAACACTGTCTGCAAGTTTTCAAGTCTTACTGAACTAATACCAGGCTGAAGGTAAGTTTCCTGGATCAAGATGTGGTGTAACCACTAGAAGCCAGAGTATAAACAGCAGTCCATGGAGTGGTGATGTGAATTCACCGTTAAAGAAGTTGTTCAAGCTAGTAAGTTCCTCAGCTACTAAAGTGATATGTAGCATCTTCTGAGACAGGAAAGGGGTGATCCTTCTGAATTTCCTGGAACTTGCACAAACCAGTAACTCTGACTTCTATATCACAATACTGACTAAGCTGAAGGCTCAAACTTCCAGAGTCAGGCCAGAGAAGACAACAACATTCCTCCTGCAACATGATAACACCAAGCCACATAACAGTTTGAAGACCGGAGCACATTGCCAGTCGTGGCTGTACTGTCCTACCACATTAACTGTATAGTCCAGATTTGGTGCCTTCTGACTTCCATCTGTTCAGGCCAATTAAAAAATAATGGTCTGTGTGGACAACATTTTCCTAGCAATGACACCATTCTATCAGATGAGAAAGAGTGGGTCTTTGACACTGGTACTGAGTTTTACAAGCATGGCATCCAGGCTCACGTTCATTGCTAGCAAAAAAGCATAGATATTGGTGGTCACTGTGTTGAAAAATAGTACTTTGTAGCTTAGAATTTTCCCTAAAAAAACTGTTATTGTGATCTTTGCATCTGTTACAGCTCCATGAAAATAAATAGAAGGCATTACTTTCAGAGCAACCTACATACTTGATGCATCTTGGCCAACAGAGCTCCTTGAGTTACTGTGGTTTTTTTGATAGGGCAGCCAAACTGTTTGATTCCATAGTAAATACCAGTTTAACTACAGATTCCAGCAAAATTCATTTGCTGCCAGAAGGATAATAACTGATACTCTTATGGCAGCACACTGTTTTCCTACATATAAATCATTTTAATTATCTGTCCTAACCCTTTGGTCAATGTTGACTAAAAGGAAGTCCCATCTAGGTTCATGTCGTTTAAAACACAGTGCCCCTGAGGAAAGTGGGGGATTAGGTTTTATGACCAACAATCAGGTATTACTACTGAAAGCATTTACAACTTGCTAAAAGAACTTAAAAGAAATTAAAGCAACGCTTCTCTGAAGGAAATAAAACATTTGATTTTTTGCACTCTGAGGTCAGATGCTGGTGTTGTTTTTTATTTGCACACAGTGCCAAGGTGGAAGGAGCATTTTGGATTTCTGCCTCTTCTTATATCTTCAAATTAGCAGCCTGAATCCCTCCTCGTAGCTTTGTCTTGGATATGTTTGATTTTGGTTCAGGTTGAATCATAACTGGCTGCTTACCTAATCCTCATTATTTTTTCACATTTTGAAACAAAAGACAACCTGGAAATAAATATAATTAGTTACTAAAATTTACCAACATCTGTGACATGCTTTTGTTCTCAGCTTCTGAAGACATATATGAAAAGACATGTCAATACCAAGATTTAATCATAGGATCAACTGGGCTGGCAATTCATTTCATTTTTTTTTTTTTTTTAACGTTTTCCTAAATTCAAAATTCATTCATGAGATAAAAATCCTTTGTAGTTTCCAGTAGTCTGAAACAAGACCAATAAAAACCATCAGTCAGGAATTTTACTATTAACCTGAGAATCATCACAGATATTAAACCATAGACGTTCTCAAATCCTCTTCGCAATCTAAACTTTCATCTTCAGACAGCAACTATTTTAGAGGCACAAAAAACATTTCATTAAAGCATCCATCCAAAAATTTCCCATCCATCACAGCTGGGTAAAGTGTAAATATAACATTTTCCAGTTGCGTGCAGATATCTAACACCTTTACTCTTCTACTCTGCTATCAAACCCAAATCAGTCACAATTCAAGACATGAAATCATTGCTGAAGACAAGAGATTGTGTTTTTCAGTGTTTGCAGTCCTTACCTCATATGGGACAGTGAATGAACCCTGGGACTGCAAAGTAAAAACTCTGGTCTCTGTTAAAATCCACCTGTTTAGATGAATAAATGCATATTTCTTCTTACCCTTTGAAAGAGTAATCATTGTACGCAGGGAATATTTATTAAATATCATTTGTGACCATTAGCATTAAATTATAGAGAAGCTCCAATTACAAACGGTATTTTGTAGTAAGAGGAAATAAAAAAGAAAACACACATAAAACACAAACTTGTTATGGGAATATGTAAATGGTGTTCCGAATATGGATGAACAATCTTTTTCTCAGTATCTTTGTTTGTGTTATGTGTTGCAAAAATATATACGGCACGCATAACGGCAATATAAAAATAACAGGCTGCTCATGAAAAGAAATTCTACAGGAACAGCATATGGTGGTTTTATTCAGTGTGGCTTTTGAATTTCAGGGAAACAGATCAATACAGGTGATCAGGAGTGAATGCTAAAAGAAGTTGACTCTGTGAAAGAAATTCTACATGTTCTTTATTCCTAAGCATCAGTAAGACTCAGAACGAGAAGGAAGAAGACTGAGGAAACAGTTTCAAGCAACTTAGTTTTTGTTCAAATTTTGCTTTAACATTTTCTGATCTACCATTTTTCCCCATCCATGACAAGTCATGGAGGGGAAGGAGGGAAGAAAAAAAGTCTTTGTGAGCACTGGTTGAAACCAAAGCCTTCTTTGACCACTTCAGTATATTGTGCTTCTGTATTATCAAGGAAGTTAGAGCACTAGTTGCAGCAATGTGCAGTGTCTTTCGGGATATGTAAATGAAAGAAACACCTTGTAAAGAACAGTGTGTTGTAATGTAAAACACTAAGCTGGAAACTTGGGGATACTAATGAAAACACTATGTGCTTCGTCTTGTTTCATTCTCCTGATTTTCCTCGTGTAAGACTAAGATCTCTCCTAGAGATAACAGAACTAAAAAAAAATGCATCAAAGATGGAGATTTAAGATTTTTGTGAACAGGTACATCTTGCATCCTACAACACCTCACAATTCTGATACACGGATGCTCAGACCATAAACGAAAACTAAAACAAAACAAAACAAACAAAAACAAACAACAACAACAAAAGCAAACAGAACTGTTATTGCCCTCTTCTCACATTTCTGGTAGAGTTCTGATTTACAGTCTTCCCTCCTTTGAGTTCTTCCCCTTCCACAACTGCACTACTGGGTCTACCACGTCCAGAACATTTCTGCAAGGACTCCATGATGATAGTGCTTACAGCTCCAGTTCTGCTGCAAACATTCTGGAGTGCAGAGTAAGAATAAGGAGATTGGCTAAACCCGTCTGCTATGACATATAGCGGAACACCAAGCTTAAGGGGTTTTTTTGTTATTTCCAATTCAAATTCAGTAATCTTCTGGTCTGAGAACCTAGTGATTTCACCAGAATGAAAAAAAAAAAAAAAAAAAAAAAAAAAAAAAAAAAAAAAAAAAAAAACCAAAAAAACAAACAAAAAACAAAAACAACAGGAAGACAGAACATCAACCTTTGGAAAATCCTCAAACTTTTCTCTGGATATATTTACTGAGCAAGTCCAGCAACTGTTCAGATACGTTATACTTCTCCCTGCCCTTCACTCCTTCCAACATCATGATGGAATTTAATGTGCTATTTAGCTACTACCAAAAGTCTCTGGAAATCTCGGCACTTCCTACGGAGATTAAAACTAAACAATTTCAAGGATATGTAGACTAATCTTTTACGACCTTGGTTTGGAGATGAGAGAAAGGATTTCCATTAGCCTTTACTATCAAATACAACCCCAAAATTAATAACAATTTTAATTCTTTTATAGGAAAAAATGATTGCAACAAAACCCACAAAAACTCAAACCCCTATCAGCAGAACTTGAACTCCAGATCTCAAAGGAAAAATCTTTAGGTACTTAGTTAATTAATATATTCTGATTAGGCATATAATACATGAAAAGTTGGCAGTGCAAAACCATATGTTCAGTAACATCCCTCGGAGAACCTTCACCCCCACACATGGCATTCCTCATATATGTATGTATGTTCTACAAAGTGATGACTGCCCATACCTCCAATAAGCGTCTCACGCAACAAGCAATTCCCTTCCATTTCTCAACTTTACAGGTCATTTTTACTCCTGCTCCAGTGGATTTCAGAAACAAGAGATTCAATGATTGAGAGAAGAGTCTCCCAGTCTCCTCCTAGGTTAGCTTCTCGTGATCCTTACTGAGACGGTCAGACATTTCCCAACACTGTGTATTTCTAAAACAGAATTTCTTCTTTATTCAGCAGGAACAATAACTTGAGTGGAAACAGCAGCAGAACAGCATCGGAAAGCCAAGAATAGTAGCACAACAAATGTGTCTCTGCTGTCAGAACAGTCACAGCACGTGGGCTTAGTCTCAGGATGCATCCATCCTGGGGTAGTGCCACAGACAACTGTGGGAGCAGATATAGAAGTAATGGCACCTTAACAAATTTCAAAAGCTCTACTTCTGGTTAAGAATATTTATTAATTAAACAAACAAACAAACAAACAAACAAAAACACATAAAAAAGAAAAATAGCAAGTCTCAATAAAGTACTGAAAACTTCTGACCAGAAAAAACAACCTGTCTCTACCACAGTTGACCTCCTGATATGTCAGTTAGGATGTCTCTTCAGCTTGATGGGGCAGCAGTACTTTCTTGCAAGACTCCTCTAAAAGGCAACAGACTCAAGGATAATCTAGTTTTGTCCAAAAATTCTAGCACCTTTTAGGACCATTCTAACTCTCGCATCCAGCTACACACTGAAGTTTCATGTTTCTCAGGCTAATAAGGCCAACATTCAGTCCTCCTAGAGCATCAGGCATCTTTCACTTCCCTCCCACATGTTTTTCTCACCAACTTGAGCTGCTCAGTATCCGAATTCCCTTTTATTGTAGTGAGAACAAGGCACTAACTGAACTTGCAAGTATTTCACTTGACAGATGCTGATGGCAATTAACACCACATGATTTGGTCAGATTGTTCCAGCTCTAATTCTTAATCTTTGTTCTTGCTTGTCCCTTTCCTTGTACTCATCTCACACTTATTTATCTCCTCTTCTTCTTTCTTTTGTTCATGCTCCTAAACATATCCTGATTTTTCTTCCTCTGTTGAACTAATATATGTACACATTGGAGCTACATGTCTGTAAATCTATGTGAAAGCAAGTATATTTTTATCAGGTTGTCACAGTCTGGGACTGCAGATTTCTTATTCTTAGCTGGGATTAATAGCCTGAATCATGTGAGAGTGAATATAATCAGCTACCACTCCATTCAATAAGTAACCCTTTACATTTTTCTTAATTATGGCTAACCAACAAGTGAGTGAACTTCCTGTACCCTTACACACCTTTTAGATCACCCTTCCAGAAATTACTGGTCCCATATCTAAATATAAAATGAAAGATACCAGCTATAGCAATTAATTCAGGAACACAGAATAGGAAGAGGATTTATATGCAAGAGAAAATGTGCATCAGACTTAAGTGAGACAAATACACAATCGGATATCTGCATGTATCCACAGTAGAAACATCTGCTAGCTCTTAATGCTACTTCTCTCCTCTTTTCTTCTTCTATTTCCGTTTTGTTGCTTCCCAAACCTCTCTGAATAAAGATGTTTGTTTGTTTTCCTATTATTTTTCATCTTTGATTACTAGCTTGTAAAATAATGAAAAGAAAGCAAAAGGAAGAAATTGCTTCCTTTAGTCCCACAAAATTTAGAATTTCGTGGCTGAGGTCTAACTCAACACTCTGCATCTTTTAAACTGTTATTTTCAGTAGTCATCATTATATACAGGGGCTCGTTCATTAGACAGGCCTGTATTACTGTAGCTCTGTAATCAACAGCTAGCTCCATCTAGTGTCGTCTTAATCCATCAGAAAAAAAACCAAAAAACCACCCACACAAAACAAAGCAAACAACAACAAAAACAAACACAAAATTCTAGAGATAAAACAAAAACAAACTGTAAAATCATTTGTCAGATGACAGCCATACACAGCACACAGGTACTGGCATCAAAAGGAAAAGACAATTTCAAGTAGCTACAATATAACAGCCACACAGCACTCTTGTCACAGGGAGTGTGACCAGAGCTCCTGAAGAACACATATAATACATACAGTATGAAACAGTTTTAATGCTACCCTGGAAAGGTGAATGGCACTTCAGGCTGCTTATGTGGGATATTCTCTCTGTTGTTTTCATCATCGTCACAGGCAAACTACCATTAACAGAGCTTCCCTGAAATAAAACTACTATTTTTGTTATCAGAACTACTTTCGGCTATACAAACCCCACAGTAATTCTGTCCATTAATAAGCACATTTCTCCTCCCAGCAGTTTTAAAATAATTTAAAATGCCTCCCAGAGGTGATCAAAGCAGAGAAACATTCCTACTACCCAACAGTAAATCAGTTTTTACCGATCTTTACCTTCAAACTTCCTCCGGGCTGGCTCACTGCTGTGTATCTAGAAACATCTATCTTTCTGAAACTGTTACAGCTTTACTCAGCAACATTTAGTGTTTAATAGCCTGATCCTCTTTTGACAAAATTACATAGTGTACAGCCAGCAAAGTCATTTGAAATGAAGTCAGAAAAGTGAATATCTAGTATGATGACAGACTTATTGGGAAAAAGAAAAAAAAAAATAGTGGAAAAAAGTGATACAACTGGTGAATGAGAGAGCTTATGTTGGAAAAAATCAATATGTATAGCACAATAATGCAAATAATTTAACATAGTTATATCCTGCAAGGGATCAAAAAGAGTTTGGAAGGGAAGAGAGGTCCTGCTTACACTTAGAAAACAATATACTCCTTACATCCAGGGTAATCCAGCCAGCAGAGCTGACATCTGTTTTAAACCTGTTCAAATCACCTGCTCAAAACTGCCAAGTGGTTTCACCCTAGTGGCGATAAAATATATTTCAATATATACAGTATACATTTAATGATCTGCTCCCCCTGGCACAGAGGGAATACACATATTGCAAGGGGGAGGCAGACAGGAGGAAGCAACACATACCAAAAAGATGCACGTATCCTTCCATTTTCTCCAACTTACTAAAAATAGTCAGCTGGAAGTTATGCTCATGACCTAACCACTTTAAAGTACTCACAGCTAAATTCAGTGATTATACAAAAACCTCCCTATAATACAGAATGTGAGTTTAATAAAATGCACACAAAGATTTTCTGATGTTTCAAAAATAAGAATACTCATTTTTTTCAGTAATTCAGCATCTACTGTCATTTCTCATTAACAGCCTTCAAAATCCTATCTGAAACAAGCTGATACGGATAAATTAAGAGCAGTAATCAAGCGAGAAATGATAGACCAGCTGGGTAGACATCAAGTTGGCAAAACGCGAATACAGTTCAAAAGCTGAAACAGATGCTGGAGTTGTTGAGAAAGCCTGCAGGAGATATTGATGTATTTTCTTTATATAATACCAAACAACCAAATAAATGTCAAGAGCTAAAAACTAATGGGGAATAAAACCTGTCAGCAAAACTAACTATAAAGCCAAGACCTGCAATAATGTTTTTTTTCATTATACCAAAACATTTGTGCATGCATCTTCATTTCCTTGGGATTCCTCAATATGCCAGTACATCAATCAGAGCTTGCAAGTGAATCAGAGGGAGCCTCTGCCAGTCTTCTCTTTCACATTTGTTTCTATCTACCTGAGGCTTCCCAGACTTAGAACAGACTTTATTCTTCAGCCTCATCCTAACACAACATTCTCGCAAGCAGGCGATTCCCCGAGCAGGCGAGCAGGAAAGAAAGGGTAACACAGGCAGAAACGAAACTGCAAAATCCATTCTGCAAAAGGAACATTGTTTTCAGAGTTTCCGGACCTCGGCAACAAATCCTCTGCCATCAGAGACAGCTCATTCTAGCATATGCTTTGTCATGGTCAGTTTCTAATTACATTCATAATGATGCAATAGCTTTGATAATCCTACCTTCCATGCCAGCTGCTTTTCTTGTCACTCCATCACGCCAATAAGTTGGCTGCCGTAACAAATCAAGATAGTGCAAAACAGCATCTTTCCCCTGCATCTGTCATCTTCCTGAAAGCATTCTATTACTGCCGACTGCTGGGAACCAGAAAGTCTATTTGAATTCCAGCAGCTCCCCTTTCGCATGATTCAAGTTAGGTTAGGTGGGCATGCCTAACATGATTCTCTCCATCATTTATTATGCAGCTGCTACACCGTCAGTGTGGTAACCACTCTGACTTTATCTGATACGTCAGCCTTGCAAACCCATACCTCTGAGCAAACGCACGAGCAACAGAAGCATCTTGCATTTAATGAGCATTCTCTCTGCCTAAAGAGAGTGCATCTGCGAATCTGTTTCAAATCCTGCTGCTTGCATTGTCCTCTAAGGCTGATGCAAATGTTTGAAGATTCTTTTATTCTTGCATCTCATCTTTTCAGACAGCACCGTTCTTCAGGCACGCTTGAATTATTCACACTTCAGCTAAACGTTTGTTGATTTCTGTCCAAACAGCACCTTCCCGTTGAAACTCTCAGCTCAAAAGCTACTTCTGAATAACAGCACTGTGTATTCAGGCTCTCAACTCTGTTTCGTTTTAAACATGGCTTTTATACCCCCGCCTCAGCACCCATATTTAGCTCCTTCTGTGGTAATGAATGGCTGTTTAATGAGGTAATGGCAGATTTTAAAGCAATTTAACTAGACTTACCTGTAGGTGACTTTTGCTTTTTGTTTTTGACATTTTAGCAGTAAGTGGATAGCTCTGTTAGAGCATCCTGATATTCTTAAAGTGGTAAGAGCACCACCAGGAGCTGCTTGTCAGCAGCCGGTGGAGGACACTCCATAGCGACAGAGTTTGCTTAACTGCCTCTAACAAATTAAAGTGAGAGGATTGTTCTGTTGTCTTTATTTTCTTTTAAGATGGGGTAAAAACATGCTTGCATCAGTGATTTTGAAAGAATATTAATAGAAGTTGACATATCCACATCAATCATCCACCCAGCCGAATTACCTGCATCTCCTCCCACCACTTCTGCCCGAAACTCAGAGTCGAGGCGGTTCATCTTTAATGCATCTGCTGCTTGCTCATTATTTGAATTAACAGCCCCAACCCCACACTGGAAAGTTTGAATACCTGAGGCAGAAGGAAAAAAGGACACTACAAGACAGGCAACAGACTGGCTAAAATCTGTCAGAAAAGAGGTAGAGAGGGAGCAGAAGGACTGACATCAGAGAACATCTTCAGCCTTTACACAAGGACAGATGAGGAGTGAGGAAGGGGAAAGGGTGCAGACCCCACAGAGAGCTTTCTCTGGTGGCAGCAGCCAGCTCAGGGCTGCTCAGCAGCTAGCACAAAAGACTTTCAGGGTTTTACTCAAAGCTCACTTCTTCACTCAGATAATTTGTGCTTAACTCCTCTGTGGCTGCCCCTTGATGCAACACTTCAGTCTTTTCCTCCCTCCTCTACAATCTCCCAGTCTCAATTTATTCCTGAACCTCTTGGTTGTGGAAGAGAAAGCTAGCAAAGGTGAGCTTAGAGGAGTTCTAAATCACATAAAATGAATGGGGGAGGGGGTGGGGTGGGAGGATTAAAAAATAATAATTAAATAAATAAAATAAAAGGAGGAAGAAGAAATGTGGTTATTCTCTATTTCCTACCTCCCTGAGCTCTGGGCCTCCATGAGCAGCATTACCACTGGGTGGGACTGCAGGGCACATCCCTCTTCCCCACCTGCAAAGCTGCAGTGCTGAGGGCCAGCAGTGAGGTCCCAGCCAGAGAGTTCCGGCACTGCAATGACGGCTGTGACTTCCCACTCTCGCCCATATCTAAATGGCACAGCTGACACCTGAATGAGCTAACAGCACGGCACAGTCTATATTTGATACTGTATTTATTCCTAGCATGCTGCCAGAAAATGTCTTTTTAGAGATTTCATGTAAATAAATGAGAATTACTACATCTGTTCCTCTGTCTGTAGCAGCACATATCAACAACCTAATTTGGCATGCAAGGCAGAGACAGGCCTATCATAGAGTTGCAAAGTGCACAACTATAAAGTGCCTATCTGAGAATACTGTCAGCTCCTTTTTGTTCACAGTTCAAGTCATTTCTGAAGTGAAACAAACCAGACAATAAATGAGGACTGACTTTGAAGTCCCCATAAATTCAAAGTACATAAAAGGATATGCTTAATATTTCACACTTCTAGCTGCATTATGATTTCTAAACCAGAGAGGCAGCAACAAGCAATTTACATGGTATTTCACAAAAGAAGAGTTTGAATTCATAGCTCATATAGCCCATAGTTGCAGGGAAGACCTACAACACTCTGAAACTCATCATATGCTTGATTTCAGTGAATTCTGAGCTATGCAGGTTTATAGATGGAGATACCCAGAAGAAAAAATAAAAAAATAAAAAATAAAAATTAAAAAAAAAAAAAATCATGTATAAATAACCTATAATTAACCAAAATAATACTGGTAAAAGAATGGGGACATCTGGTATAGGATAAACATAGTTAAACATAATCCCACCCACCAGAGAAACTGACACCTTGAAAGTGCAAAAATGGAGTCAGAAGTAGAAAAATACAGTTACCTAAAATATTTCTGGAAGGATTAGCATGGCATCTGCTGGGGTTTATCACTCATTATTACTCCCCTCCAGCAGAGCATACATTGGATGTGACAAACATTTTATTATTATTATTATTTTAAAATTATTTTCCTTTGAGGAGAGGACTGAAAAGTACCAGGCTTGGCAACTACAGCATCCACTAGCTGTACAAAAAGCCAGCCCAGACACAAATGGAGAATCTGGGAGGAGAAAACAGTATCAGTCATTCTGTCCACAAATAGGGCAGATTAATAGCTAGCTCCAGATTTTCTGCATTTGTCTGAGAAAACAACAGCCTTGGCTTCTGTTTATTGTAACTGGGTTCAGCATCTGCATAGATACAATTATAGTAACCCACCCACATATGGAATCAGTTGCTTTAGAGAGAAAGCTCCATGGGTAGCCCTCCCAGACTCTACAATAACAAAAATACATTATCTTTTGTCTCACAGTAAATGTCCCCAATTTGGAAAAAAAAAATTAAAATAAAAGAAATAAATGACAAGTGGAAAAGCACTAATCAAGTGGTATTCTGCTTTTTACAGTACTGAACTCAGTAGGAAAAGAAGTTCCAGTCTATTTGGGTGATGATGGCATGAGAAACAAAGGAAAACCATCTCCCTTTCTATTCTATCTACAGCTTATGGTGTGGACATGTTTATTCATTGTAATTGCTCCTCTGCTACTTGAGAGACTAATTGGCTTACTCAGTGTGCTTGAGTTTGATTATGGCAGTATATGCACATTACAATGATAGCTAAGATACAATGTAGAATCTCTTCTCGATGGCATTTCTCTTTCTTTGTTTTTCTTTCCTCTTTAGAACTACTAATGACTTCAACAAGGTGAAAGTATATAATGGATCACTGGAAAAAAAGCAGCAAGCAGACTGGCCTTGACCTTCAGCCCTACACAACGCTCTGCATGATGCACTCTCACTGGTATGCAAAAATTAATGCTGATTTTACCTGCTAAAATTGTTCTGGAGGCTAATGCCTCCAGAAGAAAGCCAATTTCTTTTCCTTTTTCTCTACCTCTCATTATTCTTAGGTACTCCTGCCCTCCTATAAATACCTAATTCAATCAATCATGCAAGAAATTACCCTAATGATATACTGGGCATGTTTAGATTAATAAACCTCTCCAGTGGGAGGCCTGGAAAGTTTGTTTGGGCAACTCAGACAAGAATGATTATTTATTCCTCAATGTTAATCATTCTACATTAACTATTTATTAATTTCAGAATTCCTTATATATCAAAGTAAGCTGTTCATGTTTTCCCACAGACTGAAGAGTCATCGGTAGTTTTTGTTTAATGAAAATCTCCACAGTTTAGAGAGGATGCCTTATGACAATTAGGGATCATACAGCTTGGACAGCTCAAGATTTAAAAAACTGCCACAGAAGAGTATGTAAAAATATATATATATAATAAATTAATAAATAAAAAAGGCTGCCTGAAAGTGAATGGTGCTTATGAATTGTGCATACAAAATTCTATCTCTAGAAGCTAAAAAGCCTTGTCATATCAATAGGGTAACTTAGAAGCTGTGGGACTCAAATGGAATAGTTAAAAGGCACTGTGATCAAACAGAACAACCTCCAGAGCGGCCAGAAAGGTGGGCGTGTCTTCGCTGTCTCTGGCAGCAATCTGAGGAGCTAAACTTCTCATGGTTTTGAAAGTTTCTGCTCACCTGCATCATAGTTCATTCAAACATTTCATGCAGAAGTAGTCCTCTTTGCACTAATTAAATCTCAGGCGTAGAAACACTCCTAACAGAGTGTTACAAATCAAAAGCTCAGAGCACACTTATCCAATGCCATTTTTGGACTCACCACCAACCTTTCAAATGATACTCATCCCAAGTAAGATTTGTAAAGCTTTACTACAGGCACGTTTAAAACAATACTAAGCAACCCTAGTATTGCATATTACAGGATTTAGACAAGTAATTACCCATTAAAGGTGGTACAGAAACTGTTCTCTTTGGGGGCATCGCTAATGGCAGAGCACAGCAGACTAAAGCATGGATACGCTACATAAAATTAATGTATTCCTCTCTGATACTGCCCAGTATTCAGCTGAACACTGCCACAAAAATGAATAATATAACCTCTCAAAAGTGAAAACAGTAGAGGATTTTTAATGGCAACCCCTACTTATATCTACAGGTAAGCCAACACAGATTCTACATTTAAATCCCACATAGCAAATGTAATTCATTGACAGTGAATTTAAAATACTAGGTTCTATCAAGAGAAAAATATATAGCTAACTCACTCTTCAAATACTTAACACACATCAGAAAGCAGAAAGATACAGGCTTCCAGCATTTATCACTAAGAACTAGTGACCTTGAACTCTCCAGGAAAAACCATTAGTCAGCTTCCTTAAGCAAACGTTGCATGTCTTGATAGCATAAAACTGAACAGAGGCAAAGTGTTAAGGTGCTAATTCCATAGAATGTATTTCATTCTCTTACAGATCCTTTTAAATCAGGCTGACTGGAGCTATGCAGCTCTAACCTTCATCCATTTGTACATTTACTTCTTTGGGAAGAACGCATTGTTCAGGCTTGAAATAATCACTGATGCATGCACCTTATTTTGTTCATTCTTTCTACAGCTGCAGCACATGTATAGGATGTTGCATACCAGATGTATCAGGAATGAAAGAAAAAAAATGACTGAACATTTGCATCTCAATCTGCCTGTAATCAGTGTGAGGTGGTTTTGAGCTCTTGAGCATTCTCACCTGGTATTGCTCTTCAGCACAGTACTAGATGTTTCACTCCATTCTCACCAGGGAGATCATCATGTTAGCTAAATTGTAGTTAAATTATTATTATGGTTAATTATAGTTAGTTAAATTATACTCGATCTTTACAAGCTTTGGAGTTCATAGCTCACACACGTTCAAACTGTTTCTGTTAGGTGAACTCTCCATATTGCAATCTTTAGTACTATCCATGAATACTCCATCTATAGTTTAGTCTAGCGGTACTTCCAACTCATGGCACTGGTTTTCTGCTATATTGTTAACTATTTAATACCATGCATGACAACTGTGGGTTATGAAACTAATGAAATGAAGTTCTACCAAAGAGCTAGACTCCCATGTTTGGCTGATATTAAGGCTTTTATTTTTTTCTAAATTCATCTAAAAACCATGAGGTGGATAAGAACAATCATCTGACATAAGAGCCCTTCACTAGTCTGACATCCTTCCATTGTGAGAAGTTCTAATGAGAAACATGAAACACCTCCAAACCAGTTTAAGAGACAGACCACAGTAAGAGAGGGCACTGCCAGGCAGGGCAGGTAACATTAAATACAAAGGTACCAGTAAACTACATGAGTCAGGCAGCAGAAAAGAGACCACTATCCAAGCTGTGGGACACCCCAACTCCTTCTCAAATGTTGGTTTATCTTCATTCACTCTCAGAGCAGCCCCCTTTAACCTCCTCATACATAGGGCATTTATTTGTAGCAGCAGCATTTGCACCTTTCTTATTTTTCAATATCTTGGAAAAATGTTTATGTTAACCCTGCAGACTGGCCAGAGAACAATAACTTACTTCGTCTGCCCCACAGGTACTAGTTAGAAAGGTATAGAATATTTAGAAGGAACTTTAGCAAGAAATATTTCTCACTCTATCAGAGTATGAAAGAAGAGATGACCCTTGAAAAGGCAGTTCACAGGCAAAGGCAATAAGCAGAGAATCTCATGGCATCAGTGCCTCCAAACCTCACACCTGTTGTGGCCTGGAGCCACATACAAAACCATGAGTGCTTCCCAAATAGAAGGGAATAAGAGAGGAAGAAATAACATTCTGCACTGTGTGGGTGATTGATGTGTAACTCCCAGATTAGTTGAATTAGTAAAACTGTGGCCTAATTAAACCTTCTCTCTTGCATTTTGTCAAAATTCCAGCATATCTGGGACTCTGAATGGCACCAGTGAGCAGAGTGGAAGCTGCCAAGCATCACTTTGTTTGCCAGGCTTCATTTTTAACATTATTTTGCATAATATCAGGGTGCAATCAATTTGGTATTGTATCAGTACAAAAGCTGAGATTTTGGTGATATCAACAGAGAACATAACTTAGCCCTAAGGTTGTTAAAATAATTATGAAAGGTGAATTCTTAAAATAGGTATTATATATGGAAACAAAGTGTTTGGGGAATATATATTCCCTAAACAGTTAATATCTCATTTTTTTTTCACTGTTCAAAATTCAGGGTGCATTCTATTAAGCTTATTATATGGTATTACTTTACTTGATTTGCACTGATTTACATTACCATCCTTTTTTACCCAATAACAAAAACAAAACAACAACAACAACAAAAACCTCAGAGCTCAGCAACCTCATTATCACTAAAAAAAAATAATCTTGCAAATTTCCCAAGAAGCTCTGTCTTCATTTGATACAAACAAATCCAGTTCTGTTGCAGGGGACACCTGTACCAACCGTCAGTTTACCAGGGACTGTTTGTAACATGGATGCCGCAAGCAGAAACATCCCTCTAGGTAAGTCTGGAGCCAGTAGATTTGGACAGAAGTATAGCAAGTTGTGCATAAAGAAGCATAAAGAGGGAAAAAAGGAAGCAAACACAGACAATGTAAACGTTCACAGCCAATGTTGCAACCACGTTGCTGTACGTAGTTCAAAAATGTCATCGACAGCAGCAGTTCTGGCAAGGCTTCAGTGATCACCTCTGATCCAGATACTCAGCAATTCCACCTCTCCTGAGCCCACTCCATTACAAAATAAGCATTCAAATTTGGTCCATAATCAACAGTCAAACCTGTTCAGAATGCCAATGCTTTAACTGACATTAAGCTCACACATTTGTGGTGGACAGGACCAAGTGAGGAGTCACCATTAGTTAGTCAAGTCTTATCCTAATGCGTGCCTTTTACACGGCATTATTTTATTTTATTCTCAATTTTAAAAGCTTTGCAATTTTCTTCTGTCTAACTACTGGGACACATTTTAGCTTGAATCAGGAAGAGCTATGGAAGAGAAAGCTAATGCTCACACAGCATGGTCACACTGGTGTCATCTCCAGAAGGATGAAATGCTCTCTGCTAGAGGGGTCTATTCACATCTTCCCAAATGGGGAAGAGGGAATCACCAGCAAAGATGCAACTCTGGTGCAGGCAGAAAGCTTCTTCATAAATGTTTCTGGCTTTTCCTTGTGGGACGTTAATATATGCACAGTTGGAGTTACTACCACTGCTGCCATCAATATATTCCTGAAGCAGCCTCTGTGCCTGTCAATACTTCCCAATTCAACAGACTTGAGTAAGAGCATCACTCTCACACTTCTGCTCTGGCTTGCAAAATGGGGCCACATTACTAGTCAGAAAATGCCTTTTGAAAAACACCAAGAAACAGTCATATCAGCACTTCTGTTACTAACAGAAGTCGTCTCGTCTCTTGATTTCCAAGAATTAAACAGTTTTGGCCATGAGACTAAATCAGCATCCACTCCAGACAGAAAACGTAGCCAAGAAAAAAAATATATATATGCCACATGGGGAAAAAACAGCCCTAAGGAATGCCAGGAAGAAAGTCTCTCCCTCTGCCTGAAGTGAAAAGAAAAGATTAAGAAATGCTCTGAGGCCTAAAATGGTGCTACAAGTTTATAGATCTGCCCTTGAGTCATGTTGAACAAAAACAAAGCTACAGGTGCTCTTATATCTGCATGGGTTTGTTACATGGTAGTTTCCTAAGACTACTCAAGCTGAGATCTATATTTGCCTACTATATTAACAACAGAGATCGTTAGCCCAGTATGGCTATGACACAAGTTTAACCAAAGGCAGGACAAAACTTATGTAAAAACAAGTCTTGTCTTCAAAGAACTGGTTTATTTTCATCACAATTTATCACTTCATGGAAAATACTGTTCAACTGAATATAGACATTCATCATGTGAATAGATCAAGTTTCCTTAATTTTTCAGCACACTGTGGACTGACACTTGAGTCACCACTGTTGAGTGTTCAAATACTTGATCTTTAAGAAGTCTAATGTGAATGGGAAGATACGGCAAGATACAGTTTTCTTCTGCCCTATGGGACAAGGGTAACACAGTCACTAGGAGACTTTACAAAAAGCCCTAAGGCTCTGAGTTTTACTGCAAAGAACTAGCATCTCATGGTGAAGCACAAGATAAAGAGAATCATGAAAACATTTTTTTTTTTTTTCTTTTTCTTTTTTTTTTTTTCCCCTGGGTCATCTTGCTTTGCCTGAGGCTTCATTCCAGGAAAACTTAGGCTGCTATAAGATTTATTGGCTGGAACCAGAGTTTGAATGCAATTTTCTCTCGTCATATTCACACAGAGGATATTGCATCCTCCTGAACCACCGCAGCTAAGAAAGGCATATTTAATTTCTTCTGTGCCAGGGCTCTAGTTGGGGGTTTGGGGAACTCGCTTCTATCACTGTGTCAAATCATACCGTGGCACTACGTACAGTTTCGCTCCCAGTGTGCAGACTCAAGTGTGGAAACCTAAAATTTGTTTACTGGGAGCGCTGATGTGTGCAAGATTTGATTGCTTCAGTGCTCTCAGAAAGCAAAACACAGAAGCTGGACAGTGTCTACACTAAGTTTGTTTTTAAAATCAAGTAAGCAATCTAAGAACTAGGAAAGTGTCTAACCTAGCTAAATCAAATCCAGTCCCATATGATATTTAAACTAAATTCAATAAATAAGACCAATTATGTCCTAGAATGCACTGATGCCTGACAGTGCATTAAATTGGACCTGGATACCATACCAACTTAATGTAGTTATATACATACTATTTATCTATATAGAAACATAACATATCAACATTTATTATATAGACACATTTCTTCCTTATCCCTTGGAGCCTTCAGTTTCAATACTAATCACAATCATCTCAGCTTCATAAAAAATGCTGAGCTGACAAACCAAGATCATAACTAACTGCAGCCACTGGCACCCTGCGTCCCCACAATTCCAGCTGATTTCCTCTTAGCTGATGAACAAAACACTCCCAAAACACAAAGAAACTGTGGTGGGTCCACAAAACACTCTGGAAGCATTCCCCTGTCACCTGTACTATTAAGATACAGTGAACAATTGAGAACTATCATCAGGCAGACAACTGTATGCCCAGATCATCAGATGCCAGAAATACTTCACCAGAAGAAAGTCCACAGACTTTCTTGAGTACAGAACAGAACACAGAGGTGGAAATGGTAATTATTAAAATGTGTCCCCCCCCTCAAGCATTGCTTCAAATTTTCCCAAAGGCTATAGATAGTAGGTAGCAAGCAAGAAATTACAGGTCCTAGAAACCAAAACCAAACATTTATAAGACTTGTTGTTGATCAATACCTGCAGCATCTTTTCTTCTCTTTACATTTAGTGCTATCCACCCAGAAAATACATAAGATAACAACTGGCCAGGCAAAACTGAAAACATTCACTCACTTCATCTGTTTATCATATCTGACTGACAGATATCTGACTGCATCTAGAGTAAACACTTCACTACAATGAAATTATACAACAGGAGAAAACAGTTAATGAATATTATGCCCAATCCTTCATTCTTCCTATCATCCCTGACTTGAACTAAATCAAAGCAACATCTACAAATCCTCAAGCAGTATCCCAACAACATGTTATGAAATGTCTTCCACATATGATCTGGTTTATATTGATAATTGTCCTCTGTGAAGGGTGTTTAGAAGATTATTTTCCTGACTGCTAATGAGATGACTACCCCTATGTATTCTGATTTGAAAATACATTCAAGTTTTTATTACAGCTGTTGTTTATACCTTGAAAATTCATGGCCTGTGATGTGTTTGAATGCATTTCTTCAGAAATTGCTTCAGCCTTAAATTGCATCTCTCCTTGCTCAGGTCAGAAGACCACACTTGCAGTGAGACCAAACAACACAGAACAACCCTTTCGGCAATGTTAACATGATTATCCATCAAACTCAAGGCTTCTCTTTTTTTTCTCCCAGTCACACCTTCATGCTGTCAGGGCTTACCAGTCCCTGTCAAGAGGAATTCTTGCCACTGGCTTAACTGAAGTGTGGATTTTTCTTCAGAGGTTTTCTGAACAACTTAAGTTTTCTGTTTTGAACCCAAAATCATGAAAGAGAGCACAACACAACCAGTACTCCTATTCTGAGGGCAAGAAGACAATAGCATTCTTTGCAAATCTGCTGGGGAAGAAAATGAAATAATAATTTTATTGTATTTAAATATTCATAGCAAAACAAAAGAACAAAATGATATGTTTTAATTTCCACATCTCTCAACATATGAAATGCATCTTATCTCCCAGTACTTGGTGATTTTAGACAAGAAAAGATGAAGAAAAAGCTTTGGAAGAAAATGGCAGCAATGCACTCCTGATCCAGCCATTTGAAAAGCAGTAAAGAATCTAATCACAGCACTGCAGGCAGAAATAAAAAGGGGGGAAAAACAGACCTGAGCTAGTCCCTTTCTGTAGCTACTCCTGACTGGAACAACTATGGACTAAATACTGCAGCCTTGCCACGTGAAAATACATTGTTATGGGTTCTCCTTCAGTAGCTGAGGAGCAGTGTTTGTATAAACACTTTCATTCACTCTCAGTTCTAAATGGGGTGAAGAACTACAGGCAACAACCACTGATGATATGCCTAAAACACTGTCAAGCACTGATGACCTACGGCAGTCGGGATTTGTCCATCAGACTGAACCCCCTGGTACTTCTTTTATTTTTAAACTAAAGTTGATGCCTGAGCACATGAAATCAGGTACTTTGTCAGCAGATTCCTTGACGTAAGAAAGCAGAGCCATTTTTCTGAAAAGAAAGTAACTTCTTTAGAGAATATCCTAAAGGAATCAGGAGTTATTCGTCCTGATAGAGAAACTACCCTGGAAAATTCCACAGGATCCATTTATATTTCATAGTTTAGACTTAGAAAGTATAATAAACAATGACCATGTACTTTTCATAGAAATATCAGAGATCTCCTCATTTCACTAAACCATTAATCACATAATAGTGAATGTTTTACTCTCTATCCAGAAAGCAAAGTTTACTCCTATTTAAAACAAAGTAATTCTCCCCTCTCCCACCAAACCCTTCAAAAAGGCACATAGAATAACAACTTATGGACACTGGCTACACAAGCAAGTAAAGGTACTAAAACATCAAATACATAACTCATTTACGTAAGTAAAAATCTAATTGAGATGATGAGAGAGGTGAAGAGCAGGGAAAAATCTTAGCAAGAAGTACTAAACTACATACCTACAGTATTCAGAAAGAAAAAAAAAAAAAATCAACTGCTAAGTAGATAAAGATTGATTAAACTAAACTAGATCTAATATACACAGGCTGCTTTGTGGATCAGAAATGTTGTAAGAAAAACAACTTCATTTTTCTAAACTAAATGAAATCACAGATATTTCTATGCTCCACATATATTACATATTTATGTAATGCACTGAAAACAAAACACATTGGAAACAAAAAGCGAGGAAATAAAGGCATTAATTCACTTCATTTCTGGACTTATCTCAGTAGCCAAGATCATTTGAGAGACTAAAAGAAATGGGGCTGTTTAGTCTGGGGAAAGGGAGGCTGCGGGGAGACCTTATTGCTCTCTTCCAATGTCTGAAAGCTGCTTACAGCGAGAGTGGGGTTGGTCTCTTCTCCCTGCTGACAGGATGAGGGAAAATGGCCTCAAGTTGCACCAAGATAAGTTTTGGTTGGATATCAGGAAAAAGTTCTTTACAGAAAGGGCTGTGAAGAGCTGGAATAGGCTCCTCAGGGAAGTGGTTGAGACACCATTCCTGGATGAGTTTAAAAACCATTTGGATGTGGTGCTCAGGGATGTGATTTAGCAGGGGGTTGTTAGTTAGGGTAGTACGGTTAGGTTGTGGTTGTACTCAATGATCTTTAAGATCTTTTCCAACCTGATCAATTCTATGACTCTGTGCCTGGAACTCTCTCTCATGCTTTAAACTTGGTAATTTTTCATTTGTTCAAGTGGGAATTCACCAAAAAACAAAATGAGTAAAGTCTGAAATTTAAAAACTCAAGTAGTTAAGATAATGCAACCAGTGCAAATTTTAAAAGAGACAATTTTATATAAGTGTTGAAATAATAAAAAACTTTGTAAAACAGACTGTTAAGTACGCAAAGGAAAATATGGTCTATTAAAATGGTGGGAGATTTTTTTTGCATATTTCATTCTACAAAATTGGAAACATTTTAGCCTTAAACAGCAGGGTTGTTTTTTTGTTTTTTTTCTTTAAGGATATCATTCTGGCTTGAGATTTATGATGCGGGTTCATATAATATTTGCTATCAGTCTATCATTCTCCTTACATCTGAATATCTATGAAACTTGTGAAATTCAGTGATTATGGCTTACAGTAGAAAAATCTTAGGCTAGCTTTCTCCATGAGAAGCTTGCACTTTGTCAGTTCCTTCTTTGCTAAGCTACTCAAACTCAGCTGAAAATTATGCAGAAAGTCCTCTCATCCCTTCAGGGAAAACTGGGACCACTTTGTAATGTAACAAAATAGACCAAAAAACATACTGGCTTGTTATTTTTAGAATTTTCTTCTTGTGTTGTTGCCATATTTTGCATGCAAGATTTATTATTTTAGTTTCTCTTAAACAACGAATCAAAATTTATATAGAGAATTTACTCAATACTACTAGTACTAAAAACCTGACTTAGCAACTGAAAACAGATTTTGCCCTAGGAGTCTTAAGTGCTTTTTCAAATTGCATTCAAATGGTTTTTATATCTGTTCTCTAACAGACAGAGCAATAGCAAAGCTGTAATCCTGCTGCAAACATAACCATGACACCAGAAGGCAAACTGATTACATCTTACAAGATCTACACTTCCATCTAAATGTGTTTCAGTAGCAAAACTCACTTAGACAAGTTCTGAGCCTGTTTCCCCTGTAATTTCTCAGCAGGAATCAACATAAGCAATACTCTGATGATCATATTTCTGCAGGATAACCTACTACAGGCAGTGCCTTTCTTTGCCTCTGGACAAAATAAAATAAATTAACACATTCTCAGGCAATTCCAAATGACTGAAATATATCTTGCACCTTTGTGAGAATCAGTGCATTCCTAGCTTTTTCATACATGTATAATAGAATATTTCTGGATTTGTTGTTTTAAAAAAACAAAAAGATAGTGAGGCTTCCTCCAGTTTGATCAATAATGATTCCTCTGGGCTTTTTTTCATGCATCTTTCTTCTACACTCATCCTTTCATGACCAATTCTACAGTTACTTCACCCCACCAAAAACAATTTTAATAGCTCTTTTCCTCCCCAAGAAAGAGTCCTATCTAGCGGATGGCACACAGAATCTCCAGTGCATTAACTCCTCTATGCCAAGCACTGCTCCATCAGTGAGTTCTTCTAAATCTGTTGAAGTCATTCTCTGCTTGATCTCGGTCTGGCGGGCTGCTTGTACTTTCCATTGACTCAAACGGTGATTGCATCTGCTTGCTCTACTTGCAAATTAAGATTTCACTATTTTTTCCACAGCAGTAATATCTGAGAATGGATTAGTCTTTTAAGATCAGTCCCACTGAGGAACAGATGCACCTCTCCAAAACCACATTATTACAGCTAATTACAGCTAATATTGAACAGTGACTTCATGTGTCAATGAATTTAATTTGTACAATGATGTTAGAACAAGCATACCTTATGGGTCAAGATGTATGACAGAAGTCCCTACAACCCCTCTCCAGCATAAACCACTGTATCCCACCACCCTCTTAGACAGAAGAGAGCAGAGTTCAGTCACCTGAACCATAAGGTTAGTTTCCCAGCATGGAAAGCAATACCCAAACAAAATCTACCTCTTGCCAGTGCTACTTGATGCAGGCTGTGCTCTGACTGAGGAAGTGTCATCAGCAGGCTGCCCTGGCATCCCCCAAAGCCCCACAACAGACCAGCATCTTCTACACTGCTTTGCAACAGCTTTTTCTGCAATTAGAAATGCCCACTGAATTTTGGAACACATCCAATCCAAGTAAATAAATGCTTCCTTAATAAGAAATGACTATGTTTGGTGTCCTATTTTGGCACAGCACTAAGAATGTTGGACGTCCTGAAAAACTGGACATAATGAAGTTAAATTCAGTTCTCTGTTACATTAACTTTTTTTTCCCCAAAAATAATTTTAAATTCACTCTCAAAAATATGTTTGTTTGTTTGTTTTTTCCTTTACATGCACCGTCATGAATCCAGGACAATCCTTTGATTAAACTACTAGGAAAATTTGTTCTGTCATAGCTAGATGTGTCCAAAATTATACTTGATTTTTCCACCTCATTGATTGCATTTAAGAAGGCAATTTAAGGCATTTAAGAAGATGAGAATAAAAATCCTTCCTCCTATATACATACAGCTACATATGATTATTGCCAATAATATGTATTTCACTGGCATCATGTTTGTGAATGTGTTTGTAACCAAAGCTGTTGTACATGGTTTGAGGGATCCTTTGCAAGTCTTAATTATGTAAGTTCTAACAATGAATGAAAACAGATCTTAAGCAGAGCTCAAAATAAATGCAAGTTCTTGGGACTAATACCTAAGAAACTCCTAAAGGCAAGGTATTATCAACACTCAAAAAGTACATGCCTTTTTACCCTGAGTAATTATATTTTTTAGCTGGAATTCTGAAACTTCAGTTTCACCATAGAGCTGACGTGTATTCATTAATTTTAAAGAAAGTCCTACCTAGGAAAGAAATACTAATATAAATTCATTTAACAATTCATGTCACTGATCGTTTGCTTCATACAATTTAATGCAAATGCTTCTGATGCTTTAGTTTCTAGGTTGCCAAAGTATTACTTAATATAATGCAACTGCAAATTGTTACAGCTCAAAGTTAAATAGGCATTCAGAATAGTCTCTGCTATTGGGAGACAAGCTAAAAAAGTATATAGGACAGTATGAATTGTTCCAGAAATTACTTTCAAACATGATGATTCTAGAGTTATATGCTACTGTACGGATTTGCTAGAAAAGATTTAACTGCCACCAAGGCCACTGCTAAACACAAGAAGTAATCATACACTCAGTTATAATCTATTAGTCAAAGCACATCTAAGTGACTCAGAACACAAAGATTAGAGAGAGACTACAGCACTAAGAAAAACAAAAAACAGCCTTGACCAAAACCAACATGATGCTTTTCCTATATTGCCATTGTCTTGAAAGTGAATGAATGATAAAATAGTGATTAAATGGCTTGTATTTTTTCCAGAAACAATTATTAAATTAAGATAAGCCCCATTTTGTGCTGACCTATGTGCACTCTCCTAATAAAAATAACTACTAGCAGTAAGACAATTAATAAAAAATAACCCTTTTCCTAGATAAATCATCACAGATTTGTTATAAGGTCAGGTCCTCATCTAAGTTTTCTGCTTGAACCTCTAAAGTAAATACAGTTAGAGAAAAAATACACGTGGCATAACTGAAGATAAAGACCAAAAGATTGAAGACCATCTAAGGAACCTGAAGGCATGTAAATCCATGGGACCTGATGAGAGTCATCCATTGGCTCTGCAGGGACTGATAGAAGAAGCTGCTAAACCGTTATCCATCAGCAAGTAAGCAAGTCTGTTGACAACAGCAAACTGTATTGTATGGCCTCCATGCTATAAGAAATACACACCATGCAAAGGAATCCTGACAAACTCGTGAGGCAGGCCCATGTAAACCTCATGATATACAATAAGGCCAAGCTCAGGGTCCTGCAGATGAGCTGGGGCAATCCCTAGCAAAAATACAGGCTTGGTGAAGATTGAGAGCAGCCCTGAGAAGAAGGACTTAAACATGTTTACTGATGACAAGCTTAAAAGAAGCCAGCAATATATGCTTGCAACCCAGAATGCCAATCATATCCTAGGCTGCATCAAGAGAAATATGACCAGCAGGTAAGAGGAAGTGATTTTCTCTGTCCATTCTGATTTCACATTTATCTTTGGAACCCCCAGAATAAAAAGGACATAGTGGAGTGAGTCCAGAAACGGGATATGAGAACTACCAAAAAGCTGAGTCCAGGAAGACAGGTTGAGGGAGCTGAGGTTGTTCAGCCTGGAGAAAAGAAGGCCCTAGGAACACTAGCAAATTTCTAATACTTAAAGGAGGCCTAGAAAAAAATGGAGAGGGACTCTTTAACAGGCTAAGCAAAATGATGTGAAAAGGGCATAACAGCTAAAAACCAAAAGAGGATAGATTTACAATAGATTTGATAAATTCTTCATTATGACAGTGGTGAAGCTCTGAAAAAGACTGCACAACAGACTGTGAACACTGCATCCCTGGAAATAAACATTCAAGGCCAGGCTAGACTGAGCTTTGAGAAGACTGGTATAGTGAAAGATGTCTCTGCCCATTACAGGTAGACTGGAACTGGATGATCTGTAATGTCCTTCCAGCACAAGCCATTCTATGATTCTAACTGAAACATCTAGCCTGGCTTTTCTAGTTCTATTTGTAGAAACCGCAAATAGATTTGCTATGTTCTTAAAAATTGTTGTTCAGGGATACAGAAAAATACAGTTCTCAAATAGGCTTTTGATTCTGAAAAACTCATGGTTTCATCTGTCAAATGAGCACTGAAAACAAACAAAAAATTTACAGGTTGTGATGCAAAGGTGTATTCACAGAAGAATTTTCAAAACAAGCATATTGAAAACACTTGAGAATGCACTGGGTATTGTAAAGTGTGTCTCATATCCATTTCAAACCATTTCCAATTTAAATAACGTTTACAGAAACAGATGCTTATTTCCTTATTCTCACCAGGCTGATATGAAGCAGCTTTTCTCTTTTTCTCTGATCCAAATGTTTAACGCTATACTTTCTTCTTTTTTAATCTGCTTTTCAGATAATCCTTTAGACATACATTATATGTCTCGAAGTTTTTCCCTCATTTTTTTTCTCTTTCAACTCTACAAACACATACAGTTTCTTTACTTTAAAGAAAATGACAGCTATAAAATGATGTACCAAACCATTCTGGTCATTTAGATTGTTACCATAGCAGACAAGTAGCAAAGGTGAACAATAAGCCAAACTTTTTTTTGAAGTCAGGATACCGTACTCTTTAAAAACTTACATGTTCATGGCAATAGACTTCAGAAATATTTTCTTCTGCTGGGCAGCACCTTAACTAGTCAGGCATATTGACTCAGGTAGATTCCCTGGTTTTAATATGTGAACAGCAAAATAGCGATACAGATGAGATGGATGAGAGATTTAAAAGTATTGGATATTAGTGTCAGCCTTAGAGCCGAATGTATCTTACAAACCTAACTGACATCTCTGACTGAAAGCAGAAAGTTCCTTAAGGAGAAAGCAGAAAACAGCATATTTAACTACAATTCATCATCATCTTATGATGTATTTACCGCCTTTATGTATTCTCCTATCTTACATATTCGTCTCCCCCTGATTAGCGTTAATAATTTAGGAAACAAAGGGCAGGGATATTTTGCTCTTTAACCATCTACTCACACTTCCAACTGTCTTCTCTACTTTTCATCGCCCGTTTGTTTTCAAAAGAGCCTCTCATTAAGAGAAACAAATGCCTTCTGGAAATCCTAGTAAGATTCATCCAGCAGATTAACAGTATTGCCAAGCATGAATTTCCTTTAAAAAGGTCTATGTTAACACCTCTCAGGTGTATAGCATATAACCTTGTATTTCCACATTCATCATTTGCTATGGTTTCTCCTTATCTATCCTATGAACTCTTCAACCTGAACTGTTTCTAGGTCTAACATGGAGCCCTGGTAAGAGAGATACCAAAGTTTTATGTTAGAAGCTTCACATCCCATTTCAATTAGTAGTTTATCTCAGTTGCTTTATCTTTGAGTTACTTATAAACCCTTCAGTGATTAATGCTTGATCTTAGCTATTCACTGACATTACTGTACCTGTTTATTTGCAATTTCTTCTACCTGCTCTTCAATCAGAACCTCTAATAACCCACTTATAGAGGACAGTGTTAATAACAAATAAATTTACAGCTACGCTTATTTCCAAGCTTCTCCAAATTTTTCTCCACTAGCATTTCTATACAGAGACAATTGAGATTTCCAAACCCATTTCTCTGAGACATTGAAAACAACCTCACTGCTAGTCCAGTAAGTTTCCTATTTTCTCTGATAAAACCAAAGCCTACAGAAAATCATTGCAAAATCTCTAAAATAGGATTATTTGTGAGCTGTATTGCCACCTACTGGATGGCAAATCTAAACTGTAAATAAGGTAACTCCACTACACATCTAGCAGTGTTTTGGAAATATAAGTAACTCATTCATAACACCTTATTTTTTATTTTATTATTATTATTTTTTTTAACAGTGCCACTTTATTTTCCATCATTTGTCTGTTCCATATAGATTTATTTCTCTGTTTGGCCTGAAATAGCTAAGAATAAGGGATGTCCTGCAAGAAAGAGATGCAGATGTTGAGCGGGCAAAGCTATCAGAAATGGCTAACAATTGTGGATTTAAATTTAGCTGAAGTTTAGAGGCCTCAAAAAAAAGACTGCTTTTCAGATGGCAGGTGCTTAACTTCTTAAAGCCTTTTTAAGACATCTTAAACTGACTTCTCAGACACTCAGACTTACCATTTACTTTTCAAAATGTCAACTTCAGTTCTGCAGACAGCTTAATGCCAAAAAAAAAAAAAAAAGGAAAAAAAAATCTTTTTGCTTTTTAAAGCAGCTCAGATTAAAGCTATATACTGTAGCAGATAACCATGAGCACTTCAGGAAAAGAAATGCTTTGTAATCTTTCAATATACTCTGATTTTCTTTCTTTTATTTTTTTAACTTCCTACAAATAATTGTTTTCTTCCACATTGTGGTCAACCAAGGGCATGGCAAATCAAGAACTGCTTAATAGCTTTATGAAGATCAAGCATTTGCATTATTATCAATCCATTAAAAAAGAGAAGAAAGGAAATTAGATGCCAATTGGGCAAGTATATGTTAAACATAATTGATTTTTTATTGGAAGCCAGAACATAAATATACCAATGGATTCCAGCTTGAGAACTGGCTTGAATTTCAGACATTAATTGGAATCAGGATTATTTTGAGTGACAGAAAAAAAAATACAAAAAGCATAATACAACTGATCAGTGGAAACAGGAACTTTATTTATTTTTTGGAAAAAAAAATAACCATATAGGTAAAACGAGGACAAATTAAGTTAGGTGAAAACCATTGAGATGAAAAGCCAAATTGAGTTAATAGATTTTAAGAGTTCATTTTGCAAGACAGATGATTATGCCATCCTTTAACTCTGACCACAGAGACATTCTGCAGCCAAAAGCTTTTCATATCATATTACAGTTTAAATACTCCAGAAAATTCCTGCTCCTTAGCCTGGGCTCTATTATAGAAAGGAATTATAGCATGAATAATCTGGAGGAAACCAGCATCTACCAATCTCATGGGTCAGAACCACTGCACAGAAAGACTGTAACACTGTATCTAGAGGGAAAAAAATGGAACTCAGACTTTCAACAAAACACACTATGAGAAACCAGAATGCAGGTCCTTTTCTTTGGAGAATGGAAGTCTTACACACACTGGAGCTCATTTTCAGTACTGCATGAAATTGGAAGAGAAAAAAGGTTACTAAGTTCATGCTCCACAAATCTCTCTGTGACATTTGGGCTTAGATTCCTCAGAATCCATATAGGCTTGCAAACCCAGTAAAATTGTATTCCCAGCAAGCAGCTCACACCTTAAAACTGGGAAAGCAACACTCTTTTACAACCAAGCAACAGCACTCCTTTTAAGCCTCAGGTCTGTGAAATCCAATCACAGTGGTATACTGCCATCTTAAATAAAAGGAATGTATAACCTCTGCTTTTATAGGAAATCATGTTACTGGGTATGGCACTAATTATCTGTACCAAAGCATAATAAGAAATGTAATCAAAACATTATACAAGTTCTGAGAAAGAACTAATTACCGTAAAACCTCGATACTTCTGCTGGCAGTTTCAGTAAGGGAAAATGGATATTCATCATGAATATGTTTCCTGGCAGGTTATTCAGACAGAAGAAATATTCACAAAAGAAGCCTTGAAATAATTAATACACAAAGGACCTTTTTGGTGAAACACAAATACATTCAGCTCCAACGAGATGTTGCGTTAAGATTTATCTGTGAGATATCCAGCCAATTTAACTCAACCAATACAACCTTAGGCCAGATAGTTACTTTTAGTGATCGCAAACAATACCTATGTACATACCAGTATACAATGGGATATAGGGCAGTCTCATTCTGACACACTGCATCAACTGAAGTAATTGTGTTTTTGTTACAGGCTCAGAAATATAAACTAGAGGCAATTTCACCTATGCTATTAGTTACAAACAGTTCTTGGAGAATGACAAGTCTAACTCACTTGACTTAAAAAGCCACGGATAGAAGATGTAGTAGGTAAATGCATCAAAGGGTGCAACAATTTCCCTCCAGGAAAGGATTCCCATTATTCTTAACACTTCTCAAAATATCTACCTTCAAGCAAGCACCTCTAATAATTTTTTCAGCTCATTTATGCCTCATCTATTATTTCTCCAATGCATCAAAGCCAGGCTACATACACATTGATCAACACATCTCCCTTGGGTATGAGGAATTTAGGTTTCTCCAGTCTCGCACCTGGGAAGGAATAACTGCAAGTTGTCAGTACAGGTTGAAATATGACCTGCTGGAGAGGAGCTCTGCGGAGACAGACTTAGGGGTCTTGGTGGATGACAGGTTGTCCATGAGCCAGCAGCGTGCCCTGGAGGCCAAGAAGACCAATGGCATCCTAGGGTGCTTTAAAAGGAGGCCAACAGGTCAAAGGAGGTGATCCTACCCCTCCACTCTGCCCTGGTCAGGTCTCATCTGGAGTACTGCATCTAGTTCTGGACTCACTGGTACAAAAAAGACAGGGACCTCCTGGAAAGAGTCCAGAGGAGGGCCACAAAGATGATAAAGGGCCTGGAGAATCTCCCCTATGAGGAAAGGCTGAGCAACCTGGGTCTGTTCAGCCTTGATAAAAGATAAATGTTTATAAATTCCTTAACTGTGGGTGTCAAAGGGACATGGCCAACCTCTTTTCAGTGGTCTGTCAGGACAGGACAAGGGAAAACGGCCATAAACTGGAGGATAGGAAGTTCTGCGCCAATATGAGAAGGAACTTCTTTATAGTGAGGTTGACGGAGCACTGAATCACTTATTTTGTGATTCTGTAACCCGCTTTGGCAGGGGGGTTGGACTCCATGATCTCTAGAGGTTCCTTCCAACCCCTACAATTCTGTTGATTCTGTGAAACAGGCTGCCCAGGGCAGTTGTGGATTCTCCTTCTCCGAAGATGTTCAAGACCCACCCTGGTTGCCTACCTGAGAAGCCTGGTATAGGGAGCCTGCTTTGCGGGGGGGGGGGTGGATTCAATGGTTTCTAAGAGGTCTCTTCCAGCCCTTACAATTCTGATTCTCTCTTTATTATACATCCAAGATCTATGCCATGACTGTTCAGGCTACAACACATTCTCATCCTACAGACTAATCTGTGCAGTTCTGGTTTCAGGGAACCAGGTGTACACAAAGTACATACAATACAAGTTTTTGTTAGCAGCATTTAATTACAGAAAAGCTATTAAAAGCAGCTTGTATGTGTCTATTTGGTTCATAGCAGTGCTGTTACATATAAAGTGCATCAAGGAAGACTGGAACCACCTCTGACTGATCATTGGTACCACTCAAGGAATTCAGGTCAGCCTAAAAAGGGCGCATGACAATTTGTGAAAAGGGCTTTTCTGTCTTTAAACAGCACCATAATTTCCAAGTAATAAAAAAGTAACTTTCACACTCGAGGTTATACTTCCATCCTCTTGGGACTGTTGAGACGGGGAAATGAAAAATGCTGCTAAAGAAGATACTTGCCTGCTCATGAGCAGGCTGCAAGCACTGCGCGAAGTCCAAAATCCTGGGCCTAAAACTCTGTTCAAGTCATTTTCTGCTTGCACCTATTCTACACTCCAAAGGTAGCTCCTTTCTAGACACAGGCTTCCCTGATGTGCTACCACAGGGGAACCCTCTAGGGGCTGCTACAGCCAGTACAGCCCAGGTTACAGCAATGGGTGAGAATGTAGCATGCAAGCACTGGGTGGGCAGACAGAAGTGTCTTTGGTTCCCTTCAATTTGTGTGCCATTATAAACAACATGTACCCTCAACATACATACAGGCTCATTTAAGTTCTTATTGCTGTGCTTTCTGATCTCTCATGACACTACTGGTATTAGGAAATGAAAATAAGTTTGGGGGTGTTTCACTAATAACTAACAGCATGTTTCTCTGATGATGTCTGACTCAAACATAAAATGCCAGAATGGTAAAAATTCATTTTGGTGCTGCCACATCTACCAAACAGCTTGCTCCATAATTGCAACTGCACGTAACAGAAGCACCACACAGGTCATGCCCTCCCAGTGAATGTGTCAGCATCTATGAGTAAAATCTCACAAAACTCGCAGGAGAAGCATTTTAGCAGCACGCATTCAGACGCAGAGTACTAGATCAGTTCTTCAGCTTTTTATTTTTATTTTGCCTCCACCTAATTCCTCCCCTGTGCTCCCAGCCAAAGCAGTGCTGACGGTTGAATGAGAAATCTTGTAAGCGGGGATAACATTTCCAGCAGCATAAAGCAGAGAGCTGTTGTGTGCTTGAGTTAACAGCAACTGAGCACTGCCAGCAAGGTAGCACATATCTGTTGCCTACTATTTCTTCTCCCTCTTAGATTATTTACTTCAACAGAGCACTTGTTTTAGTTATTTTGTTGGTGGTGATGTTTTTTGTTTTCTTTTTCTTTGTTTTCCAATTGCTGAAAAACTCTGCTAAATGAAAGCATACTGTCTGGTAAGCACTAAATTAAACTGACCTGATGACTTTTTGGTTTTTGCTTGGCAGCCAGAACATTACAACTGATTTGGGACTGTGCCTGATTTCATCCATTTGCAGGGAGAGAAGAGGAAAAAAAAACAAAAAACAAAGAGGCAAGCTTACTGGAGCATTCAGAACTCTATTCACTGAATCAGGTGCATCATAAAGAAAAGAAAATTCTAGTATCTATAGCAAAGTAAAAAAATGACTGTACAGAACCATCATTACATCCATCTCTCAATCACAACAGTCCCACGCTTAGCTCCTGTGAAGCTTTTCTGATCTGGAACAGCCTCTTATATTTTGATAGTTAAATGGAAACAAATCAAATGATATCACATGACCAAGCATTTACAGGTCATTCTACAACATAAATGCATCATCTAATTTTGATTCCAGTTTTGAAAAGAGGCATGTTAAAAAAAAAAAAAATGGGCATTTCAGATTTTCCTGATTATCCCATTAATTTTCTTTATGCATGATTTCTGAATTAGGCAGCTGTTCATACCTCTAATCATAACAATAAATGCAATCTGCCAATATAAACCACTGAAGGAGTATTGCAAGATGCTTAAAAAAAAAAAAAAAAAAAAAAGCCATCAAACAAAAAGAAACCCAAGATTTCTTTAGTGTTTTGTATTTCTGAAACCATAAATTACAGAGCAAAGTAAAATAATAATAATAAAAAAAGTTTACAAAACCAATTGATGCAATCCTCGTCAATCATTAATGTGAAATAAGGCACATGAACTCTTTATTTTTTATTTTTTTTTTCCACTATATAGTCCAATTCCACTTACTCTCATAGCACAACTCATTTTTGCACTGCATTTTGTTTTGGATTTTGTTTGGGATTATTTGTGTTTTTTGTACACCGATGACAGCTAAGATACTGCCCATGAAATATTTTTCTTTTTTTCCATTTTTCTTCTATTGACCTTCAAATCAAGAGATAGGAAATAACTGGCCTCTGTAGAACTTTTAAGTACATATACTCAAACATCTGCAAACAAATGTTAATTGTGCATGTTCCTTCCAACTCACAAGCTTCCTACACTTCATTCACAAAAGAGATATTTCAGTTGCTATTTTTAAAGCTGATCTTGTATATTAGTTATTAAGACATATTTAGCAGTTATTTGCTTTACTTAATACCCCACTGTTGTTCTATGTTACTCAAAACCATCAGATATTCCTAACACATCAAAAGAGAAACATGAAAATGACATGCTCTGTTGTTTTTTTTATCCTTTTGTGCTCGTTAAATCTCATCTGTGTATATTCAGAAAAGTGAGCAGATACAACCAAATACCAGCTTGACCTGTATCTAAGCTAGCCAGAATAAAGAATAAGCATAAAAACAATTACTCATTGTATTTTGCTTGTCTGATCAACAATAAATATTTATGTAGCATCCCTGATCCAAACAGTATTCATCAACACTTTCATGAATTCAGGAACATCGTACAGCTTGAAGTGATTCCTGGAAACTAGGTTTAGACATGTTACCATAAATCCTTAAAAATTTATTACTACCCTTAAAAGTTCTTCACAGTTTCCCTGTTGCTGCCTAGCTAACTGTTCTGCATGGACGCTGTTCTTCTCTAAACTCTATGGAATTTAGTGGGGGAGGTATTACATAGGAAGCCGCAGAGTATCATCAAAATAAATTCCTTTTCCTTCTAAACCCAAACTTTTGCCACCATCTCCAACAGAAGCAAGGTACCGTTCTTACCACCCTCTTATGACCTCCTAGCTGTCACCATTTCTCTAAGTTCAGCCAACTCAGACTCCCCTCATCTTCTTGAGGAGATAATATTGACTACAAAGACCAAATGAAGAAAAATAAATGTGCAGTTATATTCACAGCTGTTCACCAATGTATTCTCCAGTTCTCCTAAAAGAGTCAAGACTTCCATCCTGCAAGACCGTCTAGTTCAAGGACTTGCTTTTTGCTCTGTCAGAGATGACAGCTATTCCTGTTCCTAGTGAACTAAGCTTCCTCTTTGAAAGCTGCAAGCACGCATTCATAGATTTAGATTATTATGTTCTTATAAAATTTGTTGGAGTTTTGTTTCTGTTTTAATCCATAATGATCCCACTTCTATTCTCTCTTGTTACTTAAAAAACATTCCCCCATATCCTCTCTCCGTAAAAAGTACATGGCCTCCTGAAGCAAAAGTATATAATTCATTCTGCAAATAAGTAATGAAGTGACATGCCCCATCCCTGTGCAAACACTGAGAAACCCACTACTCCATGAGAGCTGGAACAGAAACACAAAACCTCAGCCACCTGCAAGCAAAAATATGGGGCAAAGTAACAGTGTTGGAGTATTTTGTTGAATGCACTTTTCCAAGAGACAGAGTCTTTAATTTTATGCACCCAACAGAAGTTTAATACATGCATTGGAGGACTTCTTTTTTACTTCATTTCTACCAAGAAGGAACAGACATTAGCTACAGCCGACAGAGTTCAGTTTTGAGTTACTTTTCCAGCTCATCCTCTGTTTCAACATCACCACATCTGTCCAGGAAATTTTGTCTATCCAACAACATCAGTTACCATAATGCACGTAATACTGAATAAAGATGAGGCATAATTAGAAAATATGATACATGCTTCACTTCCTAGAGCTTTTAAAAGTGTATTTTGAGAGCATGGAAAAGTTTTGATAAAAGAAGGGCACCATCAATCTCCTTGTTTCAGACTTTAATAATGCTACTTAAAATATTCTCCATCTTAACTGATATCCATTTAAACGTTTTTTGTTGGTTGTCAAAAAGTCTTATATGTATTTAGTAGCACTACACACAGTATATATCATTAATATCAGTGAGTCTGTCTGCAGTGCAGCTTTCACAGCAGGGCACCCTTTCAGCACTCTTCATCATCATATATCTTAGGTCTTTCTGATTCCATCCAAGTTATACTCATTTTTAATGACTCACGTGCAGTCAGTTTTATATTAGGCCTTTATTCATACTTCAGAAATGGTTCCTGTGCTGTACTTATTCTACCACTTTCATGGCTACTCAAAAATAATCTTTCCATGCTTCCCTTGGACGTGGCTTTGGGATGGAATTCTAATTTGCACCAGCTTGTTTCACCAGCAACATCTGTAAAAACATTTCTATCCCCTTCCTAAAGATATCCTCAAACAGAGGAAACTGACAGTTTACTTACATAAATTGCCTAATTTTTTTTTTTTTGTTACAAAAAAATACTGAGATATTACACTTTTTATTAACAAAATATCTTCGCCAATAAAGAAAGAATACTTAAAGCAGCATAAAATCATGACTGTATCCAAATTGATTTTCCAAGAGTTAAGCTGTCTGTATCCATATTATCTGCTGACTTCATCACAGCTGAAAAGACCAGCAGGTAATCAAAACTTCCCTACAGCCATCACTAAGAACAGGGGTTCCCTTCTCTGACATTTTAAGTAAGCAATTCTAGCAAGAACTGCATGCAGCTCCTTCATTAGACATAGGGACAATTTATATTTTAAAAAAACAACAACATATATATATATATATAAAATATATATATCTAATATATATATTTAAATGAACCCTGAAAGAATTGTTCTCCCTTGTTTATTTGCAGTAGTTTATTTGTGAGATTTTTGAAAGAACTGATCACAGAGGTATAGTTCACATGACTTTAAAAGCAGCATCAATTAAACATCTTAGTATGCTCAGTTCTTACTCCTGCAAGAGGTGAAGAATCTGAATTAGCTGCTCTCTGTATTCTCTAGATTAATACAGAAGGATTTCACCTTGTATAATGCATGAGTGTTTGAATTAAAACAAGTATAGACATGTTTTCTATATATAAACCTATACATCTATACATGTGTCCTATTATACATTCAGTGTTTTATGACAAAATCCTGTTATGCTTCACCCATCTAAAACTGAAATTAATGCAAAATTCACAGATATCTTAAGTGATACAGCATTGGATTTGGAAAGAGCCAGACAAGTCCCACCCCATATTTTCTGGAAGCAACAAAACTTGAAAATGACGCTATGGAAGAAAGCCCGGAACTCAGCCTGGGCTCCATCACTGAAGATGAGGCACAGAAGCCTCAACTGCTGTGTGCCATCTATTCACTCATGCACGTGCTCTCTTGGCCTAACGCATACCCAGTGGTTGTCTCTGCTCCAGGAAGCTCCGCAATGCATTAACACAGTACAACCAATTACATTAGGAGATAATATTCTGTTCTTTCAAAGGAGACAGAGGTACAGTTTCCCAGAATGTTTTTTGGTTCTTTTTTTTTTTTTTGCTTTTGTTTTTTTGCCATACAGTCTAGCTCCTCAAAGCCTCATTTATATTACCAGATAGCAGGTTCAAGTTATTTTTCTGGATTCAGTGAGGTACGATGAGTTTGATACATTCCTACCTGTCGCAAAATGAGATATGCATTCAATCATACATTTTGTAACACATACTTTATGCTTCTGTATTAATTGTACAACTCACTATCAGGTTTACTGTCAGACACAACAGAAGAACTGCTCGACTAAGAAAATAATTCATTTTTCCTTTTCTTTTGTGAGGAAGGAAAAGAGAGGGAAAAATATGAAGGAAAAAGTGCTGAGCAGGTATTACTGATTTAAAATATTAAAGGAAATTATTAAAGGACTTTGAAATGTCACAAACAGCAGTCTGTGAAATTATTACTTCGATACTCTATATAGTAAGATACTCTATATAGTAAGTGTTAGTGGTGTGCTGTATGATATTTCCCAAGCAATTACCTCTGAGATTCTATAACAAATTGATTACTTTTTTCCCATAAATATTAATTATAGCTTTTCATTTCTTTTATGTATTTGAAAACTATTAATAGTTTTCTCACTGAATGCCCCCTATCTATATCAGTCAAATATATTACATCTTGATTGACAGTACATTTTCTTAAATGAACAGCATTCTTGAAGAAGGTAAGTTTTTATTTATTTCCACTTATTCCTCAAAGTTAGTAATTACTTAAACAAGAACATACACTTGGAAAGTCTCTTCTGAAGACAATATGAGACCATAGAGAAGTGGAAAGCTAATATACTGAAGATATTCTCTAAGAAAAAATGCTTTTATTGGTCATAATGATACTCTTTTGGAACGTATTTTAAAATCAGTGGAGTTAAAAATGAACAGGTAGTTCTAATTTCAGTATGAAGATCTGTCTTTGCAACATAGCAAAGGCATACAACCAGAAGAGTTTCAACCCCCAGTTCCTTAATTAATGTTTGAAGTCAACCACAAATACTGAAACTCCACATCCCACTAAGAACTGGTTCATTTCCCTGTGCCCCCCCCCCCCAAGAGATGTCCACTGAGGCTCCCTTAAAACAAGCCTTCCAAGGATTTAGCTCTGTGCAGATGGGTCATATCCCCAACTGAACCTATTTGCCTCACCCTGCAATATCCTTACAAGAGCCATGAAGCTGACATTGCACAGATGAGTATTTTCAAAGCACTATGTCCTGATACATACCCATCTTTGTGTTTCTGGGCTGCTGAGATTTTTCAGCCCCACATTTACTATGCTTGAGCCTCTATAAGGTTTCGTCAGTATCCTGCTCTCCTGTTTATGAATTTATTTGAATACAGGAAAATGCTTAGCCGTATAAGCTATTTACAAGTATGCCACACGTGCTTTCATTGTGTAGTATTATAATTTATCATGGAACTGATTAATACATTCAATATGCATTTCCTCCATATGACTACTTAGGAACTCATTCATAACAACACTATGGTGTTTTCCAACAAAATGCCGGCAGAATCATGGGGAAATTGACTCTTACAACTGAGCATTTCAACATCTGATCACTTATAACTGCTTTGCGTTCCACTTAGGCAATAAGCAAATACAATATTGTGTAATAAGTCATGCCTGCTGTGTTGCTAGGCATTATACTAATGACTGTTCTTAACGTACGTATACGTTATTATTACACCCTAACTCAGATCCTGCAGAGCTGTTTTGCAGTTTCCCATTTTTAAGTACAAGTGGAAAAAAATTAAAGGAAATTCTTTACACAACAGCATAGAGGTTGTTAGCAAACAAAGCACCTAAAAAACCCTGAAATGCTACCACTGCTTATAATTTAAAATACACAGAATATAATAGAAGAATAATTCAGGAAGTGACTAGCAGCATTTAATAGCAGTTTCCAGGCTGGGACCCCACTGTTCTAGCCACAATCAGCGTATGTAAACCCTTATAAGCCCACACTTAAACATTTTTCAGCCAGAAGATGATTAGAACATAAAAATAACCCTCATTCATATGACTAAACAGAGTTAACAAATGCATGCAATGCTGTTCTAGTTGCTCAGCAGGATGAGTTCACTTCTTCAAGGGTTTAACATACCAAGATTCCCACCAAAAAAATCAAAACTGAAAGGTAGAAAACAACAGTTGAGGTCTAACTATTTTGTTTGTTTGTTTTGTTTTAGAACAATCTGTTCTATCCCTCAGCACTTTAAAATAACAGCCTGCCACTGTAACCACCTCCTCTATCTTTAACTTCATTCTCCTCCATGCTTTAATTAATAAAGGACAGGGGTGTGCTTCTCATGTCTGTGACAACTGTACAGAAAAGTGAGGCAACTGATGAAGGTGGAGAGAGCAAGACCTCAAAAGACAAGTAAAGAAGATTTCATTGTTCCAAACAAAGATGAAAACAAATCAAATCCTTGCATTTAATCAGTCCAGGCAAACAACAACAACAACAAAAATGTTCATAGAGTAAAACCTACCTTGCCACTTCTATTTTCTACTTAAACAAGGTTTTGATGCTAAATGAAGCTATGTAAATATCATGAGAACTAGGCCTGAGAGAATATGTACTGGGGAGATCAACATGCAAACAAAAGACTAAATCACATGCTTCATCCGAATGAGAAGGAACCATCATGCATAATGCATCCATTACCCTTCCACAGAAAACAGACAAAAATTGCTTAGAAAAAAGAAACAAGATTTCTTCTTACATAACAGGCAAGTAAACTGTTTGCTCCAGTTCATAAGTAACTTTCTGTCTTTCAAAAAACCAGTTGAATCCACAAGTAGCGCGAAGAACTGACTTCTGATGTTCACTCCTGAATATAATCAGGTGAGAATCCAAAAGGAAATCAGGCCACCTTTGCAGCTCATACCCATAGGCAATTTTGGAAATAATCTCTAGTGGGGCAAACAACAGGTCTACCTTCAAACTGTGATCACTGTCTTGTAGAACTGGAGCACAGTTCTTCCCAGAGTGAATGGATGACCTCATAGCAATGGAATAGAAGTCTGAGATATGCCTGACCACTTGGTTAGCAGTTCTCTCTTTGCACGCTTTTAAAAATCTTAGACTGAGTTACTGATATGTACTGTTTGATACGGGTCCACTGCAATGATCATTAAGACACCCCACTTCTTTGGATCTCAACTCCAAACCAGAGTATATTTTTGTTTAAATGTTTACAAGAGAAGTACATTACAGCAGTACGGGCTCTTCTGCGCAACAGGGAAGAGAGCTAGCGCACTAATGTAGATAAACAACAGCACATCTACTTGCTTGAGAATCAATAAAAGGTACAAGTTGGAATAATTTCATCTAAGATGCATCAAAACAACAGAGAAAAATGTAAAAGAAAAAAAAAAAAAGAAAAAGAAAGAAAGAAAAGACATAGGTGTCATGACAAATTTAACAGAATGTTTATTCAAAGAAGAAAACAGAATACCAAGTGGATGGATGATTCAATACATTTGGACAAGGATTAACAAGACAATGCATTTTTAATTATAATTCAGTAGATGTTCTGTTTGCTTCGCTAAATTAAAATAATAATAATACTAATAAAATTGTATTTACTGGAAAAGGTAAGGAACTTTTATTTTGGTCAAGAATGCAGCAAAACTCCAGGAAGCAAATACTGCAGAACATTTGTTTGTGGTAATACAGTTAGCCTGAATATAGGAAGCACTTGAAATCTGGTGATGATCGCCAGACACATTCTACTGGAACACCTCAGGGAAACAGCAAAGAGCAGGAACTGGCTGATGAAACAACGTCCTTCAGTAGGAGGCTTATGTAAAGCATAAAACAATTCTTTTGCAAACTAAGTATGAGTAACACCAGAGAAATATTTCTTCTGCCTGCTTTTTGCTGTTCTGTTTCTGACCATTAAATCTGTTTACTAGTTTCTAGTAAACAACATCATTTAGTAAACAACACCCTCTGAGCCTTAAGCTCAGATACGTGCTCAAAATTTGTCTGTGTGATTCCAACCTCCTGGTATCTAACTCTGTTATTGTCAAGAGATATTTATTTTAAGATACAGGCTCTTACTTAGCAGCATACCATATATCCTTAACTTTAATTGAATTCATCAGGCGTTAAAGGTTGCCAGTGACTCTGGAGATTAAGGAGGCATTCCACAGGAAGACTGTTATATATGCTTGACTGCATAGCTCTGACTGATTGAACCACAAGTCCTCAATATGCAAAACAAACTCCTCCACTAGCGCATGTTTCATGCCTTGTAAGATTCTTGCTACCCACTTGCAAGAGTACTTAACCGTGTTTGCACTGAAATGTTTTTTGTCATAGCATGCACAAGCAGCAACAGAATCCAAAATAAATTCTTTCTCAAGGTTACTTTACAAAAATAAATAAATAAATGGAGAGGAGGTAGATACTGTTTATGTTGTTTTCTTTTACCACTGGATATTTCTTAGAAAACCAATGCAAGAGTTGCATCTGTGTTTCCCCCAGTCTCTTGGGGCTCTCAAAAGAGGAAACATTTGCTTTAAAAACTTAGGAATAGATGGCCAACCATTTGCTTTGCATTTCCAACTGCTGATAAACGCTTTTGCACAGGGAAGTATTTTTCTGACAGCGCACTTCCAAAGTATGACCTTTAAATATTTATGCTTTTTGACTCTGAAGCTACAGAATTAGATATCAGATTGTCAAATGAAGCAAACTTTACTGTAACTGTGCCAGCTCCCTGAGTAGCAAATCTGCCAGAAAACTACTTACTGGTTTTTGGAAGGATTCTCTGGAATTCAATCTTCCTGGTCATGAAGTTTGCAGAAAGAGAGGTTCTAATCTTTCACTGTGAATCATATACGTATACAAAGCTCAATTTTGCTTGATCTAATACAGTAAGTAGGTCTTTCTCAGGATGTATTTTTGAAATCCTATGAGGACTGTTGTTCCAGGTGGTTAGATCCATTAAGGTTAAGTAAGAGGCCCACAAAAAGGTGCAATTGATGCCACTCCAGATAGAGTCACTGCATTTGCCAAAACACTTAATGTTTTACCTGACTCTTTCCTGAATTCTGGACTTCGATGTGCATCTGCAAAGAAAAGGAAATACTACAGAACTCAACCATAACACTGTGAAGTAAAGCTCCTGATGTTTGAAGAATTTCTCTGGTACCTTTTGATTTTTTATTTATATTTATTTTTTAACTGGCAGTAAAATAAGTAGTAAAAATATATTTCTCAAGGAAGATCAATTTATTATGCATCCAGCAGTCTTTCTACAGAGTATTTGCATGAAAAGAAGCTGTTATATTAATCATCATCATAGTATCATAGTATCGTGCGAGTTGGAAGGGACCTTAGAGATCATCGAGTCCAACTCCCAGGTTTCGAGCCCTCTGTGTAGCGAAGTGGCACTTCTACCCCTGCACCACAGGGGGGATTCGAACCCGGGCCCTCCAGTGCCGCAGGCAGCAGCTTAAACCACTGCGCCACTGGGGGCACACTAATATGTCTAGTTAACAGAAGTTAACAGAAGTATTATTACAATATATACTTTTTCCTTTCCCTCCTTACAAATATGCTGATCATTTGGTCCCACATAAGCAAGAAATTCAAATCCTAAGGCAAAGCACTGATGGATATTAAACTGATATCTGATTTGAGAAAAGTAGCAAGGTCCAAATATTTTAAGTCTAAAACTCCATTTATCCTTACTCAAAAAATGCAACTCTTCGTTCTTTAAATTCAGATTTACTCCTGAAATTTATGCCTTTTAAAAAACAAAACAAAACACCTTAACTTCCAGGGCTGACAATAAAATGCCTTGTTTTAGAAGCTGAGAAAATAAACTTATCAAGAACTTGACAAATTAATTGGCTAATACAATGTATTAAAAGTGACAAGAAATAAGAAGAAAAACACTGGAGCCTCCTTATTTTCCATCATATAATAAAAAAAAAGGAAAACAAAATCTAAACAAAAATTGGAGTTGACAACAGTTACAATGTCACTCATTTAAATATATATATATCCTATTTCTGCAATCATCTGAAAATAAGACAGTAATTACAAATTAATGAGAAGAAATTAGCTATTAAGACCAACATAATCACAGGCAGTGGACCCCTAAACTATTTATTTCCCCAGTAATGGACCAGTCCAGGCACCTACCCATGGATACCAACTAGGTGACCTTACAAGTCTGCACTTAAACTGCCTTTAGGCAGATATATTGAAAGGTGGAAAAAGAGAAGAAGGGGAGGACTTCTGCATTTCTGACATCCTTGAATAATGCTACTCCCTGGAGATGTGGTGTCTCACTCTCTACCTTTCGTTATGCAGGAGCTTGTTGGAAAAGACTATCCTGAAGAATTTTTTATGTACTTGACCATCTATATAACAAATAGGAGAGAGATCAGGTAAAACAAGGGCAAGATAGAAGGGCAATAGATCACAGTAAAGAAATCATAAGCGTATACCATCAATTACGATCACTGATCTGAATGAGCATCACTTCCAACATATTTTCTGTAATTACCATGATAAGGCTTATTGCAATGGGACTGATAAAGTTGGCATCACAATAAAAATCTAAGGGTACTCTCACTACAGGAGGGGTTAAGTGTAAGATTCTGCTATTTGGCTGTGCCCTAGGAAATACTGACAGCTACAGATGGGTGACAAGGTGTGAAGTAGGTCTGAAGAGATCTTCCAGGCAATAAAGAAATATCTCATGCAGAAAGGGATAAGGAAAGTAGGGGATTCCGTTTTCAGAAACACAAATGTTATTGGCAATAAAATTGGAAGATACATGTGAGATACAGAATTGATGAGGGTGTTGGGGTTTTGTGGGTTTTTGTTTTTGTATCAGTATTGCTAAATATTTAATTTGGGAGGTAAAGATTAACCACAGAATCACAGAATGGCCTGGGTTGAAAAGGACCACAATGGTCATCTCATTTCGACTTCCTTGCTAAGTGTCACCACCAGACCAGTCTGGCCTTAAATGCCTCCAGGGATGGGACATCCACAACCTCCTTGGGCAACCTGTTCCAGTGCATCACTACCCTCTGTGTGAAAAACTTCCTCCTATAACTGTCTCAGTTGAAAACCATTCCCTCTTGTCCTATCACTATCCACCTTAGTAAACAGCCATTGAGGTAAATGTAAAAAGCATGCATAACAGAAGTGAAAAGGAGGTTTCAGGGTGTCCGGGTTGTGTTTGTTTGTTTGTTTTGTGTGTGTGTGTGGTGGGGGGGGGGGGAACTGTTTAATCTTGGCAAGGAATACATGATCTGCTTATGTTTAAGATTCTGAATCCCTGCATGCATTTCAAATAACTACATGGAGACTTTTCAGACACTTTTTAAGCCACATGAATGATCTGAAAGTTACCAAGCATTGCTGTCCTGAACCAGTTAGACCTCCAGCCACCTGGCAAACACGTGATATATTCTCTTGACAGTAACTAAAATAACTGTCACGTAGAAAGTGAATTCTGTGAAGTACATAAAGAAAGTTGCTAGAAATCTCAGTGCTAATAAGTTCTGTTACCAACACAGGTAATAAAGACTGCCTCAATACTCTAAAAGTATGTTACATACTGAAAAAGTGAGATGAATTAAAAGCACATGTCCATATGAATCTGACCTAGGTTACAAATGCTAGACCTGGCTGGAGCCCCAATAAGGAAGAGCAGAGATCTGACAAAGTTACAGGAAGAAAACATTCACTCTGGATCCTAGCCAGCTACAGCAGATCTTATTTTAAGAGTCTTGACTATCTTGTTTCATAAAGTTCATGGTAATTTAATAAGTTTCTCACACACATTCATTCTGACTCTGCTCTGATGTTGTAATTTGCACCTTGCTTCCAGCTTGAAATACAAAACCCATCAGCACCTTGTCCATCCCAATGTAACCCTAATGAAAATTTCTAGTCCATTGTTACTGAGGAGCTCCTAGCGAAAAATGCCCAAGGCAATGTCACATTGGCTTTCTAATACAACTGACATTTTGGTAATTTAACATGATAATGAACAATAATTAGCTGCAAGCAAGTCCCATTCTCCTCTCATATCTCACTGATAGAACAACACTCTGCTGCCAGCAGCAGTTTCCATCAGGGAGTCCCATACAGGTACTTAACAGTTTTAAGCTGAAGACATTCCCATAGAAATTGCTTTTTATTATTATTATATTTAATTCTTGTTAATTCTAGGTCAGTATCTTTAGTGACCAGGATCTATCAAAACAACGTGTAATCTTACATGGGGATTGCATCTGAAAAACTCAATAAAGATATCCTTTCCTTGAAAACAGTCTAAAAAATTTGGATGAGTTAATGTTGAGGAGGTAACCCAGAGACTTTCACTTCAAGGAAAACAAGTCACTAACTAGCAGTTTTCTTTAACTCAAAAGACAGCCTTTGATTGTTTCCTCAGAAGATTTTAGTCGGCAGCCCTCTCGGAAAAAAAGATCTGATGGAATTGCTTAAAACATAAAATTCAGGTGGAGGCTTAATGTTGGTTTGCTTGTAAAACTTACAAGGAGGAAAAGAAATGAATGCCGCCCAAAGAATACCCTTGATAAATTCTGAGAGGTAGCAGTAACAGTATTACAGCAATCAGGAGAAATACACTGCAGAACGTGGCAATGCAGACAGCCATACATTTTACAGTTTCAAGTGCTTTGGTCCATAAGGGACCAAATATAGAAAAAGTTAAGATTAGCATGAACTGCACATACAGGACAGGATCTACAGATTCTACCCATGGTTTCACTTCTGGTAAACATCCACAATCATACAAATTTTTTCCAATTAAAATACTTTGGTACTTTGTGCAAAAATAATTGGGGAAAAAATAAAAAAAATTTAAAAAAAAAAACAAAAAACAAAAAACAAAAACTCCATTTTTAACTTTATGACAAAAAAAATCCTCACAAATTAGAAGAGTAGGCACACATTTACACAACAGCAGTTACCTATTTATACTGCAGTCTGTAGTACTTAACATAAAAAACAAGCCAACTAAGGAATCCAAAACCCCTTGAATTTCACGATCCCTGTCCAGGTGTTTGCTTATCTGCACCACTTCTCAGAGAATGATAAATGATTACATCCTAAATACTTTAATCACAGCAAAATAATTCATTCTTGCCAAAATGGCAAAGTAGTGATGTGTCACACAGTTGAACTGGGAAATCTAATAAAAATTATTAATAAAAGAACAGTAAAAAGTAGCACAGGTACTGAACTGCATCTATATATTATACCCAGTTATTATCTACCAGGGAGGTAAAAGATGCCGAGTGACACAAGCACTTACTACATTCTCAGACCACAGTCCCTGTGCTCTAGGATTAATATCTTCAGTATTTATGACTGCTATCCTATTGTCCTGCACATCCTTAAATTAACGGCTCCATAAAACAGGTCCCAGAACATCAGCTCAGAAAGTTTGCACTTATGAGAACCTCTGACATGACTGCACTGGTCTCAGTGTAGGTTGTCCTGGCACACAGCATGCAGGTACCACCTGCAGTGGGTAAAGCAGGAGTACCAGGGGTCTGGGTACATCTTTATTTTATCAGTGTTAAGGTCATATCACATCTGTCTAACTGGTGATGATGTTTTGGATAGATTTTTTTGTGTATGTGTGTGTTTTGCTTTTTGTTTTAATTCACTGAAGTCAATAAAAGACTACATATAGACTTTGCCCACAGCCCAATAATAGGCATCACGTTTTCACTGATTTATCCATTTATCCCAGCTACCTATTGAAATATCACTCATTCAACACCAACAGGTCAGTCTCCTTGTCATCAAAACAGAGAATAAGGAGAATGATGTAGCTGTCAATCAAAACACTTCTGTAGATGAAGTTGAAAATATTAGAAAAATTAAACCCAGGTAAGGCAGTAGCAAAGGTAAGGGACTTCTCCCATGAGCCCAGCTCCACCGCTTCTGCTATAGCAAGAGGAGCCTCCAGAAAGATGGGTGAGTCACATCCTCAGGGCACAAGAGGCATCACATGCTGCTGCACTGGGTGGGTGTATGAGCAGAAAGGAGAATGCAGTTATTTTAGGCTGCCACCAACTCAGGTCAAATTAAAAGAGAACTCAGAGGTTAAAAGATAATACAATAATGGCTAGTCCCTTAAATGAGAACTTATGAACACAAAGAGAATGAAATGAATTAGAAGATAAATAATTACATTAATTTCTAGTAATGCCAGAAACTGTGTTTTGTTGTACGTTTGTTTTTTTTTGTTGTTCATTTTTCTTTGGCGGTAGTGGGTTTTTTAAATACACAAAGTGCTTTCGGGATTCAAGCCTCTGAAACGCCATGCCCCTTCAAAGCTTCTGTCCTGTTCAGCAACACAGATGCTGAAAGTTCACCAGTATTCCTGCTCATCAGCATTAAATTCTTCAAACACTTTGCTGAATCATGACCAGGGTACTCTCAAACCAGTAAACGTTCCCTCCTGAAGCGTAAAGCTTCTTTCTCATGAAAGAAGAATGTCAAGGTTCACTTAATGTAAATCAATACACAGCCATTAGTACTGCCAGTGTCTGGGCTTTTTTTTTTGTACAATGATGTATCCAATTACTATTTCTCATTACCCAATGCACCTTTCCCTCTCCAAGTGGATTTACAGCCAAACTTGCTATTTCATTTCACTCCTACACCTCTTCAGATAATATAACTATGGTCTTAAATGAGCCTTTCTGAAATCTATGATCATTAATGTTTCAGAACAGTTTTCTGGAAAAAAAAAAAAAAAACTAATTAACATTTTACATATTTCTAAATAAAAGCTTTCTTAAAGTCTCAATTAAAATAAATAAATAAATACTGTCTGCTATCTGTTCTTGCTGCCAATAAAGATGAAAAGAATTCCCATTTTCAGAGCATTTCTACATCCAAATGGCCTTATGCACTACCACTTCAAGAAATTGTTTAGCTTCTCATTTCAGGGGGTTCTGGGTCCCACACGATTCACGTCACTTCTCCAAAGAGTTGCTGCATATTAGATGTTGCAGAGTGTGAAGTAAGAAACACCAAAGAAGCACACACTACCCCCAAGACATAGTATTCTTCTGACATAGGTTTCATTGACCCCTAGGAAGTCTGCAGATGACAAGTACTTCACATCAGAGGATTTGGGGAGGCATAAGGGAGCTCAGGGACAAGACCAACTAATGAGAAAGAAAGATGGAGAAAGCTGAAGGGCATGACTTGGTATTGAACACACAAGTGTAAAGGCACAAGGGACTGGGATCCCAGCAGATGAGACAAACATTTACTACTTTGACAACTGATTTAGGTTATTTCTATAGCTACTCTTGCGTCTATAGCTACTCCTGGGACTGAAAACTGCCCTGCTTACTTTCAGTTCTTCCAACTGTAAAGGAGAGTGAAGAAAACTGACTATACATTGTTTGTTCATGGCATTATCTGGTCCTGTGATGACATAGACTGAACACTGGGATAGCCATTTTCAGTATTTATTTTTCCATACTTCTAAACTATGTAACAGGATTTTTAGTCTTCCTCCCCACCTCTCCCTACCCTCCCCAAATAATTCACCAGCTAGAGGATTAAACAACATAAACCAATAGAAAATCAAGTCATGAATAAAACTGGACTGTTTTTTCTCTATTGCTCCTGTTTAATTAGGCAACACTGAGGGTTTTTTCCTCTTTTTTTTTTTTTTTTTTTTTTTTTAACCTGAAACACTGTGAAGGTTTACATGGGATTTCCACATCCACTGGAGATAACTCCTTTTGTTCTATAAACATGTATAAATTAAAATGATTTCATTAGGAAAATAAAAATAAAAAGAAGCGTGTATGAAAGCATTCTCATGAATGAAATGCTTCAGTTTAAATGCAAATTTGTGATCCGATCACTTCCATATAACCTTATTCATGTGCTGATTTTAAAAGGAAACCCTAGCTGGATCACAGCAATTTAGACCAAAAAACTGTATCAGCAGAAACACCATTATGGAAAACATAAATTTACAGCTCAAGTTAATAATGACCTTCCTGGAATATATCAAGTAGCTCACATAAAGAAGGTAGCAATATATTTTTCTGTTATTCTTGGTAGCTTAATGTCTTTAAATCAATAATTCACCCATTGCTAGGTACCATCTATCTAAAACACTACACAAACTTTAAATAAATAAATAAATAAATAATGGCTTATCTAGCTGACCTCAGAAAAATCAGTCCTTCTATACTACCAGGCAAATCAGTATTGTAAGAAGTACCTAACTTGAACCCTTCAGTAACTGTCTGAAAAATTCATCTGTGTGTGGAAATGTCATTTATTTGTCTAGACATCTTTTCCATCAAAACTATTTTTAAAAATCCAATTCTTATTGACTTAACACAAAGATGCTAAAACTGTGCCTTGAGTCTGTCCCTCCCTGCATGCTAAGGAACAGATACAGAGGTTCAATCCCACCACCTATGTCCTAGCTCCTGCGTGCAGTTCTGCCATAGCCTTTGTCACCACAGAGGAGACCAGTGGCCTTCATGCAGCAGAGGCTGGTGACATACCCTGGGTATCCCCATACAGAGGATCAGGGTATCACAACTAAAAGGTTCCTCTGGTGCTCCACTGCTGTGATCTGGAGGCAATTACTCAGCTTCTTCATCTTTGTTTTCCAAAGCTGTCATAGGTAAAATGAAAAAAGCTTCATTATGGTATTTTGATGCCTTCCTTCCTTATAATCCTAATAATAATAATGAATAAAAAGAAATGGTAAACACAGGAAATAACAGCTATGACATTATTGGTAACAGTTCAGCCTGGGTGCTGTTTTATTAAGTCCTTGCATAGCTTCTGTATCTGCATGACAACCATTCCCCCAGCAGTGAATTCCATTACCTCATAGTTTCAATAAAGATAGTGGAAACAGATACTGTCTTTTTGAGCAGATGTACAGTTACCTTTACAGGATTTCAGATATAACTAGTCATACATACACATTTATTATTGCATATAGGTGCATTCAAAAGTTGCATTAAAGAGAGCATCACCAAGATCAAAGGTATGGTAATTCCAATTTTAATATCAAGAGTTCGAGCAAACATATAAGATGGAGTGCTTAAAGAATTTTTGAAGACTGATTCTACAAAATACAGCAATAACATTCAGGACACAATAATTCAGAGGTCTGAGCCTTTCCATACTGAAAGTTTGGCAGGTAATCGGTTAGCAATGCTTGCAAATCCCATTAGGCATCTGCTCAACTTCCTTGTAGGATTTTAATTGTGTGCCTGTGACTTGTGTGAGTAAATTATTTCTGGCACCTTAAAAATTATTTCACTACTGACTGGAATCTACAACAGCATCTAGAACCTATCTCCCATTGATTTCTTTAAGTGCTAAAGCATAGCTCTAAAGCCCTAGTGATATAGCTTTGCTATTGTTGCCCCCATACGCAAAACCAGGACCTTTAACGATAATTTATCAGGACAACAGTAAGTACTGTTAAGTACACAAATCAAAGTATACTGAACATATGTATACATACTTTTAGTCTTCATTTCCTATTGAATAAAGATATGCACAGCACAAGCACACCTGTGTTAAAGAGCTTTGGAACTCTGCAGTGAAATCCACAGGAAATTTCTTATTCAAGTCAGTCTTAAAGAAATGACATATAAGGGCCAGAAGGTTATACTCAGGCATGATGTGAGCAGAGGGAGGAAAAATATATCAATAAATGCTTGTATGACTTTTGGAAGAAAAGTCAAGGAAGAAAGCATAATGACCATTTATCAACAGTAGTCCCAGTAGCACCCATTTGAAGCCGATTTTGCAGGTCTCTGCATCTCCCATGGTCTGGCTTATGTATCACAGAGCACTTTACCTGAAAGTGAGCTGGAATCAACTGAATAAAAATAGATGAGCATACTCTCCAAGAGCATGCCAACTGTTCTTCATTGCCAAATGAGCGTTTAGGCCACCTGAGAGCTAGACCACCAGAAATGACTTTGAAATGCTGTTCACATCACCGGGCATCTTGCCCTACAGACCTACACTTGTGCTAAGGTAGGCACTGTTTAACTGTCACTGCCATGGAAAAAGATAATATTTCATACATTTTCATGGGAAATTCATTGTTAACATCCTCTAAGCTTCATAATCAATCTGTTACAAGCCTTACACAAGGAAAAAGCCATTTTGTCCATACTCTCAAAGAAAATTAAGAAGTTGGCTACAGCAGTCTATTAACAGAGATGATTGGAGATGCCTATCTCCCCTGCTAAAATTAAAAAGCTTTACCCTTAATGCTATTCCTAATATTTTTCCATCTTAAACACTGTCTCTACTCCTGATTCATTGTACGGCCCTGTATCCTAGTAGTGGTTCCAATACACTCTGCTACACATTTTCTCCTCGTGGCCCAGGATATTCTTATCTGGTGCTTAAAACTGTTTAACCAGTTTAACTACTTTTCATAGCAGCAAGCACATCGATAAACTGAAGAATATCATTTTTGGGGCTCCCACTGAGAAGATAAATCCAGCCGTCTCTTAATGGAGCAAAGACAGAATGTGCAGTATCAGTCAGGTCTGAACACTGCAGATCAAAATTATATTCAATGTCTTACACGAATGCAGAGAAGTTAATGCCTAAAGCCTGATGCCTGAAAGTCTGTGCGTAGTCTCTATTATCAGGGGCACTACTGTAAAACTATGGGTCAGCAGGTAGATGCTGCTAGGAAGCCTGTAGCTGAAATGGGAAGCATTAAGCATCATCGACTTTCTGCAAAGTGCCTGACAGGACACCATCAAGATCAGCCAGATTACAGACATAAGCAACTAAGGAACTCACAAAGACGAAGGCTTGTGTTTCAGTCATAAAGGCAAGATGACCTAGCCTGTAATGAAGGTCTAGCTACAGTCAGGAAAAAAAAGGCTACTTAGACAGGAATTCAATCCATAAAAATAACTTGTGAAAACATAGAGGGGAGGAAAAAAAAAAAAAAAGAGTTATTCATTGGATGTTTATATCCAGCTTCCCTAAGAAGCTGGCAATTGTAATAGCAGCCAAACATTCCAGAAATATATATTTCACATAAGCAGTATCCTATAAAATTAGCCTGACTTTATACCAGACTTCTGAACTAAGACAATCACATTTAACTAAGCCTAAGAGACTGCCATACAGATTTATCTAGTCAGTTACTTTAAGTTTGAATAACACCTGTAAATGTACAGCAAAAAGTAATGTGCAAGTAATATCTGTGTGATGCTACATACCTTGGCCTCCAAGATCCTACCCCACTAAGTAAACATATTCTACTTTGGATGAAGACTTCAGTGCTTCTTCTGCCAGAGCTTGTCCATAAAGAGTTAAGATGTTAATTGCTGAAGAAGCCACACATAACATCAAAGAACCGTTTCTTAGAAGCTACCCATTTCCCCAGTAAATACAATTGCTCTGACAAAGCAAACTCCAGGGTGACTTAAAAGAAGAGGATGGATAAGAGACTCACCAACTCACCATGAAAATGTAAACTTAAATCAGGAGGAAAAATATTGTTTGGAAAATTAGACAGGGTAGAAAGACTTCATAAAAGGGAAGACTATAATCCTTTGACTGTATTTAATAGAGAACTCAAAATGTTGTGTGGGTTTTTTTGATGGATGTTTTGTATTTTGGCAAGCTCTGCAACTTACTGCCGTTCAAGTTGTTATTCCCATCAGATTGAGACCTTAAGAAATCAATATTATTTGCCTAATGCATCAGAAGGAATGAAGGCATTTCTGTCAAATGGAAACATTTAAATAAATAAATAAATAAAAAAGACATGCATAATTAATAATGTTTTAGGCTTTTGTAATCATTTTTGTGTGGAAATTAAAGCTGCGTAACAGGACTAATTTTCAGACATGCAAAATAATAATGAAAACAGCAAGGAGGAAAAACTAGAAATAATTCGCTTAATATTATTGTTTATCAAGCTAATAACACTTATCTCTCCAGGGTACAATTAAGATGAGTTTAGTATTAATATTATATTAATATTACTCACCAAAGGTGGTGTTTAAAAGCAGCAGGTAGGAAAATACAGGTATAGCTAATTCTTAATTTAATTTTCCACTCGTATAGTAAAATTTTACAGGTCTCATATTCAAAACAAACCCCCCAAAAAACCCACAGAACAAATTCAGTTTGGATCACAATGAAAGCAGATCCTTTTATTCAAAACAAACAAAAAATTCTACTGGCTACGCTCAGCCTGAATTGTCATAGTGATAAACCAACCTCTTTCACAAAAGGAGGCTGAATAGGTCAAGACACTTGTTTCGTGCTTGCTAATACTATTGCAGCTGTGCCCTCCAGGTGTTCATTTACTCTTTCATTCTGCTTCTAGGTTTGGTGTTTTAAATTTTTCCACTTACACATACATAAACTCCAAGGAACGGTGGTAGCATATTCAACATAATCTGGAATAGACTTTGGGGAACTGCTTTGTAGGTGCTGGGAAGGAAGCCAACAGTTTCAGCTGTAGGAAATGTTTGGCACAGAAAGCACGTATTCGTTCTACTTTCTTACCCTAACCAGCAAGGGAAGTCTGCAGGAGTTCTATTTTAGTAAAACTGAAATCTTACAGAAACATTCCAAACACTAGCTCAGATTTGCAGATGTATTTGGACAACAAATGAGCTACAAATTATAAGGCCTCTGCACCTTATTTGCCATTTTCCAAGCTATTCTACTAATACACACTTCCCCAGATGCCAGTGTCATCCCAGTGAAGCTTTCCTGGTCCTCCAGGTAACAGAGTTCTGCATGAAAGATGCAGTCTTTCCTACCAACGATGCCACCTTAGCTCTATACATGAGTTGTGTTGAAGTTTCTAAAGTGGAAACAAAAAATGAAGATCTGTTCTTCCCCCAGTCCTCCCAAACTGCCTCTCACAGCCTCCCTCTACCCTCAGAGGATCCTCCCACAGCAAAAACCTGCTGGACATGTCAGCTCCAGGCATCATACTTATTTTCGAGCTGTCTTAGGAAAACATCTGCACACTAACTCCTTCTGTTTAAGACTATTAAATGCAAGGAGTAGACTATGAAAGGCACTTTGCAGATTATCACGCAACCCCCTAAATTAAAGTTGCCATGAAATGAGATAAATTTCAGCCTAGATAGGTTGTTATAAATAGCAAAAAAGATGATCTCATTGTATTTACATGTTCCTTGGTCCAGACAAAACACTTTCCTCTCTCAAACATGTACAGACCGAGATAAGGAAACGGAGGACTCATTAATCTACATTCATATAAACAAAGTATTAATTTTAAGAGTTTCCAAAGCTACTCAACTGGTTATAAGTTCCATTATTAAAAATGATTCGCTCCTTATTGCCCATGAGGACTGAGGGGTATTGAAGTGCCTAAAGTAAAGCATCCTCAACACAGAAGTTGCTTTTCTTATATTTATGAGGGTGAGATATTAAGGCCTGTAAAAAAGAACTATGTCTGCCCATTTTACTTTTCATCTCAGTTTCCAATATTAAATCACATTTTACAGTCTGGAGACAGCAGCCCAGGACTGGGAAGAAACAGGATATTAAATCTGCAAGTTCAGCTCAGGACTAACAGTATTTCAGTAGGTCCATTCAAACACTGGAGAACTGGAAACCAAGAAACATTAGAGAATCCACGAAAGCAGAAGCCAAGATGAGCATGGTGCTCATCTGGGAACAAGTATGTGGGTATGGGAAAAGTCATTCACAACCCAGCTTCTCACTTACAACCTCCTGGGTGAACCAAAGGACATGATTACACCTCTGAGCTGAAATATAAAGAGCTTTAAAAAAAAAGGCAACAACTACAAAACAAACAAACAAACAAAAAAAAACCCACAACATGCACACACCTGTTTTGCTTCACGACAGTCCAGGAAAATTCTGGTCAAACAGTGAGTTATTTGCATAAACACACAATGAAAATCATAAGGAATTTGCAGAAACTACAGATACATTCTGAAGTTTAAGGACACCTCTGAACACAGAATCGAAGCGGACACAAGCGAGGATGTGTTATGCTTTCTTTGAGAATGGAATAAAAAAGGAGAAGTGCAAAAAAACCATTGGGAAACTCCATGCATTCAAAATTATTCTGCTTCAAGTCACAATGTGTACTACAGAGGTGCTTAGCGTGATAAAGGTGAAATTTTGTCTCAAACTCGGCATGCTACTCAGACCCAATCTTATTTTAAAGTAATAGACTGAAACTTAATCTCTGGCTTCAGTCATGTAGAAAATAAGTTTGGACTACTAAAATCAGTAGCAAGTCTGCCCAGAGCTTTATGTTTTATAATATTTTAACAAAAGTTTCTGATATTACATCTCAATGGACTGCGAGCTCAATAATATTGTCCAGCTCTGTTTATAATAAAAACTACAATTCTATTCTTATTTATATTCATAAAAGAGTAAAAAGTCCTGGTGTTTTAACACACTGCCATACACAACCAAAGGAATAGCTCGTTGCTTTCCCTTCCTTTCATCATGATACACCAAATTGTACAAGCTTATTGTCTCCAAAATGAATACGAAACTAGACATAGTGCTGTGTATTATCAGTACTATTTGCAGCATAGTACATATTTGCAGCTTCACATTAACCAAAAAATCAGTTATTGCTATACCACTGCCCAGAAAAATTATGTGTGCTGTTTAGTATTAAAAGCTTTAGCATTAGTATCATGCAAAGTTACCGTAATTGCACACTTTTTTTTTTTACCAGAAATTGCTTGCAATCTCCAAAATCACCAAAAGGTGGCATTTACAATATCGCAGAAAACCAAAATTTTACTGTAAACTTCGAATAATCAAAAGCTTCTTACATAAGTAGATTTTATTTTAGTGCTACATTTTTGAGTCTCATAAGATTATTTGAATCGATTACATAAAAGTAAAAATTAAAAAAAATGTTAAGAAGAAAGTTACAAAGCTAACAGACAGACAATGAATGGCTAGGAATAGTATCCAATAACCAATTTAATACATAACAAAACTGTTTAAGACAGAAAAACAAGTTGTGTGGTAATTTTACTTTTCAATTTTAGTAAAGGTCTTTTTCACTCCTGCTCTACTTTCAAACACATTTTTCTTAAAGACTAATTAAAGAAAAAGAATTAACTGAAAGTTGAAGAAAATTATTTAAAACACTATCTCTGGTGAAGACATGCATATATTTATGAGCTATAACTAATGGATTACAGAAAAAAAGGTAACAATATATCTTAAAAACAGATATCTGTCTAATTTAAAACTCACATTAAGTTTCTATACAGTTTTGTTTATTACATATTTTTAATGTCATTGCAAGCAATACCCTGAATGAGCAAGTGAAAAAGAACAGTGCTATAACGTGATATATGCACAGATCAATGAACATGATCACCAGTTACCCCCATCATCCTCCACAGGCAACAGTTATCTCTGCTATACAGGAACCAAACTCCCATGTTCAGTGACTTTCTCAGTGGCATAAAATAAACAGGGGAAGAAAAATCAAACCAAAAGCAGGAGCAATTTGTAGCCCAACGTAGCACACAGGCGTTGAGATTAAGATACTTCTTCACTGCATTTGGAAGGGGCAGCATCCAGAGGGACCTGGACAGACTCGAAAAGTGGGCATATGAATATCTAATGAGGTTTAACAAGGCCAAATGCAGAGCATTGTGCTTGGGTTGGAGCAACCCCAGATACGAGTACAGACTGTTAGAAGAACTGATTGAGAGCAGCCCTGCAGACAAGTACTTGGAGGTTCTGATGGAAATAAATAAGCCTAAATGATAGTCAGTTATACTGATACCCAGATTAGAGCTCTGTTCACTTTGTCTCACCCAGTACACCCCAACCAAGCAGCAGAACATAGCTCTTCTTTCTAAAGGAGTTTCTAGAATCAACAGCATGACAAGTTTCCTTACGCTGCTTCCACAGACTGTTTTTTGAGCAACAGCTGTAGAGATAAACATACCATGCTCAAGGAATTTGTGATGCGCTTTCAGGCACATTTTACCCAAACAAAGAATCAAAGCAGTCATTAGTTTAGAAAACTATTTTCAAGAAACCTCTACCATAGTACAGTACAACAGATTTGATGAGGTTTGATTTTTACATATTCCAGTAAGACTGAAATTATTTCTAACTGTATGGCTTAGAGGCTTGCTAGATCCACTCAGCTGAATCATGAATCTTCACAGGCAGTATTTAAATTCACCACTCATTGCACATGTTGATAAAAGATGCAATTCTCAGTCAACATAGGACATCTTGAATAAGAGTTGATGCAGTCTTCTAGCAAGGAGTTAAGGTAATTTGAAGCCAGACATTTTTGTGTATATAAAAAATAGATCTAGAATATAATACTACATCAAATGAAAAAAAAAAAAAAAAAAAAAAAAAAAAAAGAGCATGAAAGACAAATCCAAGTTTCCTAAATTTCTATACCTAGAACTCATGGAACGTGAGACAGGAGAAAAATGCGAAATTCATGTTTTTCTTCATTCATAACTATATTCCTGAGTTAGTCTTCCTTCCCAGATGTACAGTGCACTGCACACTTCTGATGTCATCACATGTCAAAAGAGGAAGCAGCACCAAGCAGTTATTAAAACATTGCCATTTATGTCAGTCTATTTTAAGCCTAGGTGAAAGACACTGGTATATGTTCCTTTAGTCAAAAGAGACACCAGGGAGCAGAGAGGCCCTAGGGAGACAGGTGCACAATGTGCAGCACACCCCAGATGGATTTACTCCGTCTCCTCTGGGCTCACCCTCAGCTTGAGGGCTCTGCCCACACCATCAGTCAGTCAGTGGGGCTACAAGTTCAGCAACAGAATTCATAGTACCAGGGTTCAGACAGAAGCCAGACCTCAGAAATCCCATGTCAGCATATCCACACTTTCCCGTCTTGTCCTCTACAGCATGACACGGCATGGCCAGCTCTCAAAAGCAATCCATTATAAAGGGAGACAGAAGTTGCAGGACATTTGTAGATATCTCAGTCAGGCTCAGTCCACTTTGTCTAACACAATTTTACTTGCAGTCAGCTTGAGTCTGGGCCCACTGTTTCTGCCATGCTCTCCAAAGAGAACAAGAGAGTGGTGCTGGTGGCTGAGATCCCTTGGGAGCTGCTTAATAGAACATGCAGGCTCTTTGGAGCCACTTCTGGAGCTTGAAAATGACACAGTCTCACCGATGCAGCCACAGCAAGCATGGGGCCTGCCACTTCTGCAGCCACCAAGATCTGCTATGCTGCTGCCTCCAACCCGGAGAGGCTGCATGGGAAGAGGTGCTGCCAGAAAACATGAGGTGATGGTGACACAGATAATGGAAGATGACAGTGGATAAAAAAAACTGCACATGGAAGGAAGTACAAGATTTGGAATTAGAAGATGTTTTCAGTGGAAAATGTAAAACTTCTCTACTTAGAGGAAAGTAACTCAAACACAGGTGAAGAAAGAACAATTTTAGTCACTTTAAGAAGTTCCAAATAATTACTAGAATACTAGAAAGTGCATCCATAAGCTAATAGAAAAGGTGGAGACCATAGCAGTAAGGCAGATTTTAATCTCCAATCCAAACAACCACACTGCAGTGAGCTGTGCAGCTAGAAACTGAGGAGAACTCAAACTACTTACAGACTTCACAAATTTAGTATACTCCAAATTTACATCTAATTGCAAGACAGGCTTGCAGTTCTACTTACTATGAGTTTTAGCATCTGTAATTGTTTCAGTGATATCAATGTCACAGACTATAGCAATTCCTGGATGGTTGCCTGAAAAAAGCGCTAGCATTAAGGAGATGATTCAGTAGCGTTGGCAACCAACTTTCAGCAGTAACAATTAAAAAGAGATTGAGAGTTACAAAATATCAAATCTAAATTCTCTGTGAATATCTTCTTATTATTGTTTTTATTAGAAAGCCATCTTCCACTTAAAGCAAATTATGAATTAGATAATCTATTATATCTCACGCAGTCATTTTTGTTGAAGACATTTGCTGTCAGCTGGCTAGCATATTTGACACAGCCTGCAGTAAGAGCCAGGCTGGAATTTACTTAAAATTTTATATATGAAAGCTCCTAGACTTGTTTCTGACAGACTTGTTTTAAACCCTGACTCTTTCACATTTCTGCAGAAATAAGTTTTCTTATGATTAACAGCATACTTCTTAACACAACAATAAAGCGAAACATTAATTGTATAAGAGCATTTTTAGATTCCTCAAATACAGTTCTGCTAAGTGACATTTTCTAAGAGACATTCTCTAAGAGAATTTAAAACAGAGCCAAATTAATATTTTCAGCATTTTTGGAGGCAAAGAGACATTTACCCTAATTCATGTATCTTCCAGTCACTCCATTTTCAGCATTGTTACACCTCACTGCCTCCAAAGCCAGTCAGCTTCCAGAACTCAAAGACTGCTTACTTATTAAAGCTGAAGATTTACACACAGCAGACATTTCCCCCTTACAATTCTGAACACTGCTAATTGGTATGATCCAACACACACATCTTTCCAAGTCAGTTAAAATACATAACCAACAATTGCAGGCTTCTACAAAGCAAAAAACGGGTTTCAAGTGATCAAAAACCTGCCTTTAGCTTTCCACTCATTCTAATCCATGGCCTGATCCAAAGCTCATCTAATTCAATGGAAAGAGTCATCAGCTTCAGTAGCACGGGTCTTATAACACACTACACGCCAAGCACAAAAGTACCCATCATTCACTGATCCGTATCCTGTTATTTGCATTATGCCAATGAATTAGTTTCCTAAGAGATGAAATTTGTAAAGGAATTTACTGCTTAAGGAATTTCTAAACAAGGATTTATAAACGTGTGAGTACAGGATAGTAGAGGCTTGTATAACCCAAATCAACACCACTGCAGCAGTGACTGTCTGATAGCACCCTGCATATACCTCCACGGTTACATGGAAAGCATACCACTGACCTGCTAGCTCAACTCTCTGGCTCTTATGTCACAGACAGATTGAGGAAATCATGATTAGCTCACAGCTAGCCAGCATCAAGATGGAGTCAGCGATAACCTCAGCACACAGGGACAGGGGGTGTGGGCAGAGCCATGTGGCAGTGTCCAGGGTCACTAGTAGTCAGCTCAGCTGTATGGAGCACTAACTCTGCCCTAACATACCATCCAACCACCTAGCTGAGGAGCAGGAAGTAACGCTTTCCCACAGCACAGAAGAGAAGCGTGACAGCACAACTCACTTTAAAAGCATGCTAACAATAGTACAGAAGTTCTCCAGCAATTAAAGATCTTGTTTGTTTAGTAATTACCCTTTTCAATGTTCCCTATGTTTTGGAGAACACGCACAGCCCTCAAAATGCAAGAACAGAAGGTGGGTGCTGATCTGCAGATCCCTTGCTATTGCCCTTCCCTCCTAGATGAATCAGCTACATTTGAGAGCCTGCTGAAGACTCATATCATAGACCCGCTTCTTATGCTCAAAAGTTGAGATATGCAGAAATGAGGCTGCTCTGAGAGTCACAGTCGTGATAAGCAGCCTCCTATATTTAGACACTTATTCAATTCACAGTACACTCCAAGTAATCCTGTCAGTCTCTTGCTCTTGAACCCACTCTCCTACACCCTTCACCCAGAAGAGGCCTTACCAGAAGACCTTGGTCTTTCCTACATGTATCCAGAGCTGCTGGCCAGCACCAGCTTATCATCACATCCACCCATCCCACACATCCTACACAGCCACCCTTCAGCCTCCTTCTGCCTGCACCACCTGAGCATCCCCTCTCATTGCTGCAGTGAAACAGACCCCCACACATTCCCTCTTGCTACTTATTCCCTGGGTCTACTTCTGCCAAGCATTTGCTAAATTCTGATTGACACCTCAAAGAACATACGTGCAAAAATCTAAAAATTTCTGCTAGTGCAGGCAGCCATCACAATCAAAAACAATTCTTCTGACCAGAAGAGTCTCCATTTACAGTGGAACTTGCCTAGGTATACTGCTCATAGCACTGCATCAACTCACAACTTAAGTGCTCCAGAACACTCAGAGCTCAGTTCCAGTTATTCAGAAGCATTCAGCATTTCACCTTTGCAAGAGCTTGCAGGTTGATACATCATCAGTTGACCACCAAACATTAACTTCTTATCTGGGATCATATGTTCTCCAAGCTCCCAAACAGATGTGAAAATAATTGAAATCATAGTATTCCACTCCAAACCTTAATTCAACTTTCTTCCTAAAAGTTACATAAATTATCTAAAACTTAAAACAAACAAAAAATTTAGAAATTGACTTCAGACTGAAGCTGAGAAAAATTCTGCATTTATAAGAACTAAACCAAATTGTGTAAGATGGAGCAACAATGTAGACCAAAATTATTGAAGACAGAGTATTTGTTTAAGCTACTAACATTCAGACTTTCAACATTTTAATACAAACATATGGAAAACTCATCTGTATAAATACACGTGTGCATATATACACACACGTGTATATGTATACATACACACATAGACTACCCCAAAAGTAATGCCTCATTTTACTTGTGATACCACAGCAATAGCTTGAGAAATATGTAGCAGGTCACCACTCCTCCCCTCATCGCTTCATTTCTCAGAGTAACAATGGACTTCAGAATAAATTCAGAGAGTATTTTTTTCTTTTTTTTTTAAACCCCAAAAATAAGTTAATTCCTTCTTAATTTGTTTATACAGGAAAAGTGAGAGCAAGCTACTTGCTGGCCCATATTTAGAATATTGGCATTGCCACTCATTCCTCTACTAAAACATTGATCTTTCTTACAGGAACATGTTCTTGACATTATGTTTATCATATATCTAGTTCAGAAATCAAGGATAAAGTTAACTGCTTCCTCAACTGGAGTGATCTTTAAAAGGATGGGAAAACTGAATCTGAAGAGAAGAACCCGCCTGAATCCTACAACCTGGCTTTAGAGAAGAAGATAGTTTTGTTTAAAAACACAAAACAGCTTCCTATAAGAACTTGAAGAATAGTCTTGTTATCCTGAATTTTTCACTACTGAGTCAAGAAATTTTATCATTATTTTATCATTACATAGTAAATAAGCTTATTGAAATCACAAACCCTCACACTGATACTGCACCACAAATGCCGGTTTCTCATAGATGACATCAAGCTCAACGTTTTTAATCACTAGACTTGAATTCTATTGTTAGATCATGAGCATAATTACACTAATACTAGCTGCTAATGGATGTTTAATGACATCTTCCCCCATTTACTTGCAGTGAGTGGCAGTGGTCTACATGCTCAGCATGGATTTCATAGTTGAAATTGCTTCATAGAAATAGAGTAAATAGCACGTGTGAAACTGAAAAATTAATGCATGTTTATGTTTGCAAAGCAGGGCTGCCCCAAAGAATACAAACTTTTCAACCTGCCCTTACTACAGGATAGATACTGTTATTGATATGTTCCATTTAATCGTTTGTTCATTTCTTTTAGATGTTACTGGAACTGTGCCTTTTATTCATACAGAAATCCTTGCTTAGAACTCTGTGCTAGTCTTTAAAAAAAATACAGATAAAAGACGGTTTTGGATCACAGAACTTACAGCCAAGAGTTGAAAAATAAGTATAAAGAAGACTGCATTGAGAAATCCAAGTGCTCAGCGTGTCACGAACTGTCTCTTGCCACAGTGATTACTGAAGAGGTTAGACCAGTACTGATGCTTGTTTCACCTCAGATTTTACTGACAGTATTGCTAAGTGCTGGGTTTTTCACGAAGAGTGAATTCCTTGAACTATAACTGACATGCACCCATTTACAAAACTCTCCAAATGCAGTAGCATAAGCTGCTAATTAGCCTTCAAAAAGACATTACTGCTGCTACTACTCAGCTCATTTAGATTTGAATTAGTGACAAAAGAGAAAAGGAAGCCTAATAAGTTGTTAGACTACTTACATGACAAATGACTTAAAAATGTTGCCGTTTCCCCCCCCCCCCCCCAATCCCTATCACTTGGGAGTTCCCAACAGAGCTTTAAACACAAAGTTATTACTGTTCTCTGCTCATAGTTTGTTAATTTTATAGATTGAAACCAATATTGCTAGTTAGTATATTTCCTTATTTTCTAACATTCATGTTTTTTCTTCAATCAGGGAAAAAATGAAAGGAATGAATGCTAAGGTGCATTTCTCATTCCTGCCCTCACGCTTTCCATAACATCAGAGAAAACTATGATAAATCTGGGGGAGGCAATTATACCTCTGAATTTACATATTAAGCCCTCATTGCTAGTACATGGCTACCAGAGGAAAAGAAAGAAGAAATAACAGGGACTCACAGCTGTACTACTCCTTTCTCTTTTCTGCTTTTATTTCAGAAGGAAAGTCTCTGTAATGGGTTATACAACTAACTATTTAATCAAGCTATGAGATCAGTGTAAAACTTCCATTTGATTTCAGTACTACTGACTTTTTATTTTATTTGCTCAGGATTTTAAAACTCAGCATTTACTCAACAAGTCTGGATGGCAGCACACCAGAGCAGCTCTAGGGTTTTGTACAAGGTTACAAAAGTTGCACACCACAGCCCAGGTCTTTGTAGAAGAAGAGCATGTCCCAGGGGAAAGTCCATGCCTTCCATTCACAACTCAGTTTCTTCCAGTCTTTCAGCATCATTTTTCAAGAGAGTTAAGTGGTATGTCATCCTCATACCCCAAATTCTTTTCCAGGAGAACACAGTTTCTGAATATCAATGGTTTCATTATGGCATCCTCCCCAATGGTGTTTACACTGTTAACTGGGTAAAAATGAGATGAAGAAATCTTCCTCCTTGCATCCTCAAGAAAAACACTCTTAAAAACACCTTCTGGCATTATGGGAAAAGCACAGCCTCCATTGCTCCAGATGGCTTTGAAAAACTTTTCTTTTTAGTACTACTTTCTATCTTAGCTCTTATAACGCAACCAAATACATGGTATTCTTCAAACAGAACATGTTTCATAATTGAGACTTAATGAAGTGTTTCATACATAATTAAAAATGGTTAAAGAAAGAGCAACATTCATTTTTACAATGATTTCTACTTCTAGTTGGAAGTGAGTGATCATTTTCTCTACTTCCCAAAATACACTACAGATGAAGAAGCACAGTCCTGCTATACACTAATAACATTACCTATCCTTACTTCCCTAATGGTGGGAACCATCTCAGACAACTCACATTATCCAAATGCATCTGAAATGATGCCAAAAGATGCTTCCCTCCCTTCCCATTTAAACACAAGCGAGAACTAAGAACCCAAATAAGGCCAGAGTTTACATTCCCTAACATTTTAGGGTTCCTTCTCAGTGGAAGCAGGAAAAGACAAATGGAATAACATAAAGATAGATAACTTTATTTTGAACTGTCAGTAGTTTGGAGTCATTTCTTAGGTCTTGTTCATTACTCTAACACAAATGTATTCAAACAAACTATTTTCCATGAGCAGTATCAAACTTTATTGGGCTTGTTTTATTTCTGCAAGGAGAAGTATTTGTATTTCACCTAGCTGTACTTGCAATACATCATAAATAACTCATCTTGGTAGGTAAGTTGTTGTACTCCCCCCATTAACTCAACTCCAGCTTTGCGATGCTTATAAAAGATGTTATTTTAACATTTAATAAGCGTTAACCCACTTTCCAATGGCAGTGTTATACTGAAGAAAACACTGATATCATTATCAAGAGGGTTCTAAAATCCACAGATGTTTCTGTGCTTTTTGTGCGTGTGTGTGTGCTTTTCATGCTTTAATAAACTGAACCCCACAAGTCCCTTAATCACTCCTCTGTAAATCAGATGTGTTACTGCAGGCACAGTTGCCTAGATACAGAGTAATCAGAGTAAGTGAATAAATCAAATTATCAATAACATACACAATTGCATCCTATTATTGAAACAGGCAATTGGGATAATTTTTAGATTGGTTATAAAATAGACATTTAAAACTCACTGGATATTATGAGATATCAAATAATTAAATGAGTGTTAGTACATACTCTTAAATTTGTTCATTGCAGATAAACAGATCGTTATTGCTCTTAAGGACAATAATTGGATGAACTTACATATAAAGTATCTCTCTAGCAAGCACTCAACCAAATGCTTCATAAAACGTTATTTTTGATACAAGGTACCAACTTTCAATGTGACCATCTGAAATCACTTTGTACTTACATTGATTTTACTACCTGCAACAATGTAAGACTGAAAAGACCAGGAGGGTTCAGCTTGAAGAACAGATAATTAATAAGAGAAAGAATAGAGGTGCATAAAATAACATATGGTAGAGAGAAGGCAAATTAAGCACTTCTAATTGCTGTGCGTCCTAATGCGAGAGCAAAGGCCAATCAATGAAACTAAAAAGCAGATGTTTTAAAATGATGAAGGAAATCTTTTTAAACAAGCTATAATTAGTCTGTGAAAATCATTTCCACAATCTAGAAAGCCTCACAGGAAAAAAAAAAAAAAAAAAAAATAATGGAAACATCTATTTGCATTTAATAGGATGATAAACAAAGTGAACTGATCATTAACTGAGGGGATCTATAAAGGTAGATGAGGAAACCAATTATATGGGATGTTTTTGGTTGGTTGGTTGTTTTGTTGTTTTTGTTTTAATATGAGCAACTAATTCCAACTATGTTACGGAAGCAATTACATTCCTCTTGTTTTTTTTTGTTTGTTTGTTTTGTTTTGAATAATTATCACTGACAAATAGCTACTTGACCACATAGGTAATTCTACTGAGTTGAAGCAACACTTCAGAGCTCCCTGCCCTCCAGAAATGACAATGATTTTGCAGTGATTTACTGAGTGAGATCCAGAGAGAACCAACTCTGGAGACTTTGCAGAAAGTTCTCTAAGTACAACAGCTATCACTGCAATTAAGTTTCTGAGTTCAGGATGCTTTTTATGTGAAACAAAACTTAACTCACTTCCTTGTTCCATGTTTCATAGAACTCCAAAAAACACAGCACTTACTCTGTCCAGGTTTAGCATAGCACCACATTGTCCTTAGATAAACCAGTGATGAAGTACAGATAACCATGTAGGAACTACAATGGAAGAAATCCATTGATTTGACACATCTTCTTTAAACAAATTAGCACGTTCTTCGACTACATAAAGCATGTTCTGCTGTGCCTTCTAAAATTTAAATACTTTGAGGATTATGATGCATATATTTAAAAATATTGACCTTGATTTGAAAAAATACAATAAGCTATTTTCTAAAACATGGTTTAAGTCAGCATTTTTAAAAGATATTTCTGTTTCAGTGGAGATGCAAGTAGGTTTTCTTCTGTTTTTGACAGCTTATTCTAATATATTTCTTTATATTATTACAGCTCACTATAATTAAGGAAAATAGAAGTCACTACGGTAAAACTACTTCCTCTTCACTCATATATTCACTAACCAAAATATACAGATTTAATTATTTCCATAGCTTTATTTCCTTGTCCAGGTATAAGGAGACCAAGTTTCGGGAACTCCCAGTTGATGAATCTGTCATTCATCTGGCCTGCATCAGGCATATTCTGGCTTTATCACTCAAGGAAGACAGAGAAATTACCTTTCAGAACACAGATTTCAAGAACTGTGTTTGAGAGAATGGAAGGAACGCGTTTGTGAGATTTTTTCAGCACCTTCAGACTGGTTTGGCTTATGACCAGCACAACAGGTGACTCATAACAGCTTAAATTGATTAGGATTCACAGGTGAATCAAGGCAAACAATCAGATCAATTTAAACACCCAGCTGAAACTTTGCTACTTTAACAGGCTGAATATTAATGCATCCCAAATGCTACTGAGTACATGACTTCAAAAATGGATTTGTTGTGGCTGATTCATGAAGAAGACTTAATCTTCCCTTGGGAGAAGAGGAAGTCCCTTAACTTGGAGCTTCAAAAGGCTTTATTTCCCCTTTGCCTCAGGCAAGATAATCCATCAACAAAATCTCAGGTCTAATCTGAGAAACTACTCTTTTGACCTATGAACTTAAGCTTGTGCTTCAGCTATTCCCTTACCTGCCATCCAGGCAAGAGGCTAAGCAGAGACAGATATCACTAGAAATATTTGCTAATATTTCATTGATCATTCCACCATTTAGTTCCACACCTGCTTCTGCAAAACAGGTCAGTTAATTTAGTTGCACAGTCAAGCAACACCCTGAACTCCTCATACAGAGTGAAGTGGGAAGCCTCTCAGACTAACAGAACAGGCTTAGACATGAGTTACAAAAGAAATTATTGTGAAATATTTTCATTAGAACAAGCAGATAGTTTGTTATATTTCACTGTTAGCAATCCCATTCACAAACACCTCCCCATTTCCCAAAAAGAGTTTTCTCATTTAACCATAGAGAATATCATACAAACACCTAGATCAGGAAAGACCTTCAAGACCACAAAGTCCAACCATCAATCTGACTTCACCTCTGCCCCTGAGCAGCCTGTACCAAGAGGATGAACAAGCACTGTGCTGCAGCCCAGCAACCACTCTGCACCACACAGCCACTTACTTACTCCTGTCAAAATGGAATGAAGGAAACTGGAAATGAAACAAAACTTGTGTGTAAGGATAAGAACTATTTACTAAAACTAAAAAGGAAAAACATAAACAAGAATATGGTCATCATGTATACAGCCACAATATAATGCAAAGGACTCACCTCTGCTGACTGACACACAGCAGTCCCCGAACAGCATTCCACTCCTGGCCAAGTCCCACAGCTTTATGATCTTCCTGGTGGTGTCAGATGGCAAGGAAGAACCACAGCCTCATTCAGGCACCTGTACTGGCCCCAGCTCAACCCCTGCTGCACTATAAAGGCAACCACAGGTGCACTCCCATCACTCAGCAACAATCAAAACATCTGTGTGCTGTTAATGCACTGTTTTGGCTGAAACCAGAACATGTTGAAAAAAGAAATTTCTCCTAGTATCTGATTTAAACCTCCCTGGGCATAGCTTGAGATGGTTTCCTCACATCCTATCACTTGTCACCTGAGAAAAGAAACCAAAAACTTTCTCTCTGCAACCTCCTTTCAGGTAGTAGTAGTGTACAATGATCTCTCCCCTCAGCCTCTTTGAGACTAAGCAACTCTCACTCCCTCTGTTATGCTCTTCATAATTCCTGTTTTCTAATCCCTATATCAGCCTCATTGCTCTTCTCTGCACACCTTCAAGCAATTCAATACCCTTTCTGTTGTGAGGGTCTCACACCTGAACACAGTATTCAAGATGTGGTCTCAGCAGTTCTGCCTACCAAGGGACAATCACCCCCCTATTATGCTGGCCACAGTATTTCTGATGCAGATCCTCATGTCACTGGCATTCTCGGCCACCTGGGCACACAGCTGGTGCGCTGTCAACCAGCATCTCCATTTTCTTGGGCACCTTCCCAGCCACCCTTCCCCAAGCCTATACAAAGCACCTTCATCTTATTATCTTAATTTAAAAGAAGCAAGTTGGCTCTATATATCTTCATTCTGCATGTTCTTCCTGAAGACCTTTACTGCTTGGTATTGCTGTTTAGCAGCAGCAACACCCACAGTGGTGCCCAAAATTACCACATATAACTAGAAACACTGAAATTATTTGCTTTTCCACATATTATTCTTTCCTTCGCTAGCAGCCAAGAAAGGACAGCAATATTCCACAAGACTTCACTAAGATGACCAGGAAAGGAAGGTTACTACCTTCTTTTATCATAATACTTACTTCCTCTTAAAGAAAGGGAGTCATCATCACAAAAGATTATGCCAGGTTATTCATTTCTAAATGCTACAGAAGCAGAATGAATTCCCTTAATTTTACAGGCAACACAGCTATATGTTGCAGAGATGTCAGACCACTAGGCAATGCACTCTCAGATAACTAAAAATTAAAGGGAACATGTCCTTCAACAGCAGTAAAGTTACTTATTAAAAAGAATAAAATCTTTCATAGATAACTGTAGTATAAGTTTTTCCTACCTGAAGAAGAAAGGGTTTATTTACTTTCTCTGATAATGACAGTTATCACTTTAAAAAATATATCATTTTTCAGTAGCACTTAATGTGAGGACTTGAGAATGAGGTAAAACCATGTTCTCAAGAGCATTTTCAAGGAGGTTTTTTCACACTGTATCCGTGTACGACAGCAAGATTTGTTTCAATCAGGGAGATGCACAGAGATCCACAGTAGTTTAAGGATTCCTGTCCCAGAAACGTACTCTAGCACAATTTCAGAAAGCTGAAAGGAATGGAACAATGCACAGTCTTAAAATATAGTAAAATAACTTGTAAGGAGGGCAGGACAAAGCACCAGACTAGAAAAGCAGCACTGTTATTTCTATAGTAAGCCACTCAGTATGACAAATTAGGAATAAATAAAAATGAACATAAAAGCCTTACGTAAGCCGCATAAATACTGAGGTAAAAACATGGAACATTTCTGTTGCCCGTTCTTCAAAATATCGTCACCACTGTCATTTTTAGATGGGGTTCAGATTTGAGGGTGACACAATACTTATCTGTCCCAATCACACTATGTCCATGTATCTCACATGATTTTAAGGATATCGATAAATAAACTTATTCAGTAATGGCAGAATTTGACAGAGACTGCATTACTTCAAGATGACCACACTGTCCTGTTCAAATTACAATTTGTCACTGCTTTCACCAATTCACAAGTTTATTTCATCTCGAAGTTTAATTTCAAAATAACCTACCCATAGATCTTAGAATTATTCATGTTCTGTTCTGTGTAGCTTTACACAAAACACTGCCCAGGTTAATATTTAAGTTACACATAGTACTGCATGACAGTAAAGAACTCTCCCCTCTCACACCGAACTATACGCAATGACAAGGTCCAGCATCCTAAAAAGCATGCACTTCTGCCAAACAGTCACTTTACTAAATGAATGAAACCTGATACACAGGATTATCAGTTAATTCTTATGGGACAACCTTAGCCAGACATAACAAGAAAAAACATACTTCTCAATTTACAGTGTTACCATAATATGAATGCATTATGAATGGGATATAGCTTTACAAGATGGCATATTACTTATTCATTAGACCAAAGTGTATATTCATAAAAGCAGTGCTCTGTGAAAGCTGCTTTTCTTTTTGCACTATCATGCTCGATAGGGAAAAAAAGAGCAAATGTTAGTTCATAGGGAATTCAACAAGTTAACAGTTTATTTTAGAAGACATTTCACACAATTTTGGGCTGCCAGTTTCACAGTAGATTTTTTTCTTAAAGAGTCCAAACTTAATTTTATTCTTCTAGTTTCCTTCACTTTTAATTAGAAGAATGCCCCGTGTCAAAAAGATGGTTAAAAATAGGTCTCAAAGAAGCAGCATCTTTTGTACAGTTACCGTCCCATTTCACAGAAGAATATATGCAAAGAAATCTACAGCTCAGAGCCACTTTAAGCTTTCATGCCTTTCCTATTGGATAGCATTTAGATGTTTTTGCATAATAAATAGCCTTAAGTTAGATAAAACAAGCCAGAGTACATTATTTATTGTCATTTTCTGTGCAGAATGTACTTACTGGTCAGAACAATCATAATTTACCTCCAAGGAATTTTCTCGTGTTTTTGCACCTTCCAGATTACAGAACTTCGACAGATTGCTTTCTTTCATCATTATGAAGTTCATTTTATTTTCCTAAATACACTGAAGTTGGGCACATGAACTTGGTGACTAGCAAAAGCATAGACCTTCCAGCACTACTCCTCAACATATCCAAAGTACACAAAGCATACTGCTATGGACTATGATATCAAACTCTACCACAGCAACATTAAAAGGAGCAGTTACATTCAAGTTTAAAAAAATAAAATCAAGAGAATTTTTAAGCACCATTATTTATTACCAACACTGTAATTCTATTCTTTTACATTTTAAGAGAAACCACAGCATTTTTAATAATTGTGACATTTCCACATAGAATAGAGCATCACCTTTTCAAGGTACAGCTCTTGTAGGCAAACCTGAGGCAGTTAAGACAGTTTATCAAAGTCAAAACTGGATATACACGTTTATTGGTTTATATTACAAACAAGAACTACAGATCACTGCAAAAAAGTTTTAAGCAGGATCTCCTAGTAAAGTTATTAACAGAAACATTTAAAATTTTGATTAGTATTTATGAAATAGTGGATTGCTAAATAATTCCACATTCAATTTATATCTGACAACCCTGGAGTAATTTCATTAATTTAAGATAAAAACAAAACAAAACAAAAACAGAAAAAAGAAAAAAAAAAAAAACAAAACAAAACAAAAAAAAACCACCACACAAACAAGTAAAATCCCTTGGGATTTTATAGACAAGAGCTGAAAACCAAATGCAGCACTTTGCAAGACAGAAGAATCATGGGGTATGGCTACATAGCTGTAGAAATCATTGCATTGTTCCGTATTCTTGTGTTAGTGCTGCAGTAAGTAAGCAGCAAATGGAGAGTAGGGTACCATCAAGAGAGGTGAAGGAACACTTCCAAGCTTTACACATTCCATATGCTGTGAGTAAAACAACAAAAGGAAGATTCATAAAATAAATGAATTTTCTACATATGCAGAGAGCTGAAGAGGGTGGATAAGCACTGTTTTGCATTATACTAGTCACCTCCAGGCTCAGATTTCTAATTGCATTAGGCTCTAAGCACATCTAACATACCAAGAGAATTGGGATTTGCAAGCAGAAAAGGAAACAACCAAACTTGTACTCCCCTTCTTTTTAAAAGTGCATCATATTGCAGTCTTTGCCACAAAATCCTGCCATCACAAGGTTACAGCATGTACTCGCCACCCTTCAGTGTAGCAGCCTTACTATCTCTAGCAATAAAACAGGTTTCATCAGGGCTAGGAGATAAGTAAAATAAATAAAAATGTGTGTATTTTCTTACACTTAAAATTATAATCATTTTTAATAGCACTAATCAACAGGTAAGAAACAAGGTACTTGTATGTGGATCACTTTGTTCTAGAGTGGTGTATCCCTCTGAAAGCACACCTGAATTTGACATTAAGTACATTAATCATGAGATTAAGTTTCCATTGCTGTTTGGATATGAACCATCCTATACAGGCAACTGGTAAAAAAGAAGGTAACCAACACCTAACAAGCTCAAGTGCAATCTGCCAGAAAATATGCAACTAACTCCAAGATTTTTAACACTGAGATTTCTAATTGTAACCAGTAAAATTTAAAGAAGGAACAAGTCTAAGTGGGAAGATATCAAAATATAATTAAGGAGAGGAAAAACAGGCAGCACTGCTGAACAACTGAGGAAGCTAATCAACAGGCTATACTTGAGTTCCTTTCCAGTATTTTACATTATTCAAATGATAGCATTTCTCTATTTGCATGAAGAGCTGTCATGCCCAATAACAGAACTGGTCAGTCTCGTTTTGTTGGGTTTTTGTCTGTTTTCAAACTGTTTGTTGTTGTTTTTTTTCTCTTTTTGCTGCTGAGTTTTACCTCATGCTTCTACTTTCATTTTAACAAAATCATGATCTTTATTTTAGAAGTGAAAATAACCTAGAAAACCAAATGATGGAAACATTCATTTCAGAAAGGCCAATGAAAACCATGGGCTCAAATATGATAAAGAGTATTTTTAAAACCACCCAAACCAAGGCACACTTAAAAATAAATTATCACAACAGCTCCGGGTTCCTCTCACCCAAAGCCACTGATGACAAACAGAATGCACAACACACAAGCACTTGGTTAAGTTAGTATAAAAACAGAGGTCCCATTTAACATGAACTCTGTAACCCCCATCCATCAGAGATGGGGTTTCACTGCATGTTGCATTATCAATACCGTTACCATTACATTTGTAAAATCTTGTATTACTGGTACCTACAAATAACAGATTGTTTCTTAGGACAATGAAATAAAAGATGGTCTCCAGACAAATAAAACAAGCTACTTCATGGAAAAATCAATTTGATGAATATACAACATCACACCCCTGGATTCTTCAGTGAAATCTACAATAATTTTTTATTAATCCTTTTAGATGATACATCACATTTTCAGATCTATATACACTACAGCACTGTCACAAGCTTTTGCCTATTTTCCCCCCTCTCTCTTAATATTATTGTCCAGTCTGAGATACTCTGAAATTTTAAGTTCATACATTGGGTGCTCCAAAATAATGCCCCCTATTTATTCCATAGAAACTAGAACAGATGCCAAGAACATAATAACACTATTTGATAGAGAAAATTCACAGCTACAAAACACCATTTATTCAACAGTCACCAGCATTAGCTAAGCTCTTTCAGCAGCCATGAAAAAGAGTTTGCATGCCACAGTTGCAAAAGCCTGCACCAGTACAGGTGACCTGCTGTTCAAAGCTGCTACACCAACATTGTTGCAAGGGAAATATTGACCATGCAGTCCATCTTTGACTGTGCTCACATGCACTGTTTAGTTTACATATGCATTCAGCAAATGGAAATCAGTGCCAGCAGGTGCCATTTTTTCTACGTGGATGTTTTCAGTTCCATACCTTTGCTCCCCTCACACTTCCACATCAGACACAGTTATGTTAGACTGCCCCTCTGCTTCCACCTGTTGCACAGCAGCAACGTGTAACAGGATACTGGTGAGGTTAGCCCCAACTGCCATACCACCAACACCCACCTCTGATACTGTGGGGCAACATCATAAAACAGATGGCATTACTGTGTGAGAGCTGCACAAGAAGTCAGTCCTATTGCAGTTTCATAGCAAAACAAAAAACAAAAAAGCCCACAGCATTCCACCGAGTATTTTATATATATATATATATATATATACACATATATATATATAAAGATACGAGGACAAGTCAGCCAAACAACTGCTTAGCTAAAATAAATAAATAAATCCAGCCTAGCTGGAAAACGGCATAAATTTAGCATACAATCAGAGTTAAGACAATTGCTATTTTTGGAAGCAAAGACAGTTTTAATTAGTGTGCCCTAAAATTAGAGCTTCAAATTACACAAAGTTTTATGGTCCTCTTCCCAACGGATTTCCAGCACTAATCTGTCTTTTTCAAATTCACTCTGCCCTGTAATGTACATGGAAATTTAGCTGACCTCTTTTTAAACTGTGATGAAATTGCCTCATCAAGATTGAAAGAGCATTCACCTCTTCTGAAGCAGTTTGTTCACTAAATATAGCTTTTAAACATTAATTCCTCCATTTTAGTTTAAATCTGCTAAATTAATGCTGAGCATGTCAGTGCAAACACTTCAGCAATGCTGGTATAGACGAGACATGTTGACTTTCAATTCTGAAGTCCTCCTGAGCAGACTTTCTGAACCGCAGGGTATCCACACATTCTCAAGTCCATCATCTCCCTCCCCAAATAAGCTCTTAAAACTTGCATCTCACTTAATTAACAGAAAGCCTCATAACAAGCCTTAATACCAGGGTAGGGGAAAACTTCCATGTCTTATTTGCAAACTAAGCTGGAGGCACACTGAACTCTAAGTAGTGTTGCTGCTTAAAGCAATGATGAATTACTCATCTAAGAGCAGAAGAAATTCATCTCAAAGGCAGTTGAAGGTGGTTTACAATTTTTCAGAATTAAAAATAAATGTTGTAGTAGTAGATGAGGATCAAAGAAAGCAATGGTAAAACAGGGAAACATCGGTGTCCTTCAACATGCTAGCAGTTGCATTAAGCTTCAGAAGAAGCAAACAGGCATCATACTATCAATTTCAAATTAATTTCCCATATGGAAAACATTACAAGTTGCCATTCAATATCTTAAAAAATCACAACTTGGGAGAAGACAATTATTTTAAAGAATTAAAGCTTGACAGATCCAAACGTATCTCAGTTCAGCCACGTATAAAAATAAATACTTTTTAAAAATGAAAAATAAAATGCCACTTAACAATAGGACAAATTTTATCTTTGCCAACTAAACAGGAAGGCCACAAATCCATGTTGCATTCAATATAATTTTTTCAATCATGAAATTAGACTATAATTTTTCTCCAACCCTGGACTGACAAATTGAGTAGATTTTTTTTTTTTGTCACATTCTGGTTCATCTCAGAAACTGACCTAAGAACACAACTGTCCCAAGAGTCACTATACTGAAAGATTAGGACTAGACTAGGACTCTAGATTAGGACTAGACTGGGAGATAATACTTCCTATAGAACCCTCTAGAGCAGTGCTATACATAAAAACTCTACAAAGCCTGTATCTGTGCTTGAGTGCAGATTATGTTGAAGATTCAAAACCTCTTTAGATTAGCTATATTCACTTCGCTCTTCATTGAGAGATGTTCTCCAGCCCATTCAGCAACCGCACCACCAGTTCAACCTTGAGATATACTTACGCACTTCTCATTATGGCTATGTCATAATACTTCAATCAATAAAGCTTTAACAAATCCACTATATCATTATTAAGTTTGTCACAGTAGGAAAGTTTATCTCCTTCCTATTTGCAAGGTATCTAAAATATACCTAAGGGAAGTAGCTTTTAGGAATCAACAGTATTAAAACTACTAACTTCAGGTCAGGCTAACAGTAAAACTACCCCTCTCTATACACAGAGAGCATTTCTCATCCCAAGACGAGAAGGCTACTCCCAAACTGCATATACATGCAGAAACAAGATCAAGGATACTTGGCTTTCATTTTCTTCAATATTAATAACATTACAAAGAATAAGTTCCTTCCCAGAAATAATGAGATTTATAAGGACAAATATTGGAGGACTGCAATCAGTAGCAATTCATGCATTATGAGATCCCATGAATACTGGGCAACATGTATTACCACCTGGAGATGGAAAGTGCATGTTTGCTGATTAACAAACAGATGGTTTTCCATTGGTACTGATTATTACCCTTTTGATTACTCGCTAAACAAGCTCTCCAACAGCCAGATAAACAAAATCCACTTGAAATTTTAACTGATGTTTATATGCTTTCTCAAGTGTTCAGAAAGTCAGTAAATATTCCTCAAAATACTACTTAAAGGTAGCTGAACTCAGTCTTCAACTACTTTAATGCACAAACTTCAGAATTTGGACATCGTTATTGCATGTAGTGAACAGAATCCTAAAGAAAAGTTTGAATTAATACTTTTGAAGTGAGAGCTAAGTCAACAAAACAAACAGGAGGAGCTCAAAAAGGCGAACTTACAGAGAGATGCTTCTAACCATGAGTTACAGAAAACAATTAAGAAATGTCATAAAAACATATAAACCTGTCTGAAGTTACGTAACAACACAGCAACATGGTTTTTATGAGCATCTCTTCAAGGAACCAGGCATCTTCAGCTTCCATTCATGCCAGTAAAAACTCGAGGAAAGTGCCATGACATCATGCTAGGTCAGGAAAGAATAAAAATTCTCAATCCCCTACAGCATAGACATTGCAATTATGTATTTAGCTTCCCAAATAACTCTTGACAGTACTGCAAGTTCCATTTGCAATTTGTGGGATGGCTTTTTGTTTTCGTTTTTTTTTTAAACAGTCATCATGTGATAAAAGGTTCTGACTTAGACACTTTAGCATATCCCCCAGAATCATAAATTTATTCAAGATCATTACAAATATCAACACCCGTAAGAACCCCAGAACTACCTGGATCAGAAGCATGTTTCAATTTTCAACATTGAAATCATTTAAACATCTAAAATATTTTAAAACTACTAAAAACCACCTGTACATATCTTATGTAGTTCATTCTGGTCATTGCTGGGACTGCTCTTACATCTACAAGATTTCTAGCAGAGGATAGGCGCCTCTTTCTTGCTATCCTTCCTAGACTTAATGAGAATGACTAAGGCTGGCTTTCGTTGCTATTTGTCAAGTCTACCTTCAGATCAAGTCTTGATCTGTCAAGTCAAGAACTGATCAAGACTATAAATTAAAACACAAGTTCATGGTTACAGGTCCAGTGCACCAGGACTGAGAAGACATGCACTTGGCATACAAGCAGTTCTATTTAAAGGCTACAAAAACATTCAAACATATGAGTAAGTGTCTTACTCTTTCAGAACAAATGCATAAACCAACTATAAAGATTTTTTTTTTTTTTTTTTTTTTTACCCTTTTTGTATACAGAGAATATCTAAAAAGTTTGTTGTTATTTTTAAGGGACTTAAGGTAACATTCCTAGTGTTGGTACAGATTGGAAGAAAAATCAAAACACTTAAGTTATTTGCAATCAGGTGGGAACACCTAACAATTAAGGAGTGCAATTCCAACTCATTAAGCACTTTGCAAATATTTAGCAAAGGACATTGTTTAGAGTTAAATGGAGTAAACTGAAAGAGAGAAAAGTAATACATACTTTGTGAGAATGCATTTTTCTTAAAAGCTCAAGTGGTCTAAACGCTTACATCCAATTAACATTTAGATCCTATAGCTCAAAGAGAGCATACCACTTCAGTCCAGAGGAGCTGCAAGGAGTCCCTTAAGACACCAGATACATTTCCTGGTGCACTAAGGGCATAGAGGCTTTGGTTTTGCATTTGTCAGCCACTGAACTGAATAATAGCTGCAGCTACTAGTGGTTCTTTATTGCAGGAGAGGGGCACAAGGGAAATGCAGCGATGGAGTGGTTTTACATTATTTCTTCCCCTCCTCACAACAACTCTTCCCACCATAGTCATCACCCATCTCTCTCAAGGTCAAAGAGGACAGGTCTGTTTAAGAGCATAAAATTACAGAAAGTTTGCAGTTTCACAGAACAGAGTATGATCAACTATTCTCTAACTTTCCCCTCAAAGAAAGCATTACTAAAGTAAATGAAACCTGCATTATGGGCATCAGAGCCCTAAGAATAAAACTGCTCTTGTTGAAAGCCAGCTTGCCACTTTGTGCTCCATCTATGGTTTTCACCTAGATAGTAAGCAGAGGTTCAAAGAGAGTAAGGGGTATGGGGGAACATTACTGTTTTAAAACAAAGAAGGTGGTTGTTTTCTTCTCCCCTTCTTTTCTTCGACACCCCTTTGAGAGAATTACAAGCCTGAAGCCTTGAAGAGCTCATGGTACCAGTTAGGAAGACAGGACTATCCAAAAGCAAAAGACTGCTTTTAAGATCACCCTTCAAACCCCTGGAGGAGAGAAGCCTCCCCTGCAAAGGATCTATGTTTTGATTTTCCAGTGAACTCGGGGAACCTTAGTGAAATTTGAGCACTGAGAAACCTTAAAAAGAACACAGCAAATAGAACAGTCTGGCAAGAAAAGCAACTGACACAGAAATGGAGGGTAGGAGACGTGAAATTCAGATATGCTCTGCTAGTGACAAACAACAAACACCCTAGCCAGGTCAGCACAAGCATCCCTGAGGAGCACCCAGGGCATTCTCTTCTGAGAGGATAAATCAGAGCCACTATTAAGGGACTTCTCTAAGAATGTGAACTGGGCTCAAATCCTGAATATCCCATTGCTGAGATGAACATGAGGTAACTTTTAGATACATCTGTAATACATCTGTGTTTGTATCCATAAATAAACTGAGGCTAGAACAAGGATAAATAAAGATATTTCAGCACAGCACACTGAGGACAGGTAGAAAAAAATCTGACAAACACAAACAGGGATGAAGCAATAGAGAGAAAGCTACAGAAAGGAAAATGAAATTGTTCAAAGATAAATTCAACGATGCCTCTGGCAAGTATTCTAGCAATGGAAGTAGCAACACTTGGAAAAGGCCAACATAAATAAACAGGGAAATGCAGAAAGCAATCAAATTTAAGGGACAGGCATAAGAACATAAAAATACTGGATATTCAAAAAAAAAAAAACAAAAAAAAAAAAAACTCTCAATAAAGTGACTGAAAAGCAACAGCTGAGAAGGTAGATCTTAGAAGTACACTCTCCCAACACATTGTGAAAACAGGTATTTTCAAAGTACTTGAAGTACAGCAAATAAGTAAGAAAGGATGCGTTTAAAGGGTGTTTGTGATGACAAACAGCTTTAGCCAAAGTGGCTGGACCAGTTATTCCCACTCTTAAAAGGACAAACTCCAACCAGACGCCATAATCACACTCCTTCCATCTCCACCCATTTCAGTTTAACTGACACGTGTAAACTGAAGGCTATGAAATATTCCTATATTGCTCCCTTCTAGAGGCTTCCTTTTAATTCACTGTACTGCAAGAGCACACATACCCTTTACTGAACAACAAGCCCCAATAATCAGAATGTAGAACTATATTTTTTACATTTGCCAGAAGAATTTCTGGAAAGGACAAAATGATTAGTTCTGGACTTAATTTAATCTTGCCCAGATAATGATAATATCATAGTAATGACCTTCAGAGTCATTGCTGTCAGCTTTCCCATGATTTCACTACTTAGCTATTTGCCACTGGTTTGCCCTCCCCCCCCCTTCTTTTACCTTCAATGAATCCTGTCTGTACAGCTGAATATGTCATCCCAAAAAGATACCAGATGTAGGTATTGGATTTTCTTTCTACTGTATTAACCCACTGCTTATTTGGGTTGAAATCAAAACCCTTCTAAACAAAAACAACTGTAAATAGCATTTGAAAGTAAAAAAAAAAAAAAAAAAAAAAAAAAAAAAAAAAAAAAAAAAGTTATATCAAGTCCTTAAACACACTTTATTATCATTTTTGTAAATCTTTACCAGAATACAAAAGCCAGCAGGATTTTTATTACTATTATTTAACCTGGAAGTTGTACATATCTCCCCTTAAACACTCAGTTTTCTTCAGGGCAGGGTGATGCTCACCAGGGTGTCTTGACAGCATTTCCCTAGGTCTCAGCATTAGCACCAGGGGGGATTAGCAGCATGTTTTGAAGAATCTGATACATGGCACCCACCAAGGGTAGAAGGGAGAACATTTATTCAGTGGCAAGCAACCTTGACAACTGCATGTGTTAACAGTGAAGAGCAGAAAGAGCATATCCTAATTTCCTGCAGGCACTAACTAATTTGTCCATCTTTGTAAATGTTCTAAAAGATCCTGCTTAGCTGGTTTAGAACCTGGAGCATATTTTTCAAGTTAAGAATTGCTTTCACCAGGGGCCTTACAAGGATTTTGATGTGCGTGTGAATGAAATAATAAGCATTCTCTAGGAAAGTCTCTGATTCTTAACAGTTTCTTTAGCACCAAAGAGAAGTAAGTATTTTGAATGTTGTTTCATTTTCAAATCTTTCTGAAACACTTTTCAGGAAGCTTCAAAACTTACTTCTTACCGAATCCATTGAGGATTGCAAACAAGCAACACATACGACGTTAAAAACAATATCTGAGGTCTCCCCACCTACCCCCACCTCAAAATTTGGCCATGTGCTTTGGTTGCCTGCTAATGCTCTAGTCTGCCTGCCTGTCGTAACAGCCAGACTAGAATGCGTGGTTTTCATTGCTGTCGAAAATAATTAGGGAAGCACACATCTAGCTAGTTGACACATTCCCTTTGAGCTGTCACCACTCCAGAGCTTCGTAAAAGCTTACTGCTGTATGCCTCTTTGGCAGATGGTCGTAACATGGAAGAGCCTAGTACTTTTTGATAGCCATCTATAGGTAATAAGCAGCATTGTTCCAGTGTTACTTTTCCCTTTTTTCCTCTTCCATAAGAAACAGCTTACCTGCCTGCTGAAGAGCATTATTTCTCTTCCTTTTGTTGTAGCAGCAGCAACCCTCCTCAAATAAAATATGGAAGGAAACACCATTTACCACACAAATTTCTACATTTGAGGCAATGCACATAATTTATGTTTGTTCTAAAATCTTAAATTTTTAAATCTTCTAGATAAACGTGGAAGAAATGCTGATAATTCATTGTTTTGACTTTCCAGTAAATTTCTCAGCAATGATCCTGCTGAGTCAACCAGAGGCTGGGAAATTATAGTACTCTAATTATGAATAAGTAAATGAATCTATCTGAAAGCCCTTCAGGTTATGCATAGGGCACCCTCTAATGAATTTGTTTTCCAGACATCAGAGGTCCTGGCTGTACCTTGTACTCTGCTTCTTGAAATTTGTGTCTCTCTTTCAGAACCAGACATTTGCTCAACACTTAGTGCGTTTTAATAGACTTAAGCATTTTTATTTCAGGAAAAAAAAACCTGAACAGAAATGCATGATTTAATGCTGGTTATCTGTGTAGTTTCTATCTTCAGTGTTCTATTTGTCTGATGTTTTTAATGGGCTTAGCTTTATTGTCACACTGCTTAGGAACTCAGACTATAAACTTAATTGAATTGTTATTTACCAATATGATTCTCCCCTGGGTTCACTAACAAAAGCATCTACCTATGAGAAGCTGATTAAAAGAGCCAGAAAGCTAGATTTTGTTCCCAGTTTTAAAGGAGAGTAGGAATCTAAAATGACAGTTCAGAAAGAAGGCAGGAAAGCAAATACTCATCAGGACTTGATCCAAACCATTAAAGTCAATTGACTATATACACGGGCTTCAGAGGCATTTACTTGTGCTTGGAAATGCATTAAAATATGTCTTGAAGGTAAGTTAAATACACACCTCTTTGGGAAGACAAGGAAGAAAACTAATGAAAAAATAAAAATTGATTTGAAAATGCTTTGGACAGGTCCTAATATGCCACTGCTGGCAAGTATACATTTCTCCCAGAGGAAAAGAAGACAACTGAGAAAAGTTTCTACACATCCAAGAGAAGCAAGCAATGAGTTCAGTGTTCACTGGACTGGATGCATATCAATAGGAGCTAGTAAAGGGATGAAGCAAAATCAACAAAGTAGTGAAACCACCTGGGGGTAACTATTTCAGACTCAACATCAGCAGCTTTGGCACCATGGCTCCTCCGATCACTTCTCAGACAGCTAGAGGGTGATCATAGCAACTCGTAAGTTATCCATTTGACAGATTTGCCTTCCTCAATCCCATATATACATTTTTCTTTTTATATTTCCATTAAGACATTTTCTCATCCTTTTTCAGCGAACACAACCCAAGCAAACTGTCATGCACAAAGACAAGCCTATTATCAGTTAGTCTCAATTCCAGAAGTGCTACAAAGGACTCCAGACTAGAGAACATGACTATCATTCAACAGGAAGGCTTGCCTCTTCACCACCCCAGGCAATCTTCTCATACCCATTTGTGTAAATCATCTCTACATTTGAGCACAAATTTCTTGTTTATTTTTTTCCCCTCCCCTTATCCCCTTATCTCCACACGCTCCCTACCACCCCCCTGAAAAAGAAGACCCACCGGAGTGGGACCCATCATTCCTTGAATTGAAGCAAAACATCTCAAGTCTTTAACTAGGACTCCTAGCACATTGCACAAAACTCACATGAGTTTACAATAAAATACTCAAACTGGAGGGGAAAAAAAAAAAAAAAAAAAAAAAAATCATTGCCAAGAGACAGAAAGGAATTTGGAAGGTAAGTAAAATCCAGAAGACAGTTATTTTAACTCTATATGTTGAATTAAGAGCAACACTCTAAGGGATGAAAAAGTTACCAGAACTACTTAGTTATGAAGCTGAGGATATATTCAAGGAATTTAGCAATGTGTGGTGAGAGTTCATTAACTGCAAACTTAATCTTCCCACAAAACGAAATAGTAGACTAATCAAGCCCCAGGCAACTTCTTATTCACAGGCAGGTAACTGCACATGAATTTCCAGCTTCAGCTGTTAACAGAAAAGTTGTTCCCTTTAAATCACTCCTGCCCCAGTTTAAGTGGTAGTCCCATATCTTGAATCTCACTCAGAGTCAAATTTAGATCTTTTAAAACAAATCCATTACTGGCTTAGATGGGAATAAACTGTAGTGGATTTTTGATCAGCTGCTGACAAACAGAAAATAAGGATGTAGTTGCTTTTCTTTCCTTCCTACTCATCTTTCTCCCTCATATTCCCAGCCTCAAAGCTGAAAATGACTTACCTTAGGTTTTCTCCAGATACTGCTACTTAGCTTCTAAGATCCGTGACAGCATTAATAAGGGGAAAATACACACACACACGTATATCAGGCCCTATGGTGTTTCAATCTACACACGTCACAGATATATTCCAGCCCTTTGAAAGCTTGGATGGAAAATGAGGTGAGTTTCTTTCCTAGAATGGACATATGCAACACCAACTCCCTCCCCAGCTCTACCCATCTCTTTCAAGGTGACTTCTCATCCAAGCAGCAATATTCACTTTTACCCAAACAGCTCCATAATAAATATATCTCAGGGGTGAGTGAGAAGAAGTAGGGACACAGCGATGAAAGAATTACAAGTTATGAAAGTTACTGCTGTATTACGTTCATTCATGCTGCGCTGATTCCCCACCTAATAACAATCTAGCAGTAGCAGCGCAAAGCTCAGAAGGAAGCTAGTTACAGGTTGTAACAGATGACTCATCCACCAGCAACTCTCAACTCTGCTACCCCTCTAGAGGACATGTACTAGTAGGGAAAGCATGTCTTTCTGGCTATGGTAACTGCAGAATAATACCAGCAGGCTGGTGGCAGCTCTGTGTCCCAGTGTGCATTATGTATAGCAGTGGTGAAGGAAATAGAGGAAATCTGCATGCTGTCTGCTTCACTGACCTTGGTTTACCAGCAGTCACAATTCACTCTGATGCACTGAACAACTATGGATCGCTTCAAGGGTTAAAAGAAAAAGGGAACTATCTGCAGAGTGAAAGAGCAGAAGACTATCTGCTATCTGCCATCACTGACTGGTGGTCATTACCAAGATACCTATCTCAGACCTATCACCTGCCTTTTATCAAAAGAAACCCACAACATTTAAGTCTGTAGGAACGCTAAGAATAATTTAATGAGCTATTAAATAAAATATTGCCAAAACATAAATAAATAAGTACTCTAAAATTAAAGACAAAGACTAGAAATCATTCTTTCTCATATCACAGCTGGGAGAATCATTATGAGGCAGTTGGTGGCTGAGAGGCATGCCAACATCAATCTATCAATCTCTGTTTAACTGTATTAATATGTCACAGGTCTTGTTATTTGTATTTCCTATACCCAAATAAAGGGGTTTCAAACTGCCTGACATTTAGCAAATTGGCAACCTACTGCCTTTACTTACATTATATATTGCCTTCTCGGAGTCCACGCCAACAGCAATTGTGTTTTGAGGACTGTTGAAAATCAGCTGTGATATTTCAATACACTTTGGGTGAGCATGCCAGAAAGCACGGCTTTGGACCCAAGGGGCAGTAAACCTTGCCACATGCCAAACAAAGCAATTCAAAATTTGCTGCTGTTGTGATCAACAGTGAAAGACCAGATACTCTAAAACAGTCACTAAAATGATCTGCAATACCCAAGAGCTTGGACACCTACAAGCATCCCAGTCTAAGATATGCACGGTGGCCACTATGTCATTCGGCTCAACTAAGCTCCCTACCGTCAAGCTGTGTTTATTACTGCTTTTTAATTTGGCAGTACAAGACATATCGATAGTTTTAAAGCAGTGTACAAAATGGCAGAAGTATTTGCAAGATAATCAAGAGAAATTAGGAAACAAATTCAAAGAACCACTGTGATTATGTGTTTTGGTGCTTACTTAAATTCTTGGCAAAGATTTAATCCACAGCTTTTACAGAGGCCATTAATAGCAAAGGGAAGAACACTGAAAAGCAAGCTGCATAAAAATAAATGCAGCTAACAAACAATTCTTGACTTATAGCACTTCTTAACATTTAATGCAGGCTGTAGATCCTGGACAAGGCTGTATTGACGCAAGCCTATGGAAACACCACACTGTAAAATGCTTTCTACCTTCATCCTTGCTAACACAGCTATGTAGTGCACATCATGCACTGTGAAACAGTACAGCAAAGATATGCTTTCCTAATAAAATACAATTACAGAGTACTTAAGGAGAAGACATATCAATTATACATCATTATAGATGAAATATTTCTCAGGATGCTCCTGCAGGGCGCCGCTTAGACTGCTGATGTCCCACATCTGCTGCAGTAGCATGACAAAAACAGGCCAGTTTTGAGATTAGCAATGAGTAGCCTTTGCTACCTTTTCTTAGCAAAGTTCATATTACAGATGCAGCCCCTTTTAACATTTACCCCAGAGTTGCAAATGACCAAACATTGACCCAACGGGCCAAAAATGTACTTTCAAAAATAAAAAGTATTTTAAATATCAAATTAATTATTCACCCCCTCACCCCCCCCACCCCCCTTCTTTTTTTTCCGAGTGGGAGGGAGGGAAAGGGAAATGTCCTCATTCCTAACTGAGAAATACATAAATACAAAAAAAGAATGCTTTCTCTCTGCTGATCAGACTTATTTTCTTTTTCTGCTTGAGCCTCTCAAAGCCTAGCAACACACACACTGCAAATCAGTTCCCATTCTGTGTAGGTGGGATCATACTCATAAACATCTTATTTTGTAGTGTGCCTGTGGCACTGGACCTATTTTGGACAAAACCACTGAAAGAAATTTCAGGATAGTTACAGAATCAAGCTGGTTTCAGCACTGGCACAGGACCTACTATCTCTGCCTCTGGCTCATTCAACGTTAAACAAAATTCAGTTGGCAGGCAGTCAGATGGCACGGTTATGGCATTAATTTACTAATAGAAAGTAACTGTTTTCACAGTGCTTTCTTGCTGTTGCTTCTCTGTGATAATTGCACCTGAAAAATGACTTGTGCCTGCATTGATTTTTAATGGTTCCAGCTCTTACCAATATCATGGTCCCAATATTCTTTCTATTAGGTCTAACGCAAAAAGGTATTACTATGCAGGTAAAAGGATCCTTTGATGGATCCGTGTTATATTTCTGGTTTCTTCAGTGCTGCATATGGCCTTTGGCAAGCCAATTTACTTTCTCATCTATAAGGTAAGGCTGTAATAGAACAGCAGCTCCCAAAGGTGTTCTACGTTGCCTAACTTCTGAATAGTGTGTGCTTCATAAATATTAATACCATCCAACAGAAATGCATAAAATACCAGTACCTAATGATGCAAGAAGAAGTGATTCAGGATCTGGCAGATAAAGAGTCCTGCTCCTATAGAAAGCCAGGCACAGGTACCAGGAATCAGCTGGTTGGTCCTAACAGGGTCCTGAACCCCTATGGGTGGGATGGACACTTTTCTTTTTTGCCTCTCAGGCACTGCTATGCAGAAACCTAGATGACACAGATGCTCCCTGAGAAGCCAAAATATAGTTACACCCTCAACAAGAGACAGAAGAGTTGGGTTTTTCCTATTCACATGACAGTTTCCTTTTATCTACACTGGAATAAAAGAGAGACCAATTATCAAATGCAATACTTATCTGGGTATCACTGTCCTCGCTGGCACTTCTCATGAGGATGTCATTGTGACTCATAAGTAAAACCCCAACCTGGGTTACTCAGGCCCCATCAGAGTGACAAGGGCTTAAAGCTGAACAGCTCCAAGTGTTTCAACAGGGGCATAGCACCCATACAAAAGCCCACCTGAAGTGGGTTGGTTGACGATGGATAATTATCTATTAGAGGTTTCGACCCTTTTCTTCATAGACTGGCAGCTTGAAGTCAGAGCTCACTTCCTCCTTCTCAATGATAGCAAACCCCATGGCAAAAAGTCCCCCAGTGTAGCTGAGAACAACATCACAGATCTACATGGCACACTACATTCTAGATATTTTGCTGAAAAAATAAGAAGTATTTAAATGTTTATCAGTCCGCAGTTGTTTATTTCACCTGTGTTTCCTTTTAAGCTCCACTCTTTTCTGACCACAGCAAACTGGTGATTACATTCAGTGCTAACTAGTAAGTACATCAGCCAGAACTACGTAAAGAAATTATCGTAAATTGGAATAATACTCCGTTTTTAAAGAAATAGGGGCACCTTCGACAAGAGGCAAAGCTTACAAGAGAAACCAAATTTATCATTTTGCAAGGACAACTGCTGCTGCCAACAGAATCCTATTCACAACTACCATGTCATTTTGATAATGATCCTCATTGTCAGTGGTACAGTCTTGGGGCAGTCTTTAAGTCATTCTCAGTGATTAGTAATTAAATATGAAGAGCAGAATATCCCTCCCAAAAAGCGAGATTAAGCAAACACACAAAAAAGTTAAAGAACAAATACAGAAAGTAGGCTACTACTCCAGCAGCCTACAGTACTAGTCAAGACCATTTTCCTTTGACAATATCCAGAGTATTGTGAACTCCCTGCTTAACGTGAAGAATACATTAGAAATTATAATCTGTAAGTGCCTGAGAAAACAAATGTTACAATGTATTGTACGAAAACTAGAGCTCCCAGATAGTTCTTCCAGATTAAAAGAAAAAACAGAAAACCTATTACAGGATGTTCCAAGAATTAGCAGATCTCTCAAGCACAGAAGTTAAATAAATTACTTTAAAAGCTCCTTCCCATTATCAGGATTTTATTTGACATCTATTTAATTTGTGTTTCACAGAAAGCAATGCTACGCTACTGAGAGGAAGAAATCAATAAGTGTGAAATCAAGCACAAAACTCAGAAGGGTACCTTCTGTTAAACACAGTGTAGATGGGCAATAGGTAGGGATGGGTGGAGGGCAAGCAGAAAACTTACAATGCCTATTTGAACCTGTAATGTCACAGGGCTGATAATTGCTGAATGGCAGCCCTGATATAAAAAGACAAAAACACAAACCCACCCTGATCAGTTATGCAGTTATCCAACACAAAAGTATTAACTGATACAAGAGCATTGATTCAAGTACAGAACTTGACTTCACCCTTCCTTTAATCTCTTTATGACTGAAGCTTGACTCCAAAGGTACAGCAATTGGTAACTGGAGGGATGGAATACAAAACAGCTTTGAAGTAAAAAATTCCATAGCTCAGCCATTGTGAGATGCAGCTGTCTGTACCCAGTACCACATCTTGCTTCTCCTCTGCGTCTCCTATATTTTGTTCCTAATTTTAACCAATTCAAAGGGAGTCACTAAACTAGAGCAGTACCAAGTATTTTCTGAGAGGAGAGCCAACCGTAACACATCACATGGTATTTTCAGTCAAAAGACTGTCACTGAAGGGACAGAAACTGAAATGAAGTCTAGAAGGAAGCAAATCAGAGAGGTTGTTCAGGGAAAGGGACATTTGAAAAAGCAGGTTTACAGAACACATGACATTATGGGTGCTAACCTTGAAAAAACAGCTTCTCATCCAAATTTATAGCCTAGAGAATTTTATTAGATTGCAAGTTACACTGCTCATGATAGGTTCAACTGCATATATACATATATAAGCTTGAGAGTTACAAATCAAATGTACTCCTGTGTACATACACTAACTCACAATGTGTGCTCTATTTAGTTTGAAGATCTAGAAAGAATTTGCAGGCTAAAAACTTCCACATCCATTTGCTGATCATTTCTGTTCCTTAGGTAAGTATCTGCCAGTCCTATTGTGATGTTATAAAATACATGCATCTCCTTTGAATAGATATTTTATGAGTATGATAGATATTTTATGAGGATAAAATAATCTATTTGTTTACCCTGCATTAAATATTTAAGTAACTTGTTATGGAAGAGCACTCAAATCTTTCTGAAGGCAGATAGATTTTTCCACATCTCTCCTTCTAATCTCTTCCAGCAAGAGCTATTAAAGTTGAATTGCTTGCACTGCTATGTCAGAGCACGTATTTTGTAAGGCAGCACAGATGGGTGTGTCACACAGTTAAAAAACAAAACTGCAAACCCAGAACTGAGACCTTCTCCTTTGCATTCCTCTTCTGAAACATCTTAGACCTAATCCACCTCTGAACAACAGAGACCATACCTAGCCACAAGTTACAATCTGAATCACACTTATCCTTCAGGTAGAAGAAGGCTCCGTCTTATTACCTTCAGTCTACTTGGGTTTAGCACAAACTAGCTCACTAGGTTTTAAATTTGTCATACAACATAATGAAATGAACAAAGATCTGATTAAAACAAACAACAAAGTCTGACTACTATATTAAGAAACGGGTCTTAGCAAGAAAGAATTCTCTTTCATCCCAGAACTCATAGGTGCAGGAGCAGAAGTTAACCTGAAGTACTGGGATCTGACTTTAACAGACAAGCTGAAGTTATTGGGATGTGGGGTTTTTTTTGTTTCTTTGGCTTTTTTTCCTTTTTTTGAGGCTATTCCCAAATAGTAATTTGACAGGGTTAGTTACCTCAATGTAGCACTGAATTAAAGTTGAATAGCTTTTTAAGTCTCATGCTCAGTTGGAATATATTCAAACTCTACAGTATAGAAAGGATCAAAACCCACTAAAATAAACTGCCTGATAACATAAGAATCTCAAATCTTTCTTTAAAAGTGTAGGCTTATAGAAGCCTTACTAGTAGCATGTTGATATTTTAATATTTACTCCACAAATCTCTGCAAGAGGATATAACAGTAAACCAATCTTAAAAAGCTTAGTCTCTAAGCAAATTACTTCCAAACATCAAATAAGATAAATGCAACATCAATTACTGACACAGCATTCATGAAATATCAATCTTTTATGATCTTAAGAAGGCCAGTTATGTCTCAGAAAGTCAACTACAAGAAACCTACATTGTTTATATCTAAAATAAAGAAGCTTGGTTGTTTACCATTAAGCATACCAGATTTTCACTCTGCAAAACTTTTTATTACCACAGAAAAATTAGTACCAGTAATAAATATATTGGTGTTTATTAGCAACAAAGAGAAGATCTCATACTTCAAAATTATAAAAAGATATGCAGAGGAGAGTGAACAAAATTCTAAACCATGACCTCAACCATACAACCTTTTCCCTTTACAACACATTTCTTGAATACTGAACTCTTCAAAGGCTGCAGTGAGTTGCTAACACCTACCACTAATTGGTTACATAATCATTTAAGTAGGATTAGTATCATAATCTGCTCCGGAACTTGACAGCAGGAGATGTGGTTCTGCAAATAAGATATTCATTTACAGAGACCTTTCTGAAGTTATATAAAAATCCCAAGGATGTAAACTACATAACTTAATTACAATTCTATATTCCTCATCAAACTCTGGGAAAATTTAGACTAGCATCCATTGTCATAGCACCATGTGTGCAATTTCTCCCCCCTCTCTTTCTTTTTGTTTTTGTGTTGAGAGGTCAAATCCAGAACACTCGAAGTTCCATGTAATGTTATAATGTGATGGCAAGTATAGCAATAATAGCAAGGTGTCAAAGTCTTTGGCTACACAGAACCTCCCCCTGTACTCAGGACTGGTGAGACCTCAACTCAAGTACTGTGTCCAGCTTTGGGCCCCTCACTACAAGGAAAACATCAAGCCTCTAGAACGTGTTCAAACGAGGGCAACAAAGCTGGTGAAGGATCTGGAGCACAGGCCGTATGAGAGGCAGAAGAAGCTGGGAATGTTCATTCTGAAAGAGGAGGAGGCTCGGGGGAGACCTTATTGCTCTCTTTAACTTCCTGAAGGAAAGTTGTAGTGAGCTGGGGGTCGGCCTCTTGTGTCATTAGTGATAGGACTAGAGGGAATGGTTTCAAGCTACGGCAGGGGAGATTCAGGGTGGACATTAGGAAATATTACTTCTCAGAAAGGGTGGTCAGGCACTGGAATGAACTGCCCAGGGAGGTGGTGGAGTCACCAACCCTGGCGGTGCTCAAGGAACGACTGGATGTTGTGTTGAGGGACATGGTTTAGTGGGAGCTACTGGTAATAGGTGAATGGTTGGACTGAATGATCTTTTATGTCTTTACCAACCTTGGTGATTCTATGATACTAAGACAAGCGCAAATGCAGCAGCCATGCACACTGAAATGAAGGAAGAATTTGCCTACCTTTAGAAGGCCTCAAGTATGCAGGGATCTCCATCAAGATCACAGAATCACCAAGGTTGGAAATGATCTACAAGATCATGCAGTCCAACCACCCACCCATCACCAATAGTTCCCACTAGACCATGTCTCTCAACACAATGTCCAAATGTTCCCTGAACACCTCTGGGGTCAGTGACTTGACCACCTCCCTGGGCAGCTCATTCGACTGCCTGACCACTCTTTCAGAAAAGCAGTACTTTCTAACATTCAACCTGAACCTCCCCTGGCACAGCTTGAAGCTATTCCCTCTGGTTCTATCACCAGTTACATGAGAGAAGAGGTTGACCCCCAGCTTACTACAACCTCCCTTCAGGTAGTTACAGAGAGCAATGAAGTCTCCCCTGAGCCTCCTCTTCTCCAGACTGAACAATCCCATCTCCTTCAGCCGCTTCTCATAAGGCCTGTGCTCCAGCCGCTCCTCACCAGCTTTGCTGCCCTTCTTTGAACACACTCTAGGGTCTCAATGTCTGTCTTGCAGTAAGGTTCCCTTACCTCCACTACCAACCCTTAAATGAGGTCTGGGAAGGGGTAGATCCTGGCTGCACACCTTCCTGTCACTCAGCAGCATTGCACGCACCTGAGCTCCCCTGGGTTGGCCCTGCCTTCCCATCCAGTACTCAATCACTGTTTCAGGCCATGACTTAGCACTTCCACTACATTTCTGTATCCTGTATGTGTTGCAGAGCAATCCATTATGCTACATGCTATATCTTACATATACACTATGGAAGTTTTCAGGACCTTTTTGCAGCTTTTTTGGTTGGCTGCATAAAAAGCCCACTCACATTATTTTCTTAGAAAGCTTTCACTTTTTTGTGCATGTTCCTCTGAACTACAGATATCACAGCTCTTACTTTACCCCTCCATAGAGCAATACAAAAAACATGAAGATGCTACCTGAGGGAGAGGTCCATCTTGTGCACTTCTGTGTAGAACCAGAAAGGACACAGGCTTCTGCACAATTGTTTGTGCTCCTCTTCAACAGGGATTGCTCGTTTCCATCCATTTCCCATACCCAATGGAGTTACCACTACTAGCTGTGAGTAGAGTATTTTAGAGGCTGCACTCATAAACTGATGTGCATCTTTATCCCTTGAAGTATTAGAAAAATGGGCCAGAGCTTTGCTTAAAAATGTGGTACTTCATTACCAATCTTAAGAATTACAGTACAGCAAATTCCTCTAGTGCAGAGCTTTGCCCTATAAATACAAAGCAGCATAAAAGTAATCTAATTGATTTTTACTTTTTCAGCTTTACAAGTATACAGTAAGATCAAGATTCTTCCACTTTATTCTTTTAAAATGAAAAACATCTCAATAGGCTAATGGTTTGTCTTGCTGAAATAATGGAATCCATTGTCTACACTACCTTTTCCACATTACAGAATATCTTCTTTCCCTAGAGCCTATTGGCTAGCTACTTACCATATAACAAAATACAACAGAGCTGTTATCACACCTCTAACATGCTTTTCTTCTACTAGTACATCTCATCATGTTCCTAAAATGCTACCTCAAGTGCAACTTTTTCCTCATCCAATTTCACAAAGAGGGAGAATGGATCACAAGACTTGTCCAATCCCTGCTAACAGATGAGAGCAAATTTCAGAAGCAGTAACTCCCTACACCCATCTGATGGCTGTTACCAACACATTTTGTCCCTCTGTATTCTTCTCAGTTCAAAAACCTCATATGCAAAAGTAAAACACTGCTGAAAAGCCTTGGATCTTTTTTTCTTTCCGGACATTTCATTCTTTATTTCCACAGTATAGATCAAGGTTAAATAGCTAGATACTTGTTTTCTCCTAGCCTTGGTTTCTGTACTGACTGGCGTGCAGAATTCAGAGAGTGGAAAGAATGCAGAAGCACACACACCCCTGAGGTACTTTCTTGGGGCTATGGCTTTCAACCTTAAGTATTTTTAAAATAACCTCAGATGTGTTTTCGTAAATTATAGTCAAACTTCAGAATCATTTACAGTGCAGTGTCCTATTCCGAGAGAGAGAACTTAACATAAATCAATTTTTCTGTCATTAACAGAAAGAGCTGAATCCACGCAAAATTGAAACAAACTGTCAGTAAGGAAAAAATCAGTATTCTACATGTTCTGATCAAACAGTGTATTAGCAAAGGGCAACTTGCATCTTTCATCAGTACCTCCTCCTCTGACTCCATTGTCACTTTTTTGTTAAGACTGGATAAACAAGAGGAAAGAGGAAAGACAAGCACAACTGGTACTCTGCTATCAGTATTACTGTTGCGACTTCCCCTTCTAACTATGACTTTATTATAGCTTTTTTTTTTTTTTTTTTTTTTTAATTAAAAGCATGTACAGAGATATTCAAATACATAAAAAACCATCTCAGAATTACCTCTGCTAAGCAAAGAAGCTTGGTCCACTGCTCTTTTAAGTAATGGATACTCTAGAATGGAAGATTCATTTCTGGACCATTAAAGTGTGACCCCAATTAAAAGAAGGTATTTTTTCATGATGATCTTTTATTATTTAATTATCTTCAAGGAAAGTTAATTAGATACTATGTCTGAATTAGTATATGCTCACTTTAGCCTTCAAAACACCAGATTATCCCTTGTAATTAGGATGCATTCACATAAAAGAAAGGTATGGTAATTAGTGCCTTATGGTATTTAATAACCTCCTGTAATAAGAAAGCTATGTTATCTTCACCACGAACCTACTGTATTTATTACTTTGAAACACATACCTGAAAAACAGTATTATACTAAATCACAAATCACTATTTTACTATTGCTTTTGAAAAATAAATCTTGCATAGATATATTGAGCAGAGGAGTCAATAAAAATGCACTCATTGCACGGAACATTGGAGTTTGGAATCATACCACAAGGGTCATAAGCAAGACTATCTTTAGAAAGTATTTTATACTACGAAACATTTTAGTGGGAAGTCGTTTTATAGGAGAGTGGTGAGGTCCTGGAACAGGCTGCCCAGGGAGGTTGTTGATGCCCCGTCCCTGGAGGTGTTCAGGGCCAGGTTGGATGGGGCCCTGGGCAACCTGATCTAGTAAATGTGGAAGTTTGGTGGTCCTGCCAGGCAGGAGGGTTGGAGCTTCATGATCCTTGAGGTCCTTTCCAATCTGGGTCATTCTCTGATTCTGTGAAGCATTTCATAGTTAATCCACAAGCTGTAACAGTAATATATTTTCAAAGTGAGTTATCCAAAGGCACTGCCAGTAACCTCTGATGAACTGAAATCTGTCTCAATGTTCAAATAATACAAATATCAAATGCAAAAATTTTCATGATATAAACTTGATCTGGTTGACTATTAACATCAAGCATGTTTCCTATGTTAAATAAATAAATTTACCGTTAAAACACACACACACTTGCAAATGCTTTTGATAATCAACTCCAATGTCTCTTAGCTCATGCTTAAGCAATTGTCTTTGAACAGATATGTACACTGAAGCAGCAGCTGCATTCAGTTTTCCTAAGTTCTTCTGAAGAACAGTAAAGAATCAACTTGTCATCAAGGCTAGGAGAAGTAACAGACCAAATCCCAGGCATAATTTTTACCTAGGCAATTCACAAATTTTGTTACCATTTGTTTCAATCAGGCCTACCTACTTGGATCATCACTGCAATAAATAAGCTGCATACACACAATTGCTGGCTCAGAACAAACTTGTAAAGGGATATCATCATTCCAGTCACGTGTCTGCATAAAAACATTGCAGTGTCAATTCCTTCACAGGTATGCTCTCATTCAAAAAGAAAAGAAGTTACTCAGGTTTGATTCCAGTGCCAATTTTAGGATTTGATTGGATTTAAATAACTTGGCACTTGAAGATCTGAACAAAATATGCCAACTTACTCTTTACTTTGACAAGTGTTCTATAAACTGCTGCCAACAGCATCCTAATTGAATTACATGAAAATATTTAATAAGGAACTTGAAAGGAAATTGGATTTCCTTCCCACCGCCCCTCCTTCAGAGTATGCACATGTATGTATGTATGTATCTCATACACCTGAGACAGGACAGAATTGCATTTTCCTGCCCATCCAATCATTCTTATCAGTTTAGATTTCAACATGCTAAAAATTTCTCTTACAGTGACTCTTCACAAGTTTTGTACTTTCCTAGATTTAAGCACATAGGATACTCTTGGTTTTAGTTGTATTTAGCTGTTAGTTCTATAGCAGAACACTCAACTAATGCAGCACTCCAATAATCGCACTACCCACCACACATTCACGGAAGACATTCATCTATTTTAAGGCATCATCCTTCCTTTATTAACAGCATTGTCTCTGGCAAGGAACCACAGGCAGAACATTTGCAGCAAACAAGCCAGCCTTCCCCTTCCCAACTAGACAGCCACCACACACCCACTGCAATACCCAGCCACCCCCGCCTTCATCTACTCAGGTGCTACTGCAGCCAGATTTGGTTTTAGAATACATTAATTCCAGCAGTGCCAACACTTTCTGGGATATGGTATAGTGGCAAAGTACTGTACTGCCAGTCTATGGATCAGGCTGCTGGTATCTACTACATCCAAGAGCAGCCTGTGCTTCAACTGCAGCTTCACCTATTGCAGGCAATTAGTCACCTGCAGGTAGTTTTCAGTAAGCAGCATCAAGTTCTGGTAAGACCCTCACATCCATAGAAAGGAGGTATAAAATCAAGTTCTTGGGTACACAGCAGGGATACATATGCCCCAGAAGGAGGTGCGCCTGCTGAAGCATCCTCTGAATTTGGAGGAAAGCCTACTCCAGAAGTTATGCTGAGAGTGCAAATGTGAAATAAAGATGCATGCAACCAGATAATAGGTTTTCACATTCTACATATGATTAATCTTGTTCAATTACAAGCAGATTTAACAGCAGTTAATCAATACCACAAAGTCAGAACTGCTGCATATCACACTACTATTATCAATTAGCCTTTCTGATAGATCCCAGGAATCAAAGGCCATCTGGTAACAGAACATGAAGTTTTTCAGGTATTTTATATTTTTCCCCACACAAACTTGTATTGAGAAGAAGGTTCTCCATCAGTCCCTGTTATACGTTATTACACTAGCAAGCAGCCCCTAACTTAGCTAAAACTGGACTCTTTGCTTTGTGGCTTGCAATTCATGGTGAACTTTGTTTTTCTTACTAAAAGAGAACATATACTACAATAAGAATTCTTTCATTTTCATATAGAAGAATCTCCTTTCAGCCAGCTGTAAGAGCAGTAATCATGAATGACAAAGCACAAATTTTAGGTAACATTTCTCTGTAGTTTGATAACCTTTTCTATTTAGGGTACTGGAACGTTTAACATTTTGGAACAAGAAGAACTAAGCTAATCTTTCATAACAAAGTTGAGATCTTGGTGTTCATACAGATTCATACTTCAAAAACATTCCTAATCATTATTATAACCAACGCCATGAACAATCTACAGAACAATTTCATGTAGTGAAGACTTCTTTAAATTCAAAAGCACTTCACAACAGCTATGGGAGATGAAAGACACTGTTAATATCAATTACACAGAAATAATTGTTTTTAAAAGGCAATACACAGTAAATGCAGTGCTTTTACAACGATGGAGCTTTGAAGACATTCGAGATTTGTAGAAGCTTTAAATGTTTCCTGCTGAGTGCTTATATCTTGAATATCAATGTTGTCTGAATGCAGTAGTCACGTGTATACACACAGAGAGAGAAGGAAAAAATCTGCTGTGGGTAACTTTACTCCAAAATATCCTGAAGGAGATAATATTAAGAGTTTTATAATAGCTTTGCTATTCCATTCTCAGTTGTTAATTTATTATCTGGAGGAAGTCAAAGGACTCATGAAGAAAAACTTGATGAAGAGCTTACAGCTCAGATGCATAGAGTTTGACTTCTCAGTTTTGCAAGAATGCATTAGTAGTGTTTATGCCCCTAATTAACCATCAGCCAAATGGCAATCAGAACAACGAATTAATTTTCTACACTACCATGCAAATTAACACTTCACCTGCCATTTGTGGGCTCACTGTTCTGAGTAGCAGGACACTTGGCATAAACCTTTAAGAATGTGTTCCTTCATACGCATCAGAACTGTTCTTGTGTGCATGACAGTTTCAGGAAATCCTGAGCAAAGAATCCATAAGAGGCAGCCAATCTCTCTGCAGATTCAAACAAGTTTTGCAACACATCAACATTTCAGTCAAGATGAAGCCCTACAGTAACCAGGGAGACACTTTCAAGACTGAGGCTAACATTCCACTGAGCAGTTTGATATTTTGATTTGCGTGTTTCTAGTCCTTCACTCTTTTCCCCCAGTAGTGTTCAGTGAAACATTAGACTTGAGATAAGAGGGAAAAGATCACACAAATCTAACAGAATTAGCCTAATTATCAAGGGAGAGAAAGGACAACAAAAATAAAGAAAACTATATAGATTTCATTCTTTCATTTGCTAACTTTGCTAGGAACATAAATGCATGCTAGACAGTCTAAAGCAAGGATATCCCTAGAATTACAAGGTATGCTTGGGGCTGAAGAAATAGTCTTCAGTCTAAGTTTAGGTCACAGGTATAAAAGATTTGTGCTTTGTACATGGCGCACAAGGCTGATGACACTACATGGAGATTGTTCTCAACAGATGCGGACCATGAAAAAATTCTATTGAACATAAATTCAGTAGACAGCTTCATTGCACTTGTCTACTCCTACCAATTTCATGACATGAAACCAAAATATTGCTTAGTAAGCTTGAGTCAAGTTGGGATGAAGTATCGATCCTCCTAAGAATAGGAAGGCCCTACAGAGAGATCAGTATCATTTGGATTAGTGAGCCGAGCCTAACCATCTGAGCTTTAACAAAACCAAGTACCAGGTCCAGCATTTCAGTTAGAAAAACCATGCATCAGTACAGGCTTAGGATAGAGTGGCTGGAAAAACATGCAAAGGAAAAAGATATTAAGGTGTTAGTTGACAGCTGAGTATGTACCACTAAAAAGGCCAGCAGCATCCCAGCTTGTTTCAGAAACACTGCAGTCAGCAGTACCAGGGATGTGATCGTCCCTCTGTACTCAGCACTGCTGAGGCTGTACCTCAAGTACGGTGTTCAGTTTCTGGCTGAACTCCTTCTATGATTGAGTGACCTGCCTGGAGAATAAGGAAAAGACTGTGGATGTAACTTATCTAGATTTCAGCCTTCGTCACTATCTCCCACTATATTCACCTAGAGAAGTTGGCAGCTCATGGCTTGGACAGGTACATTTCTTGCTGAGTGAAGAACTGGCTGGATAGCCAGGCTGAGAGAATGGTGGTGAATGGAGTTAAATCCAGCTGGTCACAGGTACAGAGGAGGCCTTACTGCTCTCTACAACCAACTGAAAGAAAATGGTGTCCAGGTGGGGACTGGCCTTTTCCCCCAGGTCACAGTGGTAAGACGAGAGGGAATGGCATCTCCCCTACCAGGGGAGATCCAGGTTGGACATTAGGAAAAATTTCTGCTCCAAAAGAGTGGTCAGGCACAAGAAAGAGCGGTCCAGGGTGGCAGTTGTGTTACTGCCCCTGGAAATGTTCAATAAACGTTCTAGGGGACTATGTACTAGGGGATATGGTTTGCTGGGGAAACATTGGTGGCAGATGGGCAGTTGGACTGGCTGATCTTGGAAGTCTTTTCCAACCTTGGTGATTCTATATTTAAAAAAAAAATATCTTAGGAAGAGCAGTGAAACAGTGAAACAGGTTGCCCAGGGAGGGAGTGGAATCACCATCCCTGGAGGTGTTCAAGAAACATGTAGATGTCACACTAAGTGAGATGGTCTGGAGCAGTCATGTGCATGGGTTAATAGTTGGAGTAGATGATCTTAGTGGTCTTTCTTTCCAACCTTAATGATTCTATTATTAATCTATTGCATCCAGTTTGATAAACCCCAGGAAACAAAATAAGTTTCTCTTGGTATTAGAGAATAAAAAGGGCAGACTCCATCACCTAACAAAAAGTTAATGTCAAAATCATGAAGTAACAGCACGCAGCTTGGCTTCACTTGATTGCTCATTAATATGCTGCTTTGAGATAAAGGGATTGTTTTACAAAAGCGTTCTGCTCTTTGAATAGAAAAGTGCCAGACAGTCTTTGCAGCAAGCTGATTTGGGGCCACAGCTCAGCCAGAAGTTTTCACTAACCAGCATTCTTTATAGATGTTACTCTTCCTCTCCATCATTCTCTTCAGCTTAGGTACAACCCTAGCTTTAGGTAAAGTGTTTTACATTGCTTTCTCCCTTTTTCTCTCCCTACAAGTTAGAAATCAAAACTGCAACACGAGACCACAGTCTTAAATGCCTGCCAATGTGCTCTCTTTGTATAGTACTGTTTGTTAAGCACTCTGTACTGAGCAACAGGCAAAATAGTTTTTACAATCTATGAGCAAAATAAGCCTATTGTACGTAATGTATATGTCTTTACAATTTAATCACCCTTCTGAACAAGAAAGTAAGTTAGCTAACCAGTGTATTATCTACCCACTAAACAGAGTGATATTTTAAAATGATGATCTAAACTACAGCTTCCACATCCAAGCCAAAGTGCACTTTAGAAGCATCTCAGCAACCCCTTCCAAGACGTTGTGTAGATAATACTATTTATGGTATCTGATTGCATGCTGCAGCATAACTCAATCACTTCATACTCTTGCTATCAATCATATAGGATAATAAGGACAGCAGAAAACTAACCTTGAAATGTAGTACAATACCTTTGCCCAATTACAGAAGACAAGACTGCTCACCAAGCACCAGAAATATGAGGCAGGAAGTTGTGTGCTGTTTGTTTAAAGTAATCACAGATTCAACAATGCATGGAACACTACACAGCAATACACTGGTACACAGTAGGAAATAAGTTAGCTTTCTAGAAAGGATAGTCATACCTTTAAATTAATTAACACCAATTACCTCCCCCCCCACACACACAGCTGATGACCATTAATAAATCATTATTTTCTTCAAGTCAGTGATGATTCCTACCTTAGAAAGACAGAAGATAGGAGAGCTGCTGAACTGAGCTCTCTGTTTTAAATTCGAATTACAAAGTGTTTCTAAATCTAGTTTTCAGAAACCTATAGTGACTTTGTAGATTTACATTTGAAATATCAGAATTTCTTACAGTACAGAAATATTGTTGCCAAGGAAACAGTATACAGAAGGCAAGAAATTCACAAAAATACAGATATTTAAAGAGCAAGATGTTAGATTTAGCATATTGACTTAATTGTTGTTTAGATGACCTTTCACAATTGCTCAGGAGTGAGCAGTTATCCTTTCAACAAGACTATTACTTAACAGCAGTTAACTTTTGAAGCCTTTTAACAGAGGTTTCTCTCCTCCAGTTCTGCTCAGATTGAGAAGACAATGCTAACAAGCCACAAGCAATCATACACTGTAGTTTTTAAATGCACAATATATACACTTAATAGATGGCAAAAAAGAAAAATTCTGCTTAAGTATCCAAAGGTCACTTTTCAGCCTCCAGAGTAAGGTATCCTCTTTACTAAAACAAGGAGACTGTACTGTGTGGTTAGATTCTCATCATGATAAAAAGGAACAGTCTGCCAAGCATAATGGAAATAATGGGCATATCTTGAAATAAGGAGAAGGAACCTGCCTGGAAGCCGACTTCCAACATGAGAGAAGTACGAATATTCTAATCTAGTTTTATTGGCACCCTGATTTGAACATAATATTTCACTGCACGGGATGAAGTCATGAATTCAGAAAAATCTTTCTGATTTCACTGAAGAAATTCTTTTACGGATTTAAACCAGAGAGTTAAAAATGACCTCCTGCACTTTACAAGACACCTTTACAGGCTGCAATTGCAAACATTACCAGAAGCCTCAAGTTGATAGACCTTCGGATACAGGCTATAATCAGCACTTCATTCTGCCTCCAAGACCAGTAATGCTATGACCTTCTCTGACACAAAGTGGGATGAACATGAGAATGAGCATATTGCTACTTCATTGCTATCAACCTGTTCTACAATTGCTTTACACATTGCAAGTGTCCCACAAAGCCACAGCTGAATAGGTAAGGCCAAGAAATAGAGTGCGAATACTTTACATCCATATTTTTTATTTCATTTAGGGTTGCCGGCAGTCTTTTTTCTTTTTTGATATGCCAGTATATCCATCCAAATTTTTAAAGATATAAAGATACACATTTATACGCAAAGACATAATACACAGTCATTTTAGTACATTTACAAGCTTTAAAACCTTTCACTTTGCCTCACAGGGCAGCTTGGCTCAGCCCTTATAGTCATTTTGGACAAGATCTACAGTTCTTCCCACACACAGCACGTTCAGAAGTACAGATAGCACATACCAGTCTCCCTTTCCTGCAGAGCACTGGCTGCGATTCATCAGAACCAAATACCCACCTTTCAGCAGCCACAAAGATATTTCTTTTATTTTTGAAGGGAAGCTCCTTGCAGCTTGAGCAGCAGTGCCTTGCAAGCATGTCACAAGAGCTCAGATCCAGAAATTACACTCATCTTCCCACCCAGAAGCATTCCTTAAATGCCATTTCAACACCCTCACACAGTGAGTAGCACATGCACCCAGATACAGCAAACGCTCTATCCCAACCCACTGGCACACTTACATCACAGCACTGCTATGGCACACCTAATCAGAGGAAGCCTCATGTATGCTTTGTTGTTTTCCACCATGCATACCAACAGATGTAGTCATCTAGAAGGGAAAGTTGGGCACATCCTACTGTAAAACAAGATGAAGGCAGCCCTGTGCTTTCTCTTTCTGTACTTTTCAGAGCAGACGTGTAGGTGCTTGAGTATGGAGGGCAGAAGCACTCCTCAGGCTACCTAGTCTGGGACAAGTTAACATCAAGAGCTCCCACACTGCTCAGGTGGGACCAGGTAGGAGAAAGAAGGGGAGAAAGTATTACCATATACAACTCTCTACAGATGCTCTATATACTGCATCTATACCTTTTTATGGCATTGAAGTACAATAGGAAACCAAGTGTCCAAAACACATACTTGCTCAACTCTGCTTAACACTAATTCCTGTTCAACAGTTACTTTCCTGTGTATTATGACCTGCAGTCTTCCAGTTAAATCTCAAATCACAGCAACATCCCAATAGGAATGCAGAACTGGAGAGGACTGTATCCTTACTCACAAACCCCAAATCATGCCAAACCATTCCTCTAAGCAAAGTCATCATGCAATAACAGCAGCTTGATCCAGATGCACATATTTTGTAGAAGAATTAAAGACCAAATGAGGTCTTAAGTCCTTGTTCTAAAAGCTGTGCATGAAACGGTAATACAATTAGAGTGCTTTAAGTGACAAACCATGATTGCAATTCCTAACTTCTGGAACAGTAACAAGGAAGCCTCACCAACTTAATGAATGATTTACGAAGTATTTATTGTGTGCATATTTTCATTGCACAAAGATGCCAGAATTTTATTTACATTCATTTTTAAACAATTATTCCAAGTGCACTTTTCATGTGGTAAGCATCTAAATACATTCTAGAAGTGATCGTGATACTTGACTATAAAGCCAGTAAATAAATCCTAAGGCAATGGAAGCCACATACTCTTCAGAGAAATTCAATTAAAGAAAGGTTTTACGTTTCACAGCTTCCTAATGCAGCAAGTAGTACTGTGTCCATGTGTTCAATGTATTATGCTTAACATTGTGATTATTGAAGACCCATACTTGCCAGGTAGGATCACTTAATAAGCATTTGGGAAACGACTGCAACTTGTTCCATGCCATGTTCACAGTTACTCTACTGCCCTTTTGCTAATACTAACTTAACATCTACCTGGATCCACCTCAGGCTGCTCCCAGATGGAACCAGTTACCCAGAGAAGTAGTGGATTGCCCTGTCTCTGGAGACATTGAAGGTTAGGCTGGACAAGGCACCAAACAACCTGATCTAGCTGTAGGTGCTCACTGAAAGGGAACTGGACCAGACTGCCTTTGGGGGTCCCTTCCAACTCCAACAACTCCATGAACTCTGTTTTTCAGCAGTGATATTTCAAGCATTGCCCCACACAGGGCACAGGGAGGATGTTCAGCAAAAGCCACACACCAGCAAGGAACAGGGTGCTCAGTCAGCTATGCTGAAGGCTCAGCTCTACAGCAAGCATTAAGCTGAAGAGCTCTGTAAAAACCACTTGTGAAACTTCCTTTAATGAAAGAGAACACAGCTATGGCCAGAACTGCTCGTGAGACAGAAGGCTGTGCTGATGATTTATGACTGACTCTTAGGCATGGAGTCCAGTAATCTACACACAGACAATGCTTAACTTGGAAAGTATAAACTGCTGGGCTGAATACCTCTAGAGATGGGAGATCTAGCCCCAGAGGTTAACCTTCACTGCTCAACATCTTGCATGCTTTAATTTGAATTTGTTAGCTTTCCCTTTTTGGTTTCTTCTTTGCCTTCAGCATTCAGAATTTTGTGCCTATGAACATACTCAAACTAATAAAATAAATTCCCAAAGTACTGGCTGACCTGCCACAGTTCCTAGTTTTTGTGAATGTGTTTCTTGTTGTCAACTTTATATTAATTACATATATGATGTAATATTCATATATACTAAATATATATTTAAACAGCTTAAGAATATATCAGAATCGCTGGTTATTAGCCAGCCTTACCATACACGTAAGTTAAAAACAACTTTCCTACACCCATATTGCTGTTACTGCATTACAAGCATATACTGAACCCACAATAACCACTGCATTTTTTTTCCTATGCCAAACCTCATACCAAAAGCACAGCCTGCATTCTTCATACAAGTAATAAGTGTAGGAATTAATCTCCTTGGAATATCCAGACAACCCAAAACCATCCATGTGAGCAGAAGTGAAAAATGATGAGTTAGTGTTGAAACTAGTGATTATCCCTGTGGGGATACAATTGAGATAACCTATTCCTTTCCTATTCCCCTGTGGTGACTTTTGCAATGTGACTGCTTCATTGTTTTTAAACAATTTGCTAGGCTTTTTTGTTTCTTTGTTTTTAATATTAATCTGTTATAGTGAAAAAATTCTCAAGAAAGTTCTTCAGTAGAAGTATTTGACAGTGCTTGCTTTCCACTAACGTTCACCAGTCACTTTGATTTTAACTTTTTTTCTTCACATAATTGAAAGAAACAAGGATTCAATTAATTTTACCTAAATTGACAGCACGATACCCAGATCAACATTACCTGCATCATCCCTTAAAATACAAGTGTTCTAGGTTTTGAATGAGACCTCAAAGAATGTGCGAACTTTCAGTACAGTCATACATAAAATATTCTGCTCCATCTTTTCTCTAACTTTACAGAAAAGCAAATCCTACTTGTATAAAAGGCTATGCCGTATATACAGGAGGGCAAAGACTTCCTCTGTACCATTTCAGAAAGCAGCAGACCCCCAAAGAATGAAATTAATACAAACAGAATGAAAAACAAATGGGATAGAATCTCCAACCTCCTTTGGTTTTCAGTGTCTGAAGTATCCAAGACCTTACTGAACTAGCTTTGTTTTCAGTCACTGAGACCTTCCCTTCTTGATCAGAAAATCTTTTCTGCAGGCCAAAGAATGGCCATTTGAACACAATTCAGCATCATCATTATAGAATCATTAAGGCTGGAAAAGACTAGGATTATTTAAGTCCAAACATCATCCTTATCATTATTATGCCAGCACTTCACTCTCACGAAACTCTTTTATAATTTCCAATCCAAAACCTTTCATGATTAACACAGGTCCAAACAAATGAAGGATTACAACCACACAAGAGCCTTACCTAGGCAACAAGTTACAGAAAAATCTAATATAAAATAAACCCATTCATGGGCTTACAAGCATGAGCTCACCATGCTCTTCTTAACTTTCTCGCACAAACCCAGTCTTAGTTTATTATTTCTCTCATAGTCAAACCTTAATAAGTTAGATTAAAACAGTGAAAGCTAAGCAGAAACAAGAGATCGCCGCAGGGTATACTGCTTGGGAAAGAAAAAGAGGCAAGCACCTGCAATGAAAATGGCCATGGAAACTGCATGTTTTCATCTCTTCAGGCTTATAAACATCTGGGACAATTCTATGATCCCTGAACTGATGCTGTTTCTGATTAATACAGAATAGACAAGGGAATTGTGACCAATTAAAAAGAACAAATGTTTTTTTCTGTGTGCACTGCTAGCATTTAAATTCTAATGCAACTCCATAGCAGAAAACCAGCAAAAAATAAAAAATTAAAAAAAAAAAATAAAAATCAAAGCCACGTGGGATCTTGCAAATCTTATGATACTAAACAATAGGCACATTGGCACCAAACTCTGTTTAGAAATGGACTTCCAAAGTAGAATAGACTTTAAGAGATAACTGGGAAATATATCGGTAAAAACCACACCTATCAGAGAGTGCCTGCTCTCATTCATCATCTTCTAAAAAAGCAAAGCCTGCTGAACCCTGGAAGCAGTTGTTAGCTATAGGAGAAAAAAAAAAAAAAAAAACAGAGGAAAAGAAGTCTCTATTAGCTCACATGGCCATAAACATCTAACACTGAGGTTATTAACTACACCTTTACTTTCTAGAAACTGCAAGGACTTGAAAGCCACTTTTTTTCCCTCCGAAAGTCACAAGTTGTCTGTCTCCAACCCAATAACAGTTGTATGCTAATAGGACACCCTTTGACATTAACAGTTCTTTGCTTTCCGCTGCATTTATCTTGCATTCTATCCCCCCTAAAATTATAGAGTGTGCTAAGTATGGAACTGGGATCACGCACTGCTGTAAAGGTCATCCCTGGCAGCTTAACCAGGAATGGCTGGGGGACAGCTCACCACGCAGGAACTGACTCAAGAAGACATACCCTGGGAGCCAGAAGCAAGTCTTCAGGAAGGTAAAAAAACAAACAAACAAAAAACCAGAAACAAGGTAACAACAGAAAATACAGCAGTCACACAACTCTATATTATAGGTTGCTCCCACCAGATCAACAGGTGCACAATATTGGTGGTAGGTGGACATTTGGACTGGAGGTTCTTAGGGGTCTTTTTGAACCTTAAGGATTCTATGAAAACACTGCCCTCTAAATGCTGCACTGAAGAAGCAGTTGCGATGAGAAGCGCAGGATGCTTAGAGTATGTAAGGAAGCTCCTTGCTATAGGAGCAAAAGGTCTTCAAACCCAAGAACCACACTCAGTATGCAAGAATAAAGCATGGCTGAAAGAGTGCCTCAATAGGATAAAGACAGTGCTCACAAAACCTCTCACAGAAAGTTTAAGCCCTGGTCACCACCACCCCAGCACTTTCGAAGTTCAGCTTCCCACACCAGCTCTGGCTATTCCATAAAGCATGGCATGCACTGTGTTGTCACTTCTGTTTCTTAGACAAAACAGAGAACTTTAAGACGTTATCCAACTACACGAGAGCACCGTTACAGTACAGCTTGCTTATTGGGCCAGCACGTACAGCTTCCAAAGGAGTTAAATTCATTGCAGCTCCCTGAGCACTTGTGTTGCAAACGAGCAAAGGCTGAATGGTCTATAAATACCTTTACTACCACGGATTTGGTTTCTATCCAGGACTAAGCAAAAAGAGTCGAGGCACCTGAAACTTTATCTTCTCCCCTCTGGGGGAGCGGTACAGCTGCTGCCACTCGCAGCTACAACACCGCTCGCACCAGAAGAGCCGCCACCCTGGCTGCTCCCAGTACATGAAAAAAATCAACAAACAACAAAAAAAAAGCCCACCTAAGCTAAAGCTGTGCGGAGCAAGGTAAAACTGAATTAATAAAGGGGAGGGAAAAAAAAAAAAAAAAAAAAAGAAAAAAGAAAGAAAGAGAGAAAGAAAGAAAACCACGAGAAAAAGCCAGCCCGTGCCCTGTCGCGTTCCCCCCTCAGCCCACGGTCCCCCCGCGCCGGGACCGACCCCGCCGGGCTGAGTGGGAGAAGCACAGAAGGGGGGCGCCTACCGGAGCGGCTGCGGATGATGTCGCGGAACTCGTCGGCGGCGGGGTCCCCACCGGCAGAGGCAGCGGGCCCGGGGAGCCCCGCGTCAGCCATGTATGGGGCCGCGGAGAGAGGTGGGGGAGCGCCGCGGGATGAGCGGGGCAGGGGCGGAGGGAGCGGCACGTCCAAGAAGACCGGGACGGGACAGGGCAGGTGCCCGGCGCCGTCGTCCGCCCTGAAATAGAGCCGCCGGCGCCCCCCGCCCCCGCCCAATCGATGCGAGAGGAGCAATTAGCAAGCAAATAGGCCCCCGGGGCCGCCAAGGGGCAGGCAGCAGCCAACAGCCCTCAAGAACCGAACCGCTAGCCGTGCAGCTTTTCCATCGCTGCGGGCAGACTCTGGGCAGAGAGCGGGAAAGCGCAGAGGAGATATTTCGGGTTCCTTGCCGGGGGAACCTCGAAGCTGGTAGCCAAGTGGCTCGTAACAACTTAAAAACACCACGGTTTGTTTTTTTTTTCTCCCTTTCTGAGTGATCCTCACGATGGTCTGAGAATGAACCTTTTGAGTGCTAAGGATCCCGCACGCCTTAGTGAGTCCTTACTTAAGGATCCTGTAGGATGCTTAGTGAGGCACTAGTGGCAGCACGCTGAGCTGGCATGCACGGGGGGGGGCATCTGAAGGCAGCCTACTGACAACCGTGGTCTCCTCAGATCTGTTTTCATTAACCTTTGGCAAAAGAGGATACAGTAAAACGTTTCCCAAGGGGTTTGATAAGGAAAAGGGACAACTCAGTCCCCTGTTGTCATAGATAAGGAATAAAACACTTAATTCTGGCCATGGTTCTTTGCTCCCTTCTGTTAAATGTCAGCTTGATTAACTGCCTCCACCCCACCTTCATAGAATCATAGAATATTCCAAGTTGGAAGAGACTCACATGGATCATTGAGTCCAAGTCAGTTTCCCGCAGGACTACTCAAAAATTATACTTAGCTCCACAGCCATTATGTTAGCATCTAGCCCACAGTCATGGCTGTGAGCATGACCCCAGCCTTACCACCACGACTATGAATGACTTCTAGCCCATGCTTTATCACCATGAACCCTATTCTGTCCCCATAGCATTCAGCCCCCCATCACAACTATGACTACTGCCCTACTACCCTAACATCAACTTCTAACTTACTAACAAGACTATGACCAATCCCAGCGTCATGACCATGACAGCTCCAAGTCTTAACCATTATGACAGTGAATCCACCCACAGCCCATCGCCATGGTACCAACCCAGAGCCCTACTCATGACCATGACTCCCATCACATTACCAGCCCCACCATGGTCACCATGTCCCACCCACCATGACCATGTCTGGATTCCTCATCCCTGTAGACATTCGAGATGAAGCTGGACAGAGCTCTGAACAACTTGATCTAGCTGGAGGTGTCCCTGTTTATTGCAGCGGAGTCGTTCTATATGACCTTTAAACATCCCTTACAGCTCAAACAGTTCTATGATTCTGTGTCCCCAGAACTTCAGCCATCAACACACACCCTGCTCCTACAGCCCTGATTCAGTCCCCCGAGACCTTGGTACCTGCTAGGCCTCCCCTGAGGAACATGGCCTCTGCAAGCCCGATGGAGGTGCTTTCATTCCTCTCCCTCTTTGACACTCAGGATGATTTTTCCACAGGTGCTGCTTCCTCACCTCAGCAGGCCCCAACATAGCTGGCATCACTTCATGGGGGAAGAAACCAGGCACAGGAAGTAAATGTGCTGAGATGTGTTGAAGTGCCCACTCTCCCTGTGACAGGAACCAACCTCTTAAAAACTCTGCATTGCAATATGAACACTAAGAATACATAATCCCTTATTTATATTTGCCAGTTTGCAAGACAATGATGTGGCATGTTTAATACAAATTTAACTTAACTGTTGATCATCTTTAATACCAATTCATAGACAGTTCAAAAGCAGATACTTATGAGGAATAGGAAATTAAGGATAATCTGTAGAGAGGATGCATGTTTTGTACTTTGCATAGATATAGGACTTGAATCTCTTTGTGTATGCCAGAATATATCAGAAGAAATTTACTTGTTTGAAGATAGTAGAGTTAAATGGAATAGAACAGAATAAAACTAGGTAAGAAAACCAGGTTAGACACAGTGGAAAGAGCAGCTGGAAGAAAACTTTTTATAGGCACAAACATGGTGTTAATTAGACACCGAGGAAGGGCCTTGTCCCCATTTTGAGTAGTGAGGCATACACTCAGGTATTGCCAAGTGGCTGGGGCCTACTCTTATTTCTCATGAAGTCTGTTATGAGATGAAGTAGGTGGGAAGTTTTGAACACTGTGATTTTTCCAGAATATTTTTCAACCTTATATTTTTTTTATCATCAATGCTTATTACTTTAACAGAGAGAAGGAAAAAAATAAATCATTGGCAACCTTAAATAATAAAAAGAACATCAATCAGATACAGAAAAGGCATGAAAGTGTCCTCAGATTGTTCAGGGAAGAGAGATCATATTTCTTTGTCTGTGTTCTCTTTTTGAATTCCCACTGTTCACCCTTGGAGTGTTCCAATGCTCAGAAACCTCCAGTGATGTCATGTTGGCTCCCACCACAGGGGTTCTTGCTAGAAAATCAGACTGAGATCAGATTACAGGCTGGGTTACAGTACTGCAGCTAGAGAGGAGAGCCTGCAGTTTCTCCTCCAGTATTACAAATCTCTTTAATAACTCCCCCCAGTTTTGTCCCAGTCTCTCCTCTAGGTTCACTCAGTCCTATATCAATCCAGACTTTCAGTAATTCAAGTCTGTCTCTTTACCTCATTTTCTCAACTTCTTTTCATGTGGACTTTCTCCTTGCACTCTGCTGCTTTAGCAAAGGTAACAGTTTCTACATGCCTTCCTCTCCGCTATAATAGCTATAGCATTGCAGAATTTAAAAGTGGGACTCACCTGCTGGTTAACAGCTGATCCACAGCTTCACAAGTGTTACCTGTTCTGCCTTTAAGGTCACGTGGGGAGCTTGTATAGCTGCTTTCCACTTCTTATTCCATCTCATCTTTTGTCTGTTACCAAGTACAACATGGAGGGAAGATAATTTTGCCTCTTAATGACTACATTCTGTTATTCTGTTAGAGAAATGTAGAAGGAAGCCAATCAGGATGGAGACGAAAATTTTATGACTGACACTTCTGTCACTCCAGACTGTCTATATCAGTAGCCAAAATCTCATTACTGTAATTTGAAAAAGGAGCAGTATCTTAACTAAATGCTAAATCTGTTCCATGTGGTTTTACAGACCTGTCGAGTCTGTCTGCAGTACTTCAGTGCTAGTAGTCTCATCAGATTTGGTTTACTTTATGAACAGGCGTACTTTCTTAGCGTGCTGTACCTGAGATTTTGGGCTAAGTAAGATATCCACATTCTTAAAACACCAGCTGTTCCACCCCACATACATATGTTTGCAGGGCTGCTCTTAATTCAGTTCTGATTATGTCAAAAATTCTCAAGAATGCAATGCTTTTTTGCAATACTTCACATGTTTTTTGTTGTTCTGTTTATAGCTCTTTTTCATTCCCACAAACAGAATTCTAGAGCCAGAATAGATATCTGATAATCTAATGTAATCACAGATCTTTCCTAAATTTCTAAACCTCTGAGATCCAAACCATGGTGAGGCATGAAAGCAGTACGTATTCCATTCTTTCAATAAAGGGATTCCATCGAGTTAATAATAAAAAACATTTGATTCACTTCTTTTCCCTGTATAATTTTTCTAATCTTCAAATGAATAATTTTTTCCAATGAGGAATTAGGTTGCTAAATGTCACAGAAAATCTTTGCCGTGTCAGAACAACCAGGTAGTCCAGAAATTGATGTGTATTAAGCTAAAACACAGAACAGGGCTCAGAGAAGATTATGCTGATGCTTGTACTGCTACAGAACTGACATGCAGTACAGTTTAAATTCTGAAGAATGTCAAGTCTTTGAACCTTAATTATCATTTCTAAAATCTTAGGAGCATACTGAGTGTTTAAAATTAAAAAAAGAAGAAGAAAAAGGAAAAGAAAAAAGAAAAAAAAAAAAATCAAACTCAGCACTAATCTCTTGGTTTTGATAGCCAATACTGGGCATGTCACTTCAGAAATGGTGTTATTTAAACCTCCATATGTATGTGTGTGCATCTACTTGTGCATACATATATATGTATGTTTATATATACACATATGTATGTATACATAGAATGTACTTGGCTCATTACTTAATGTTGGAGAGAACATGTTCAGGGTGGATTTCACTAAATGGCTACCAGCAACTCCTATTAGTTCTGGGGGACGAATTATCTGTACTAAAGGCTTTGATTCCCCCAGAATATACGGTTGTTTTTTTCTGGTTACATGTTCAAAGGCAGACCTGTGTCTAGTAATGTTAATATTTCTGCTTAATGTCAACTGTGAGTTGGAATAAGCTTTTGCTTATTCAGAAGTAGAACTTATCCACCATTTTTGCACTGTATATACAACCTAGTAAACAAGAAAATATGACCAAAAACACAGATGGGAAGTAGTTCTGACTTTGAAATTGGTTATTGTGCTCTTTTGAGGAAAGATCCAAAAATTTGGTAGATAATTAAAAAAGAAATGAAATCCTAAAAAATCATGCATTTCTTTTCCAATGACTCACATTATGTTACAGTTTTGTTGGACCATTCAGGATATTTCAGCACTTTTCCTGCAGTTTGATTAGGTTCGGTAGGGAAGTTGTGGATAAAAATCAAACCCAAACTAGAAAAGCACTGTCTCCTTTGAAAAAAGGATTGCCAGTATTTATTCTTCCCACAATGGGTGACCCATCCCGTATTAAAAACAGTTCTTTGGCTATCACTACTCACATTATTTTTCAATTATTTTATAAATCAAAATGAATAAACAATCAGTCACAAAACATACATAAAAGCTCCCTATGTGGTAATTTATGCTTTAAAATGATTGCTTTGAAGCAAAAAGGATTTGTGATTGTATTACAGAATTCATCTGATACTAACTAATTTATGTCAACTCCCCCAGCTAACAAGAATCACATGATATAAATGGAAAACGATACCCTACTGGTATTGAGAATAAAGAGGTAATTTCTTTCCATCTTTCATAACTGCTTTTCAAGACTGCATATAGTTTTTTGTCAGAGCTGATTAAAAAGCTTGTTTTTCACCTAAGAATTAGTTTTATAACCTATTCAAGCAAAACTGAAAATCAGCACTCTAAATACAGTGACAAAAACCTGCAAGCTTATTTACTGATTGGTACTTACCAAACTGGGGAGCTGCTTACCTCCTGGGAACAAAACTACTGGTGCAAACTGCACAACATCTTATCACAGGGTTTATGACACTGTTTGTAGTGGGTAGTCTTTTGCTTTCTTTTTGCCTTTTTTTATTGGTGCTATGATGTTTGCAGAGTTATAGATTTATTAGAAAGCTACACACACAAATCAACATAGTAAAATGCTTACTTTAGGCTTGATTTTTAGGGTAATTAATTCTGGAAAAAAAATATATGTCGAATCTTTAATAAAAAGGCCTTTAAATAACTGAAACTAAGTAAAAATGAATGGCAAAAAGAATTATTTATTGCACAGTCACATATCCTATATTAAAACCCTTGTTCTAAAAGGTTACAGAACAACCTCTCAGTTACAGAAGTCATAACCATATTTACAAAAGCAACCAGCATTGCCTCATTCACAGATTTTCACGCTCCCTGTGAAGTAAGGCCTAATTATACTTTCATGGTGATCATTAGACACCTCTTGGCTTCCACTGTCATATGCAGTAAATGCTTAAATATTTAGGTCCCTATCCTTTATAGATATTTAGGTATCTAGTTCTCATTTCTAATTAATGAGAATTAGGGATCAAGTATGTTATTCCAAATCCGGAATACTTGAAATTTTCTGCTTTGAAAGCGTGTTAGACACTTTTGTGGACAAAATCAGACTGTCACATGTCGACAGTTTATGGGCAAATTTAGCCTGGTTTCATGGCTAGTGGGGCGGAGGGACCATGTATCCATGCCCCAGAAAGGGATAAAGGAAAAGAATAGAGAGATGGGCCTAAAACAAAACAGCAGCAAAGATCTGAGGAGACACAACTAATTTACTAAGTAAGATATCAGAGTGCAAGATAACACACTATAATAGAATATAATACAATATAATTGGAATTGGAGCTAATCAATAAAATGAGAGAGAGCGTCCAAAAACTGAAGGCCTTACTCTAATACTGAGGTGAGACGTGTGGTCAGGTTGAGCAGAAGGGAAGAGAATAAGGTCCTGTGACTTTGCCAGGGATTTTATCTCTTCTATGAATGCAGAGTCCTCTGGGAGATGTAGTTCTTCTCTTCTGGGACAGGTACCCAGAAATGGAGCATTAACTTTTTAACTCCCAGTGCAGTACATGATGTTATGATGTGGAATGCCAATAACCAAAATTCATAAAACCATGACATCATAATAGCCTGATTTCAACACTGCTGTTTTTGCAATACAGACTTCAGCAAACCGGTATGTTTATGGGAAATTTCTGAAGTACTATCCATTGAATTTTTATGTGAGTTCTACTTCTGTTTTTTATGGAGAATGCAAGGGGAAAAAGGTAAAGTTTAAATATATGTGGCTAAAAAATGGACTTCTATTCATGTTAATAGCCTTGCACATTTGTAAAGGCACTGTGTAAATTGAGGAATGTTAGTAGAAATAGAAAAAAAAAATGCAAACAGTAGCATTGTAATAACCTCTGTATTGAAATTATATAACAAACATGTGAACACAAATGAAATTATGAACTCTTCATCTGAGTATTGTGCACTTTAAGAAAAAATGATTCATAGGTATTATTCAAAATAACTTTATTATCAAGTATTGTATTAAGAATAGGGCCAAATTTTAGATATGTTGGCAAAGGGTGCCAAAAAAATCTAGTGATCAAGAATTTCTGTTTCACGATGTCCTTGGTAAAATTCCACTCAGTTTATTTTTTTTAAACCTGATTGCTTAAGAATGAAAACATAATTCTGAGACACAGTATTAATGAACTGGAGCCTTTGGGACATACAAAACAGTTGCTAAAGAAGCATAATGATTGGAGCTTACTAAAAGACTTTAGATAAGCTTCAGTATGGGTGCGGTTTGAGAAGAGAACTTAAAATGGATATTTTCTTAAATGGTTAAAATTATAAAAAGCAGAAGAGTGAGAAGAACTACATTAGTCTATTTTTCCATTGTTAAAATTGTAGCTATCAGCTCAGGTTTGTATGAGTATACAGATAGGCATTTTTAACATGAGGTTAATTTAGCAAGGCTTCTCAAAGACTTTTTGGTGTTCGGGTATAATTGTAGCCTTGCTCACCAACAGCTGATAATCACTGTCGGTAAACGATTGTTCACTTGTCTTTTTGAAATCAGTGTGTAGCCAAGTTTAATTCATGCAAGTCAAGTTTGCATGTAACTGAGCTGCTATATATATGGGAACTGACTGTCTCTCATACTGTTTCTGTCAGTAAAAGCCAAGGACTGCTATATATTTATGTAGACTAAATACCCAACTCTTTCAAGATTAGTCCTTGTGCAAACTTAACAAGGCTTCACTTGGAATTTTTGCTGTCAAGTGCTTTTTCTGTGGAGAAAGTCAGACTTCATCTTCTTGGACTGACAGGGATTTTCATCAAGCACTAATCCACATTCAAAATACATGCAACGAAAACCTAGTTTTGAATGGCATTTTTTCAAGGGCTTTTTAATTCTTGTCATCCTCAAGCATATATATAGATTCTGTCAACTGTGAAGCAGTTGCTCTGATAAATCATTGTGATTGTAGAGGAATTTCTACAAAAATGCTTTAAATAATTGCATTGAGATTGAAGGGCTATCGACTAGAAAGGATTGGGGAAGTTAGAAGTATTTGAATCTTTCCTCTCAATAGAAAAAAAGGAAGAATGAAGCAAGAGGTCATTCTTTTCTAGTAAAATTCCTCAATTACTTGCGGAGGTAAAAGGCAGCTTTTAGTCAGATCCATTCATTATTAGAATACATTAACAAGCCTGGCTATGTTATATATGATTTACATTCTTTCTATTCCTAATACTACATAATGTGTTTTGCACTTTCAAATATTTGTAAAGAAATTATGTACCTGGTACATTGAATCCAATTTGTTGTAATTGAAATACTAAGGGAAAAACACACAGTGTTGTACTTCTGCAAAGCACTGCTGGCACGTTGAAGGTATGCAGTCAGAAATCTCTTTACATATGAATCACTCAGTACTACCAGGATCCTTTTCCCCTTTTTTAGAGCATTCCTAGTTTTATCCACTCCCTTTGCTGTTCTTTCATACCTCAGGGTATAACAAGAGGAAGGAGGCTCCTGTAGGGCTGGGGACCATGAGAACTCCCCGTAGAGTTGGTCAAGGCAGACCCCAGCACCCACCACCTCCCTGAGGAAGGGAAAGGACCTGTGCTGGGCTATGATGTGGGCTTTTGATTAGGGCCCAGATGGGCATGACCTGTCACAGAGCTGTGGGGAGCTGAAGCTCAGAACTGCTGTGGCCTTGCTGGGGCAGGGATTGTTGGGCCTGTGGTTGATGTGGGATCCAGTGTGTGGGCAGGATGGGAGAGCCCCTGTGGCCTACTATGGGGCAGTCAGGGCTGGAGTGCCCACAGGGCTCTGTTTGTGTAGAAATGGCATGTTAAAGATTGTTCTCATTGTTGTTTTAATTAAGCTGCTGCAAATATGGTAATATTTATCTGCATGCAAAGTTTAAAAAAAAAACAAACACAAAAAACAACAACAAAAAAAAAAAAAAAAAACAAAAACAACAAGGTCATTTCATAGTCTATAGAAAGCTATGTACTCCTTTAAAACCTGCTTGCCTATCACTCTCTGAGCTTCATGTTTCAGCAGAAATTTGAAATTAAGAGCTATGGCCAAATAAAGAGATGGAGAATGAAAAACACGCAACAAGCATTGGCCTGCAGCCAACCTCCTCCTGCCCCTTCTGTGCCATCACACTGGTGAGAGACACTATCCTGACTGACTTTGCCTTACTGCTGTGCCTTTGACATACACTGATGCCATCCTGATGTCTGCATCTAGCAACTGTACTTAATTTATGTCAGCAAACCTGTGGTCAGGCAGAATATGCTCTTCAGCTTCACTGAAAGCAATAGCTAGGTTCACACAACTCAAGGTTGTGTCTGCAAGCCCCTGCTGTTATTCTGCAGGATAAGTAGTGAGAAAGGTCTTGTCCTCCCTAGAGCAAGGCTTAGTCCTCTACAGGAAAACAGTTTTCTCCTGTATTTTTCAATGGGCTGTGAAAGAAAGACAGCATGGAATTATATTTCTCTGATGCTGGAGTCAGTGCATTATGCCAAAGAGTCTGATGTCTACACTACAAAACGTCCAAGAATGCGGTGTTCATATGACCTGTACAGGGAGCAGCTCATCCAACACAGTCATCTGTACAAAGTTAGCATCCCAAATAAAAATCTCTGTTGCATCAGAAGACTTCAAGCCAAAATCACATCAGGCTCTGAAACTACTGTCAAAGGCATTATGCACATGTGAGCATAAGCAGACTTTCCAAGAGGAGCACTGGGAAACTTGAACAACTAACATGTAACATTCTGGTTTCCCCTAATGCAAATTTCAGTTTGCTTTTCAGAGAATAAAATTGCTTACTTCTATATATTTATTGTCCCACTATAGTAAAATAAACACAGAACACACACACCTTCAGGTGTATGATGATCACAGAATACTTCTAGTGTACATGTGCCAATATTTTTCTTCATTCTTGCCAGATATTTTTGGTGGAACATACGATGTTGTCATCAAGATAAAAATTAAAATCTCTCTGAATGTCCTTTTACAATTTTATATGGAAAAGATTAGTATTAAATCACTGTTGTCCCAAGTTAGTTTCTTGTGGAGTCTGCCAAAGAATTAGGAAATAACATTTTCCTCACATTGCTTTTCTATTATTTATTATTATTTTCCTTAATATGCAGATGCTTTTCTTTTTGAATGTTAATGAAATATGTTGAATGGAGTAATGAACACTGCATTGGAACTAAGGAGGCATATAACTAGTGGCCAGCATTCCGTAGTTTTACATGCCTCCCAATGCATGGCAGGGTGATAATGTGGGTTATGTGATTGACATATTCATCTTCCGTGTCTTGTGTAGTTCAGCCTGTCAGCTTCAGCTTATGTAGTTCATCATTATGACTGCAAAAACAAATAACACAGGAATGGGGCTGGTGAAAATATAAGGATAAGTAGAAGGACACCATCCTTCGTAATGGAAACAGTTATGCCATTTAAGTGCAGCTGAGTGGAGGTGGATAGACTTTGACAAGAAGTCAATACAACTTTTCTAACAGCTGTAAGTATTCTCATTTCAATTTGTTACTACCCTTCTATCAGCTCCATAGTGTTTATTCCTCATCCAATCTTCCTTTTGCTATTAACTGTTATATTTTAACAGCTTTCCATATTTTTGGTGATGAAATTAGCAACTAGGTCCTGCCACTAAAATGTGTTTATGCATGGAATCAACTTCAGTAAACACAGAGCCCAGCTCTGTTTTCTGGACTAATCAGAGGCAAGAGTACAGGGCTAGTCAGAAGACTGGCTGAAGAAGAGAATATATTGCAGTGAGCGATGAGTGAGGTTTACACTAAACTCAGTCTTGATGAAGTGGCTATATTTCTACTACATCTCTGTTCACTGCTTCCTCTGGCACAAAAGGTTCCTGAAATCAGCAATGGTGTCTGATTTGCTTTACCCAGTTGAGAACAGTGTTTGTGAAAAAACAAATCCATGCAAGACCCACTCCATAGTAATGATAAAATAAAAGAAATAGAAAAAAGGAAAGAGGAAACACAAACAAAAGCAGCACAAATTAAATCCAGCAGAATATTACTTTGTTTCACTGAAATTACAATTCAAAACATTTTTGGTTGTGCTGATAAATTCTTAAATTTCACTGGTTTTGTATCAAACTACTAAAAAAAAATATATAAATGCAGCTCCTTAACCATTTAATGTAGTGGAATGTTTTTCAAGTCTGGATACAGAAACTCTGTAGTGATGTTACCAAGATGTTTTTCTTAGCTACCATTAGATATATTTCACTGTGAAAAAAACATTGCAATATAATGTACCAAAGTAACATTTTAACATTACCGGAATGAAGTATTTGGACATTACTGAAATGAAAAGAGAAAGCTGCAAATGAGAAAGTCAAAAACAATTGTTCTGAAACTCATAAAATCAGAAAATATTCTCTGACAAAACACTTTCATTTAGACAGAACAATATTTTCTGTCATGATATTGTTCTCTTAACATTTTTATTTCAGTAAGCCCTAGGAATTATTTGCTTTTCTTTTTTTTAAAAAAAAGCAATGAAAATCATACATGTTGTCCTAAATGTGATAAAGCTCTGAAAATATAGTACTATTTCAAAATAAATAAATAAATACATACATACAACACTTTCCCCTCCTCCCTTCCTCCCTCCCTCCCGTTTTTCCATTCCCTCCTCTCCCCTTCAGCTGTCACAGATTCATACCAGTTTTCTCTCTACCCCAATGGTCACATGATTATCCTCAAAGGGAAGCCAGTAACAAATGACATCCTACAGACCACTTGCTTGTTCCACAAACTGCTTCAGTGAGCATATTTCCCTCTGTGCCTGGTACTTGGTGCCTCAATACCCCACACCCTACCTCTTCACACACTCATGGAGGAGGAAAGCAAGGACAGACCTACCAGATTGAAGGAAAAAGGAGTGCACAGTCTTCATATTAAGACTATTCACAAGTTGATTGCCTTTGCACAAGATGACCTCGTGGACCCAGGGAGTCATTTAGAAAATTGGTGTATGGAAGATCATTTTTGTTCATAATATAGGCTTAAGACTTCAGATTTATTTTTCTTATGAAAAAAAAAAAAAAAAAAGAAAGAAAGAAACTTCACATTTCTTACGTTCAGCTCGATGTATTTTTAGAAACATAAATGTTTTAAAACACACCAGTCTCACATGTGGATTAATGTCATCCCTTTTGATTATGATTAAAACAGGCTAGCAAGCTGCCTTCCCCCAGGAAAGGAACAAGAAAACAGTCTGCAACAGAATATACAGAGACAAAAGTGGGGATTAGGAGATGAAATGCTTGTGTGCAAAACTTAAGAGATGCAGCCCTCTTGAGTAATCAACTCTGCGTCCATGATATTAAAGGAAAGACATATGTTTCACAGGTGGAGCTGACAAATCACTTAAATATAGCAATGTATATTTGGAGTAATAAAGGATCTGTCCCAACATAAGTAGACTGAACTGGTTCCTAAATCTTTGTGGTAATGACATTCAAGGTTTCAACAACATGAATATGCTTTTCTGTGTCCCTCCCTTTTACCTTGTCAGAGGGATAAATGTAATCTGGAGCAGTGGAAATAAGAAATGAACATAATTTGCATGCTGTTTTCATCAGGGATGTGTCTCTTACTGGTGTCCTTCTGGACAGTTTTTATTTAGACAACTTGCAACACTGAGTTGGATGCAGTTCCTGCCTAGATAGGGGTGATTTTTGTTAACATCATTGCACAGTCTGTAATACAAAGATAGAGCAGCACTAGAGCCCTCTGGAGTGATCTTTCCATGCCCACACCTGCCTGGACAGCAAGAAACTACCTGAGGTAAAGTGGCTTATCCTGCATGTTTGTATCTGATTGATGCTCACACACTGCCATTTTTTGGGAATATCATCCTCATGAACATAAAAGAAAATATATATTTGAATTATGATGAAAGAGCATTAAAAATATTTTTAATAATGGAATGTATTTGCCACATTTTTAACATGTCAAACTCACATTTTGCTCAGTCCTGAGTGTTTTACTCAATAGTTGAAATAATTAAAAGCAGAGTATTGTTCTTTCCCGTCCTCCATGGCAAGATGAGAATCATTGCTGCAAGATATATTTTAATTATCAAGATAAGAACGCAAACAAAGTTTATAAAGGAAGGGAAGAAAAAAGAAAAGAGAAAGAGAACAACTGCAAGATTTCAAGTTCTAATGTAAATGAATCCAGAAGGTGGATAAAGGCCACACTTCTCCATCCACAGATCTGTCTTAAAACTAACCACACCTTTTCCAGCCCTGGAACGGTGCTGAGGGCACTGCTTACATTTTGCAGTGCAAGCCCTTCACCACAGACCATGATCCTTACAAAAATCCTCATGAGCCAGCTGGAAAATTTACCAAATAGGAAAGGTAGGATTCTCCTCTAACATAATTTGCTTGTATCACAGCCACATAGCATAAACAGTAGAATCAAGGTGTCAGAATATCCATGTACAACTAAGTCAATACACAACCTTCTGTATAGTTGGAATAATACAAGAATAGTTGTAAATAGATACCCAGATGGTACCTAAGGAAAAGATGCACCAACTTTGAGGCCTCCAATCAAGACTGATAATGTAGAGGCTTACAACCAGAACTCCACAAAGGAGCAGTCTCCAAAAAGAGATGCTACCTTTGTGGTGGTCAGCTCTTAAATGAGATCTATGAGAGGTGGAGCCAAGCTCCACCCCTTCTGGGGGCGCACCCGAATTACCTTCACATGTGCTCCTGCAGCTGACTCGTTGTTTGCCTCAGATGGTTAATCAGAGGTTCAGGCTGTGATCAGTGGTTTCCCTTACACCTTCTTTTCTGCTTTTTCTCCAGATCTCTAATGGATGTGGCATAGGTGGAGTCTGGTTGGAATCAACAAGGATTACAGGGAAGACAAAACTTCCCCAAAATGCAGCTTATTAGCTTCTATGCTATTTTTGGTTGGCCTAATTAGAATTTCTGCATCTTTCATTATGGCTTTGCTTCAGTGAAGTGCAAGGCCATAGTAATAATAAACACACATCTCAATGAATAAATTATATTGTAGTTTAATACATACCTCACTTATTTCCTGAATGGATGTTCTAACACTTTGTATTTCTAATTAAAAGGAAAAATGTATGAAAGGAAAATGCAGTCAGGTAATTTCACAATTATTATGTTGCACATCTCAGATGATAAAGCTTAATTTAATCTTATCTAGTGTGCCTAATAACTTGCAGAAATTTCTAGTGACCTAGGCAGTATAACTTAAGATTGTAAGGGAATACTTTTTACAGATGTTGATAACTTATTACTAATAAATAAACATTTAATTTGCATCATTTACTTTAAATTCATATAATCCTTCTTCTGTGGTGTCTATTCACATGACAAATTTAAAGTTCAACTGGTTTTGAATTACCCGTTGGAAAGAGAAAGAGGCAGAAAGAAAAAAGGAGAGGGAATGAAAGAGTACACATTTTTGTTCTCAGTTTGTTCAAATATAAATGAAGGAATTTATTTACAGCTTAGAAAATATAATTTGCAAGTAAATAATCTATGGCATATTTAATTCTGAAGTGGATTTTTAAAACTAACACGAGGGAACAACTGTAATACTTAATAACATTTTTAAGGACAAATAGCACAATCTTGCATTTCCTTTAAGGCTCAGAATGTGTCTTTTTACTTTAGAATGTGACACTTGCAATTCTAAAAAATGTGGAAAGCCTGACTTCTGCAAATAGCAAGTGAGAAATTAATCATAATACTAAGATCATAGGAATGGCCTTACTGGCTCAGAACTTCATACATTATTTGCAGTATCCTGGATTCAGCAATGACTAGGAATTGATTTTAAGCAAAAGCACAAACACAGCAATCTTCCTCCTCATACTAGTCCAGCCACCCAGAGTTAGAATTTAAATTGTTTCTAATATGTTATGATGGCTTTATCATTCAGTAATCTGTCTAATCTCACTTTGAAGTTACCAGTGCAGATCTCTGCTGCTTCAATGAACTCCATAGCTTCACTGGTGTACCTATATTTCTTTGGCCTGCAACTTTTCTTCTGAGCCCTCTTAATTCTTGAATTATGAGAAAGAGTGGTTTCTTCTCAGTTTTGCTCACGATTTCATAGTTCTGCCAGAAATGCACTACAGCATCTCTTCTCCAGGCTCAACAGTTTTTATCTGTCTAATCCTTTCTATGGGAGCTGTTCTGTATCTTTTTCAACACAGTTGCTCTTCTCTTCCTGTTAACGCCCTTGTAGGTACAGGGAAACATGACTGTCAGCTGTACTCAAGATCCACGCGCATAAAACACCATTATATTTTCAGCTATGTCCTCACTTCCCAATATTTCCTAAGAATTTCATTTTCTCTTTTGACCGTCATTGACTACTGAGCCAACAAAGTCACCAATCCAATTATAAGATCCCTTGCAACTGCTTTTGCAACCCTGGGTACTCCCAGTACCACAAAAAAAAAAAAGAAAAGCTGTCATTTCACTTTCCAGTCTTTCTCCTGATAATTTATGTACATATCGAAAAATGCAGGGCCCAACACCAGTCTTTACAGGACTCCAAGAGTGATTTCTTTACATTGATATGACTGAACTGGCTATTTATTCTTAGCCTTTCTTTCCTATTTAATTACATATATATACACACACATATACATGTGTGTGTGTATATATATATAAATACTCTCTCTCTCTCTCTCTCTCTCTATATATATATATATATAGAGTATTTATTTGCTCATCTGTGAGTCTTAGAAAGAAACGATGATTGGAATACTTTGATGAGCTGCTGAAAGATTTTTTGAAACACAAATGTACAGTAGCAACTGATGATTGAGTCTTTAAAAGAATCCTAATAGATGAGCAAGGCCAAATTTATTTCTACAAAATTCACATTGATTTTTACTCAGCGATATCATATTTTTTCCATGTTCTTAATGATTGCTTTCTACATTATACATTTTACTAATTTGTCTGAATGGTAATCCCTAGGTCACCATGGGAACCTTTTCAAAAAAAATTGGTGTTGTATTTTCCACCTTTTCCTTTGGTATCCAGGCCTTTTAAAGAGGAAGTTAAGAAACCACTAGCAGTAGCATGCTATTTTAAAATGTTCAGTGCCCTGTAGAACTCTGAAAGCTTGTTACTGTGATATTAGCTTTTCCTGCTTTTATCCTATAAGATATAACCTCCAAAATGTCTTTCATTAATTTTCTATCATGTTCTCCTCAAAGAGCAAAAATGCAAAGAACTGATTTTATTTCACTCAGCTTTTACATGGTTTCTTTCACCAATATCTCTCAAATACTTTTCAAAAGAGGTAAGTACCATCCCTATTATACAAAAGAAGAAGGAAAAAAAAAAAACCAAAAAAAAAAAACCACAAAAAACCCAGAGATGAAGGACTAGACTCCATAAAGGACTGGCAGCAGGACCAGTTGTATCACAAGCCAGCTTTGTTATGTAACTTCTGTCATTGAGCCTGACACGCTGCACAACCCCTCACTGCACTGGAGATCAGATACTTCTCCTGACTAACTGCCTAGACCAGGTTCCTCAAAGCCACAACTAGCCTGGCCTTGAATGCTTCCAGAAGAGGGAGCATCCACAGCCTCACTGGGCAACCTGTTCCAGTGTCTCACCCCCCTCACAGTAAAGAATTTCTTCCTAATATCTACTCTAAATCTACCCTCTGACATTTTGAAACCTTTTCCCCTTGTCCTGTTGCTACATACCCTTGCAAAAAGTCCCTCCCCAGCTTTCCTGTAGACTCCCTTCAGGTACTGGGATGCCACTGTAAGGTCCCCAAACAGCCTTCTCCAGGCTGAAAAGCCCCAGCTCCCTCAGCCTGTCCTCATAGGGGAGGTGCTCCAGCCCTCTGAACATCTTTGTGGCCCTCCTCTTAACCTACTCCACATTTGAGTCTATTTTAAAGGATCCTTTTAGAATAATAAAAAATTCAGGGTTAAACTGTGCTAGCCACAAACCAAAAAAGATAGCTGAAAAAAAGTAATACAAGATACGAGTAACTACATTATATGTAGCTATTATTTCACAAATACTTACAATCCCTAATTGGTCCATGCATATGATGAGACTTAGGCATATTTCATGACCCTTGAAATAACTACTCAACTCACATAGCAAGTGAAAACATGAACCTGGGGGCAATTACAGAGCATCGTTTGTTAAGTCTTCCTGATTTTTATCCCTTGTGCTTCATGTTTGTACACAAACTAATGAAAACACAACATAAATTAATGCTTCCTTGTCTTGCATAAATAGACTGCAGTAATCCTGTAGCTAGCAAACAAGGAGAGCAAAAGTGGCTAAACAGGATTAGCAAAATACCAAAGCATCCTTTTTAATTACTTGCTACTTCATGCCTGATCAATCACATAAGGAGGGGACTGGGATGCAGGACACACTATTCATTGTTTTAAGGGTTATTATAGTGGGTGATCTTATTAATCAGTTTTTCAACAGGATGGATGTAAGTTCAGCTATTGCCATTCAGGAAAGCAGTGTTCAAGAAGACCACCTTAGGCAAGTGCAACTTGCAGTGCAAGAACAGTTTATCTAACTGATAATAGTCCTGTTAGCTTGGAAGTGAATATTAACAGCCCACAGCACTGGATTGTCTTCATGGCACTCTTATTATACAGAGATTTCACTCATCTGGGAGGGTAAACACTACCTAGCATTAATACCAGAATTACATGAAAGTATGTAAGTTGAAAAGTGATATTTATTATTAAAGGCATTTTAGTTCCAGAGATTATTTAACAAAAACTGCATATAAGCACCTGATAAACTTCCTTCTATGCAAAGTAGTGATTTAGAGGTTGAAATTAAGGATTAGTATTTGTGGTTGCTCTTCAACAATTGTTCTGTACCATTTTTAATTTGGAGTCATTGAATATGCTCTGCTATTCTTTATGTTCTATAGTGTTTATATAAATGTTAAACACAACAGTTGCATCCAGTATGGAGCATCAGAAAACGAAAGAGTAATTATATACTGATGCTCTTCTGTGCTGCCTCTTGTACCCCTTTGCACTGTTGACATCGTCCATTGGTGAGGTCCATAACATGAAAGAACTTGTGGTCAAGGAAGCTGACATTTATTTATTTACTTTGTGGCTTAATGATTCTGGTATGAAATGTCTAGAATACTTTTTACACATTTTCGAACAGATGGGTACAATTTGTCACATCTGGGTTTATCCTACTGATTGAGCAGCTTGGAAAAATTCTGTCTGGGTTGGGGTAATATGAGTCATAGTTTCTCAAAATGTATTTGTCACTGTTGTAGAACTAAGGGACAATTGCTTCTGATTGGCAATTTCTGCTCAAAAAAAAAGAAAAAAAAAACCACATTTGTTTTGAAGGAGCAAGACTGCTACAGATAAAAACTTTAAGGTTAATGTAAGAATTGCTTAAGCTGAAGAAGCTAGTTCTACATTTTAGTAAATATGAATTTTCTGCCTATTACATAAAACTAAAATTGCTGTCTTCAGGTGATCCTGTTGGATGTACTGTGGAACTACTTCAGTGCCAAATAATAAACATGAAAAGAAATATTTAAGAGGCAACTTTTTTACAGCAATTCTGGGATTTGGCCAAAATATCCTCTTTGACTTCATGAACAAAATAGTACAGTAATAAAAAATAGCTGAGTAGAAGGAAGGAAACACACCATCTGTATGGGTAGACTTACATTTAAAATTCATGTTTTGTGCAAGACTTACTTGATACCATCCTACTGGATTATTTCTGCCCTCAGATCATTACTTTGGAGTTGCAGGTGAAACTTGCAACTGTAATTTAAGCTTTTTTCTCAATGTTTATGGTCAATAATGTTATTCTAGATCATTCCACTGTGTAAGCTGTGATCAAACCAAGTCCAGATAAACTAGCCTGGGGGAGCTCAGCCATGCTTAGGACTATTCACACTGGAGTTACGCATCCACGGACTCAGCTGTTTATTCAGAGGAGGAGTCAGGTTTCCATTAAGACTAAACAGAAAGCAAAAGGCTCTTACATCAATTGCCATCTTTATAAAGCTCCCGTTCTACAGAAGTTGCTGCTTGTAATGCAAGTTTCTGCTTCTCAATCCAGTACACATTTTGCTGCACTTCTGAAGTTATCCAGTCTTTCTCCCTAACAAACTAGAGACAAAGTTCATAACTCTAATAAATTAAAAATAACATTTTACATTTAACAAAAACAAACAAGCAAACAAACAAAAAAATCCCTGGTAATGAAGGGAATGAAAAGCTGTCAGCTTTTCTGTCAAATAACAAATGACACTTTATAGTCCCCGTCTTCCACTCTGAAGGGATTGGCCACCCACATCTTTTTCAAGGGTGATCCTAGTAGAGTGAGATGCAACTCTTATGAATATCATTCTGAGATCAGTGTATTAACATAACTCTACCTTCAAGGCCTTCTACTTTGCCCTGAAGAAAAGCATCAGTGCTGTGCGTTGTTCTGTTTTAAATACTTCAGTAGATTCTTGCTTAGTTGTATTTGACTGCTTTCAAACATAATAAACAATGCCACTTAACATATTTCAAGATAGGTAAAAAATGAGCTAATTGCTGAAATGAAGAATTATTATTTGAACAATAATCTATAGAAATAAGGATTTCATATTCATAAATTCATGGTATCTTCTCAGCTGTAGCACATCAGCATTTGCACATCAAAAGCTGAACCATGCTGCACTTCTCATGAAAGGGAATGAAAGAGACTACTAGTGTGTTTATGCAACAAGTCCACATCCTTCCATCGATATCTTGATTAATAGAGCACCTGTAATTTTGGCTTAATTCAAGCTTTTGTCTGGTCAGTGACGTTATTCTAGATCATTCCTCTATGCAAACTGTGATCAAATCAAAATAAAGATTTTCTGTGTTTTTCTGAATCTAATAGCTTGTTTGTTTCTTTTATTTTCTCAATTAAACTAGTGAGTCTACATTCATACAAGACCACATAGTCCACATGAGGTTTCTAGCCCTCTTAAAAGTATTTTGGCAGAACACAGCAGAGAAACCCCATCCCACTCCATCCCCCCAAGGCACCCAAGATCCAGCATTTATCCTTAAATCAGTGCCATTCTGGAGTTGTATTGCTGAGGTCATTTAAAACTCTAGTTGCTTATTATAGCCTTAGTCACATGGGATCTATTCAAATAAGAATTCAGGCCTTAACCATATAATTTTTTTTTTTTTTCTTCCAGATAATATTAGGATAATTTACAGCTGGGAAACAAAAGAGATTTAATGCTCTCAGATCCCCATCAAATTATACACCCTTGCTCTCACATGGATCTCAATTTTCATAGAATGTAAAATGTGTTAGAGAAAAGTCACAGAATTTTTCTTATGTATGTCTTTTGGGTCTGATATAGGCCATTATTATGATTTATTTGTTATTTGTTGTGCAGTGACAGTATGTTTGACTTTTTGTGAACAAGATGGATGACATTACCATTGTATGACCTTGCAGCCTGCACTAGTGAGTTGATATAAGGAACAAGGGACCCCATAATGATATGCTTGCAGACTTGAGATACCACCGAATTATTTGTGTTATGTCTCAGACACTTACAAGGTAGTTTTGTGATTACTACCAATCAATTTCCAATTAGTACCAATTAGTACCTCAGCTAAATTGGAGGTGGTGCTGTCAAACTGCCAAAATACTTCTCACAATTACTTCCTCAGAAAAACTCCCATCTGGGAAAGAATTAGACTTTTCAAAGCTTTTTTATCAGTAAGTCAACAAACAACTAAGCTAGCTGACATGTTAATTCAAGTGTATTGTAAAAGAAACTTCATTTTTATCATATAATTTTGGCTGATTTTCTTTTTTTTTCTGCAGGTTGTAAACATAAGTAGCTCATCAGCATGCAGTGTTCAGTGTGCTTGCTGCAAAAAAGAACAGTCCCAACTGGTATTCACCTCCTCTGCAACAGGCTTGTGACACTCAAAATGGAGCTGAAATTACTGGGCCTCTGAAAGAAGCCTCTGTCTTTGTGTATGGTATGACACAGTATAGACCACAGAGATGAAATATCCTGATGTACTTTTGCATTGTTACATGTTATCTTATAGTGCAGAAGACTCATTTATAAAGTTTTAAACACAAACCTAAAGTGAAACACTGAGAAGCTCTTCAATGCATCTGAAATACGTAAATGAATGTAAAAGTGTTTAAAATAACTCTTTGATGTTATTTGATATAGGATTGATTACTGAAACTATGGTCACCATTTTTTGCTGTGCTTAGAAAAGCAAGCCTATTACATCTCATTCAGTATAAAAATTGATAAGTAAAATAAGATCTTTCTATAGTTATTGTTATATCCCAGTACTCAAGGAACAATATAAGATACTACTCAAACTTTCTTTGTGCTGATATAGCCAACTGAAATTAATGATTGTGCCAGAAAGCAATTGAGGTAAAAATGCAATCAATAGATAATAAAAATCCCCATGTTCCACTCTAAGCACTATTTCTTAACTAGGTTTTCTTTTGTCTAAAGTTGAACATAATTTCTTCCAGTACAGCTTGGCATAGATGAGAACAAGTACAATTATGATTATTATTTTTATGTTTTTTTTTTTCCTTGTCTTGATAGAACTTGGTACATCTTCATAACACATGCCTAAAGTGGTTTCTTTTTCCAAAAAATAACCCTTCAAGTAACAACTTAACTAGAATAGCAACTCATCAGGAACTGGAACTCCATGTTCCCTATATGAGGACTCAAGACTTTCCAGCTACTTTCCAGCTAGAAGCTTCATATTCCAGTACTGATTCATTTAATAATTACTTCTTGATATTGAAACTGCTGTCTGTTTTCTGTATTATCAATATGAAATAGATATTTATAGTTTCAGAGTTTTCAATAGTTTAATTACATTAAAAAGAAGGAGTTGTTAGATTGAAACAGTGAGATGTACTGTGGAGCACCTTAATCTACATAAACTTGTGTCTTTCCAGTCTTTCCAGCTTTTGAAGTGAATTGCATGGTGATTCTTCCTTTTTTTTTTTTTTTTTTTTTTTTTTCTTTTCTTTTTTCCCCAGTCTGACTGTTAATGACTGCTGTATTAAATAAAGTCTTAAATAGCTTGCTAGGATGCTCACTGGTCTCTAGCAGGCAGACTGAGTGTCTGCCAACTCCTTTGCTATTACATCTTAAGGTCTTTAGCTGTCTGAACAGCTGGATGATTGCATATAGCACTGGCAAGCAGCCACACTCCCCTCCAAACCCCAATTAAAACTGCTGTCACAGAGCTAAGAAAGCATAGGCTGCAGTTTTATTTTATGCAAAGATCAATGGTAGTCATTTTTAAAAATGATATACAACTATAGTTTGTTATATGGCTGAACAAATATTTTTCTGTCTGTGACTGGTTAACAAATAGCCAATAGTCCTCCTCAACAAATTTGTGGCACTTTGTTGACATAATTATCTTTCAGTCCATAGATCATGTGCAGCAGTTTTTTACACATGACTGATGCTTGGGATTTCAGTTATGTTTATTAGCTGGAACTGGAAACAGAGTACATGTGGTTGTTTTTTGTTTCTTCATAGAAAAAGCATAGTTCTCAGGAAGTAAAGAGGGTATCTAGGGTATGATTCACCCATCTTATATTAGTAGAGGATGAATCACCCTCTAAACGTGTCTATGAAAGGAGCCCAAATGATTGATTAATCTAGACACCTAAATTTCAGGCAGAGTAAGGTGATTCCCACTCTTAAATACTTCAGACAGACAGTAGATAATTGTTAATGGTAGAGCTGTTAATGGTTACTACAGACACATTATGACACAGTGTACCACTGCACCATGTCTGATTATCATTCAGCTAATCTTTATTAGGGCCCAAATCAGACTAAATAAATAAATACATAAAGAAAACAGCAATGGTCTTAATCCTGTCTCAGGATAAAGATTATTACCTCAATAAAGCTAAGATAGAGATTCATATACAAATTTACTTACATTTAGATACATTCTTTTCCTTTACCATCTTTATTTTTATTAGCTCTTCTTTCATATCTGTCTTTGATGCTATATGAGTCATATCCTAAGCCAAGTTAACAAAGTTTTATTCACTGCAAAAATGTTACAGTCTGCAGTGTCACTCTACTTTTGATTATGTTATAATATTGTGTGTGTGTCTAAGCCCAAATTAATTCCTTCATCTCTGCTGCTGGCAAAACTTTAAAGGACCTTGATACTGTTTAATCCAAAGTATCTTTCCTTCACCTGTAAAATTTAACAGTCACCCTTCAAAAGAATTCAACTAATTTAAAGATTATTTTTACAGATTGCATTTTCTTTTCTGAGTATGCAGAAGCGTCTACTTATGTAACTTAAAACCCTTCCCATTGTCTCTTAGGGGAGCAGATACATTCATGTATGACACTCTACTTAACAGGAGGTCTTTAAAATCTTCAAACTCAGTGTTTCCTAGTAATTACATGAATAACCGCTGACATGCAAGTAATTGCTGCAATGCGCTGATGTCCGTATTAGGATCTACCATTTTGAATCTGTTGTAACTCAGCATAAGCAGAATCAAGCAAGTGGTAGTGTAAGTTCTTTTCTACAAAGGCACAAGTATTATATCACAGCATACGTGAAGTGACTGTCTCATAGCTGGGACAAGGGACAGTAAAAGCCATTTTGTGGGTATTCCAGCATCTCACGGTAACTCAGAATTACCTTCTACCACTTTTTCCAATATCTCACAGTAACATAAATTACCTTTACTAGAAACATGCACATAAAATTGTAAAAAGCAAGGAAATACATATGTTTTTAATTCTGCTTCATTGTATTGCCTTATTGCCACTCTGACATATAAAGAATTAGAAAAAGACATAAAACATGTCTAGAAAATAAAATAAAACATAACAAAAAACCAGACGTGCCTATTTCTTTTATACGAATATGGCATTATTTCAGCTTTTCAATAGTAGGTCAGTCTGAATCACTGAATGCTGTTTCTTTTTTACCCCTTGTAGAGACTTCATCTTGATTGTCTGCCGTTACTTGTTCAGGAAAAGCTCCCCTAATGGTTTCCAGTGCCAAACTGACCTTTGCATTGTGTTTATTATCCTGTCTGTCTGGTATAATACTTTTATCTGCCATATCCTTTATAGTTGTCTGTTTCTTGTGAGAAAGGTATGGTTGCTTGCCTTTGATTTTTGATTTCTTTTTTTCTTTTTATGCTTTTATTGAGAAACATAACCTAGGAGTAAAGTAATCAATGATGTAGACTTTTGAGATTAGTTATAAAATCTCCCTATAAAAATGCATTCTTGTTCAGTTAGTTTTGTAATCAAACCTTCTCCCAAAAATACCTTAAAGCAAATTTCCATGCTTCATGTGTGTCAGGTAAATGACCTTTTGGAAACAAAAACTTTGGCCAAAAACATGTTATCAGCATTAACATTTTAGAAAATACTTAAAGCGATGAAATGAAAAAGGAAAAAAAAGAAAAATAGTTTGAATTACTGGTAAGAAAGAGGATAATTCATATTTTTTCATTCAATTGAAAAATTTTATCTTTCTGAGTGTCCTCAAATGCTAATTTAGACTGAAAAACTCAGTGCTAAGAGATTCCTATGGCAGCAATGGTAAAAATTATAATAGTAATCAGTTTTGAAAATATGTTTTAGATTTTTTGATTCATCATTCTATTTTATACTATCTTATCAACTTAAATAGAAGTATATAATGACCTGTAGAAAAAGAATATACTTTAATCCACTGGATAGCACTAAGATTCAAGTGATCAGTCTACTTCCATGCTAAAACATGTCCATTTGTCTCTCTTTAGTACTGATATTGCTTCTGTGCAGCGCAGTATTTCACAAGCTATACCGTACTTACTGTATCAAAATGTGGGAAAGAAATTCCACAAGAGCAGGGTGTTAGGGAAAATTTCTGTTGCTCTTGTTTCTGTTCAGAGTAAAACAAATACCAGGTGAAACAGAAGGGATAACAGAGAGGTAAAAAAAATGGGGGAAGATGAGAGACAGAATGAAAAAGTATGCAAATTCTTTCAAATCTCAGGAGATGGACAATTTTTGGATAAATGTTTCAAGAGTGGGTGTGGGATGCAGAGCTGAAATGCTTTCTGTTAATCATCTCTAATTTCATTCCCTACCTCACATTGTGGTCCAGGAAGTCTGTTCTTCAGCATGAGTCATTTTGTCACATTCCAGATCTGAAATGAATAAAGCTATTAACATTTATTGTATGCTGTAGTTTTTTTGCAAATGCCTTTTTTTTTTTTTTTTTTTGTATCTGTTGTCATTGACAGGAGTAACAGCTGACAGGAAGAATATATGTCTGTTCACAATATAGAGAAAAGCAATAGTACTCTTTAGTCACTTCATAATAAGAGCTCATTCCAGTTAAAATGTAATTAAATCTGAGCAGGAACACAAGAAGAGTCCCTTATCACTGACTTCTGCAGTGGAGATGAGCTGCAGAGACATTCCATAAACGTTTCTGAATGAAATATACTTTATGTGGTCTTGGCTGAATCTGAGCATCAGAATCTCTCATATTTTTTTGGATATGACCCATAGGAAAGTCTGGTCCAAGAAGGCATTATAGCTGATACAAGAAAAATATGAACTAAACTTAGGTAACTTCTCAGAAGAAATTATCTTGGGAGGACGCATTCTTAGAAGTATCATAGTATCATAGTATTGTGCGAGTTGGAAGGGACCTTAGAGATCATCGAGTCCAACTCCCGGGATTTGAGCCCTCTGTGTAGCAGAGCCGCACTTCTACCCCTTGTGCCACGGGGGATTCGAACCCGGGCCCTCTGGTGTTGCAAGCGGCAATTCTACCACTGCGCCACCGGGGCATACGAAAGTAGAAAGCTACGTTAAAAAACAACAAACTCAGTCATTTCTCTCCTCAAACATTCCTTACTTATATATATATACACATATAAAATAGACTGTATGTGTATATATATATGTCTATATATACATATATGCAGTTATCTTTTTAACAATATTACTTTTTAACAGTATTATCAACACAGAAAGGTCAGACCTCTGTTGTTTTTGTTGTTGTTGTTTTTCCCTTGGGGAAGGAGATTGCCTAAATTAAATAGGTCTTGTTAAGGATCCAAAAAGATAAAATATATGTTTGTCTAACTGGAGAATTAATTACATAAGAAAATGAAGATAATAGCACTTCACAGAAGTTGAAAGTCCAATAGTTGATACAACATGTAAGCTAAATACAGCTCCAGCTCTCAGATCAAAGAAAAGATAGACCTAGTTATCAAGGTTTTTTTCAATGCTAATGGAGTAATTGATGCTTTCTGGGGGGGGGGGGGGGGAAAGGGGGCAAATTTTGCAGGGCTTCCTTTGTAGATGAGATAAGATGAGGTGAAGGTCTTGAGTTGATGAGAGCTTGTTAACCAGAGAAAATAGAAAAATTACTAAAACAAGAAAGAATGATTAACGTAAGAAGAAGTTTAGTTAAGTTTTAACATAGTAAGATTGAAAGGAATTGAAAATACTAAAGGAGAAATTCTGTACTTATGTCAAAGAGCAGGTGGTCTGTCCAAACCTAATTGGAAAAGAAGAGGAATTTGCTGTCTTGATGGGTGGGTGACACGTAACCATATCACAAGTATACCACCTGCAGAAGGAAGGTGGAAACAAAATGTGGTGGTCTACACATTTAATGAAAAGTCATGTGATTCCTAGGAACTCCTTTATGCATCTAAATGTGTAGCTCTATCTACACATTCTGAGTCTCACTCTACACTGTAGTCTCTTTTGATGTTGAAATCAACCAAAAGTAAAGAAATTAGACTTCAAAGTATGAACAAAATATTCTAATATTAAAATTGCTGATGCAGGTACTTGCAGCTTGGGCTATTATATTTATTGGTCAAATAAGAACTAATCTTTTATAGCAAGATCTGAATGATGTACAGTAGTGCCTTCAGGTAAGATGAACTTTCAAATGTTAAAGAAATATCTGCACACTGCACAGCAGTGTGATTGACAAGAAGGTACAACAGAGATCAATTGTTTCTTTTCTTGCCACTTTGTGTGTAACCATGTTAAATACTATATTAATTAATAAATTATTATTTATTATTATTTATTATTATTTATTAATTGATAAATTATTTTTAGTGAATTATGATTAAGTTGATTACTTCACTTTAAATTCATATAGATACCCCACCTCAATGAGCTTTGTTCAGGCACCTGTAGAGAGAGAATTCAACTGACAGGGATTAACCAGAGTTAGTTCTGGCCCAGGGTGCCACTCTTTGTTGTACCTACTTGTCAGTCACACTGCTGTGCATGTGGCAAATGAAAACACATCTTACAGACTCTCTGTTGATTTGCTTCCTATGGGTCTCATGCTGAATAGCCTTGTCATCCAAACTGAACAAGTGGGATCTTTTCATCACTGATGACCTCTCCCTGGTGGTCTATCTGTTCCTAGAAGTCTATTACAACCAGTATTTTATTAAAATAGATTAAGCCCTCTCCAACTTTACCCTACTGCTACCAAACAATAAATCTCCAGTCATAACTATTTTATTTCTGCTGTCCTCTGTGCTCTGCTAAATAAAAAACTTCATAAAATGCAAAGCTAATAAGATGGATGAAAACTCTCCTGGGGACTTCTGTGATCTGTCAGAATTCAGCATATGCAGAGGACTGATGATAAATATAAATCTGTAAAAGTGTTTGAAGAAGAAAAAGAGGTCTATTTATTTGGTAAAGTTTAGGAAATGTTAATGAATTTTGTTGCATGAGAGCATTATCTACCATGGCTGGTTAGAGCTCAGTATTGCACAACTAAGAGTGATTAATGAGTCTCAGATACACAATAATTGTTACGTTATGAATGTTCCTACAATCCATGTATGGATTTGATAATATTAAATCTATCTCAGTTTCTTATAAAACATATAAATACCTGAGCAGAGAGAGATCAAGCCCTCACAAAATTATCTAAATAAAAGCAATTTTTATTTGTAATCAATGACAATGAACTCACTGTTTTAACTGAAGGAATATTCTTAAACTTCACTACCAGTGTTTCATTTGGACACAACTTCTCTAATTCACTGTAAACCTAGGATTTTCTGCACCTGTAGGATAAAGGTTAGGTTCCTTAATAATTCATCAGTGGAAGTGGAAGCAGCTATCTACACTGCAATGCTGCAAGTGGATTTTTATTGTGTTTTTTTTTACCCCAGATCTACAGCCACCAATTACCATGAGTGATTAACCGAATAGTACTAAATACCAGCTGCTTTTAGATAGATACAACCGGAGAGCTTTAGATATCTGGCAAGGCCATGTTAGTTAAGTGGTACTGTAGTCATCGAATATTCATTCAGTAGATCTGTTTATATTGCTGGACTTTTGATATCTATGTTTTCTTTAAACAATTCATATATGCTATTGGAAATGTTCAGATTTATACTTAAAAAAAACCCAAAACTACTCACCCTTCTCCAACATGTTTAGACACCCTCAAAGCAATGCGATTTTACAATCCATCTGGTTTTGAAAGAAATGCTTAAACTGTGTTTTTCAGCTCATAGAGGAATGTGAGCATTGGTAAGGATATCATTTTTCTAGTTTAAGTGTAAAGCTTTTTCAGTTGCAGCTTGGTCTAGTTTTTAAATATTGTGCCTTTTCCCGTGCTCTCTTCCAGGTGCTTGTTAGTACTGCTAGAGTTGGAGAAGCCCTCATCCTTGGGATGCTGAACTGGCAGGAAGCATAATGCCTACTAATATTACCTCTGAGGCTGTAGTTTGTAATTTTTATGTTTGAATTAATTTACCAGAATAGGAGAAGGATCCAAGTCAAGTGGTAAATGTCAGTTGGAGAGCCAAGACAGCCTGGATCTCTTTAGAAACATGGCAGCATTTCCTGGCTTCAAGATACACTGGGAAATTTGAAGATATAGCACATATTAAAAGCTTGCTAAGATTTAAATGTATGCATTTCATCCTGCAGAAAGTGATCTATTCTGTGGTTAATGAAAGTCCATTGGTAGAGAATTGTAATCTGTTTGCTATAGAGTATTGCTTTTCACTCACATGACAGTCTCTCCCAACTACTGATTTCTAAGGTTAAGACTTGCAACTGCTTTTTTAGTGACAACTGTTATATCTTATACAAATAGCTTTTATATGCGTTTGACACCTTTAGCCTCAATCCATTGTGCTAATAAAGTGAAATTAACCATTATTTAACAGATTTGCTATGGATATCTCAAGATACTTTAAGTGAAAGCAAATCTATTAATCAGAACGGGGACTGAGTACTTTAAAAGAGAAAACATAAAGAGCAGCTAAGATCAGAAGAGCTTCAGTCTTTTATGCATTTTTTGCATGACATAGTCATAGCACAGTCACATTTTGTTACAGACTCCAAATGTGCTTCATCTTCACCTGTCTCTATGACCTAGAGACAATGGAAATCAGCACCTTGACCTCTGTATTTAAAATTCCTAACACATGCTGGAAAGAAACATTTTTATTGTCCTGCTTAATCAGCAATTGGGCAGAGAAATTGGGATACTGTAAGCATTATGAATAACAATTAATGTAACAGAAATATGTTTATTTTTATTTATATGTACATAAAAACCTAAGAAAACAGTATGTTTTCTATAAATTTTGCAGCTGAATTTTGATCTAGTTTATCCAGTCCTCTGAATTAATACATTGATTTAAATCATTATCCACTTGGGACAATGTAATGAAAATATACCACTAGTAAACTTACAGAAAGGAAAATATTACAAATTACAAACTGAACACAGCTGGGAAACATCCAAGTGAGAGCAATAATTTCAGTATTATGAGACCTTATGGTGGCCTTCGACTCCCTAAAGAAGGACTACAAGAAAGCTGAAGAGGGACTCTCGGGGACACTAGTAATAGGACAAGGGATAACGGTTTTAAATGAAAGAGAATAGATTTAGATTAGATATTAGGAAGAAATTCTTTACTGTGATAGTGGTGCAACACTGGCTCAGACTGTCCAGACAAGCTGTGGATGTCTTGGAGGTGTTCAAGGCCAGATTGGATGGGTTCCTCGGCAAAGAGATCTAGTGGAAGATATCCCTGCCTATGGCATTGTGGTGAAACTGGTTTTTAAGGTTCCTTCCACCTGAAACCATTCTGTGATTCTACAGTTCTGTGCAAGACAAGAGATTACAAAAAGCAATTCCAACATTAGAAAACTCTTCCTCACAAAGTCTTGCCTGAAATGGGTGGTAATAGTGATTGATATATCAAGCTGCAAACACCATAATTAATGTAAGTGACATATCTCAAGACTGCAGGGAATCAGCCTCTGATAAAGGTATTTTGTCCTGTAGGAGATGGTAACTGAGATGAGGGCTTTGAATGAATATGTTTCTCAAGGCATTCAGTATCACTGTGGTAAGTACAATTCCCTTGCCATACAGCCTTTCACATAACCTCTTTTATGCTTCCAATCATAGTCATCAGGAACTAGTAGTGGTACTGAAGAAAATATATCGTATTAATTCAGAAGCTCATTACCTAATATCTCACTATATATTTAAATGGGTTTGTGATCTCTAGCAACACAGCTTTGCTAATGTGAATATCTTTTCACATTTGTTTTGTAAATGGTTAAAGATAGTTTTAAAAAGAAAAAATATTATAGGCAGTGATGTTATTAATCTACTTGGATTAGTGTTCCTACAAAAGTATCATATCGAAAGCCAAGCTTTACTGCATACAGTACTTTTATTTTCTTTCCTGTAATATGTCCTTCTACTGAATGATAATGTATCTCAGATTGCCTCAGTAGGTGTATTCCAGCAAAATTAAATTGATATTCGAGAACCAAGGCTATCTGTATTCTTTCTCATCTTTTTTTGATAACCACTACTGTGACATAGGCTGAATAAGGACTGATTCTTTCCTAAGTATGTTACATAAAATGAATGTACACCTGAGGAAACACTGCTGGAAATTAATGTTTAAAAAAGGAAAAGAAAAACTTAATCAAGAGGAATAAATTACTCTCTCCGGTTCAAGGATACATAAAAATCTCAAATAACTGGACTTTTAAGCAGTATTTTGTATGCAGTGTTTCTTCTAAGTCCTGCCAGATAATGATTTTGAACCTTAGGTAGAAGTCCAATCTACCTGATTTTTTGTCTTTCCCTAGAAGCATAAATATCATAATACACATGGGTTGTTCTAAAAATAAGTCCTCCTATTTATTTCTGTGGAAACTACAACAGATACAAAAAGCATGATAACACTGCTTGGTAGAGCAAATTCTCAGCTACAAAACACAAATTTTCATCATATTCACCACAGTTAGCTATGTATTTTCACCAGTGGTGAACAAGAGCCTTCATACTATGCTTGTAACAATCTGTGCCAATGGAGATGAGTGTTGTGCATGGGCACCCAAAACTTGGCTTGTCTTTCACATCATTGTCACTACTGAAACACACCACCCACCACCTCACTGTGCTCGCACTCACTCTTTGGTCTTCAAAAGTGTTCAGCAAGAGTTAATAAATGTCAATTAGTCCAATTATTCCACATGGAGGAATGCATTTCCATACCTTTTCTTCATCCGCACTTCCATGTCAGGTACCACAGTGTCAGACTGACTCTCTGCTGTCATCTGTTGCACAGCAACAAAATATATCAGGTTATTGCTGAGGAAGTTTAACCTCAACTTCTAAACCATCAGTGTTAGCCTCTGACATCGTGGGCTGACATACTAAAATAGAAAACATTACTTTTGAAGTAGCCCTTGTATTATGTCTGTGGCTAGCCATTCATGTCAAGTATTGTAGAATCATAGAACCATAGAATGGCCTGGGTTGAAAAGGATGCTCATCTAATTTCAACCCTCCTGCTATATGTCATGGGTGCAGGTAGATTTTTGGTTAACCCATGACAGCAGGGTTGCCAACCACCAGACCAGGCTGCCCAGAGCCTGGTCTGGTGGTTGGCATGGTAGTATGAGTTGTTTATCCAGTAACTGCTTTCACATGCTGGGTCACAAAATTTGTAATCCAGCTCTTCAGTAAAATTCAGAGTTCCTCCTATTAATTTACCTTCTGTCCCATTAAACTTGTCATAAAAGTGACAGCCTAAACTTCAGTGTAGAAAGTGTCCTCCTCTTTCAAGTAGCTCGATGTCTCAAAATGTGTGTTTAAACCTTGGGTAAAGAGTAACTACAACTCCGAGGGCAAGAATCTGTTCTTCCATTGCATTACAAAAGCTGCACCATATTCTTCTGTTGCTTTTCTTTGGAAGTCAAAGAAGCAGACTAGATCTTCCACGTGAGTTTTCTGAATACTAAGGGATAGGACACTGGCTAACAAGAGTAGCATGGACCATGGATCATTGCATTGCATGGACTGAACTTATTCTGCTCCTTATAGCAAATACAGCACCCACTGGACTGCATTTAGGGGAGGATGGAGAATGAAAGGAGGATCTGGAACTGGCAGAAGGGAAACAGTGGCTTGGATCAGTCCTTTCCATGTTGTCTCCTGTGGTAGAGTTGCTCTTCACAGTTGAGTTGTGAAAAAATACATTTTTGGCTTTATTTCTTAAGTGTGAAGAAAAAAAAAAAAATAGCTGTTAAACCTGCTTTGTTGGTCCCTTTCTTTTTTATTCATTCATTTAATCCCACTGGAAGAAGGATGAGAGAGAAACAGCTGGGACCATGTATCCATTTCTACCCCGTGTTTTGGTATGGCAGATTTCAGATTTTGTGAGTGCTTTGGGCAATCACATGCTTAACCTCTGAATCCCAGAACAAAATCTGCAATGACTTTCAACTTTGGTTTTTGAAGGTGTGCTCAGGCTGACATTGAAGGTGCCCTCAGCTGGTTCATCCTACACAGGGAGAATAGAATAATACTGTGGAAGGAAGAGGGAGGCAAACTAGTGAATAGAAAAGAGGGAAGAAAAGATCTAAAACTAGTTCAACACGTCAGGGTTGAACAGATTTATAACATAAGTACACTGAATCTCTCCCAGCAACTCAGAGCTTTGTATTTGGCTCCACTCTCTCTAATGTTTACTTTAGAGAGATTGGATTATTTACTGTTTCCAAACAATTTGATGCTTAACATATATTTCAGTGAAGATAAACATGCCAGATCCAACTCTTTATTATTAGTAACTAATATGAATTCTGTAAATCTTATTCATGTTTACACCACAGCAATGAACAAATTATGACAACTGTGCCACAGGTTAACTAGCTTGTGTGCTCCAAATGACTGAGTACAGTAGGTTACAGATGCTGCTGGAGGTGACTTAAATTTCTCTTTTAATGTGAAGAAAAAAATTCTGTTTTCTGCCAACAGATATGACATTGGTTCACTGTATTTTTAATCTTGTTACCTGAAGGTGAATGTCTGGAAGAGGCAATGTTTGTTTTTTCTTCTTGTTGCAGAGACCAGTCACAGAGCTGCTTCATAATAATGCACAAAGAGTCTCTAAATCACTTACAGTAATCTTGCAAGCATTAAGAGCAGCAATTTTTTTCCATTGGTCTAACATTATGCTGTTTCCAGAAATTCTTAATACTGGAAATCAGAGGCCAGATGGAATCTAATGGCAGAACTGGCTCTGGTAGAACAGGGAAGCACTGAATTCCCACCTCTGCACTGGGTGAAATTGATTACCCGTAATCTGTTCATGCCAGGCACCACTGACACAAAACAACATTATAGGAAAATAGGAGCTGAGGGAAGGAAATCACTTCCCTGAAGTTGTATGAATCTTAATGAGCAGCTATATACTTAAAGTTAAGTCTATCTGGTGGGCATGGAAGTATCAAAGGCAACATTATCCTAACATAGTCTTCATTATTCTGTGAGAGGCTCCTGCTTGCTTGCAGCTAGGTAATGTGTCTGCTTGGATCTGAACTTCAGCAAGGAAACTTGAGTTTCTCTTGGGTAATCATGGAGGAGATATTATAGATGCTGTGATAATATGTGTACACTTGAGTGAGTTAAAAACTGCTGAATTACTATCTCTCCATTTTCAAACCATGCTATAGAACAGACTGTTGGAACTGAATGGAAAGAGCACTTCAGGGGGAAAAAGAGAGAGAGAGTGAGAGAGATTAGGATAATAATGATTGTGGAAATGAACCTGAATAGAAGAATCCTCAAGTAGCACACATTGAAAATAATGTCAGTGGCAATAAAACTAAGAGTACAAATGCCAGCAAGGAAAATGAGCAAAAAAGAAAGAGGTAAGACGGCAAGAGAGATGAAAAAACATGTGTGGAAATTGTTGCAAAATCATTGATTGGTAAATTAACTATCTACTGGACATCAGTTGTTATGGAAATTACTAATGAAATTATTGGTTTGTTTATGCATACTGAACTGAATTACAATCATGAAGACATTTTCACTTTGTGCAAGTGCAGAAATTCCCTTTCTTGTTAACTCCACAAAAATCAGCAAACATCCAAATCAAGTAAAAGAAAGTAAAAAAGTATTAATGATCTTCACTCAGAATGTTGTTTATATATCAGTGATTTTTTTTTCTTCCCCTCTGGGCAGAAATATAACCTATTCTAGATGTCACAGTTTTTCATATGTTCATGCTAATTGCGCTACATTCTGCACTGGAAAAAGTTGCTGGAAAACCTCATCCAAGATGCATTTCTAAGTAAGAAAGAATTAGAAAAGCTCTTTCTTTGAAAATTCCCCAAATCAGAAAGTAATCCGGATAACTTGAAAGATTTATGCAGAGATAATTTGCTCGTTGGCTTTTTTTTCCCTATAAATTCCTGCAATGATATAGTCTAGGGAAGTGGACTATAAACTAGAAGAAAGGACTGCCAGCAAAAGACAAGCGAATAATGCAAGAGGGAAAGACAGCATATCTTATTTTTTGCAGTCCTAAATTAATCTAAATACAGTTACTGAGATGTGAAATCACTCTGCTGGTGTCTGTCTTTACATCCCCCTGGTTTGGCTCATAGCCATCCCTGATAGTACTTTTCTGAAAGGACTTGTGTTTTTATTTAGTGTTTTTAAAGGATGTTTGTAAAGTGGTTTTCAGATTGTGAACGTGGGCTCCTAGGGGATGCTGAGAATTTGAATGGAAGATTTTTAGTAATAATACTAATAATAATATAAATAAACAATGTTCCAATGTTAAAACACTTAAAGAAATAATCAGGCTATACTTAAAAGGTAAAAGAACTAATGTTCTTTGGAGCTGGCTCCTTAGAAGATCAGCATCTGTACAGGAAAGCAGTAGAGAAGACCAAGTTAGACCGTGTTAGGTGAATATACCGTTTTATCACTCGAGAAACTTCTAAATAGAAAATAAAATTCCAAACTCTAGAAACACTATACTTAAGCATTATATTTATAAAGCAGCTCTCACATAAATAAGAGGACTGCTCCGAAACTAATGCCTTCCTTTTATTATGTTGACTCACAATATCAGAGGTGGATAGTGGTTGTATTACAGTAGAGGATGAACATCCCATTATGTGTTTGTTGTCATATGACAGATGGCAACAGAGGGGCAGTGCGACAAACCAGTATCTGATGTGGAAGTGAGTAGGAAGGAAAGGTGAGTAGTTAGAGTCCTCCACAACCCACTGTTGCAGTCACCACTGCTGAAATGTACCACCAGCTGCTTCACTGTGCTCACATTCACTCTTTGGTTTCCACAAACATTCACCAAGTGTTAGTGAATGTAAATAGGTGCCATTTTTTCCGTGTGGAGAAACTCAGCGACACAACTTTGCTTCATGATGATGGAAAGGTTCATCCTCACTGTCATAACACCAACTTCAACCTTTGATAACAGTAAAATAAGAAGCATTACATCCGGAGCAGCCCTCTTGTATATGAAGTTATTGCGAGAGCCGTATCTCTCCCATTTTATGCATTCAAGTTTGTGAAAGTTTCCAAAGTGTCTTTAGTGTGTTTTACTGAAATAGAAACTAAAGAATACACAGTCAGATTTCTAATTAACAACTTGAATAGCTAAACCTATTTAACCAGTGCTACTGGATGCCTGAGAACTTGCATGTAAGTTGCATAGAAAGATGGTGATCTAGTAACTGAAAAATACATAAATTTATCAATGAAAAGCACTGTGAAGACCATTCCCTGAGAATGTTAAAAGTGCTTTCAATTTAGAGATAATGAAGCTGCAAGCAGGAGATACTATCTGGAGGAATTAAGGTCCCACATTTTTAGAGTATAAATCCAGACAATGCCAGCCCCTAGGTTGTTTCAAGACTAAGACAAAATCAGTTTTTCAAGGAAAGTTCTACTGTTTGTTTTCTTTGTGTCAGTCTTTTGATTTTCTTGTTGGCAGATAAATCCTTTGGTCAGTAGTATTGACCCATGCATCACAGAGATGCATTAACAGTATACAGTACCTTCCAGCTCTTCAATCTGGGCACCAGTGAAGTCTGTGATATATAGTATTTAAAGGCAGACACAAAAAATTAAAGAAAGAGAGATGGCCAATCTTTCTTATGACTGAGATTTTATAGCTTCTATTTCATTTCTCTGCTTGACCTGTGATCTCTCTTTTAAATTTTCTATCTCTAGACCAAACAAAACCATAATTCATAAACTGTGTGAGAGACAGTGTCTTGACATCAGATACTTAAAAGTCCACTTACGTGTCTCATATCAGTTAAGATGGATTTTTAAATTATATTTATTAAAGTCCTAGACCATATTTTTAAATTAATCTATTTAAATATCCTACCAGATTCACATACAGTATGCAGTTACAGTATGCAAACATACAGTGGAGATTTTCATAAAGATTGACTTGTAGGATCTTAACAAACACTTCCTATTATGGTTTTTATTGTCTCTAACACAATTCCTGGATATTTTAATTAGGCATTCATGTTAAAGCTGAACAATTTCACTTCATTTTTATTTATTTATTTATTTTTGTGATGCTACTTTCTTCTAAAAGCCAGAAAGCCAGCCAGACTTCACAACATGTAAAAATTGCCAGCAAAATAAGAGATGCCAGATCGAAGACTAACATACTCAGACCTAAACATAGTCCCACACAGAGCAGAAGGCTGTAAGTTCCAGCATCTCTGTTGCTGGTATAATCATGATAGTGGGACTTCCCTTCCAAACCATAAGATTTGAAAAGACCTGTATTTGATTTTCAAACGTCTTTCAGAGCTTTAATTACAGTAGATATTCCTGGCATCTTTCAACATTATCATTAGGGCATTAACATTTTTCTTTGGTGCTCCAGTCCAGTATAACTCTGGATTCAACTGATCTGTTTTTCTTACCTTCCAGTTTTTTTGTTTAATTATGCAGGTTTGAGCAGAGCAGACCATCAAAACATCAACAGTTTCTTCCCTCCTCTCAACTGTGAACAAGCAAGATTCAGATTTCCTTCTGTCTTTTTTCTTTGTGAAACCTGTTTTGTTGTGCGTTTTTTTTTTTTTTTAATTATTATTATTTTTACCTCTTTTGAAAAATTCCTTTAGTGAACAAGCATAAGAACGATTCTATGAGCACCAGCTGTTATTAAGTTGGGTTTCTCAAGGCACTCATCTTTTAAAGTCTCTGTTTAGTAGCCCATATTGCAGGTTTCCCATATGCAAGTAACACAAATATGTAATCTCTTTTTTATCTGGTCACCCATTTTCACAAAACATATAAAATGTAGTGCATCAGAGATCTGCAGATTTGATAGGAACTGGATCTTGAATCCAGTTTGTAAGACAAAGCTAACATAGTGACTGTGCAAGCCTCTTGGGAAATACGTTCACAAATACAAACCTAAGTTGGCTTCAAGTCTAAGTTATTCTCACTTTTCAAGTACCAAAGTAAAATTAGCAGCAACATGCATATACATGTATACATAAAAGAAATTCTGCATATTGTTTTCCCTTACCTAGCACAGCTAGATCTTTGCAGCTCAATGTTATTTCATTTTGTATTAGATTAGCTGAACCCTCTGGAGCTTAATGTCAGTCAAAGGACCTCCACCTGGAAGCAGGAGGGGGTTCATAGCTCAGATACTGTGCTCACCTGGCTCACATCTGACTGGCTGGCATAGTTGCTGAAGAAATTGATTATTCTTTTTATTCTGTGAAAAGACTGTAGGTAACCTTAAGTTTGGGCTATTCTATTATTTTTAGCCTGGTTTCCTAAGAAAACAAATACCACAGTGACTTTCAGCACCCTGATAATGGCCTGCACAGTCCATCTCCAGTGTCGTGGTATTATTGGGACCTGGTTCTCTCAGTGGCTTGTACTAATCAACCACTACGAACATAAAGCTGGCTTTAACTCCCATTTTTATAACTTTACCCCCACTGTGCTCTGATTGCTTCAGCTTTTTGGCATAACTCAGCATGACCTGCCAGATGGCTTGTTCACAATGAGAATTTCCTCTATATCTGCAGTCAGCTTTTGAGATTTTTCCAAGAACCGTGTTTTAGTTCTGGATATTTCTGGGTCCTTCCTGTTCACTTTCTGTATTTTCAAAAGAAAAAAAAACACTGCTAAAATACACATCTATTCTTCATTATCCCCCTCTCACCCCTCCCAAACAAAATTCAATGCAATATTTTACATCATTCAGGTTACATAAGCAAATTTCACTGTGGTCTCTTTTGCAGTCAGTCAATAATTATTTCTTTCCAAAAGGCATTAGTAAATAAAAATTGTGAAAACTTTGATACATTTAAACTGGTTTCTTCAGACAAAATTAAATATTTTTGTGGTTTTTTTTGTTTGTTTGTTTTTCCTAGAAAATTTAAGAAATGCATATACTTTGTCAGAATTTCTGCCTGCATTTTCTTAGATCTCACTTCATGCTAAAGACATTCACATTTTATTTTGTTACACACTCCTTTCTTTTTTAGAAGAAAGCCATAATGAAATAATTGGTGGAAGAGAGGAACTGAAAATATAATTTATACTTAGGTTGAAATTCTGCAGCTCAAAAGCACTGTCTGAATTATCTCTATTTTAAATAATAATAATTAATCACACATCTAGTAAGCAAAAATTGATGCGGAAATTACTCTTTCAATAAAGTATTAATAATAGTGTCTGACAGTCATAAAGGAGACTCAAAATCACAGAAGTTGGAGTGAATTCTTAGTCTTTAACTACTGATGTGTTATTATATGATTCGAGATAATATTTATTCACATATGTTCATTTTTTACTTTATCAGGCTATCATGTTACTTAAAGGAACCTTTTCTATAGGGAGAAAATTAATATTCCTCTCGAAACTGAAAATGCATCTTACAGCTTACAAATTGCAACTATAGATATTTCATCAAAAAATGGTTGTTGCTTTGCCAATATTTTGCTTTATCCCTGAGGACATGAACAGATGTTATAAAGACTTTTAAATATAAACAGTGTGTTGCAGAGTCCACTGTACCCTTGTCCTAACTGCTGGGGTCTCATCCACTGGGTTTCTTGTTTCAAAAACATGCCTGGAGGCAGAAGTAAATAACATGAAACTTTCCTTGCTTCAGGAAGTCCTTTGGGAATGTAAATCTTTTGCTTGAGGAGCGATGAATGCTTTCAGTGTGGTAAGGGGTAATCTTTTCTCTTTTCTCTAATGCAGGTACAGAAACTACTTCTTGGCCATGTCTAGACCTGGTACATCCCCAACAGTACATCTAGGTTTTATCACATTTTGCAGGCTGTATATCAGTTTTCAATGGGAGAGCCAGTAAATGTTGGCTTTAGTAGTCTAAGCAGTCATAAATAACTGCAAAACTTTAAGATAATTGTCTGCTGTGGGTTTATTATTAATATTATTATTATTATTTGCTCTAAAGCCTTCATTTCAGAAACTCATTTATTAGAATAAAGAAAATCAACAGCTGAAAACAGTAAATATACCTAGAAGAAACACAGTTAGGAAACTGTTAGAAAGGTTAAAAAGGATAGTAGTGTTTCTTTTCCATACCTAAATATGCATTGCGAAGATTTGCTCCTTTCTCCTAACAAACAGCTATTCTCACCATTTGTATAGCTTGTGTACACCAATATCTAAATACATATGCACAATTCATTTACAATATTGATATTAAAGAAAAAAAGAGCCAATTTTGAAAATTCTGTGTTTTTTCTATACAACATGACACCAGTAAACAAGTTAATCATGTTAAATAAGATCTGGGGTGATGGGAAAGAGTTTGAACTGAAAAGGAGCATGCAAACATGGTTATGTCTGCTTAAATTTGGCAAACATATTTGCTTTTTCTGATCTAAAGAAACTACATACATTAAAATGTGATCCTTCACAGATGTACAGGAAGCAATTATACATATGGCTGCTCTCTGTGTGAATATCCATATTTACATGCACAAAAGAACAGTCATCTGCTAACAAGAATGCTTGTCATTTGTCATTAACCTGCCTAAAAAGCTTGTATACTTCTAGCATGAGAAACAAAACTGATCTTGTAAATTTGAGGAACCAGCTCTAGACGATTAAGAATAAATTTGGTTCAGAATTAGGTATGAGCCTGTCATGCTTGAACTCCAAACTAGGCAAAAGCTGGGTAGCCTATTTTCTGCAGCACTGACCTTGAAACAATATGTTCTGCTTCTCAGACTTAACAAGCTTCAAACATTAATCTTGACTCCAAGCTTGTTTGAAGGATACACAAGCTGACCTCCCATCTTCCCGCAAAAGACCTGGAAATGATGTCAGATTTTCTGGTCTAGACGTGGTTCTAACTGCTCTTTTTTGGGTATTTTTCATTTAATCTCATATAACATGAGACTTCTTTTGTGATCAGTATGCCAAATAAAATTCACCAACACATTAAGTAATAGCATCAGAGTAGCCACATGTCTTTGATATACACCCAAGATTATGTTTGTTCTCCTAATGGCAACATGACAGATCTCAATTGGCATACTGGGTTAATTTATAAAGGTGTCCTCCATTTGTCACATATACCTAGCAAGCTTATGGAAAGACTTGCGGACGTTATTAATCAGTCCAGTGTATGACCTTGATTTTATCTAGAACACTTCAATTTCTCTTACTCCAATATGCAAAGTATTCTAGATTAGATCATTTAATTTTCTAGCTCTGCACTGTATTGTCATTGCTTTCATATTTTGCATCACTAGAATGTTTAATAACTAAATAATATTTTTGCCTTTATTAATCAAAAGATTAAGTGTGATGAGATCAATAATGGACACTTAAAAACTTTCATTAGTGATCATTTTCCATATTAATAATTTTTTCTAACACAACTCTTCATTTTCTACAGTAGAGTTAATTAACACTGTGTCAAATGCATTTTTTTTTTTTTTCCCTGAGAAATATTCTTAATCTTTTCTTGTAGATAAAGAGAAGCCTTTTCTCCATTACTTGGAAATACTCATATGCACTATTGCATCTGGTTAACACTGTCCCAAGAGCAGCAACTGTATTTGCATGATCAGTGCTGGGAGGTGATGGTAATGATGGTGGTCTTAGTTAATGTTTGGATTACACATAAACATAATCAGTAAAAACAAAAACACTGCAAAAATTTTTCCAATCCATGTAAGAGTGTAAGGAATAGAGGCCATATGAGTGAACACTCTAAAAATGGCCTTATTCCAATTTTATTTTTGCAGTACTTCATAAATTTGAATCACGATGGTTAATTTGTTACCTGTGCAGTCACAAATGAGACAAGATTAAAAAAATATAGTTTTGGAAAAAAAATCAGTATTTTCCTATATCATTTATTCAAATATGACAGATCATACCCCGATTCCTTGCAAAAATTCACAAATCACTATTATTGCTCTTACAGTAATAAATCCCAAGAAAATGGCACTGGGAAAAAAAGAAAGAAAGAAAAAAGAAAAAGAGGCTTCGTTATAGCAAGAACAAGGGATAATAAAATTTCCCCTTGTACATCTGTTATTGTATTTTACCTTTAATCATGTCTCATATTATTCCTCTTCCTGGCTTCTCTCAAATTCAGAAAGACAAATCACCAGAGACCTAAATCGGAGGCCCTCTAATAGATTTTTCTTGTGCTGCTGTGAAAATATAGAGTTCAGCCATTTAAGAAAAATAACATGTTAATCTATTTTGCTGGCAAGTCCAACTACAGACCTAAACTTATGTTAGTGTTGAATATGTCACTCAGAATCTACATAGCTGATCTATTAATGTAATATACTGCCAGTTCAGGAGAGAAACATGGTAACTGACTCAGACACCAATCTGTATAGCATATAAATGCAAATGTTTTGCTCTTCCATCTTATACCAGCTCTAGTTGTTTTGCGATTTCATAAATGTAAGAAGATTCTTCTTATGGCTTAATCCTCTCTTGGACTTCGCTTCATTGACCTTTTCTATAAATTGATCATCTTTCACAGTAGTATGGCATTAATTATTATACCCCTTTCTGCCCTCTACATCCAGAAAACAAAACAGTATAGAAGCACTAATTACAGCTTTCTAATTAAGACTGAACTGAGGATTTAGCCTCATTGTTATGTATAAAAAAACCCAGCATGTGTGTTGCTGAGTGCTGAACTTTCTGATCATTTCTATGTAAATCCATTAATTTAGGAGTAAAATAATTAGAAATATTGCTTTTAAGACATTTAACACCTGCTGTACTTCTCCTCTTATCACAGTATCACAGGAGAGATTCTTCAGCATTTCCCTCTTATTAAGTCTCTCTGAAATCATATATAAACTCTTAAAAATCAAATATCTTTTGTCTCTCTCTTCTGTTCCACTTTCATTGTTGGCTTATTTTATCCAGTCAGCTGCACAATAAATGTCTTTACCACTGCTGCTGATATCACAGTGACATTCTTTCCCTCTTTCGAAGACCAGGGAGTGCTGTCTTCCCTGAAGGCCACTGAGCATCACCACTCTGGGGAATGACAGAAGACGGAAGGTTTTGGCAATCAAATTTGGGAAGCAGTTTCTCCAAGAGGTCAGTGCCGCCTGAGCTCTGCCTACAAAAGACACTTTATCCCATTATGAACAAAGGGCATTACTTACTGGAGGTAAGAAGAAGCAATATCTGACCACCAATGAAGACTGCTTAGATTCAGAAACTTGCTACACCTGAAACACACAACGGGAGGGCCGGAGCAGAGCATGAGGACCTATGGTCACTTCTGGGGAGTGCTACAAGAAGGGGATGGCAAGAAAACAGTGAAGCAATATACATCACAGAAGTATCATATCTTCATCTCCTTTAAGTCTTCAGATAGCAGCTTAAAGCACATCTGACCAAGGCACATTGGTCAGCAGGACAGGAACCTTCTCAGCAACTCAGTCACACTGTGCACAGAGATGGTGACCTGATCTGGGATGGGGACAGTGACTAGGGCTTGCTGCAAACCTAGGACCTCTGAGGACATGCTGGCTCCAGGTCTGGTGCAGGTGTTTCAGGGCCAGGGCACAGTTTTCCACCTCTTCAAGAGTGTAAAAGATTCTTCATCATATGGATGATTTTGCTCACCATGTACTTGAGCTGGTCTGATAAACCTCTACAGAGGTGAGAGCTGTATGAAAGCAGATGGTCAGTAGTTATCTGGGTGAGGAAAAAGCAAATAACCAAGGAAAGTTTTGAAGAAGAATCTCAAGGTATTTACTGCTATTGACAAAGACCTACTGGGAAGCTATATCTGCCAATCAAACTAATTGGATATAGCAGCAAATGATGTATTGAAGATGTATGAAAATAACCATCAATGTGACTGAAAAAAATGAAATGCCACAGAAATTTACAATAGCAATCTTATCTAGTGTATCAGCCTTCTGTCTGCCTAACCTGTGACAGAGAGCATCAATTATAAATTTTGGGCTCTACTGACAAGATGGAAATATCAACCACACGTAGTCTGCAGGTCCTATTTTGAATAAATGTAACTCCTGACGTAATTTTGGGTAAAAGCTGCAAAATTGTATATGTCAGAATTAGATTTGTAGCCGTTGCTTGTTCATGTCACAGAAAGTATATCACATGTAATTACATTAAAGTACTGCGTCAATGCTTCTTTTCTCAGTGGCTCAGAATTTTCTGTGTTTTCCTTTTACTGTTTTACCATATGACTGCATATTTGAATGTGTTCGGAGAAAAGGAATATGTTAGTATAACTATGAAACTAATTTTATTTTTTAAATGGTAATTATCAATTTTAATGTGGCAACCATTGCACTTTTTTTACACTGAGTTTCTTGTAGGGATTCATTAGAGCAACTCTAATCATTATGCTCCCTTTAATCAGAAAATGGAAATGAGAGATAACCTTGTCTCTCTTAGAGAAAAATTGTAGCTCAATGATTGTTGAAGTGTTAGTCTGAAACAAGTCGTTTGGTTAATTCTCTGTATACAAGCCAGTAGGCCTTATTTCTATGATCTGTGATTTCTCAGTAATAATTCTAGATCAGTACAGATTCTAACTCATTCTTACTGAGCTTCCAGCTCAATATTATTTTCAGTGTGCCTTATGTATTATGACTAATCTAGCTTTTAGTTCCTATTTTTCTCATCAGCATTGATTGATTTTTGACAACACAGGAAGAATTTTTAGAGTTTCACTTAAATAACTCTTTATAACTAAAAGTTCAAGCAAGTATTTCAGGAATATATTTGCTAGAAAAATTCCCAAGTCCCAATTCTTATTATATTAGTTTTATTTCTTTCTGTATTTGTTTATTTTTTTCAGTGTCTTTTCAAGTGCAGAAGAAACTTCCCAAATGAGTAGAGGTACGGTGAGCTGTTCAATGAACTGTCATTAAACAAATCATTTCTGAACAAAAACGTTTCTTGCTGGAGAAGACTTAAAATTGACTTTCATGTTTTTGCTTAGAACTTAACAGGTTTGTTTTCACTGAATTTAATAATTTTACAGAGGTTACATGCCAGTTCACCAATCAAAGTTGCAGGTGTTCTTATTATTTTTTAAAAATATTTTCCTTAGCAATATGTTCAAGAAACTATTATTTTATATATGTATCTTATATGTAACATGTTTCTTCATGGAAATGCAGTCACATATACTATCATGTAGTCTAAGCCAATAAATTCTGTATGAATACTATACGATATATATATACTATGCATGTTGTGTGCATATGTTTATATGCTGTAATAGACACATTCATGTATAATATATTTTATAGCTTATTTATATTATATACAGTATACACATACTGGTGTGTGATTGCTCCAAAAGTGATGCCTCCTACTTATTTCCATGGAAATGACAACAGCTACAAAGAGCACAGTAGTACTATCTAATAGAGTAACTTCTCAGTTACAAAACACTATTTTTCAGCATAGTCACCACCATTAACTATGCTCCAGTTCCCACTCTCCAATTTGGAATTTTATGTATGGCTTTGCACTCTTAAAGCAACAGCACCATAGATGATATGTACTAATTTTGACTAGGATAGTTTTCTATGTGATAGCTTGTATGGTGCCACGATTTTGATTTGTAATGAAAATAGTGTACTGGTATACACCAATGTTTTAGTTGCTGCTGAGCAATGCTTGCATGGAGCCAAGGGCTTTTTTTGCTTTTCATGCTTCGCAGCCAGTGGGGAGGCTAAAGGTACACAAGAAGCTAGGAGGGGCCAAAACCAGGATGGCTGACCCAAAGAGATCAAAATTTTATTTGATACCATATGACTATCAGCTCAGCAATTGAAACAGAAGGGAAAGAAGGGGCATTTAGTATGGCATTTGTTTTTTGCTATGACATTTGTTTTCCCAAGAAAACATTTATTGGGAAGTGGTTACAGCAGCAAGCCTGCTGGAGTTCAAGAAAAATTTGCACCATGCTCTGAGTGTAGTTTGATTTCTTAGTACTTCTGTATGGAAGCAAGAAATGGGCTTTATGTTTCTTATGGGTCTATTTCATCTCAAGATGTTCTGTTTATGTTCCTGATTATGTGTGATGAAGCCTTGCTTTCCTGGAAATCACCGAACAACTTTCTACTGATGGGAGGTAGTGAATCAATTATTGTGCACGCAGCTTTTGCTTTCTCTGTTAAACCATATTTTTCTCAGCCCACATTTTCTTACTTTTACCTCTCAGATTCTCTCCTCTTTCAAGCTGGGAAGGGAAGGAGCATGAGTGAGCTGCTATGCGGTGCTTAGGTGCCTACCAGTGTTAAACCACAACAACATAACATTGTGCAGGTGGTAATATATTTACTGATTAAAATATGTACATAGTATTTGAATGTCAAGATCTATATAGTCGTTGCTGATCATATCACTAACTGACAGCACATGAAATGCTATGAGGAAGAGAAAAAATAGTAAAGACCATAAGGGTGCTGTATCAACCGTAATGACACTCTAATGGCACTTGAATGGTGAGCTGTGATTGCCTGTGTCAGACCCACAGCTCAGTTAATGGATATGAAAACTGAAATATCAGAAGTGAATGCTTCAAGAAGATAATTCCAGACCATGGGCTACGTTGTCACCAAAATTACTGCCAGGTCAGCTGCTGCTGTGTAAGGTGTCAGGATAGTCAAATGTCAAAGGCAGACATAAATGAGCAGCTATTCTTGCAGTTGTCTCTGCTCTTTTGCTTCTCCACGTGCTCTGAAAGAATTTAAGAACATGTTCTACTCAACTTGGAATGAGTTCATCTAAATTTTTCTTGTCATGCATCAGACAATTTTTCCTTTTCATGAACGGTCAGATTTTGGAACTGCAATGAGATCAGAAAGAGAGATAGTAAACCACAGGCAAATGTGCTTTATATTTAGTGAGATGGATGGTCTCAATTACCATATCTTGTTTCTTGTTCAGTATATTTTCTACTTACCCTGTTAGACGCCTCGTATGTTTCTAGAGAGAAAATTTGAAAATTTTTATTTTTATTTTTTAAACCTTTATTTCAATAATGATCTTTAAAAGATTTTTTATTGGAAGAAAACCAATATGGTTCAAAAGCATTTTCCAAGGCAAGAACTGAAAAAAATATCAGTGAAGCAATTGATATGCTACTGTTACTGAAGTTTTAAGCATGGGTTCAGATTCTCCTTATTCAGTGGTCATACTACTTAAGACTTTGGCTAACATCTTGATGTAGCACAGTCTGATCATGTGAGAAAGTTTTGTTGTTTTCTTTTTTCTCTCTAGGCAGTCTGAAGTTTTTCATGGATTTGGAAACTAATTGAACAGTAACTTCACAACTAGTTTCAGGAAAGGAATTTCCAAGCTACATCTATCTGTAAGTGTCTGTATTTTATATAACATTGTCATTGCCAAAGAATTTTGACTAAGTCTAGCACACAACAAATTATGTTAGAACTATACTTATTCATATTAGTTTGTATGTCTTCAATTTCTGGATATGGCAAGGCTCTACTCCAATGAGAACTGAAGCTGATTTTGATTTTCAAGTACTCTGTGGTATCTTGGTTCTTCTAGTTATAACCTATTCATCATTGGCTGATTTAGGGAAAAAAAGAATGAATAACAAACAAACAAAAAAAACCTGAAATATTTTATATATTCATTTAAATATGTAAATTTTAAAAGATGTATAATTTTCTAATAGTAAGAAATATAATAATACTTCATTAGGTGATCTAGCTAGTTTATTATCAGAAAAAGAATTGTGCAATAGCCATTAAAGTCCTGTTTTAAGCAAATTGATTAAAATATTTGCAGTGTTCCTTCAGGAATCTTCATGCCTAATTTTTCAAGTCTTGAAATCTCTTTTATTATTTACATCAACAGGAGTTGAATGCTGTGGTATTTCCCAGTGTTCCTCATAGCTGCAGAAATGAAAATAACACCTCTTATACAATTTGCTTTGAAAATGAATGCACAAACTGAAATCAGAATTAAAGGAAAATACCAAACACAATGAGACTGATGAACATGGAAAAGGGAGAAATGAAAGAGGCAGTGAAAAGAAACAGTAAGTCATGTAAAGGAAGCTGTAAAAAGTCTCCTACAATTTAGATTAGGACAGTTCAGGAATTCTCCTATTCTTATTTGAGTTTCTGTGAATTTTACTGTCCCTTGCAGATAGATATGGGTATCTTCCTGAGATACAGTCCTTCAGGTAAAAAAATTAAGGAAATGGATATTCTGAGGCTTTTCCTTCTTTTTTTTTTTTTTTTTTTTTTTTTTGTTAATTAGTTATTAAGTTATGGTTCTGTCCTTCTCCACATTTGTGGTAACATGTTTTACATAACCCATCTTCATTTTGATTTAATTTAACAGAATAATTTGGAAGGACCAGAGCTCCAACCTGAGCTCTGCTCTATTATAGTTTAGTAGTATTCAATATTTCATAGCTTTTGCTTTTCAGAAGTTTTCTTCAGAGGATGAAGATGAGAGCTCAGGGAATCAAATAGAATATAGAAGCTCAGCTTTAAGCCAGTCAGAAAAATCCACTAACTATACTCACTGTAGTAATTATTTCTGAACATTGGAGGAATATTCATTATATGAATAAAATAATAACAAGAGGAAAAATCTGAGAAAATACTCATTATTACTGCTCTTATTACACAGTTAAACACAGAAGGTTTGGCTGGTTATGTGCAATTCAGAATCTGGAAAATACACTCTGAAGCCAAGTTAACTGTTTCTCAATTCTAAGCATTTTATTGATAATCAAATATGATATAGCTATCTGAACTCATTCTCTGAACTGAGAATATGAGGATTCTTTCAGGATCTGATAATTTTTTGCTTGTGACACCTGAAACCTGACTTTCCAGCAGATCTAGCAAATTTCAACTTTTCATCTCACTATTAGAGATATTTTTTTATGGCACTATGGAGTTACATGGTGAAGTAAGTTCTTCTCTATTTTACGCATACATGAAATGAGAAAGCTGCAACTTCTAGTCAATTAATGTTGGATGTAGCAGTGATACTTTAAAAAATTAGTTTAGCAGTTGCAAACAGTCACTTGAAAAACAGCATTTATGTGTCACAGTGTAGAAAGCTGTTGAGGCAACTGATCAGGACAGTGAAAAAATTACCTGTATTTAATCATAAAACATCAAATCCATACTCCAGTTTTGACTGATTGATATATTCTTTCCATAGACATCACACTGTAAATTCACTCGGTAATTCTAGATCTGACACTTTTTCATTACATAGTTGATCTTCAACTGTGTGTTTTGTAATTGCTCAGCCTTGAAAATGGAAGACACTGTGAGAGAGCAAATAAAAATAATCTAGGAAATTAAGGTTGCCTTGTGTGGCTTTATAATACACATAATAGAGAATTTCTATCTTCCAGATAGTCAACTAGACAGCTGACATTTCATTTAGAGGGAAAATTCCCAAAATACTACATTTGAAACATCATCTAAGGAAATTTGTGTGCCCCTGGTGGCGCAGTGGTATAAAGTGCTGCTTGCGGCACCGAAGGGCCCGGGTTCGAATCCCCCTTGTGGCGCAGGGGGTAGAAGTGCCGCTTCGCTACACAGAGGGCTTGAAACCCGGGAGTTGGACTCGATGATCTCTAAGGTCCCTTCCAACTCGCATGATACTATGATACTATGATGAAATTAGAAATTGGAAGTAGTTAAATGTACAATGGTTAACCAAATCTAAATATGACTCTTAGAGAGTCTGGAGTATATATTTCAGAAGAAGACCATATGGTAAGACTGGTGAAGGGCATTAGTTTCATGAACTTGCAGTCCTTTTGTGCTTCTTTCTGAGGTGAATTTGTACCCAAAACCTTGATCTGAATTTTCTTTCAAATTTAAGGTCACTGGCTGATAAAAGAGAATATTTTCCAGTTATAAAAACATCTAATATATGTTTTCCATATGTAGAAACCACATGATCTGTAATAGTTCTTGAGAATGAATGGATATCATATACCAAAGGATTATGCTTTATTATTTCTGTAAGTATTCTTTTTATTATCATAAATCATCCTTACCTATTTTCCTCAGAAAGTAAGTGAAATAAAATGAATATTAAGCCTCTTCAGTTACTAATGACAATAATATATTCAAATCAGGATCTCCATAAACACCACTGTCCAACTTAGAGATGCTGAAAATAATAATTTCTCCTGGGATATTTCTGAGTTGAAAGGAAAAAGTAATGGAGTTTGAAAAGAAGTGTCATAACACACTGGTAACTGTTATGAAGGATGCATCTTTCCAACAATAGTGCCTGGAGACTATACTTTATATACTCAAGCAGTAGCAGCTGCATGGATCAATGCAATATGGTGTTGCCTGAGAGCACCCAGTGTATCCATAAGAATCTAAAGAAACATTTGCAACCCTTTGGTTTGGAGTTTCTTGACATCTCAAACAAGACCATTGTCTCAGTGTTGTAGTTAACAGCTATAAAAGGTGATTTAACCAAAGAGTATCTATTATAGACCAATTAATCCCAGATATACCGTTCTCATCACACCTGGAGCTACTGACATGAACCATAAGGGAAAGCTTAGAGCCATAGTCCATCAGACTTATCTAAGTCTGTTATAATCTCTTTCTCTATCATTTTTCCTGTATGTTAGAATTAGCTTAGTTGGTATCTCTCTAGCCAAACTGCTTGAACACAATTTCATTGATTTGCTGAAGGTCAGTTTAATTATTGCTCAATTTATCTTTAAAACAAAATTCTAGCTTTGAATTCTTTGATTGATCTTGTGTTCTTGATTTTTTTCTTTCCCACTGGCTTTACCAAGTGAAATTTCTGAAAGTTATTTCACAGTTTATGAAGAGGCCAAAGCTAAGGAGTTGGATGCGTACTTGACAGGTGAGTTCAAATGCTTAATCTTCTTCTATCAGTGGTAAGCAGTTAGGCTCACAAGTGACTCAAGAGCACAGCAAAATAAGACTCTAAGCCAGGTGAATGGAACTGCTTATTGAAGTAGTTACTCAGATAGAAGAATAAGGATCAAACACTGTCCCATAATGAAGCATACCAGGATACCTTTCTGACTAGATAATAAGCTTTCAGAAGTGATTTATGCCTTTTCAATGGACTTCTTTATATTCTACTGCCTGGGATGATGTGTATGAGACATCTTTAATAAAAAAGAAAACGGAAGGATATGATCTCAGTTGCTTTTGATCACTCCTTAAAGGGCTCTGAAATACATATTCATAACGAGGCAGTTGTTAATTCATCTTGCAACTGTACAATGTCTATCTTTGCTCTTAAAAATAAGTAGAAATATGTATGTTGCAGTAGCTGGTATAATCAAGAACACCATGAAAACCAAGTTGATAGACATAAATTATCCATGCTTCAGTGAGTTTCCTTATATCTAATATTGACAAAACTCAGGACAGAAGCATGTTAGAAGAAAATCCAGATTAACAGCTAGAACTTTCTTCTTCATTTTTTCTGTCACCTTTTTACTTTCTGAAGTACATTTATTTTGAAACATTCTCAACCAAATAGTCTTTTTACTTTTTTGAGATGGACTCTGCTCCTACAATCATTTCTTTTTCTGTCTATGGTTCAAACCCTGATATTATTCTGTTTTAAAACTTTTCCCAATAATTGGGTTTTTCTTCCTCTTCCTCTTAATATACTGCTTTTTTCTTGTTCAACTAGTTATTATGCAATTACCCTTACTTTGCCTTCTTCTTCATTACTTACTTCATCATGAAATATATTGAACACATTGTTAGTATGCTTTCCTGAACTTGCTGATCTGGAGGTTTGCAAGTTTAATTTTCACAGTTTTTGCCTCCCCACCCCCAATTAACATTATTCACATAAGAGCTATTAATTCTCTCTTCTCTTTTTGCTGCCCTTGATTATTCTTCTGCCTTATCCAGATCTTCTCTTGAATAATTTTGCCAATATGGTTCATATGATCCTGCACTTGTTTGCTGTTCTTTGGTGGCTATAACCATAATTTCATTCTATCACTTGCCAGTAGTTTTTCAGTTTCTCTTCTCACAGGCAGGCTACAGTTTTACTTCTGGTGACCCAAATTTGATCTCCTGTCTTCAGTGCAATTAAATTACCTACAAGATGCTGATTATTTGGAGAGAAAAATGGCATCCACTTTATTTGTTTTCACTAAATCTTCAACGAGGACTTACATAGTTATACAATCTTTTATTTATTTATTTTTTCTTCTGAAATTTCAAGAAAAGGAGAAGAAGGAGTCTATGAAGAGGGGCCAGTTAACAGAAAATTTCAGGTAATAGTACTGCACTAGGTCTGGTTGGCATAGAGTTAATTTTCTTCCTAACAGCTTGTATGTTGCTGTATTTTAGATCTGTGATCAAAACAGTGTCGATACTACACCAGTATTTTAGCTGTTGCTAAACAGTTCTTGTATAATGCCAAAGACTCCTTTGTTTCTCACTCTGTTCCCTCAGGAAGTGGAAAAGAGGTTGGAAGGGGACATAGCAGGAACAGGTGACCTGAACTGACCAAAGATATAGTGTATAGCATCACATTTGGCAGTAAAACTGAGAGGGAGGTGGGGGGAGTTTTTCCAGTGTAGCAGTTGCCTGGAGACTGGCTGGGTATCAGTCTGCTGGTAGGCGGCAAGTAATTGCCTTTGCATCACTTCTTTTTTTATTTTTGTTTTGTTTGTGTTTTCGCTTTGACTTATTAAACTGACTTTGAGCTTTTTCTAACTTTTGGTCTTTTGATTGCTACCCCCAGCCAGGAGTGTACAAATAACTGGATGAGCAAAGGTCAACCCACCATGGTCTTTGTATGCACCAACGTAGGAGCATGGGGAGTTCAAGATAACAATAGATTTCATCATACTATACTAGACTGAATGTAATACTGTTATACTTGTTTAGCTGTTGCTTTGCAAGCTCGTGCTGTTGCTAGTTGCAATGTTGTTCATTCGTGATAGTGGTTTATTTGTTTTGTTTTCTGCTCTATGGTGTGCTCCCTATCTTGCTGTATGTAAAACCTAATGGCTTGTGAATGTCTGCTTTTGGATTTTTCACTTTGGATTTCTTGGGGTTTTTTGTTTGTTTGTTTCTTTTTGTTTTGTTGTGTTTTATTTTTCTTGTTTTTTTGCTGTGCCCTGGAAGAGCTGTGATGACAGCACTGGCCTTCAGCCTAATCTGGTATTTGGTCCCTGCCTTGTTACTGTCCCAGTACTCCAGAAATCATCCTGTGGAGACAATTAGCAATTAGACTTTTCTTCTCTTTTTCTCCAGGAGCCACACTGTGGGGGAAATTAAGAATTACATCCTCCCTTTCTCCAGGAATGTTTTCTGCCTTGTTACAGTAGCTATTCAGTTTCTTCAACATCACCCCAAGATGCTCGCATTGGTGTGCACCATGAATTTGATTTCGACATTTCCCAAGGTTAACTCCCTTTTTGGGGTTCCCAAAAGTGATGCTCCTTTAGGCAGCTAAGTCACGAGTGACAAAATGTGTAGCAGACTTTGAGCACATATCCAGAAATAGTCAGCCTTGTTGGCATGGAGTTAAACTTCTTCATAGCAGCCTATGTGTTGCTATGTTTTAAATTTGTGATAAAAACAGTGCAGATAACAGACCAGCATTCTGGCTGTTGGTGAACAATGCTTGCACAGCATCAAGGCCTCCTCTAGGTGGGGGAATTTTCCCCAAGTAACTGTTGATAAGAGACTCCACCGCAATTAGAAACATCTGAAAACCAAAATCTAGAAGTAAAGATGTTGGCTAGTGCCTTTATAACAATGTTGCCGTGCACAATTATAATTCAAACCCAACCCTGCCCAGGTACTAGCGGAACCCCCGCTAGGGCCAAAAAGACCACCGTGACTCATCAAGAAAGGTAGCAAAATGGCGTTTATTAGGAGTAATCAACACCTTATATACCTTAATTACTTCGTCTACGCCCCCTAGGATGCACGTTTGAAATGCGCGCCCAAAGTACATCATAAGATAGGGGACGGAAGAGGCTGGGTTACTATCAATGTCACATACCGAAAAAGCCCCGCTACCGCCTATATGCTTGTACTACAAGGTTCAGCCTCGTTAGCATCTACAACAAACAAGGTGTCATTATCACGTGTCATGATGTAGCAGTGGTTTTATTTTATATCCATGTACTTCATCCCAGATTTTACTGTGTTGATCTTTGAACAATCTGGGACCAAACTCAAACATTAGTTTTGCTTTTAGATTACTACATAAATAAATTTTGTCATACATAAAGTAACAATTTCCTAGTAAACTAACATTATAACATATCTTTTTGGTTCAGTGAGGTGTCACAGAATTCAGCATATTGTCCATATTATACACAATCTCCCAGCCATGCCAATCCAAAGTACACATATTGAAACTCATCAGAGACAACGCCATAAGAAATGTGATAAATGTATTTTTAAAGCAATTAGAAGTTTTTTTCTTAAGAAATAACAATGTTTTGACTGAGATTCAATCAGTGAGATGCAACATTTTTCTTATTTTCCTGATAGAGCTTCTTTAAATCGGTAAAATTTAATTTTACAACTTTTAATTGCCTGAAATTGTATTTTCTATGAGAAGACATTACCAATGAAAAACTAAGGAAATCTTTATTTGGATCTTTGACCAGGATCACAAACTTTAATCTTTCAGATAATCAAACAGTTCATATTTTAGATATGAAAAAGGCTCATGTTGTTAAATTAAGTGACACTTATTTTCAATGATACTTCACACCCCTGTATCATTTTTTCTATGTAAACATTTTTCTTTTTAGATTGGAATAGTTTTGGAATAGTCACATTCACTAATTAAAACCACTTCATATTAGGTGATGCCATTGCTTATGTAATAAAATTTTTATGTCAGAACAAAACTGTTAGCAAATACCTTATTACAGAATTCCCACTTCTGCGATGGCTGTTAGGCAAACCAAAATTTCACAGGGTTCCATTAGTTTTTGTGGACAGAATACAGAAGCTTTTGCAATACTCTTGTATCTTGTGTTTCTGCACGTACAGTAAGAGTGAACAATAAAACAGGAGAGTGTTTCTTTCTTGTTCTCATTTTGCCTCTAATCTGTATTTGAATTCATTGGGGTACTCTTTGATCAGTTGCTTGTGCTTTTTATAATAATAGCATCTGGGCTTCTTTGATCTCGCCAAATTATTTTTATTCTTCATAGTACTCTTTAAAGATATAATTAAAAAACAGAAGCAGACTAAATCCATTAAAAAGTGTTATCCTCAAACAATAATAGTGAGTTACTCATGACTTCCTCTTTGTTATTCACTGATAGGGTTTTATATAAGATTTCTTACCTCATCTCGTGAAGAAAGGTAGCTTTGTTTTCTTCATTTAACAAATTCATAAGCATTTCCAAAATATTGCTGCTTCCAAGTTCCCTTTTGTAGAAACTTTGTATTTTAAAGAGTAGTGTTGCTCTCACAAGCTAGAATCCTCTTTTCAGAATCATTAATCTCTGTTTAACAAGTAAGTAACCATAAGTTTGCTATTTGGAAATCCATGAAGATCCCTTTTAACCTGGAACAGGACAGCCATAGAAAATGGGGATTAGCGTATCATGCTTGAAGGTTGCTGATGGAAGAACAACAGCAGTAATTAAGGTGCTGCTGCTAATATATCCTGAACTGTAATACTGGCAGATTTGGCACATTTGCACTGCTTATCCTCTGAATTCCTACTGCAGACAGGGACTGCATGTTGACACTGGGGGCATAATCTGTAACCAAAGAGAACATTTTCTCTTTGAAAGAACATCTTGAATTTTATAGGCAAAACAGAGTTATTTTCAGATTTGCTCCATAGAGAGAATGTGTAGTTATTCATCTGACTTATACTTTCAGAAGATTCAGAAATATATTTTACACTCACTGTCATTCTCTTACAGTTTCCTGCCTACATGATATATACACATAACTTCTATACAATTTGTGTTTTCATTTGCTCTTGCTAAATAATGTCTGCTACAATTTTCTTCCTCTCTTTGGCAATGACGGACTTCATAGCTAAGAGGGAAATTAGCAGCAGCTGCAAGATTACTTAAAACTATGTGGAAGCCAAATTTTTTCTCAACTTAGTGGCAAGAACATTTTCTTTCTTAATGCTCTTTCATTATTCTGCTAACATAGTTTGAAATACTTCCTCCTCTTAAACAGTTTAATCTTGGCTTGCTCAGCATCCTAGCATGCAAAAAAAGATGTTCTTAACTACTTTTTCCAAAACTTACAGGAAAAGTAAATTGAAAAGCAGTCTTGAGGCTTGAAAAAGAAAGCAGTCTTGAGTCACTTGAAAGGAAGGAAGGAAGGAAGGAAGGAAGGAAGGAAGGAAGGAAGGAAGGAAGGAAGGAAGGAAGGAAGGAAGGAAGGAAGGAAGGAAGGAAGGAAGGAAGGAAGGAAGGAAGGAAGGAAAAGGAAAAAAGGACAACTCCCAGCTCCCAAAGCTTACATGATTTGAAATTCTGATTTCCAAAAATACAGAATGTATTTGTTTGTTTTTTTAACGTGCTTCTGAAACTGTAGTTCCTTCAAACTCAACAAAGTATCAGAGCATTCCTGAGCAATTCCAATTACTTATTAAAAAAAGAAATATAACAATTATTAAGAAAACTGTTGTTCTTATTTATCTGCAGAATTTAGAAAGTGGCCAGTGACACAAAGAAGGAAACCTTAACTAGAATTCAGGAGAAAACTAAGCCATGTCTGAAAGCTGAAAATACACCCGCTGCAAGAATCTGGAATGTACTAGACGCTGATGGTGTTTTTTCTGTATCATTATTTCCATTTTGCCCCTTCTAGAACAGTTTTTTAATTGTCACAGGATTTGTACAAACAGTAAGAGAACCTGAACAAGTTAAATATTTTCTCAATCAAATTGATAACAAACACAATAGAAAACATGATTTTGGTAAGTTCATAGAGCAGCAGACTATCTTCTCCAGCTGCTTTACAACTGCCCTGCTTTTTCTTGGCATCACATATCATTATTTTGTTTAAGCATATATTTAATATCATTTATTTAATTATTTATTCATTAAGATAACTGTGCCATCATCAGTATATATTTTTTTGGAAGAAGCATTACCATTTCCTAATCTGGCAAGACATAGTACAATTTGGTTTGTAAGAAGCAATTGCAAGTTCATTTACTTTATTCTTCCTAACTGTAAAATGGATGAAAAGAGGAAAGATCAGTGGCTGTGGTTTTATCCAAGACAACAAAATAAAATATCCTTGGCAGTTATCCTTGTAAGAAGAAAACAGTTTCTATTTTAGCACATCTCCAGCAAACAAAAATGTTTATGTCTTCAGCCATAGCATAAATTCAAGCAAAGGATTTCTCAACCAGTGTTTTGAACATTGAACATTAGTAGTACCCTAGTAGGTACAATAAATGAAGGAAGATTTGGTGGCAAGACATAAATAGCAACATCACAACACATCTTGGGATTTCTATGTTTGGTCTATGTCTGAAATATGTAATTCCTATGTTGCTGTGAGCCAAACTAGTACTTTTTGAGTAACAAACCTATCTGGCTTGTAGTGTACATGTTGCACTTGAATTCAAGTCCACCTTCTCACACCTTTTCATCATGCAACACTTTTCCCAAGCTGACATAATGATAGTGTTTGGATCTTCCCATACACATCCATCATTACCTTTTCCAGAATTCAGAAATGGCATTTGGTGCAGCCTGCTGATTTCTTGTTCTTTGACATCAGCAGTAAAAAAAAAAAAAAAGAAACATCAACATTGGCAAGAATTGTGAAGTAATTATTTTCCTGCAAAATTAAATTAAATTTTGTTTTTCATTTTGTATTTGCAATTTGTTTGCTGCCATTTTCTCCACTGACAGATGAGTGTAGATACTTTTTTCACTACCCAGTTTGCTACCTTTAATTTTAGATCATGTTGGTTAGTAAAAAAGAGAGTTAATGAAATTTTTTAGAAATTAATAAACATTTAGCATAAAATTATGGTGTGAACAGCAGATTTTCTTATAGTCAGTATAGCTCCTTCACCCAGTCTGGCTCTGGCAGTCCACAAAAATGCGATTTGTCTCTCATAAGCTACAAACTATATATTATGGTAAGGCACATTCATTTTCAATCAAGCATGCAGCAATTAAGGCTTAGGCACAAGAAGCCAGGTTTCAGAGTCATGTCAGCAGGATAATTTAATTAGGAATGGAGCATAAATTAAAACCAAGGCACCTAAAAACCAAAACTTCAGTACATACTAAAAGCAGTAAACTGATGTTTCCTCTTATACTAAAGTACCCTATTCTCCCTTGGTGCCTGATATCATTATTGGTGCACAGATGGTGAGAGCAAGTAGTGTTCACATTTACTCTGTTCATTCACAAGAGTGTAAGTTTAGAAAATGGTGTTAGTCTAAGCATTGCAGCTTCATTTATTTTCTTTTTCCTCTCCTCCCTCCCCCCCTCCCCGCACCATTCTTCTTTAGCAGGCTAAATAAATCTGGATTTGCAGTTATTAAAAAGTTCCATGTACTGTTTAATGAAGGAAAGTGCATGATGCCTGGTTAGCAGACATTACAGTCTCTTACAGAACAAGGTAATAAAAATTACAAACCTTAAAAAAACATGCAGTTTACTCAGAGATTCCTAAAGCTCTCTGGAGTCACTGCAGCTATTGTGCAGGCATGTTATTACAGGGTTATTAGATGTGATCTGTACTTGATCATCTCAGATTACTCTTCTCTGACATGTTGAGTTTGATAAAAACATTTGATAACTCACTGATTTCACAGATGCTAAGAGCTACAAAAGAATCTTGCTGTCCAATTTAACAATAGGAGTGCAGTATTTTTTTTAATCAGTCATTTAGGAGATTGGTAAGTGATACATCAATAAATATTGCAGGTGATATTAAATGGTAGATGTAAGAAGACAAGCCAAAAGTAACAGAACTTTACTACATCTTCTTTTCCTAAAAGAAACTAAAAGAAACTAGAAGAGTAGCTAAATAGTCAAATATTACCCTACAATAACAATGACAAAAGGTCTCTAAGAAAGGCTTTTGAACTTGCATTTAGCATACCTGTACTTTAAACCTGGTATAAGTTAAGAGCCACATTACCAAAACAATGACACTTAGAAAGATTGTCTGAAGTGCATAATACTAACAAAAGGCATTCTTTGTATACAAATTTGAAATGGAAATTAATTGCAGGCACGTGTATTTGAAACCCTCATTGCAATAATCTTTTTCTATATCTATATTGTAGTAGATAGCAGGCAAAATTTCAGTCCATATTACATTCTGATAAACTTAATCCTTACTTTGCTTGTGTTGATGCATGTGCTTATTTAGATATCCCAATCAGCTTTTTCTTCTTCTGCCTACTCCATATTTTCATCACCTGCAAACTGATAAGATATTATTTAGGAAGCACTAGCTTAGATTTGAATTCAATTAATCTATTTCTACACTAAATACAAAGACTTTGACAACAGTTATTTCTTCTGTCTTCCCCTTCAGAATTTTTACTTTTTATTTTTTCCAAAATGAATAATGTGATTTGTTTATCGGAGCTTGCCTGCTTTTACCTATCTGATTTTTCTTATTGTATGCTGTCTGATTTTCATATTTGCTATTCTTGTTATTTACATTGTTTTACAATTTATGAAGACTTCGTAAGGATTTCCTAATCAAAAAGTGAAAAAAATGACAAAACGCAAGTAATGAGGCCTGATTTCTCATTTAGACATTGCTCTCAGTCATGCCATCTACCTTCTTTTGGATGTGCAATTTACCACACTGTCAACAAAATGAAATCCAGTCCTGGGCATAGGCTAGTTGGCAGCAGGAACGTCACGATGCACATTTCATCTGGAATTAGAATACATTTTCCTATTCCATTGTTTCTCCAGTATTTGGATAACAATAATTATTCATCTGTAAAGAGAAAGATATGTGGGCAGTCTTGTCCAGTACCACATACCCATTGGGCACCAGTAAGAGCAGCTGATCTGGGATAACTGAGCAAAGAAAGCAAACTATCACACTTTCCTAGCCTACTCTCCCAGTTTACAGCATGCACCTGAGCTAGCTGTGATATCTTTCTGACAACCTCTCTTCTGAGAATTCTTTTCAAAGGTGCTTTTCATATACAAATCTTGATATTTGTAACATCCTCAGCAAGGTGTTCCACAATTTGCTTATTTACAATGCATGAAATTTCTTTTGTCTTTAGTAAATCATCAACATCACTCAGTTTACTTCTCCATTTTCAGTATTAAAAAACCAGTTTGCTTTAAATATGCAACAAATTCCTAACTGCTTTCTTTCCAGCCAATGCTATTTTTATGAGTGTCTTTCATATCTCTGATTTGTATACTTCTTCCCTATGAAGCTATTGATCCAACTTTTTAGACCTTCTGTACACATCTTCTGATTCTACTGTCTGTAGTTTCATGTATACCAGATGTGGGTTTTTGCAACAGCTTAGTATTTTTGTTTGTTTACTCAGACCTTTTTTAAAAATCTTGGATGTTCTTTAGAGTGCTGAAAAATGAATGTAGGCCAAATGTAAATCTGCATTTTACTTGCAGCATGTGTAAAGTTTGGATAGTAGGAAACATTTCTTCTCAGAAAGAGCAGTGAGGCAGTGGCACAGGCTGCCCAGGGTGTAGTCATCGCCTCTGGAGGTGTTTGAGAATCGTGTGGATGTGGCACTGAGGGACATGGGCAGTGGACATGTTCCGATGGGCTGCTGGTTGGACAAGGTGGTCCTGGAGATTTTTTCCAGACATAATGAATCTATGTTTTTATGACAGTAAAGCATAACTTAATTTTTATTATATAACAATATATAATAAAATACATATTTTAGGAAATGTCATTTTGAATTCCAGGCAAAAACAACAAGTGCTGACTACTTTCTTGTTTCCCTTTTCTTAACTTAGAAAATATCCACTTAACTTAGCTACTTCCATCTTTTGTACTATTAATATATTCTGAAAATAAAACAGCAAACCCGCAAAGTGCAGAGAGAGTTAAGAAGTAGATAATGTAGACATTTTTTACAAGATTCAGATTTACCTGTATTACTTTCCACAGCAGCTCTGTTTGGGCAAATATGCATAAATACGTGTAAAGAAATTCGCTGCAGCAGAAATATTGACTCAGACATTATACACTATATTTTAGGAACACTATCAGCACCACATTTGCCATTATTTCCCACATTCTTCTGTACTGGGCATTCAATTCATTTGGAAGCTAAAGAAAGAGGATCTGACAAACTATAGTTGCAAATTTTACCCAGTTTCTCAAAAAGGAAACCATGGGATCATGGAAAGCTTCACACGTTTTCTTTCAGATGCACCAGGCTATGTAGCAAGAATGCAGCTTTCTTGTTCAAATAACCCTGAGGATCTGTGGTTTTGATAAATACAAGTTTTGTTCTGTGCTGTCTGTGTCTTGTGTCCTTCCTTCCTCAATCTCACGAGTGGCTGAAAAAAAAGGTGTCACCGAAGCCCCCTAATTACAATGCCAGGACCACACAAAATTTGTACTTCAAAAATAACAAGGCTTACATAAAAACATTAACAGCACAAAATTAAAGAATATTGGAAACAGTGAGCATTGCAAAGTCTCAGTAAAGGTAAACAACAGATGCACTTAAACAACTTTGCATATGCACAAAAATTGGAAGACAGATAGTTATGTAGTTAACAGCAAAAACAATCCCTGTCCTAGTGATAATGTTGCTCCAAAATTAAACCTTTGAGGAAAAAGCTGTCTTCTTGAAAATAATATAGATTACTGTTAGTTGCATTGTTCTACTGTTGTTCACTCTTACTGTACCAGAATGTTGCTCTGGGGAACTTCCCATCTCTCCTGGAAACCCAGAGCAATACAATTCTTTGCAAAGTCATACCTTAGCAGTGTTGGACTTGAGAGAACTAAAGCTGCAACAAGAAAACTTTGAGAAAAAGTGAAAAAGTGTCTTTTTTTTTTTTTTTTTTTTTTCCTTTACTTTGCTTTCGGGTAAAAGGAACATAAATTTCAAATCAACTCTGCAGTACAACATCACATATAACCAAAGAAAAACAAGGAATTTCTTAATGTTATGTCACTGAACAGAAAATGAAGTCAGTAGATGTTGGGTATATTTTTGAATTTAAAATGAATACAGACTAGATGGGTTTTGTTTTTCAATTCTGAAATAAATGAAGTGAATCAAACTTTGTCATGTTTTAAGAGTTTACCACAAAGTGAACTTGGATGTTGAGGAACTTTACCATGAGATTAGCTTTTGAACAACTGCCTTGGCATAGTTCTAACAGGAACTGTTCAGCTGCAGTTATTGCTGTTGTAGAAAAGCAAGTGGAGCTCATGGAAACTGTGGTGATTACAAATCCTATGGCACTTATTCAAAGTATCAAACCATTAACTTTGGAGACTCATTCAAATTCCCATTTAGGTGGCTGTCATTAGTTCAATTTTGACCAGTTTCTGTTCTAGCTGGCTGTCATATTCCTCTTTTAACTGTCATAAAGACTAGCAGGATCATTTTTGTTGTGATTCAGTCCTTGGTCAGGTATTTCATACATTAAACTTGCAATCACCATTGGAACATCTTTTGGTAGGAAAAGTTTGGTCAGAATTTCCGAGTTCTTCCCTGTTTAGAATTCCTGTTTCCACATTTCCTGAGAGATTATGCTCTGAAAAGGTGAACTTTGAACACTTACAGCCTTGCTGCTGCTTCCTGGTCCTCAAACCCTGCTCTGGTACTTCATGTGCCTGCAGAACAGCAATGCAGCCTCCTTCTGTTCCTGAGAGCAGCTGATGAGGGGGGAAGGACACACTCTTCAGCGTCTAACATGATGGCTTCCCATATATCCCATGACTTGATACAGCTGCCATCTTTTATCAGATACAGGTTTGGCATCTGACCGGCTGCACCCTAGCACGAAGAGTATGTGCAGTCTCCATAGGGCTGTATAGTATCTCCCTGTCAGTGTGCTGCATGCCTGCCACTGCTGCAGCACTAAACCAGCTCAGCACAGGGTGTGCTTACAGTGTCAGTTACAAGTTAAAGATAAGCATCCCAGGCATTCAAGCAAATAAACCCCACCCAGCTACTACTGTGTCAGCCACTACTGAACATAGATAAGTGCTCCCTTTTCCCGGTCTGCCCTTTCCTGAGTTTCCAGCTCATCTAGCAGTTACAGGAGCTGTAGAAACTGAAGAGGATACAGTCTTGTCCTGCACATTGACTCACACAAGTATTTGGGAACTTCTAAAAGTGAGATTAACAGTTACAATATAACAAAGGGAAATGGTTCCAGGCTTGAAGAGGGTAGATTTAAGTTGGATATAAGGAAAAAGTCTTTTGAAGTGAGAGTGGTGAGGCACTGAAACAAGTTGCCCAGAGAGGTGTTGGATGCCCCCCTATCCCTTGAGACTTTGAAGACAAGACTGGATCAGGCCGCAGGCAACCTGATCTAGCCGTGGATGTCCCAGTTATTTGCAGGGAGTTGGATTAGGCGACCTTTACAGGTCCCTTACAACTCTAAGGATTCTATGATTCTGTGAATTAAAAAACAGTCTCACCACATGACAAAAGTTTACTGTTTATGTTTTATTCATACACACACAGTCTCTGGGCTATTATAGTCTTGAATACAAAAAGTGCGGCTAGTTGTTTTTCATGTTTTAAGTACTGCTGACTTCTGCTACCATCTCAAGGAAACAGTTTCTTTATTTTGTTGAAATATAAGAAGCTGGAGGAATTTTCTATCCTAGAAAAAAGTGCAATACTGAGCATATTGCTTTGGGATAGCCTTCAAGTTACTGCAGATTTACTTCAACCTGAGAGTGCCAATATACATGTGTCTCATTGCAGAATCTTGAGAAAAGACAAAATTGTCGGTGCTGTACCTCGGTATTTTTCAGAGACAGACACCTGCTTTGGACAATCAGTTAAAAATTGAGATTTATATAAGAAAACAATTAAATTTTCTCCTCAAAGTAGCAAGAAGATCATCTCTCTTTTGCCTCAAGACAGTACTGTTTTTTTCCAAGAGGTGTCTTCCATCAGCAGCCGCTTTATGTGGTTATAGAAGAGCCTTACTTTTCTGTTTTACACTGAAATAGGGAGCTATGTGTCAAAACACATATGATATTCAGTTTCTAGTAATGAAATCGAGATCCACGTTTCCCCAGAAGCTGTATCCCTGATTGTTATTCTCAGATTTTTAAATATTATTCCACATAGAACATATAAAATGTCAAAGGTGTGGAGAGGACACATTCGCTAACTAGAGCTAAAATAACATTAGCTTGATTCTGTCTGGGCTATTTTTTAGAACACCAGTTACTATTATCTTTCTAAAGGTTTATGAAGGTTTTATTTAAATGAGTAATTCTAGGTCTCTTGATGTGTTTAGGTGAATATATAATATCTTTTTGTAAGAAATATTTTATCAAATGCAAGCAATTATGTTTAATGGAGAAGAAAGTGAATCAACTGTAATAGTCTGCAAAACAGAGGAAATGAGTCCACCTAATCTCATCTGCACTCTAATCCCTTAACCAAACCTCAAGTATCCTCTGCTCAGTGGTAATGTATGCCATTACCTGAAGGATACAGTTCCACTTCTGACCAGCCCCAACACAAACAAGCACCTTGGCTCCAGGAAGGAGAACACTGAAGTGTAACCCAGTGACAGAAATATGATCCTGCACAAGGAACAAGAGGGTGTGGGATCTTCCTGAACCAGCTCAGGGGAAAGAGACTGCAGAAGTATTTGGACACAACCTGATCTGGGGTGTCAGTAGAACATTTGGGAGGGCTCCCCAGGTCAGGGCAGGATCCACCTTGTGCGTTTACATCAGATTGCAGAAGACACTGTTTTAAATTCTCTTTGATGGCCAAGAGAAAACTAGAACCAGATCTGGATTCCTCCCATCATTTGGGAATATGTAACTTTTCCTTTCTTTCTTTCTTTTTTTTTTTTTTTTTTCACAGATGTTATCGGGTATAAAGGGGATGGGAATATCACTACATCCTTTGGAAGTGGCATGGCTAGAAGTCTGTACGACAGAAAATATCTTTTGATAAATGCCACATTAAAAACTCTACCATATGGCTGATGGAAGGGCAAAGCAGGTTATTTTTGGAATCTCTAGCAGTTAGGCTGTGCAGGTCTCTAGCTGTGCTCCACACCCTACAGAACCAGATGATGAATATCAGGGATATAAGACATGCATGCTATTTTTTAATTCCTCTAACTGAAACATAATGTGGGGAAATTGCTTTGGGAGCAATCGTTTACATGAATTACATGTATTTGTAAAACTAGGTGTTATATTATTTAAACACAGATACCTGTAGATTAAATATATTAAGAAATAATCTTTCTGCAATGCTGCAACTCTCTATAGTGTATTTTTGGATACTGCTTTGGCAATTAAAAACTTTATGAGCAGTTCATTACAGAATAGTAAAAATGTGTTAAAATCCATTAGCCCAGATTGAATATATGCATGAAATGGTTCTTTGGTATGATAATTAAACTCACTTCACTTTTTTACCCTTCTTTTAGAAAGAAATTATTCCACTGGAAAGACAAAATAAATTGAGTAAATTGTGAATAAAGTTCAGAATAAATGAAAACAGTTATTTTAAACCAATTCATGCAAGCTTTTTATTTATGCAGAAACTTACTCCTAGTAAAAATACACTGCCATTCCCCACTCTTAGGTTAAAATCCAAGCAATATAGTAGATGCAAGTTGGATAAACTTGCATGACCAAAGAAGAATCTGGTAAGAAGCTACTGTAAATGATTATTCTGTAAAAGGCTCTAATTTGTGCAATAAGAAATCTACATGATGGAATTCAATGACTTCTATGTAGTTCATCTATTTCACTGATGATTTCATGCACATTTTATATGTGAACTTCTTTTTCTCTAGCTTATGAACAGTCCGGTACACAGATAAAAAAGTGTTCTACAGTGATTGATAAGGTACAGTGCATTGATTCCTAACAGAAACATGGAAATACAAACCTAAAAGAAAGGGAAGGTCACTATGATGAACACATTATTTGCACTCCAAATGTTTGAAAAATATCTTCAGATTTTAATGAGTAGCCACGGTCTTGTTAGAATCAATGCCAATTGATGAATATATTTTAACTAAAAGATACATAAAATTAAGCTATGAAAGCCAATTACGAAATCTTAAATGTCAACTGCTTTGTTTTCCTTGGAGCATGTGATTGTGTGTAGCACACTTGAAATTATGTTGACAAATTCCTTTGGAAATCTTTTCCAGCAACCTTCAAAGCCATATTTATTTATTTATTTATTTTTTTATATGTTACATAGCCATTAAAATGAAAATTAGAGAGTCAAAGGGCAAACTAATCTATCATGGAAATTTGGTATGTGATATCTTAAACCAAATGAGTACAGACCAACAGTGCTATAAATATGTTATTGCTAAGGTCAGCCATAATTGATATGAAATCCAGGTGAATAAAGGCAGAGTGGCCTTTCCACCTACTATGGGCATAGATAGCTTTTCTTTTTAAAGTAGAACTAGTTAACCATGTAATTTTGGTTTCATTCCTAGGCTGCTCTCTGTTTCCATTTTAATTCTGAAGGACTTCACACATTTACCATACACATCAATGTTAGCCTTCCTTCTCAGTGTTTCAGAAAGGCTTCTTCCTTCCCTGTCACTACATCTTTCCTAGTTGAGGCAATGTGTCTCTAGGTACAAGCTGCACCTTCTGGCAGAGCTCAGGAACCCATCAGTCTGCATACGATAAACAAAAATGTGTGGAGATCTGCCACCTCAGGTCTAGCTGTCCTGTATCTTTCTATGATGTCAAACATCTGGAAACAGAGTTCACAGCTTTTATTTTCTGATAGGTTTTAACTGACAGAACCTGTTACTCCTCGATGGACTACACAATATGCTTAGTACTGGGTAGTGAAAGTTAGAACAGTTAAAACAGTTGGTGGCAATACTGGAATATTACAAAGTTTATGCCACCTGGGTCCCACAGATGCTCACACAGGAACAGAAAGAACAGTCTGCAAGTTGTTTAAGACTTATTAAACCAATACAAGACTGAAGGTGACGGTTTCCTGCATCATATAATTACCGGTGACAAGATATGTTATGTTGTCACAACTATGAACCAGAGTCAAAACGGCAGACCATGGAGTGGCAACATGGATTCTCCATTGAAGAAAATGTTCAAAAACACAGTCCTCAACTAGCAAAGTAATATGTAATGTCTTTTGGGATAGGGAAAGGATGATTATCCTGGATTTCCTGGAACTTGGATAAACCATCAATTCTGATCACTACACCAAAGCTCAAGGCTCGAACTTCCAGAGTCAGGCCAGAGAAGAAGACAACTTTTCTCTTACAACATAATAATGCCGGGGACCATACCTGTTTCAGTAGTATGGGAGCAAATTTCCAGACTTGGCTGGACTATCCACATCACACCCACTGTATAGCCAGGCAGGGTTCGATGCTTCTGACTTCCAGCTGTTCAGGCCGATGAAAGATGGACTGTAGGGTCAACATTTTCCTAACAATGATGCCATCATAACAGCTGTGAAACAGTAGGACATCTCTGCTGGTTCAAGTCTTTACAAATGAGGCATGTAGGCTCTTGTTCATCGCTGGTGAAAATTCATAGCTAATGATGATGACTAGGCTGAAAAATAGAGATTTGTAGAGAGTTTTCTCTATCAAATAATCTTACTGTGTTCTTTGCATCTGTCATAGTTATCATGGAAATACATAGGAGGCATTACTTTTAGAGCAAAAGATATGCTTTGTCACTGAAACCAACCAGTCGCATAGAAAAATAAATAGGCTAGAACTCAACCTGAACTGCTTACAGTCCCATTTCTCTTGGTTGTCAAATGGACTTGTCTATCCTTTCTCACATCAGTGCCCTATATTTATCATTGCCACGTGACAAAGACTTAATGAAATTGCTTTGTTTTGCATAAATATATCAAGCCAAAACTTGCACCTGAAATTTGTTTAAATCTTCTATAACTGTATGGAATGTGTAAGATTAAAAATCTTCAAAAGAAAGAAGCTTCATTTCAAAAGAGTCATAAATCCTCACTTGTTGCACAAAATGTAAGAAATATGCATATCACTTTTTTTTTTTTTTTTTTTTTTTTTTTTTTACGAAATCACACCTATTTTCATTTTAAAGGGCAGAATCAGCCTGCTAAGTTCTGAAAGTTATAGTAACTGGAACAATAATATGCTTAGGAAGAACTGCTTGCATTAATCATATTGGAAGCAAGATGCCAGAAGTGTTTTGCAGTTCTGTGAATATGAGTCTAAACTTTTCATTATTAAGAATATGTATTATTAATCTCCAATTGGTTAGAAGATTGCCCATAAATCAATATTTGTTAATCACGAGAATTTGCTAAATACACAGGACAAGGAATTCATTAGTTATTTAAATTTGTTCTGCTTATTCTTTGCTATCAGAGCTATAAGTTTGCTCATTTATGTCATTTTCCTTTTTTTGTTGATACATTTGTCAAATATATAAGTCATACTTTTCTAGTAAGATCCTCTGCTGGCTAAACATCAGACTAAGATTGAATTTAGAAAGATTACCTTTTGATTTTCAACCTTCTGACAGAGAGCACTGGGGATCCCTGGAGTTTTTGAAAGGTAACTTAAGAGAATAGAAGCTGTTTTTGTTTGTTTGTTTGTTTGTTTGTTTGTTGGTCAATTAAATTTACAATCAGAAAATTGCCAGGAATACATATTTTTTTCCTTATATTTTTAAGAGGAAGAAAACTTATGATCAGAGTATAATATGGCTACTTAACCCATGACTAAGAGATTACTTAATTTAGTTCATGAAAATATTCAAATAACCAGTTATAGATTTCTTTCACTTAACTGTTACATTTCCCCTCATTGATGGATGAGGTATATTTGAACTTGTTTTAGAAATTTAAAGAGTCTTCTGCATAATGAATATGCTTAAAATACACTTTCAAAAGACTCTCATTTCCTGAAATGAAAAATTGCTTCTTTTCGAACCTTCCCTTTTCTATTGTGCCTGAACATGATGCTTACTATCATTTCCCAACATAAGCTGGCAACTTTTATTTGTTCCTTTACAAAAGCAGTCAGTCATGTAGATCATGGCAATGAAAAGTACTTCAGTAAGTCAGCACTATTAAGTGTTCTGAAAAGTTTTCATTAATGGTATGTTTATTATACTGTATGAACAAAAGAAAAGCATACAAGGAGCACCAAAGCACAGTTAATCTGCCAAAGGAAAAGTATTACACGGAAGAATGAATTCTACAGCAGTTACCTGACACACTTTTCTAAGGTTTTAGCAAAAATAAAATTAATCAAATATTCCTAAAGAAAATAATTTTAACACTAGTAAGAATGGATTGAAATTCTAGAGATTACTGGTCATTTGTTTTTACACCTATGTTTACTGATAGGTTGACAGAAGGATGACTTAGCTAAGTATTAATTTAGTAAACTTTTTCTGTAAAAGAAAAAATATCACTTTGAAGTACCTCGTAGCTTACATTCATAAGAGTATCACTTTGAATAGCTAATGAAAGGAGGCAGCTGTAGAGATGCACACCAATGGCCTATCTCAAAACACACAGACAAAATCATGGCCTAACCAAGGAGGGAAGGAAAGCACTGAGTTGAAGAGAAGATGCCTCCACAGGAATATGCCCTAGCTATGTAGGAGAGCTCTTAAAAGCAGAATTCAATTAAATAGGGCACTCAAGAAATCTTGAACTTCAATAAGCAGACTGCACTGGACCAACATTTACAATCAAAATTTTAAGTACAGAGAGAAAGCACTGAATACACAATATTGGGAAAACTGTCCTGCAACAGACTAGAAATCCTTAATTACGAATGTATCCTTTGCATTCCTGTAAAGACTTAATCTGCTTTACATGCATTTAAAAGCCATGAAAATTCAGACAGCATGAATGTTTTTGTGTGCACCTTTTTCTTCAGACTTCAGATCTATTCACTCAAGACTTCTGCTTGAGAAGAGCTGCTTATCAGGTAGACTAAATATTACTTCCGACTGTTATCTTTGAAAGAAGACTTAATTGTCTTCACATGCTGTCAATCTGATGACCCACTCTAATATGACCACCAAAAATAAAATAAAATAAAATAAAATAAAAATAAAAAGATCATATTTACCATCTTTTAAAGAAAAATGAAACTACCATGTCTCACATTTTTATTTTCTTAAATGGATTTTCAATAGCACTAGACATTTAAATGCAGTAATAATCTTCAAACAATTGTAAAGCTCAGCAATATTTCCCATAATGTCAAACATAAACTTGCTGAAAGTTTTTTCTTCTTCCTCCCACTCCCTTTTATGTTTCAAAATCAGTCTTCCATCAGGTTATTGAGAACAATTAAGTGGTGGACTTTAACAGCCACATCTTATACAAAATTAGTCTTTTTGGCTTCTGCTACACGCAGCAGAATGGACATGTGTGAACATCGTGTTCTGCAGTATGAAGTGCCATGGCAGATTAAGATTACCAACATAAAAATTTCATGTAAGCAGTTGTTTTAGGAGCCATCAAAATAATGCAGGCAGATAAGGAAACCAGTCTGTTAATCCCCACTACTCTTCTTGTAGCGTAGTTTGTAAATTTGTCTTTTTCACTTATTCCTCCCCTCAGTAGCCATGGTCGTAGTGTAGAAGGAATGCCAAAGTCATGGCATTGTTTTCTACTATGAAACAGTTGGTTCTACAGAATGATCCACACTTTTGTTGAAGTAACACAAGTTGTCAGTTCACTAGACATAGATATGTTTTATTTCTTCTTAAAACAAACAAACAAACAAAAAAAGCAAGCTAGTGCAATGCTAAAATCAACTTCTTAAAGCAGCCTTTTCACCTTAAAGAAGTTCAATATAACTAAGTTTGGTGGGGTTAAAAATGTGGCTTCTGCCAGCAGTCCAGGCAAAAGACAGTCACAGGTAAACTTGTGGTTGTTACTGCCCAGAAGTGTGGCTGCTGTTGTTCCTTACAATAGTGACTCCTTACTTAGAAATAGAATGAAAGCCTGTATATATGTTTTGCTTTTTTTTTTGTTTGTTTTGTTTTGTTTTTTTCTTTTCATGTGTCTTGATATTCTGATTTTAGCTGTTGTTTCATTTCAGTCCTCCAGCATCCTGAACATGCGTTAAAATTGTCCTTGTATTTTCTGTTTTCTGGACCTGTGTTTTCTTCCAGACTGTTATAATTTCTTACAGAGATCCCACACTTCTTCTGTCTTTTCAGCAGTGGGAGTTTGAATCTCTTTCCTTTTAGTCGGTATATGTGCTGATTTGAAATGCATCATGTATCATCTGTCCTCAGCATTTCTTGAAGTAGTTCCAGGACACCAATAACACAGTAGCAGCAGCAAGTAATTTATCATCACAGAAAGATGCTGAGAAATAGGGAGAAGTGCAATAAGAGAAAATAGTATTTTCAGAAGTTTCAGGCTTAGGACAGAGAGGGAATAATTAATTAAGCTAAATACATGAAATTCTGCTTAAATGGCTCATAGTTGAATTGATCTATTCATTACCAATTTGAGAAAAGCTCATGATCTTGCTGACTTTATGCTGCTCATGAAACTTGCTTTAGACACTATTCGACCCCCTGAAAGTATTTGGTCTGCCTTAAATATTTCTGGACCCTTAGCGAACAAAGTTGAACCACAAGTTTTATTTTCTTAAAGTGTTCAATAGTAACCTTTGAACAGATAGAAATAATTAAAACAACAAAACCAAATCTCATTCTTACATCAAGTAAAATTCACTATGTCAGTTCTGTACAACATGGTGAAACTTCATCCTTTCATCTTGCAGAAATTACTACTGCCAGAATGCACTCTTTGATGAGAGCAAGGGATCATTTGGGAAATAAAACTCTTTACCTTTCATAAAGTTTGCTACTTGCTTTCAAAAGAAAAAGAAGTCAAATTAGTCAAAATACAGATTTTGAAAAGAAGTAGCACGCAAGTCACATTTGCAAACTATGTTAAAGCAAACATTGATTTACCTCTTACAAGTAAATCAAATGATGTAATTCTACTCACATATCACTGTATGTTACCCAAAATCTAAACTGTGCATGTTCAAACTGTTGTCCTGCCTGTTCCACCTTGAGTGAAGAGGAATTATTTTTGGCCGCATATAAAATATACAGGTAATTAATATTAGTAACAAAATATGTTTTACAAATATATTTAAAACAACAACAACAACAACAACAACAACAACATAAAAAGAGTGTATCAAAACCATAAAGCTAGTGGTACATTTGACCTTGTTTTTGAGAAATCAACACATAGCCTTGTTCAATGGCAATGGCTGCAATTCTCAGTGAGTTCTCAAAGTGTTGATCAGAGATTTTTGATGTAGTTTTACTCTTCCTTGTACTTAATCCCTGAAAACAGCTGTTCACAAATGCATGTACTGTCAAAAGGTGGTGACATGAATGAGAAGTGACTGTGAAGCAAGGGCTGTTCCTCTCTGGTAAGAGAGACATTACAGAACTCTGGTAAAGAGACATGATCAATATTTTGAGTTGCATATCTGATTACAACTCTGTACGTTCTGTTTGAACACTGGCAGGCAATTTATTTATGTTGGCCAAAAAATGGAGCTGACAATTTACCAGCAGACTTGAAACCTATTCTCAAATTCTTGTATCCAAACAGAAAGCACAGACGCATACTTTTCATTGTTCACAGAATGGTGTTTAGCCAACATATCTATAGCATCAGCACTTTCATCTATTCCCAAACCATGAATTTTGAAATTAGCAGCTTTATTCTACAAATTACTTATGATAGATTTTCATATTTCTTCAATTTACCTGCTTCGTTATAGTCTGGTGAGACAAAATGATTTTAGAATCCTTTTTTTCTATCAGGACAAATTTTATCTGCCACGCTTTCCATACCTTGCTAAACAAGCTCTCTGTCAGTAAACGATTTTGATTGTTTGTTTTTTTTGTTTGATTTTGCAGTCAGATTTGTACATAACTAGCTTTTGTGATGCAGTCTGAGTTGTAACTTAAAAAAAAAAAATTGTGATGGCAGACTTTTATCAGTTCCACTATTTTATCATTACAAAACATTTCTTAATGTGCGTTGAATTTGGCAGCATGTTTTTTGCATATACTATCTTTTCAAATCGTAATCTTTGAAAACTGACATTGTTTCCTTACAAAGTAAGCATAGTGCATATTATTTGTCTTGACAAAAGTTTACTCATCTGTCAATTTTTCACTGAACACTCTTCCATCATCCACAGTTATTCTATTTGTGTATTCAGTTTTCTTTTGAGAGAACATCATGTAGGTTGGAATATTATTATTGGCAATCACCAAGTAGAACAGGTTCATGGAACACTGAATATGAGCGGGTTCTGATTCAACTAAGTGTGTGTGGCAGGCATGAGGTGGAATTAGCACTGCACTGAGCACACCAATACTTGGTTGCTGCTAAGCAATTGGTGTGCACACAGGGCTGGACCTGGGCCACTGGGTGAGGCAAAGCATGGAGTGGCAGTCGTGTGTTCTGGGTCAGATCATGAGTAGCCCGTGAGCAGTGGGTTGGACATGCCTGACCTAAATCCTTTAAATTTCACTGTCCTATTACATAAGTAGACTTGAGGTCATACAGACTGAAGTACATATCAGGCCAGCAGAAAAAAAAAAAAAGCAGTAGAGATAAATATTCATGAAGCCTGCAAGATTCTTGAAATAAGGAATCCTTTATTTTAGAATGCATTATTCCCCCCTCCAAATACCCAGTTACAGAGCTGCTCTCAAACCTCGAATCAATTTTTATAACAAAAGTGAAGACACAGAAAAAAGAATTTAAAGTAAGCAGTCAATAAAAGATATGAAGCAACCTTGAAGTGAAATAAAAAGCCAGAAGAATGTTAGAACTTCAAAACAAAACTAGGTCTCCTCTTCAATGTGAAAAAGGATATTTGATCCTTTCTACATCCTTGAAGTACCCAGGCTGAAAGTAGTGCTTTGCAATATAATGCTTCATCAGTTCAAAGCACTGTGTAAACATTAGCTAATGAAGTCTCCTTGTATATCTGCAAGGCTAGCTCTATTCCTCTTATATGGCAGGAGGGAAATGGAGACACATTTTCTTGTCCAAGGGCACATTTGAAGACATATACTGTGCCAAACAATTATTTTCTAGTCTATGATTGTTTCCTTTACCTAGTAAGTTTTAGTCTACTTGAAGTAGTACACTAAAATGAGTAAGATAAATAGTAGATGAAAACTAGTAGACTAAACATAGTAAGAATGCCTTGACTGTCAACAGTCTGACAGCAGCAGCAATAAAACAAAAACAAAAACAAAAACAAACAAACAAAAAAAACCTCTTTCCCCACTAAAAACTTTGTTATTAAAAGTATTGCAAAAGGCATAATCTAACAGCAGAACTAAAATCATACTTCTTCTTTTTCTTCTTATATTTTGATCTGTTACAAGTTACTACTTTGTTATTACATTAAAAATAAAAAAGGTTAGGGTCATATATCAATTGCACTATTTCTATAGTTAAACTTCAATCGTGCAAATGTTCTGCATTACTATGCAAAACAAGGTGCTTTGCTTGATAGTACATGAAGAAATCAATTACAGACAGTCAAGGGACTAAATATATTAGACTAAGTTGAGTTGATCTCATAGAGTCTGAATCAAGGTGTGGAACTGGAGGGATAAATATTTCTGATAGAAGTTACAAACTCTGCAGTACTGCCATGCAGAGTATATCCCAGTTCTGCAAAGTTTCTGCACAGAATTCACTGAACTTGACTTTTGTGGCATACCGACACTCCAGGGAAGTGGGCCTGAATAATAAGTTTCCTTTGGAGAATTTTGACAGCTCAGTAACCTAAGGCACGGTTAATCCTGGGAAAGACTACAAAAATTATTTCCTTCTTTCTTAATCTCTGTTATATGAATATTTCACTTGATCAAATATTATCATATTGAAAAGAACTGCTGTGTGTGCTGTATTTGTGGTATAGAAATATAGTCATGTGCCTCATGGCCTCAGCCTTTATTAGACAAATATATAGATATTTTTTACCTATGAGAGCATAGGTTAATTTCTCATATGAAAACATGACAATGATAGCTTTTTTCATTTCTCCACCGAGTTAGTTTTGTGGGAAAAGTTTTCTCTAATGACAGTTCACATGATTATCTGTGATGAATCACCAGTTGCCGTCACCACTCCTGTCACTGCTTTCTGGAGAAAGAGCAAGAACTCAACAAAAGTGTCAATAAAACCACTCCTTGCACCCTTGAATTATCTTGCAAGTGCCAGGGTTGAGGTACCTGAGTGCATAAACACAGCTGCCATCAGCAGACAGATATGTAGAGCACCATTCAGCTTGTAATTTTCTTGAGTTACAAAAGCTTCTCCAAAAATAATGCCTCCTAATTTATGATGTTGGCCCATAATGTCAGAGGCAGATGGTGATAGTGTGGCAGTAGAGACTGAACCCTCTCACCAATATACGACTACATTTTGCTGCCAGGTGACAGATGGCAGCAGAGGGGCAGCCTGACACAACGGTGTCTGACATGAAAGGATGGCACCTATTGATGTTTATTGACACTTGCTGAACATTGATGGAGACCAACCAGAGGATGTGAGCACAGCAAGGCAGTGGGTGATGCATTTCAGCAGTGGAGACAGCAAGAATGGGAAATCTCCACTAGTGCAGATTCTTACTAACATAACATGCAGGCTTTTGTTCATTGCTGGCAAAAACACATAGCTAATCATGGTGACTGTGTTAAAAGGAAAGTGTTTTGTGGCTGAGAATTTGTTTTATCAAATAGTGTTATTGTGCAATTTGTATCTGTTGTAGTTTCTATGGAAATAAATAGAAGGCATTACTTGCAGAGCAAGCTGTGTATATCCAGGCCTAATGCACATAAATACACTGCAATGAAAACAACAATTCAGTGTTAACAGATAACTCACAGTGATATTGACTGAGGTACTCTGGATCATGTTAGATTCAAAAATTCACCATTTTAAAACCAGTAGAGATACTAAATCTAGGGGGCTTTTTAAAAGAAACATCATTAAAAGGTAATAGGAGGCTGGAGATTGAAACCTGAGAGAAAAAAGGAAATGGAATTTCGACATAAAGGATAGTCAAGAGAAAAGAAAGTGGAATGAAAATTAAAAAGAATTATAAAACATTCAGCCTTTTTTCAGGACTCATTGAAGCTGCTGCATATAAAACGTGCAATGTAGGTCAGAATTTTTGAACAAAGAAAATTGTTATTTTCATCTTAGTGCACTTTAATTTGCTTTGTTTCATTTTCCTTGCATTTCATAGAGATTTATTTTTTTTTAAGTGGAATTGTTGAGAGTTGCCATAGCACACCTAGATAAACGTTACCTGTGACATTTACTTTTAAACATATTTATAAATATTTAAATAGATTTAAAAATGCTGTAAATCTTTAAAACAGGGAGAAACTGAGTTTGGGGAGGAAGAGAAAAGGCCTGCTACAGTGAACTAAAACATAAAACTTATAAATGCAGTTTTTTATGCAGGAATAATGAAGATGAAACCTGGTGCTGGGGAAAAAAATTCAGCATCATTCCCATGCAACACAGCAGGCTGGGGACAAAGTGACTGGATAGCTGCATGGAGAAAGAAGATCTGGGGGCATTAGTTGACAGCGGGCTGAACGTGAGCCAGCAGTCAGCCTAATTGGCCAAGAAGTCCAATGGCATCCTGGCTTGTAGAAGAAACACTGCACCCAGAAGGAGCAGGGAGGTGATTATCCCCCTGTAGTCAGTTCTGGTGAGGCTGTACCTTGAATGCCATGTTCAGTTTTGGTCCCCTCACTTAAGGAAAGATTCTGAAGCCCTGAAGCATATCCAGTAAAGGGCAACGAAGCTGGCGAGGAGTCTGGAGCACAAGTCATTTGGGAAACGACTGAGAGAACTGGGATTATTTAGTCTGGAGAAAACTCAAAGGTGACCTTATTATTCTCTACAACCACTTGAAAGAATGTTGTGGCAAGGTGGGGCTGGACTCTTTCACAGGTTAACAGTGTAGGAAGAGAGGGAATGGCCTCAAGTTGTGCCTGGGGAGGTTCAGTTTGGATATTATGAAAAATTTCTACTCAGAAAGAGCAGTTAGGCAGAGGTGCAGACTGCCCAGGGAAGTGGAGGAGTCACTTGTCCCTGGAGGTGTTCAAGAAACATGTAGATAAGGCACTATGGGACATGGCTTAATGGGCATGGTGATGATTATGCTGAAGGTTGGTCTTGATGGTCTTAGTGTTTTTTTTTCAACCTCAGTGATTCTGTGATTCTGTGATCTCTTCCTTTAGAGCTTTATGTACTGATGGTATTTGAGAATTTCTGTGATGAGCTGTATGGTATACTACCACAAACTTTCAAAGCTTTGTTGCCTACTGCAAGTTCAAACTGTTTCTAAAATTATAAGTCTTGTTTTGCTGCAAATTACATTTTAATAGGTCTTCTGTTAACTTACTGAGTGTGACCTTTTAGAATCCTTTCAAAATTGGTCATTTTTGTCTCTTTTCACCATCCAGCCCTGTAAATTGCTGCACATATGCATCTTTCTGATCCTTCTGCAGAATTCGAATGACTTCTGCTAGTTACCATGGGGACATGAGCAAGGACCATGAGATGCATAGCAACACTGCTCCTATTTTTTGCCACTTTTTCGTTTGTTACAAGGAAAGACAATCTGCAACATATACAAGAGATTTCCCATTCTGTTAGTTTTCTTTACACATGCATACATAAAAAAATATATTTTTTTCCCTTTATAGCCAACATATAATATGTATATGTTGAATTATAAAACCATGAATTCAGATTATTATTTATCTGGACCTTAAAAAAAAAGAAAAAAAAAAAAAAAAAGAAAAGAAAATTATTAAGAAAGAATAATATGCTTTTGAATTACAGTCTTTTTCAACAATCTTGAGGTAGTGGGAGATAAGTGGATCATGCCACTATTTAAGAAAAACTAAAAGCAAACTTTGACTGAAATCAGATATACACACGTGTGCATCTTGAGAAAGTGATGTCTGGACTTTCAAAGATTGTGGACTGTTTTACTATAGGGTTGTATAAATCAGACAAACAATGGAATGGACTAAATGTTAAAGTTCTGGTTTAATTTTTTGTTGTTTTTGTGTTTTTTTTTAAACATAGTGCTCTGGTAATTTTAAAAGTAAGCAGCATTTAGCTTAATATTTTGAGTGAAGAGCAACCAAATGCATTCTGCAGATTCTCCCTCTCTCAGTATCTATTTTGGAATTGACTCTTGTCCTTCTCAGGTCTTTTTTATATCACTAGTAATGAATTTAACCATTGTTACAACTGTAATTTTCCAGAGATATAAGTCATTCAGTAACAAGACAGTTGCTTAGTCATATGCCATTTCTTTATTCTTTTATCTAATTATTATGAAAACCTCAGTTTTATTAGGTATCATTATAATAAGTAGATTTAATTAAGTTCTCAAAGGATAAAGACAATGAAGACATAAACTCTGCTACTTACACAATTCAGACTGTCAGGCTGCCATAGCTTTGCACTGCTCATGGTCCCTCCTCCGCTGAATCCTTAGGTGAACAGATGCTCTGTCATTGCTTTGTTTTGGTGCCACTATTCAGCTGATATCATTTTATAAAAGTATTTGATTCTCTAAAGACTAAATTGCTCTAAAAGTCTTTCAGACACAAAAGCAAAACATAACTAATTAGATCAACAGGAAGAAACAGCAACTTTAATTGCCTACATGACAATGCTCACACAGAAATTCAGTAACTTGCAGTTTTAGGGAAGTGTGAATTGGTTTAACAAGAGAAAAACTTCTAGTTCTGCTTTGAGAAGTGAACAGAAAAAAAGATGTGCTCCTGAGATATACTAATAATATCCTGTGGAGGATGGCTGGGAACATGATCCTAAAAATCTGCCCTCTGGCCATTTTCCTGTCTAATGGATGGATAGATCAGTGATCCTGTTCCACAGTAGCATACAATGAAGCAAGAGCAAGAGGTTGAGACTGTCTTTGAAAATGTGGAATATGCAAGGGGCAGCAGAGGACAGGATGGTTGCTTCACTTCAGAGTGAATCTGAATTTTCTTTCCTAAAAGTATTTGATTACTAATCCAAGAGAATGTTGTAGTAGTCCTGCTTGAAAAACTGTTTATGAGTACTTATTAGAGCTCTTCTAGGGCTATAAACAATAGGTAAGACCAGAAGTAAACATGATGTTGTAGTTATCTCTACTATACATCAGGGTTAAAATACCAAAGAGTATCACATTGCCCTTCCCTTTGCCTTCTCACCCTCAGCACCCAACTAAAAGTTCACCTACCTGCCAGCAGCTGATGGAAATTTTTGAAGCCAAAGAAGATAGTAATCATGCAGCTCCCAGGAAAACTAGCAGCTTTCAGCAGTTTGAACACAAACATATTTTTTCCAATTAAATGCTTTCTTTCTTAGTCTTTATTTCTCTATCTTTCTAAGCGAGAGATTAAACCCCAGACATCAAGAAGGGAGCCAAAAAGCAGTGAAACAACAGAAATTAAGCTGATATCATTGGGCAATACTGTTTGATTGGAATTAAATGTATATCAGTAAGCTCTGTAGTAGATGTTCCATCTATCTGCTTGAATAAGAGCTACACTTATGATTCCCCAAATAAGATCATAATTATTCAAGGACCTAGACTTCCATTAGAACACTAGCAAGTAAATTTTTAAAGTACTGCACAGGGATTTAACTGCACGAGCCCCATTAATGTTATTGCTTTCACATTTGCTTTCTATGACCTTCTAGAGAAGGGATCATGAAGACAAAAAAAAGGAGGAAAAAAAAAGCACAATTTTAATAAGATAACAGAGAAAAGCTTGTCATCACTTTGGCACTCTAGTACTTTAATTGTTAAAAGAATAACTTAAATCATATCTTCAAATGCTCCATTTCAGGCACAGACACAGATGGTGACACTCTTTCAAGAGTTTCTGCAGTATGTTCCTAAACAAGATATTAACAGACCTTTCCTTTCCTGTTAATATTTAAAGTAGGCCAATCCTGCTTGTCTTCTGTGAAAAGTTTAGTGGGAATTCTTGGACTTAAATTTAGAAAGTGGAGTCTGTATTTAGAGTCTGGAATTTCAAAGTCTAGCACTGGGATTTTTTTTGGAGCCCTCAGTTCCCCTTTGGCCAGCTATTAAATTACATTAATGACACTACAAACTCTATCATTCTTTCATGAAAGAATTATTTATTTATGGGTGGCAGTATTTTAATTCAACAAAGACTAACATCTTTGTCAGGCATAGTGTTAGCAATGTAGTTTCTCTTTCCCTGAAATATGAGTTCAAGCAAATCCTTTATTAGTGCCATATTTTTCTATTATGTTTGTAATATATGAGATCAGTTACAATTTACACAAATATGTGCAGTTTTTTTTCTCAAAAAATGCATTGAAGTGTGTGGCAATTCACTCATTGCTGCTAATTTTGAGGTTCACCCAGGAGGGAAAAGGGAAATCATAAGAGAAGCCCTTGTGCTGAGATTAAAATCTTGCAGGTTCAAGAGGTTAAAATGGAACAACACCGATCATTGAGTGGGACTCAATGGAGAAAATAGCCAAGGTAAATGGACTTCACAGACCTGTTTCTACTATGTGGACACGCGTGTAAGTGAAAATTACTGGTTCCTGGTTCCTTCAGACGTAGATCTTTGGAGAGAAAAAGAACAATTAAAGAAAATACAGACAGGATTAACTATCAATTAACAATTGCTTGTCTGAGTCCATCTCTGCTGCAGAGAATGAGTAGCATTTTCTGTGTCAGGCTTGCTTTGCCTGCCAATTATGATAAGGAGCTCTTAACGAGCAAGTTATCATAAGAAAAGATGCTGACAAAAACTGATAATTGAAAACCTTCAGGTCACCAGCCCTGGATGATACGCACTACAAAATTCAAAAGATGCTTAGGTTTGAGAGGACAGAGCAGCTAACAAAGTACACAGACTTTAATTAAAATGCCTACTCTATCAGTAACTTAGAGGGTGGCAAATTTTATGTCTCCAATTAAAAAGGCTTCAGAAGTTATCTGAGAAGTTACAGATGAGTAAACATTGAAACTGTATCACAAAAATAATTGAAATGTTCATTAGAAATAGAATAATAAAACAACTGGAAGACCGGGATTTGAATCTGTGGTTTTCTGAAGAGTCCCACTGATGTGCTAAAATTCAGTAAATGTCACCAAAGCAGTGGGTATCAGGCCATTTATTCATTCCTTTGACAAGGTCCTGCACAAGAAAGTAGGAGGGAAAGTGAATATTTGTGAACCAAAGTACTACTGGAGATCAAAATGGTGTAACAGGCAGAAGAGAAAGATTAAAGTTTCTGTTGTGGCAAAACAAATCATGCCCCAAAAACTCATTGTGACATCAACATTTTCTGGCATATTTGTAATTTGGGATAGGGAATGAGCATTATATGTCTTGCAGAAGTAATGTTGATTACAAATGAGCAGAGAGAACTGTGAGGAATACTTGGGAGGTGAAAAATTGGGCAACACTCCCAAATCAAAGAAAATACGAAAGAAGTGAAGTTTACTTAAATACTTTAAACATTTTAAAATTAACTTTCCTCCTGATTCTAAGAAGGATGCAAATTCAAGGAATATGAGAGGTAGAAGATTATAAATTGATAAATGGAAACACATCTTCGCAATACTTTTAAATAGACCAAGGACCTCACTGCTGCTGCAAGTTGCCAAGGTTGAGATTTTATCAAGATGAAAGAGGCTCTGACTTGTGCTTTAAAAAACAAATCAAGAAAATAACCCTCACATTAAATTATAGTTGTTACTTCCATGAAAAGGGGAACAAAGTGATGAAAGGGCTTTAACATGGTACTGGCTTGTGCTTGTCCTTAAAGTAGTAAATCTTCCCATAGTTGAGTCTTAAACTTTTTTTGCAGGCGTAGTTGGTCAAGCAAACAGACTGGTGCTTCTTGATCCAGAAAAACGATTTCTGCAATATTTGCTTTTTCTTTTTCAGCTTCTCTTCTGATTCTTCAAATTCATATGTTCAAATTGTAGAGAAGAGAGTGGAAAAGTCAAGAGTTCAGAGACTAAAGGAAGACTTTATTTTTTCTCCTATTTCACTGTCTGACTAACAGACAATAAATGTTTGCCATCACAGTTGCAACTACAACTTGAAAACCAAGCAAGCACAGACTGGAAGGAAGTTTATTTCTAAATTTGATCTTAGAAGGAATAGGGATATCAACGGAGTAATTCAGGTCTCTAGTTCAATGGATACCTATGAAATATTCTAGAGCAAGCACTAATGTCCAGTGAAAGTAGTGAGTAAAGAAGTGATGTTTGAGGGAATGAAAGTGTGATTTATGATAGAGAAGAAAGTAAGATGTGGTATAATGCATATTGAAAATGTTGCCAAGATGATGTTAAGTAGATGTATAGATTGAGAGAAGATGAGGCTGTGGGAAGACAGATATATAGCCACGAGAAAACAAGTATTTTAAATAATAGTTCATTCTCACTTGTGCCTTGGGAACCTTGATTTATTTTATTTTCATATGTCTGCTTGTCACCTCCTCTAGCACTTTCCCTGTGCTGTCTGTTCTGAGACTGTGACAAGCATGGATGGTACTTCAATTTCAGGAAAAATGATGTACACATTTTTTTTGACTGTTTTTCTTCCTCCCATAGTGACTCACACATTTGAGGAACCCAAAGGTGGGGAAGATGGGAGAAATGGAGAAGTAAAAAATAAAAAGGTGTTTTGAATGTATGCAGAAGAGTTAGAACTGCCCTAGACAAACACAGGAACATTTCCTGACATTAATCTACAGAGCAAAGAAGATTATTCTGCCAGTTTAGTTTTAAGAGCAAAATCTTTCATACACCTCCAGAGAGACTCTTCACTGGCAGAGCAGTAGTATAAAAACACTAATGTGTCAAATCAAAATGTCACTCCCCTCCCCCTTAAGCAGATTCATTCCTCTCCCTCTCTTTGGCTGCCTCCCTCTGCATTCTCCAAGTTTAATCTGCAGGCTGACTTGAAATACAATAATTCACTAGATCTAGACACGTGCTTAAAGGGCTGTGTGTAATTGTGATTCTGAAGAGATCAACATCTTCTATTGATCCTCTGTTTGGCAGTATGCAATATTTTTTAGAAAAAGGAAAATGATTTGTTTCAAAAATGGTCCTGTTTTATTGTTGAAGCATGCAGCTTTTAGCACTCATGTGCTCTCCTAAAGATACAATGGTAGAACATATAGAATAAATAAATATCTAGATCTATTGGTTACAGTTGACAGCATTCAGAAAAAGCAACAGCCTAGTATGAAAGCCTGCAGAAGTGTCTATTGATTTGAAAAGATAGATTTTGTCTATTAAAAATAAACCTTGCTGTGTGCACATGTTTCTTGACCCTGTTTTAGACCCAGGCTGCATTATATAGAAGCTATGGACAACTTCAGCGCTGGAAATTGTAAAAATAAACACTAATTTTCTGGAATGTATAGCATGCCACAACAGGAGTGACCTATGTTTTAATTCGGTAAACAGCTGTTATCACTGGAGCCATTTATCTAGCCATTAGGTCAGCAATTGGGTCTTCTTTAAATTATCACTAAAAGCGTAACTGCAAAACTAATACCAATAAAACAGCCTTTATAATAACCTCTACAGAATAAACTTGACATGGAAATGAAGGATGTAGTAAGATCTGAAGATATTTTAATGTGTTTGGCTTATAAACACACACAAACAAAATAAAATTAGGAACCATAGCATGAAACTAGGAAGTGCATAAACCATTAGGGGAAGCACTTTCTAAAAGAGCTGCCTCGATTCTGTGAAATGTTTGAAAGTTTGCAAATCCCATTTATTTAGATGAGAACTGATGCAACACAAAACCCTGCATATCTAAGTCTTCTTCACCTAAATAGAAAATAAGTAGTTTGCTCCAATAGTAATGCCTCCTGCTTATTTCCATGGAAACTACAACAGATAATGGTGGAGCAGGGAGCAGCCATTGTAGCTCTTCAGTTGTATAGCATATATCTTCAGCTGATATAAGCTTTTTGGATTTCAACAAAGCTTCCAATACCACTCTCTTTGATATCTCACCAAATATGATGTTTGTATAGAAGTCCATATCTCAGTCTTCAATGAAGGACTATGCTTGAAGGTATAAAAAAAAGACTGCATGAATTCAAGAAGTTGATACTGATGATTCAAGACCTGGAGAACTTAGGAATATATAACAGAAATAAATGGAACTATGAAAAAAAATATAATAAAGTGAGCACGACTTAATATAGTCTTCTAAATATTTTTAGAGACATAAGAGAAAATGTACTAAATTAGAGAGAAATGTCAGAAATATAATGAAAGTATTTAGATTGTTATAATATCACAAATCAAATAACTTCTGTGGAAAATAGCAATGTAGTGTCACAGTACATCCAAAATTCAGACAGCCACTCCGTAAATAAATTGTATACATATTGAAAGTGAATCTCTATAACTCTGATTAACTATCATGATTAATCTATCAGCCAGTGACTAACATTAAGTTAACTAAGACTTGACAATGCTATGTATTAAGTGAAGCCTCTCTTCTCTTGTGGTCTATTTGTAAATAGAATATCTATGGTAGTTCAAGATATTTTCAGATGTGAGTATAATTTGAAATATCTTTGGTCTGGTAAATTTAAACTAGAAAGCTGGGAAGTTTTCAAGTTAATAGGATACTTGCATTGAAATATGAAAAAATAAAAACCACAAACTGTTGGTTGGCACAGGCTGTGTCTGCATTAACATTTTAGAGCATTTTGCAGAGCAATCCCAACATAAGAATCAGTGTGGGCTTTTTTTCAGATGAACTTCAGTAGGAATCTCTGATTCAAGTACAGACCTAATGCACTATAAACGCCAATAGACTTTAACCACTGATGTAGCCTCTGGACAATTTCAAATTATACGCACAGTGTGGACGTTCAGTTCTGCTGAACAGGCTAAATGTCTGAAGTAAATTGTGCAAATTGCATATAATATAATGGTTTCAGTACCAACTACCTTGATCTAATTTTATGCTCCTACATGCTAACCTGCATGCTAATGTAGGCATAGCCATATATTTGCTTTCAGATCATCAGTGGCTTCCCCATTAAGGCCAGAGATGTAAATCAAATGCAAATAGTAGAGATTCAGAATTTTTAAAAAGTCTTAGTTTTAGCCACCTTTTTCTTTTACTAAAACTTCAGAGAAGCAAGATCAGGTGTAATTAATGACAAACTCTGTTCTCAGCCAGGATTTCTCAGGTGAGGTATAAGCCTAATTAGTTTTCATACATTCTTTAATTCATTTCATTTCAGTTTTGTAAAGTTGGTGTCAAAAATATTTACTGTTTTTCCTTTCTGTTGAAAAACTGAACTATTGAGTTGAGAAAGCAAAAGTTATCTGGATCCAGAAATTTACATTCAATGATGTCTTTTATTACCAAAATAAAGTTGAGAGGGGGTGAATTCTTGGGAAAGTAATAGTATGAATCTTCCTACCATTCCCATGTGGTAAGCTTAAATGACGATGACAAAACTGAACACAGAAGCTTTTCAATGCAACAGTGAACTAAGAGCCTTTTCTGTATAAGTCAATTTGCAATACAAAGCAAGGGAAAAGTAGACATGTCTTGAGGCAGTAAATTAGATTTTTTTCTTGGTTCTTTTTACATAAAGAAAAATTCTAGTGTCAGTACCTGAATCTTTTAAGCATTAAAGCGCTGCAGTCCCCATTAACAGCATCATTGTGCATGTTTTTGAAAGACAAAAGCCTGAATAATAAAAGCCTTTTTATTGCAAATTTCACTTTAGATTTCACTTAGCAAGATGATATGAACTAAATTTCACAGATGATAATAGCGACTAACTCAGCTGTAACAATGTATAAGGGCTGCTCTGAAAGTAATGCCTCCCATTTATGATGTTGCCCACAGTGTCAGAGGTGGATGCCTATGATATGGCAGTAGAGGATGAACCCTCCCACTACTTTTCCATTATGTATTGTTGCCCCGTGACAGATGGCAGCAAAGGGGCAGTCTGATACAACAGCTTCTGACACTGAAGTGCGTCTGAAGCAAAGGCATCTGAATTCCTCCATGAAGAAAAAAATGGCACCCATTGACATTCATCAATGTTTGCTGAATGTTTGTGAAGACCAAACAGTGGGCATGAGCACAGTGAAGCAGTGGGTGGTGCCTTTCAGCAATGACACCATCATAGCAGCTGTGAAACAGTAGGTCACCTTGCAGATTATTAAGTGTGGCATGCAGACTCTTGTCCACCTCTGGCAAAGCTCTGCATAGCTCATGGTGCTGAGTATGCTGGAAAAATGGCCTGTTGTAGATGAGAATTTTCTGTAAAATAGTGCTTTTTGTATCTTCTGCAGTTTCCATGGAAATAAATAGGAGGCATTAATTTTGGAGTAACCTATGTAGTCCTTTATTTACAAGCGATTTATACAGACTGTAAGCTCACATGACAACTCTAGTTAGTTACAGAGTATGATATGGACCAAAAACAAGAATAGACAGGATTTGACAACCTCCAGTCTTAAACAACAGTTTTGCTATCTTTTGGACAATAGTGGTGATTACAGCTTTCAATTACAGTCTCTCATCTTGTCACATGTATACAGTATATGCTTTTTCTTTGCTAACCTCTATTCTCTGGCCACATTTTGCACTCAGGCTCCTTTTTCAGATCATGAGGCCAGGTGAAAATTACTGAGCTGTTCCTTTATCTCTGTGCCTTAATCTGCTTTCCTGTAAACTTTCCAGCCACATATTTCATTACTCTATTGATTTACATCAGTCTGCTGTATTTCTGCAAGACCCATCCCATCAAGGCTTTTTTCCTTTCCTGGGCATTATAACATCTGTCTTTTATTTTAGATGTTTCACGCTGCTGAGAAAACATTTAAGATTATTTTTGGCGAGTGGCCCATTGTACTTTGTAGAGGATGTGGTTTGTGTTTTGTTTTTGCCAAAAATTATCCTAAGGACCAAATTCATACAAAAATGGCAGGAACGTCAAGTACATGTTCAGTTATTTTTGCATGGGAAACAAAGTGCAATGAGTAAGGCCTGTTTAGAAGCATTTTTGGGACTAACTTACAAGTCATCAGTGAGCAAGGGGACTACATAGCTGTTCTGAGAGATATACAGAGCCAAACTGAGATGCACTCCAAAAAGGGCACATAAAGAAATTGCCTTGCCATGGGCATAATGAGATCTGGCTTAGAATAAGTGTCTATGCTTCTTTCCAAGACTCCTGTCTCAGAAGACTGAGAAAAGCTTTGTTGTTTTTTGTTAGATGTAATAGAAGATGGCAGTTAGCTATTTTATCAACTTTCAGTGTTTTACGTAACAAATGCAAAGGTGATGGGTTATCAAGATGCAGTGGGATTTTATGTAAACAGCATGACACTGTGAGTCAGGAGCCTAAATTCTCCTCCTGATCTTACTCAGCAGCATTTGGCAAAGTAATTTCTTTGCTTCTCTTTGCAGCACTATGTAACTGTTAGCTAATACAGCAACTGTAGCAAAATACTATATTTGTGGGGAGGAAGGGAAAAATGTTTTACCTTCCTCAGTACAGGGAGAAAAAATAATCTGGTTCAGCTTTAAGTTTCTCTACTTAAGAGAAAGAGCTGGAAAAATATTCTTACAGGCCCCCATTAAATATATCCTGTACAACTGTGCTGTACTTGATTAAGAAGTATTTAAGAGTATTAGATTAATATTTTTAGAAAGGCTTATACATACAAAGTATTTTCTCTATTTATAAGTCACAGTAACCAATCCACATAATTATGTGCAGAGAAAAGTGCCCTAGATATTGATTAAAAAGCCTTAATAAACACTCCAGATTAGAGGCTCCCCTTGCAACTCTTCTTGGTGCTCTGCCTTTTGCATCTTTGCCTCTGCAGGCTGTAGAATGCAGAAGGAAGCCATCAAAGCTTAATGTAACCAGTCAGTTCATCCATATTCTAAAACATTAGGGGGTGTACTGAAGCTTGATACATCACAACAACCAGATAAGTGTATTATCAGATCTGCTGCCAAGATCATGAACAATCATTCTGATAGCCCATTTTCTAGAATAGTCTTCTAAGGGGACTCTCAGGTTTTTTCAGGATTTTAAGACACACATTTTCTCTGTGTCTCTTGAATGACATGGTCAGAGATTTCATGCAGCACATAAACATAAACTCCTGTGCCTTGTTCTAATTTATTCCTTACCAGTTCTTTTATTTTGACAGCTGGCATACCTGCCACTATGATATCAGAGTGGCTGATGTAAATTGGCTGTGAATACATGTACTTTAGCAAAGAGCAATGAAAAGAGCAATGGAAGAACACTGGGAATAATGAAAGTCTTTTACAGTGAGAGTGGTGAGGCTCCGGCACAGATTGCCCAGAGAGGTGGTGGAAGTTCTGACCATGAAGACACTGACAGTCAGGATGGACAGAGCAACAAGCAACCTGGTCTAGTTGTAGTCTCCCTTTTCATTACAGGCAAGTTAGGCTAGATGGCCTCTACAGGACCCTTCCAACTCTAAGGATTCTATGATTCTATGAAGTATTATTTGTAATTGAGGATAGTCAAAGTCTTTTTAATTGGTTGCAGGGTTCTCTGGGCTTTGCAGTTCCTGCACCTGGGAGATAAACACAGTCAAAAGGGATGTTTGACGAAAATGAGGGCTGGAATACTTATTTCTCAACCAAAAAATAATAAAATAAGGCTTAAGGATGAGGGCAATTCTCACTTGCTGAGAAAAAAAAAAGAAAAATTGAAAGTTCTGTATCCACCAGCAAACAAAAAATGAAGCCTTCTGCATCTTCTAGCAATGCTCACTCTAATTAAGGTAGCGTATGTTTTTTTTTCTGTTACTTTGCTTTTATTTACATATGTGAAAAAAAATAGAGTATATGGAATTGGAGATAATACAGTGATTTCTTTCATCTTTAGAAATGTGAATGTGAAGCTGCACATCAGCTGAGATGAAAACTGACCAAGTAACACCAGATAGCTGAGAAAGCATCTCTAAACAGGGGTTGTTAGGACATGCCCTCAGGAAGCAAGAATAAATCCATAGGCGGATGAACACAAACCACTGTGACCTAGAAGTCCTGAACATAAATCACAGCCATACTAGACCTTACTGGAAGCTAATGAACTGTGGTCAGTGGATACCAATTGTTTGCTTTGCTCTGTAAAGGTTAGCAATAGAGCACAACTGAAGGAGGATGGAGCCATAAGAATTCAACATTTTGAGATTAAATTTTGAAGCTGTTTATTTATTTACAGGAATTTATAGGAGTGGTTGATTGCTTTTCTGCTGTATTATATAAATAGCATGCATGTTTCAAGGTAAAAAAAGACTTGCCAACTCACAGGCTTGTGAAAATGGTTTTGTTAGAAAAGCTTTCTTTTTGTTGGAAAGACTTTTCTTTTTGTCCTACCCACTTCTTCCCCTCAGAAATTGCACACACACAAAATCCCTCTAAATGGTTTGAAGCTGCAAAGTTTTCACAATTGTTTGAAAACAAGAGAGAACAGAGTAGAACAGAGAAAAGAAGTTTTTCCCATGCATCCGTCAGAAAAGAAAAGCCTGAGACCATCAGCAGGGTTCCCAGCCTTGTGGTATTGCAGCAGTCTTCAACTCCAGCAAGACAGCGGATTTGATGGTATAATCAGAAACAATTTTGTTGAAATAATCTCCACATGCGATAGTTTCCTTCCTTACATTCAGCAGAATGAAAAGATGGTCTCAGCCCTGTGCAATAAGCATGCCTGTAGGTGCATCTCTGAATCAAGAGCACTCCTGCTGCAGTGTTAACAGTTCTAGTGGACACTGGCAGGCTGGATCCCAACTGAGATCCACTGATGTCATCTAAGAGCTGAAGAGAGATGCTTAAAACTGTTGTCAGAGTAATGGTTTGCAGGTGGCTGGGCTTTTTCAAGGCTGTGGGGAAAGGGTTGAAGGCACACACAGCTTCATGGAGGTCTATACAGTCAAACAGGAAAGAGCAAATCCTTATTTCCAAAGCATAAGGAAAGAAAATACAAAGCAGAGAAGATTCTTTCTTTTCTATTTCCGAGCTTGTCTGTCAGCAGAGTAGAGGAAAAGAATGTCTTGGAGTTCACCACAGGACCATCCATGACAAATTAATGGGATGGTGCAATGATTCCAATGTGCCATTTGAATTTCAAGATTTGTCATTGAATTACAGTGGACTACGAAGCTGGACAAGACACTTTGTCTATCAAGACACAGCAGTGCTTTTTCTCACCTGTCAGCCCAGGGATTCTCCAGCCACTATGACTATTACAGTCTGTAGCAAACAGACAGTTGAAGTAGTTGAATTTTAAAGGCATTACAGAGATGGCAACTCATTTATGCTTATGTGATTTTCCCGCACAGGCGCTGAGAGCAAAGAAGTGGCTACAGTACAGACATCTGCTAAATTAGATTTACTTTAACAGATGCAGATTGCTGCCACATGTCTGTCAGACCTCCAGATGAAGGCTTGCTGGACTCTTAACTGCCTATTTTCTTCTAAAAATGAGCCTTTGGAGATTTTTATAAGTATTTCACCTATTTGGAGAGCACCACAATAGAAGAGAAATACTAATAAAAAAGAATACACATAGGAAATGTAATAAGGAAACATAAACACTACTTTAATCTAGTTGTTCTTTAATCATTCTGCCATTACTACCATAGGAAAATAAGATAATATTCCTACCAGGTGAGTCACTGGAAGCACACTTCCATAATAAATCACTTCAGCAGATGATGTCTGGAGAAAGCTCCAGTTCTGAAATGTATATGCTAGCTATCGCTTAAATAGTACCTGGGATTTATTTTATTTATATTTATATATAAGCTAACGACTTATATTGGCAAGAACAGCTGCAGAAACATTTTAGGTTTTGACCTTCAACAGAGGTGATGATACAAAGCTGTTTTCTATACTATTTACTCTGAATACTTTTTGTCTTTCTACTTAGCTGCTATCTCCAGCCATTCCTTCTGTTTTCCTGTGTCAGCCATTATACATTTTCTCCAACAGACTCTTCATACACTGTTCTTCCATATCATCTCCCTTTCTTCCTCATTTCTTTTTCTAAAGCTGTCATCATTTTGTCCTTCTTCCCATTCCAGTTAAAGAAAAAAAAAAAATACAGGATACTGCTGCACTGTAACACTCTGTATGCATATTGCAGTTCTTAATAGTATAAGCTTCTGCGAACTTGAACTATCTCCTCCAGTTCCTGGTATTATACAAGGCTGGGATCAGAGCTTACATTACTAAGGACTGTACAAATAAAATAGAATCACAAATTTGTTTGAGTTGGAAAGGACCTTTTAAGGCCACATAGTCCAACTCTCCCACAATGAACAGGGACACCTACAGCTACATCAGGTTGCCCAGTGCCCCATCCAACCTGACCTTGATTGTCTTTATTGCCTCTCTTGTTCCAGTGCCTCACCACCCTCACTGCAAAACACTTCTTCCTTATATCCATTGTAAATCTTCCCTCTTTTAGTTTGAAATTATTCCCCCTTGACCTATCCCAACAGACTCCTGAAGAGTCTTTCTCCTTCTTTAGATACTAAAAGACCATTCTGAGCTCCCCCAGGATCCTGGAGAGCTGCTCCAGCTCTCAAACTATGCAGCAGAGTTTCAGAGGCCAATGAGATGAACTCAATTTTCACAAGTTCTAATTTAGTTAACTAGATTATTACCTGTGCCTGCACAGAATGAACAAGTAAAATAACAGGCTATAAATCACACAGTTTCACAGTATCGTGTGAGTTGGAAGGGACCTTAGAGATGGCAGATCTCAGTAAAGTTTTTGGTTATTTATCTATGGTAAAGGGACATTTTGTCCTGTATAATGCTACATTAAGTCATTAAGTACTTTTAAAAAAAATTGCCATTCCATAAATATTATTTGTTTATTCACCTTAACTCATCTGGTTAGCTGGCCCTCTACTTGCTAATGGATTTTTCTTCAAGACAGTTTGGGGATAGTTCTCATTGCCTCACCATAGATTGTTATAAACCTCTAAATATTTAGTACTTAAAGAATTAATCATTTCTCTGGGTCAAACCACAGTTCTCCTGAAGACAACAGAGTGACATATCAATTTGTTATGCTGAACACTGCATAAATAAATATGCAAAAGATACTTTTCAGGCCCAGGTATGGAAAATGGTTTCCATACCCCTGTTCTGTTTCCTAAAAGATCTGCTGGGATTTGACATTAGCCCAAGTTAGACTTTTGGAGCTTCATCTAACACTGGTGCCCATTTGCACTCCATGAGCTCTTCACATCGGCAGCACTGGATAAGACTGATAAAGACTGCCAGACCATCTTCACAGTGCTTGCTGCATGGGGACACTGATCAGCTGTGGTAGCAAGGAGGTGGAAGGATGAAAAGGAGAACAGGAACACTACTCAGGAGGTATACAAAACCAGCTCTCGTAACAGCCTTCCCGAAACTTATTCCATAACAGCAATTTAGAAAATTGTATGTTATTACTATCACAGTTCTTCCTGTATATTTGCAATGAGACAGGAACCAGGCTGGACTGTACGCCCACTAGTGCAGTGCTGAGTGCTTCTTGGATTTGCTATCACAGTGACTGCAGTCATGGACATTTAAAAAATAGCACATAAGGCATGCTACAATCAAGACGTTTTGGAGAGGGCAATCATCTAGGCTGGCAGTGCAGGATAGTTGGGTTTCTGCAAGCAAAGCCCGTGTGTTGGAAGATTGCAGTCATGCATATGGAGCAAGGTGTGTCTGCAGTCACCCCAGCCTTGCCCCCCACCTGTGACATGGGGCCCACCCAGCAACAGTATGCCAGGGATATCCACCAAATCAGAACTCCAGGCTCTCATTGAGAAATGGTGCAGTTACTGGCAGGGAGACTAAGTCTTTGTTCTGTAAAAACTAGAGAATTACCTGTGAAAACAGTTCTAAGAACTAAGAAATGGCCATAGCAGCATATACATTTACTGAAAGGAATGGCACTGGGGCATTTTTATTGAGGCACAAATATTTCATTCCACATTTTAATACTCACTGAATAATTTAGGAATTCAACCTCTTTAGAATTTGCTTAATATTCCAACACTTTATCAAGGTTTCCCCTTCTACACTAGTTTACTACCGAGAAAAAGGCTGCAGTTTGAAAAAAATATATACTACAGCAGCCAGAAGCCTCCTGAATTATATATCTCCATGAAAATTATTTGCAGTCATCTTTATAGATCTTTCTCGCATTTAAACTCTCAGTTTTTTTGCACCTCAGAAGTCAGGAAATACTTTGAAATGCACTATGTGTGGAAAGAAAGAAGTGTGCGTTGCATTAAGCTCTGTATGTCCAAAATACAAAGTACAAAAAAAATATTATATTTGAAGAAATGGTGAACTGGGAAATTAGTCTTGGCAGCAGGCAAATAACAAGGATAAATTGAATACCAGTATGTGAACATATAGGATACCTGCACTGAGCTTAAAGGCCTGGCATGCTACATGATTTTTCAGACTGCTTAGTTGACCCTTCAGGGTACAATGAAATGCTCTTCAGTACAGTCCTCTAGAAACCAGTAAGAGGTTGTGCATTCTTTAAATGCTCAAGAGGCTGTTGAGCAATATCCAATTCATACAGCAGTTTCTGCTGTGTTGACAGGTGGAGAGGGATGTGTGGACCGATCATGGTCTTGCATATATTTTCCTGATGCAGAATTATCATCTTCTCCACAATTCTATCCACCTCAATAAACACTGCTGTGAGTGAACAGGCAGCTCTCCTGCTGGGAGGACAGAGCTGCCACAGAGGGCAGGATGGAAGAGAGGGCAATGTAGACAGTGCACAAAAGAGATTAAAAAAAGGTAAAGAGTAAAAACGAGCCATGAGGTGAATGTTCAAGGTGTTCAGGAACAGGTGCAGAGGTGAGAGACTTATAAAACACTTCACTTTTTTATTGTCAGTAATTCTTATTCACAAGATACTTAAAGAAAACCAGCATTTCCTTGGTTCAGTTTACTTGATTCACAACATCAGGTTCAAGTGCAAATCTCCGGAGTTTTGATAATCCCATTTTATAAACAAAGAAGTCTGTGTAGCAACTGTAGAAGCTGCACTCATTTCAAGACTCATGTTCAATTTTCTCAAAAGAAAAAGTGGGTTTTAAACTTTTCCAAAGGGTGACAGATGATAAAAGTATACGTACACGTATATGTGCGCATGTACACACACGCCCTCTCACACAATTTGTTGCACAGGCAACAAGGATCAATAGTATCTGGTCTATATAAATTGGAATTCTCACCAATGCATCCCCATCCCACCCCCCCCCACCCCCCCCCCGAAAAAAAAAAAAAAGAGAAAGAGGAAACCAGTCTGACTTATATGACTGTAGAGCAATTACAGGAAAGTGCTTGTACCTTTGCTACAGCCTTCTCAAGACTTACTCCCTAAAGGCGATTTAGAAATTTATTATGTCATTATTATTACAGTTGTTCCTCCTGCACATTTCAGTAACCAATAGGGCATTATTATGGGTCTCCATAAATAAACTTCTGCCTTTTGTATATGCAAACCCCCCATGTACTGCAAGTTCACTTCTAAAGAATGCAGTCACACAGGTGCTTAAACTTCTGCAACACACTGGAGTTTAACAGATCTACAGTGCAGTAAAAAAAGAAAAGCAAAGAGCAAACAACTAATCTGTTAGAAACCAGACAGAGTAGAAAACAATCTTCTCAGGCTGTGCACAGCTCTTTTGCCTAGACACTGCCTTCCGAGCTTCATATCTATCTTTCTTCTTCATGCTACACAAAACCGTATTTGAAAATGGTAGTATAAATAATACTGAAAATAGGACATCTTGCAAATGGTTATGGCTTGGGGAGGTATATACTTCTCAAACAAACTTCAGCAGAGTGCATTCCCACCTTTCTATCAAGTGCGAACTCTCCATTAAGAACAGCATTCACAGGCTAGTTTTACACCTAGTTTATCAGGATGCTGTAGTAGGTACTCCACCATTCTCATGTGTTCCCTCATGCACAAAATTTGCCCTGTTCCTTATTTAAGCATACTCAGACCTTGTTGATTAGCTCAGACCCATTCCTTCATTTCTATTGTTCTTCTGGCCTGTTGAATAAATTGTTCCAGGGAGCAGCCATAGCTTATAAACCCTCAATGGTTGGAAGTAAACCCTGTGTTTTTTTATTTGATCAAAGACAGATCAGTTCCTAATCAGCAGTGAGCACAGGAACATTGAGGGCTGTAGGAACTCAAACAATATGATCAGTGAACAGAAAATGCTTAATTTTCATATAACAAGAAATGATTAAGCCATTGTCCATGCTCCGAAACCCAAAAAATAAACTCTGCTTGGGATGTCATGCAGGCTAAATCAGGTTATTACTTAAATAAAAGAATATAGCATTGATGCTGTGGTGTGAGGGGAATAGAATTTGGGAATAAAACAGATGAGAAATTTGAGATCATGCATTGTCTACTGTGTGTTTAGGAGTGGGAAGGCAGGATGATAAAGGGAGAGGTTAAAGCATGCATACACAGAAAAAGAAGGAGGATGAAAGGGTCTAGACACACGTAAGCAGGTTGCTGGTCAGGTTATTTTTGTTATTTATTTTTTTTGAACACTGGGCAAAACAGCTACAGATGTCCAACTTTTTTTACTAAATCCTGCTTCTAATTCAGCTCCACTGAGAACTACTGCAAGTGTAGACTGTCAGGGAATTAGGTGGGCAGAAGAGCAGTGAGGGAGACAAAAGCAGTGGTGCCCACACCTCAGGGGTGTCATGAAGGTTGGAGCAGAAGCAGAGGCCAGGGTTAGCTGTTACAATAACCCCCATGACCTGCATGCATGTGCAGCACTAGTATACTTCATGTTGTAGTAGTGGATAACCAGAAAAGAACTGTGGAATTGGTTTTCCCATCCCTGAGGGTGGAGATAAGGTCAAAGAATGGCTGGAGCTGGATCTGAAAGGAACAATCTTTCACGACACTGCAGCAGGAAGTGGGGGAACCTGCTGGGTCCCACAGTCCAGCAGGTTTGTCTACTCCTAACAGACTCTACAACATATAGTAATATATAACAATATAGTAATATTCTTCAGTCATCACTTAGACACAAGAAGATACATAGAAATATCAGACTGTTCAGCCATGCTTACTGCAGCAGTTGGATGCCATGACTTTGCTTCCCTTTCCTTTCTAACTTTCTTCAACAGAGTGCAATGGCTTTGGTTTCAAAGCTCATCAGGTTGTGACGATCTTGATGACAGGATAGTGCCCACCCTCAGCAAGTACTCCCATAATACAAAGCTGGGAGAAGTGGCTGACACACTGGAAGGCTGTGCTACCACTCAGCAAGACTTGGACAGATGGATCACTGGAACAGGCTGCCCAAGGAGGCTGTGAATTATCCTTCCCTGGAGATTAAAGACTCGCCTGGATGCCAACCTGTGCAACCTACTGTGGGAGCCTGTAGGAGAGTTGCACTCAATGATCTCTGGAGCTCCCTTCCAGCACCTACTACTCTGTGATTTTAAGATTAGGGTTCACAAGATAGAAGTATACAAACCACATCAATGCCCTCAATTGCGTATGTTGCCCAAAATATTTGTTCTTCATCTTTGCTGATGAGGTGATGTGGAAGACTGGAGAGTGCTGAAGATCTGCTTAGTTATTCTGACATAATATTTTCTATTCTAAAAAGTACATATTATATTTTTGATAGAGTAGTTTCTTACGTTTCCAGTGACCTCTTACTGTTGACAATCAGAAATTCAACCTTTAATTATGGGCCACTTCCTTCATCTCTGAGTGAACTGGAAAGTGATAAATAGTGAATTACACAATGATTATCTTCAGATGGGCTCACATTTTTCCCATTCATTGCATCTGTGAAGGTAACAACAGACTTAGGAGGACAGTCCTGACTGCCATGCTAGTAGCACTATGCATTTGTCTCCCAGTCTTGTGACAGTTCCATTGTTTCAATGTCACTGTAGTTCAAAAGAGAAACTGAAGCACAGGAATGTCAAAAAGCTACCAAATGACTGTGATGGCTGAAGGACATTAGTGCATAGCTTAGGAAGAGCAAACTCAGTGTCCCAAGGAAGCATTCAAAACAAGTAGAAAAATATAATATTATTTGTCTTTTCTTACCTGACTTCAAGATGTAATAATCCTCTTTTATTTTTCTTCAATGAAAAATAATGTTGTTCAAGTCGCAATACAATTGCAGTTTCAGAAGTAAGCTTTATGTAGAAGAGATTTATTTTTTTTAATTCAAAGGGAGGAAAAAATACATCAGAATCTCCCAACGCAGAAAATCAAGTTATACATTTTCATAAAAGCTTTCAAGTAGAGAATTAAACACACACACGGATACATGTATGTACAGGTATGATATTAAATATTCCTAGTCCACTAATAGTAAGATTTTAACTCCAGTCAATTCATCTCTTAAGGTCCTATTAAATAAGTTTAGGACAACAGTTGAAGTTTGCTGAGTCACCAGAAGGCCAACTTTTTTTGATTGTGACAGTCAAAATGGAAGGAAATAAGTCTGAGAGTTGATCTTCTATCCTTGAAAATAACCTTTTCCACTTTGATTAGGATGCCATTAGGGTGAGTGCCTTTGTCGATTTCAGTCATTATAGTGTTCTAGAGAAAAACTGCTGAAGTTGGGAGAATTTAAAACAATTTATAATGCTCTAGAGAAAATTGCATATCAAGAACAAGCCTAGACAACACTTTTATTCTCACTAAATATTAATGGCTCTAGTCAGTCATATCTAATAAAGGTGAATCTGACTACTGCCTTGCATTACATGATGCTCGTACAACACAGTATAACAGAAGAGTTAGCATCCTAGCAACTCCTGTCTTTGTTAAAATTCATATAAAATGAAGGCCAAGTTGAAAAAAGGATTTCTCTAATAGTGAGGTGCTGACAGATTCATAAATGTGACTCATTGTCAGCACTGCTTCTGGGCCTGTCTACAAGTGTGAATGCCTTGTTTGCATCCTCTAGACATCTCAGCAGAGGCAAAGTACAAGGGCAGCACCAAAGCTTAGACTGGAGCCTGCGCTATTTAGAAAGGGAAGGGATGTTAGGTGGAAGCAGAAAGGATTGACTAGATGTTTTAGAGTAACTCCTTGCAAAACAAACTGCTTCTCATAGATGGTCCCTCTCATGCTCTCTCTCTGTCATTCATACATATTTTGCATGGTGTAGAACTTTATCTCTGCTTGTTTCTGCTCCTCTGTGTGAGAAGAAAGAGGAGTTTTGAATGTTTTGTGTGAATGAGTTGCAATACGTAGTATGTGCCACTTGCACCTTGTGCTTGGAGACCCTTTTTCGTCCAAAGCGACAAAAGTGAGCAATACAAGACATAAGTTTGCTCTCTATATTCAGTGATAAGCAGGTGCTAACTCTGCTTTTATTCATCTGTGCTGCTAAGCTCCTGGAGGACCTTTATATAGATCAGAACCTCACTGCACTGAACTGCTGTGTGGCTGTAGAACAAAAAGAAAGTTCTCTTTTCCCAAGAGATAATGGATGCACAGGGTGGATTTGCAGCAAAACAAGTAGGATAATGTTAGTCAATCTGAAAAACAAACAAACAAACAACCGTGGTCTCAGCCATCTTAAACTGTGCTGATGACTTTGGATTGGAATCATCTTCTTCCACTTCAGAACTGTAAAACCCAAATTTGGTCTATCAACATTTTGAATGCATCAGTAATCATCAGAGACTGTGACATAAATATCAAAATCCCCCATTATAATTAATTCCCTCTATTAAGAAAGATCAGAAAAGCAAAAGTGCAGCAGTATTAAATGAATATATTCATAGAAGTTATTAGTCAATGTAATAAGTCTGCAACCTAATCTATTCTAAAATAATCACAGCAAAATAAACATAATTAAAAACATCCAAGCTGACATATGTCAAGACAAAGTATATGTTAGTAGATAACTACTGCTGATTGTGAGTCATATAACAAGAACGGAAATGAAACTTTTTGTTAACTTTAAGAGGTGTCATATCTACTTTGGATTGTAATCTAGATGATATTAAGCTTGCAGTTTAATGAACTCAACAACAGACACGCTGAGAGTCAGAAGTTCACAGAAGCAGTGCAATTTAATTATTTGTTTGCTTTTTATGCTCTGCTGTACATCTGTGAAAGAAAGTCAGTTCCATATGCCATGTGGCTACTTAAAAACTGCTTATTACATTTTCCAGGAAGACTTGTATTTCTTTGTCACCCAAATCCTGATCTTGCTGATTATTACTTCTGAAAGAAGCCAAGAGGTACAGTCATGCACTAGACTAAGAGGTAATTAGTCAACAGGTAAATTTTTTTACTGCCTCTTTGTTAAAGGGAAATTCAAATTTCATTTGGTAAGGAGATAGTTTTCTTGAAACCAAATTATCTCTCAAATTTATAATTAATTTGAAGCAAGAAATTACACTGCATTGTGATGTTTCCTGTTCTGCAGCAGTGCTTCCCAGGCAGTTGGCATCTTATCACTTACATGTCCTATGGAAGTTGCTTGGTGATCTGGTATCTTCCAAAAAAGGCAAAACATGATGCTATTGCTTGAAGCATACACTCTTGCTGTTGTGCTTGCTCGTGAACCAACAAAAGCTGCTGAAAGCTAACTTTGAAGTAGAAGGAATAATGCAACCTATGTCTTAAATCAAATCTATTCCACACATCTCTAGAATGCCACACCACCTTTTCCATTCATCTTCTGGGAATGCCCATAGAAAGCTTGTGAAGTGCTGTAGGTGCCAGAGCTGCAATTTGCTCTGAAAAGAGACATAGGAACAGGTGTGTCAGATCAGACTGAAGGTCAAACTGACACAGCTTTCTCAGGGTGTGGCTGCAATGCATCCTGTGCTGTTCTTGGAAAATAGCTGTGGTCCTGTCTCTTAAACAGGAATCAGAGTATCACAACATACTCACCAAGTCCTGCTAAACTTTTGTTCTGCTATCCTCTAGAAGAAACATAGAGGAGGAATGGTTAGCATCAGTATCTCAGCAGTACTCTGGCCCTCAATTTATCCAAATTCTCATGTTAAACAGACCAATAAGCCTCATTGCTCACCCAAGGGCTGGATTTTCAGCTCATTTTCCAGAATTCTAAAATCTGTACAGTGAACTTATGAAATCATACCTCTTACAATTAGGAAACTACTAAGAATGTCATATAGAGAAAGCCTTATACTTTTTTTTCTTGCAGAGATCAAAAGCTGTCAGTTGTTTCAGGTAACAAGGAGGGATTGAATATTGAGTTTGCAGACATAATGTTAGATAGTACTGCTAATACTTAGCAGTGCTATGGGTAGTCATTTTAATATGGAGACTGTAAGGGTGGCTAATATAAAGATGTTAATGAAAATGATGGTAAATATACAAAGGTTATATGTAAAGGAAAACTCACCAGTGTTGAGGCCTTAACCAGAGAGGCTCGGGCAGTCTTCACTGAAGAGCAATCTCCAAGAGATGCTGCCTCAGTGGCCCTTAAATGAGGTCTTAGAGGAGGTGGAGTCGAGCTCCACCCCTTCCAGGAGCACAGCTACATTACTCTCACCTGTGCTCCTGCAGCTGATCCAACACTTGCCTCAGTTGATTAATCAGAGGTTCAGGCTGTGATTACCAATTTCCCATACAGAGACTTAACAACTTCACATGAACCTTAATAAAATAAAACAATAATTCACTATGTACACTGCTTGTTTCATACACTGTGTCTGCCCTTAGTATGTTGAATTAAAATTTAAAATGTTGCCTGCATTTTTGAATTAGGTGTGAATCTGAAATGTCACTATGACTGCATTCATTTTGAACCTCATCTCTTTGCATCATCCCTCCTTGCAAAAACTGTGCAGAAGGGGATAAAAATCCCACTCCTGTCTTTTATTTTCAGGTATCCAACAAAGAGCAGATATAAATAATTCTAATAGGTCAGTGAGACTTCAATGACAGATACCTTTATAATTTCTCTTTCCATATTTTTTATCTTCTATGGCATTTATCATTTTGTATTCATATTAAACTTCTGAAATTGATTAAGTACAATATTGTTTGCAATTATTTCTTACAAACTAGAAGTGTCAGTTTTACTGCTCGAATTCTACTATTTAGTCTGCCTTCCCAACAAACTGTGCTAACCTAGAGAAGTCTGACTTCCCATCTTATACTAAAAAGAAACTTTACACGTTCTCTGAAAAGAGATAAATGATTTGCAGGTTGTGAAAGCACAATGTCATGCATTTCTCTCCTTCCCAATTTGTCACAAAAGTATACTAGATATCATGATTCATATATTAAAATGCAATATGCATAAGTTTAATTTAAAAATATAGCAGTGCTTAACTTCTACCAGAGGAGAACTAATACGGAATTTTTGTTTCTTCTTTCTATAATTCTTTCTTTGGTCAAGCCTAAGCACCGTTTTTCTTACATCTACTAATGCCAAAGACAAACAGATGATACTTAGTGGCCTACTTCGAGATGTGATTTTTATTCTCATAGGGGAGAAGACCAGAAAATCCTCAAGAAAAAAAGGAATTGATTTACAGATTATACGTTCCTTTGAAACTGTGACTGTGAGGAGGAAATACATTTTTTGGATTGTAAGGAATTTAAACAAGCATCAAATTTAGGATGTATTCTAAATTATGCATGAATAGGTGAAATGAAAACCTATTTAACAAACTAGTGCTTTCTTATTCTCACCAAGACTGGCAGATCAAAAGAGACAGTTTTAGTTATTGTAATTCAGCAGTATAACATCTATAAAAAGCTGTAATGTAAATACAGAAAATAAATATTAATATGAATAAAAGAATAATTAAATTATAATTCCTAAAAAGACAATCAATTGCTTAGCTTCAGATCCATCATAGATAGTAAAAAATTACGCATTTAATCTTGGTTATTGGATTTTTGTTTGTTCTTTTAACAAAGAAATGTTAAGAAAATAGTGAGTTTCACACCACTGTGTAAATAGTAGAAAACATAGTTCAAGGCAAGCCATAGCACACTTATTCTATCTTTTCAAGTAAAGAAAGAAATTTTAAATCCTTGCAAAATATTTTCTCACTGAAATAGTTCAGTGAGAAACTAGTAAGAAATAGTTCAGTAAGCTAGAAACTAAAGAAGATATGTGTCTTGGAACTTTATAACTCTGTAATGTTAACTGTGAAAAGGTGAATGGAAACTCCAATCAAAAGAAATAAATGAAAAATGCTTTTTTATAGAAAGCAGAAATAAAGCAACTATCATTTCTAAATAGAGACCATCCTTGAAAAACTCATCCAACTTTCCCGTCAACAGCCATTTACTTGTCACTATCCACTTGAATCTTCTTGACTTTCAATACTAGTTGAGGAAAGAAAAAGCAATATGGTAGAAAGTGAAATCTAGCAATAAAAAGGATGAAACACATTTTCCCACTCCCACAGTGTGGACCCCTGAGAGGCAAGGCACCTTCCCACCATCTAGAGGGAAAGTCTCCAAATCCTCCCCAAGGAGTAGGAGAGGGACCCTGCCATGCACATTGAAAACCAACTACAAACAAAAGATCTGTAAAGAGCTCTTTAGATAAAATAACAGTGATTTTCATATTCACAGGTCTGACTATGTTCTTCTGATTGTTCTAGGCTGGAAGTAATTTGGATTCAGCTTCAATTTCAGAAGCCAGAAGTGATGACGTTGGAAATCTCTGCCTATTCTCAAATAGTAGATTTTTTTGTGTGTCTGTGTTTTGAGCATTTCTACAGCATATGGAAATTGCAGGGTCAACTAATGTTATCTCACACAAAGAAAAGAATGCAGGCATAATGTATCAATACTTTTACAGGAGCAGGCAGAAGAAGCAGTTGCAGCAAGCTGTACCTCTAGTGCTAGCCTAGAGGTTTAGGTATAAAAGTAGTTCCTCTGGAGAGGAGAAGAACTGATTCCACTCTATGAGCTTCATCAAGAAAAAAAAAAAAAAAAAGTAAATATCTGATGGATATTATAAAGCTCTGTTGATGCTTCACACCACTGTTATCATGAGGACCTGTTACAGTACATGATTGGTTCATGAATGAGTAACAGGCTGCTACCTGGGCATAAGGAAAAAGAGAGATAGCTCAAGGAATGCATAGCCACTATGTCAGTTCGGTCTTTCTTGTTTGAAAAAATGTGTATCAAATTTGGTCAAATTTGTCTGCATCAGAAAAGATTTCATACTAGTAAAAAATGCTGATGTAGCTACAACTAGTTTTATTCATACAGTTTGTTACCACTATTCAGTAATGAACTTAACCATGACTACATTAGGAAACTGTATGAATATGAATGTACCAGACCTGTCCTAATTATTTCCCCATTATTAATTAGCATGTTATATTCATCTAGTCTGTCCTTAAATAGACATAGGGCTAGGATACACCTGAAGGTCCAGGCTGAATAATCTCTTTAATAACCTTGTAATTACACAGTCAAAGTTTTTATTATTAAATAATAATCTAGAGAGGCGAAAAATGCTGAAAAATACTTGAATACCAACACACAGCACACTTTGAATGTTCCAAGAGTACTTGATGAGGGGAATGAGTATACCTTCAGTAAGTTTGCAGATGACGCCAAGCTGGGAGGGAGTGCTGATTTGCATGAGGGGAGAAGGGCACTACAGAGGGACCTGAATAGACTGGTTCAATGGGCCAAGGCAAACTGTATGACTTTCACTAGGGCCAAGTGTCGAGTCCTGCATTTTGGTCACAACCCCAGGCAACCCTACAGGCTTGGGAAGGAGTAACTGGAAAGCTGCCTGATGGAAAGGGACCTTGGTGTACTGATGGACAGTTGGCTGAATATGAGCCAGCAGTGTGCCCAGATGGCCAAGAAGGCCAATGGCATCCTGGCTTGTATCAGGAAGGGTGTGGTGAGCAGGACTAGGGAAGTCATCCTGCCCCTGTACTTGGCCTCACCTCGAGAACTGTGTTCAGTTTTGGGCACCTCAGGACATGGAGGAGCTGGAGCAGGTTCAAAGAAGAGCAACAAGGCCTGTGAAGGGCTTGGAGAATGTGCCTTATGAGGAGTGACTGAGGGAACTGGGGCTGTTCAGTCTGTGGAAGAGAAAGTTGAGGGGAGACCTTATTGCTCTCTTCCAATGTCTGAAAGGTGCTTACAGTGAGAGTGGGGCTGGCTTCTTCTCACTGGTGACAGGTGACAGGATGAGGGGAAATGGCCTCAAGTCACACCAGGGTAATTTTATGTTGGATATCAGGAAAAACATCTTTACAGAAAGGGTTGTTAAGCACTGGAATAGGCTCCCTAGGGAGGTGGTTGAGTCACCATCCCTGGATGTGTTTAAAAACTGTTTGGATGTGGCGCTCAGGGACATGATTTAGATGAGGGTTGTTAGTTACGGTAGTATGGTTAGGTTGTGGTTGGACTTGAAGATCTTTAATGTCTTTTCCAACCTGAGTGATTCTATGATTGTATGAGAAACTGGATGATGAAAATGTAAACATGTCTCCCACAGACCTGCAGAAGTGTTACTTATTGCACTACTGGAAAGCGCTGAGTAATATGAAGTATTGTGAAAATTAGCAGAGAATAAAAGTTTGGATGATAAAACCATCATACAATTTATTTCATTATCAGGGTTTGCTGGAGAACAGCTTAGGTACTATTTCCTTAGCAGGGCAGTAAAAAGTTTTAACCAGTGTTTTCATATAGATTTACTGCTAATAAAATTAGTTTTGTCATATCGCATTATTGCTAACAATTTAACTTTAAAAGTGATCTCAGGTTATCTTTCCTATTATAATGTTATCAACCCTAAAAGAAAGATAATAACTATTTCTTCAAGGTAAGTTATTTTTCTTAAAAATATGCTGACACTATATCAATTAAAGATCTTGTTTTTCAATATTTACTCATACATGCATATATACATGCACTTATTCATAGCATTGAATTGCCTAATAGATTGAAAATTATGTTAGGCACTCTGAAAGTAATGCTCCTACAACAGGTACGAAGAGCACAATAACACTATTTGATAGAAAAATATCTCAGTTACACAACACTATTTTTCAACAGAGTCACCAACATTAGCTATGCATTTTTGCCAGCATTAAGAGCCTGCACGCTGTGTTTGTACAAGCCTTACCTCCTCACTTAGCTCACATCCACTTTAGCATTCAGCAAGTGTCAATGAATGTCAAAGGGTGCAATTTTTTCTGAGTGAAGTTCAATAACAAACCTTTTCTTCATCTGTTCTTCCATGTCAGACACCATTGTGTCAGATTGCCCTTCTGCTGCCATCTGTTGGATAGCAATAAAATGGAACAGGATAGCCATGTGATGGTCTAACACCTACTGCCATACCACCAGCATCTGCCTCTGATGGCATGAGCCAACATAATAAAATAGGAGGCATTACTTTCAGAGTATCCTTGTATATAAATTTACTTTAGATATATATACAAGTATATATGTCGGCATTTTTAGTGTTAAAAACACCTGTATTAGAAATCTGTTAAGACAAAGGCAGAGTAAAATTTCAAATTAAAATGATAAGACTGCTTCACCTGTTCACTGTTTTGAATGCAAAATAGCATATGAGGGTCTAGCACAAATCAGAAATATTTTGCATTAACTCGTATGGGCTACGGATTTACCTGTAAATCTGGGAATTAAAACTCAAAACATATTTTGGGTAAAAATAACTTGGGCTATAGTTTGTCATTATATTAACACCAGAATGGTCCTTGCAAACCAAGAGCTTTAAGACAGTTTAGGTTATTATCCTGTCTCTGTCTCTTAGGTAATGATGGGACTCAAAAACCCCTTCCTTGGTCTTTTTTCAGGATTATGTATCAGTTCCTCAGGCTCTTCTCAGTCTCAGGCACCTCTCTGCCCTTTGCACCCAATAGTATATTAAAGACCCTCTGCCAAGGTTGTCTGATTTCCTGAGTAATCTTGCAGCAGGATACATTTTTAAAGAAAACATTTTCTTTAAATGTTAATGGCTAATCTGTGGTTTCAGGTACATTTAGGGTTGGGGAGTGGAAGCAGCTTTTAGTGTTACTCTCTGGGCAGAGAGAGATTTGCAATCTAGGAAATAAGGTCTTAGAGGTAACATTTAGGTTTCCTCAGAAGCCTCTCTACAGGAAGATTTGTAGTGTTGAATCACAGATATATAGATACACATAGTACATGTATTTTAACTTTCTACTAAATAATTATTTCAGAACAGTCACTTCTTGCCCACAAAGGGAGTGAGGGGTGACCATATTCACATGTCCCCCTGATTAGGTTCAAAATGAAACTGGCACAGCAGTTCCAAATGCAATCATAAATTTTAACAAGAATCTTAGTAGTGCAATTATCTTACAGTACTGGCACTCTTATGGTTATATCTATATAAGCTGTGCAGCTAAATTATGTGGCTTTGTTAGAAGTCAAAATAAGCCTTCCATTACTAATAATACATTACAAAATAAGCCTTTCCATAACAACTTTACGAGGAAAAAACAAACAAAACAAAAGAGAGAGAGAGAGAGATGGAAGAGGTGAAGGTGAGGGACAGACAAAGAAAGAGATCACTAGTCTGGATTCCAAGATTGGTCTAGGCAATGGGAGTTCCTTGGTCTGTGAGAGGAATGCAGCAGAATGGCATGGAGCATACATGAAGCAAAACAGTCTCCGTAGAAAAAATAAACTTGGCAAGAGATTTGGATTCATCAGTCAAGTTATGCAGTACTTAAGTAAGGCATCATAGCTTGGTCTAGCTGTGTGTCCTCAGAAATGCCCTAAGGTTCTTGACACATTGAAAAGCAGTATTCATAAAATTTGTTTTATAGTTGGTAAAAAATGAGGTGTTAACACTTCACAGCAGTGCTGTGCAATAGTCAGAGATAAGGAGAGAATACTGTACTTCAGTTAAAACCTCAGAGTAAAATTATTTGGGGAGAGTACTCTCATCAACTCTGCTGGTCAAAGGCATCAGTGACTTGATTTTTAAGTGCATTGGGATCATTCAGAGCAATCAGACAAGAGATGAGATGTGCACCACGTATACATCTTATAGGCAAAAGATACTCCTCTGTTTCTTGGAAAGCAAGAGTCTGCTTTCACTGTGGGGCCCTAGAGGTAGAAGCTTGCTTTAACTCCTGAAGGGGAGGAAGGAGTAACAAGTAGCAGCATGATCCTACACAAATGAATCTTGACAAGACAAGAAAGTTGACTGCTGTGCTCTTCCTTAGTGGTGGCATCTGTTACCATTTCTGCTTGATCAAATGTGGGCTTCTGAAGTTCATAATCTTCCCTCCCTCTCCTTTGGTTATCAGTGGAGAGAGGCATCAGAGTTTTGTACCTAATAATGAAATGGGGCTTCAGCTGCAATGGGAGGACAGCAGAGTGATTCTGAAGCAAACCAGCCACTTGAAAAGTAAATGTTATCAAACCTTATTATCTCCATCAGTCCAATGTTACAGAGCTCCACAGTTTGCTGATGCAGATAAAGTAGTATGGCAATGTAAGCATGAGATAAACCTTGGTCTCCTGTCAAGAACAGATTGAAAATTTGTCATGTATTTTTAACAATGATGTGCTGCAAACTGAACATGTGTTTTATTTTACTATAGATGGCAGAGGAGACCCTTTAAGAACAAATAATTTGATAGATTCTTGGGGTTTTGACTGTGTTTAATCCTACACCCTGTAACAGATTTGACCTGCTCCTAAAGATGTTATTTGTTGCCTGCAGCTAGCTGCAGATGAGATCCATATAAACCTGGATTTATAACTCCAAGGTAGCTCAGGAGCATTGATCTCCCAAGAGCAGTTAAGGAGTGGGCTGATAACAACAGCAGCTTACTGAACTATGCCATTCTGGGAATATTCAAGGTGTTCCCAAAAAGTTTCTCTGCAAGTAATACAAATACTGGTTTCACTTACCTTTATGAGGTCAGAAAGAGTCACAGCACAAAATGGCTCAGCTGAAGATATGGTGACTAACTTCCAGTTATTTGTCTGGCATGAATGTGCTGCCTCTTCAGCCTCCTGAGAATAAGTAAATGTCAAAGCATCTTTAATCCAACAGCTGAACATTATCAAAAACTGGTGTTCAATATATTCATGCCAAACTGAAAAGGAAGGGTGACATGGGTAATCTGACTTCATCTGCTGTTCCTAAGGACCATCTGGCAGTGTAATGATGAAGGGCAAACTAAAACCGGATTTCACTTACCTGGAAAAAAAAAAAAAAAAAAAAAAAAAAAAGCCTGAAATCTAGACAAGGCATTCAAAGGGCAATCCTTTTCTTATTGACTTCAGTCCAGAATGAGTTTGTGTCTTAATTTATCTTACTTCCCCTTCATGTAAGCAGAGAAATAGAAACCTGTATAAACTGAGTAGTAAATACCTTTTGTGATATGCTGAGAGCTCTCTCCTCTCCTTTGCCCTAAGTACCTTTTGAAATAGAATTAACTTGGCTCTCAGGTTTCTAAGTGTATGCAGAACAAGCCATTACGTGCTTGCAGTGTCATCCTGCTGAAGATATCAGAGACTGCCAAGGAGCAACAGGTTAGAGGGATTAGTGGAGAAGCTGGTGCTGGTGTGAAGAGGACTGGGAGTGCCAAGGGACCCATAATTTACCCACTGCTCCAGTGTTCCTCACTTCAGGAGTAACTCTACTGAAAGGTGAGAACAGACATGACCTGCTTCCCTTGAAGGTCCTCCAATGGTCTTCTTTGATTAACTGTTTGCAAAAGAGATGTAGCTCTGCACTGCTATTTGCTGTTTCTGAACAAGAAGAGATTTATTCATAGGAAATTAATTGTAAGCAGTACGAGCTACTGTGAGTAAAAAGAAAATTGTTAGGGCCAAGCAGGATTGGTAAGGAAATCAGCACTAGGAAAGCCCACCATACTGAGAAAGCTTTTTTTCCCTTCTTTTTGAAAGATGTACATTTAAAGTGTAATCTCCAAATGTGATGCTGGGTTTGAAATATTTTTCTACAACACATTCTCTACATTCCCAGGGGCTCTTTGAGAAGAGCAGAGAAGCAGTGAGAAGCAACGGAAGATAAAAATAACAGGGAAGTTTTGGAGGATATCTTTGCTTCCCACACTGTTGTTGGATCTACATTAAGTATTTTTCTGTTGCCACATACTCTTGGGAATAGAGCTTTATCCATTAATTAATAGGAGTTTTACAAGAATTGATGCCCCACTAAGAAATAACCCTACCAAGTGAAAATATTCTATCTGAACACAGAAATTATTTCTCCCAAGCATGTTTGAGGATTAAAATAACGAAGCTATGTATGGAGACTGACTAGACCAAGGAATTCCAGAAATGCTATTCCAGGCAGAACTAATTCAGTCTCATTATCTCTCCCATGATCCTTATCTGAAGAGATTTCTAAAACGCAGAATTCTACTTCATCTGATTGCAAAGAAATCTAAATATACAAAAAAAAGTACAATAATTGCTATGGGGTTTATTTCTCTGTGTATGTATAGTAATACATAATTATATTAAAAATTTTCAATATGCAGAATGTTACATCTTACAATATATTAATTATATAATATTAGTGTAGTATTATATGTCTACTATATTATATAGACACATATAACTGCAAAATGATGCTCCGCTTTCACAGGTATAAATAATGTTGCTGAAGTTATCGCTGTTTCTGTTTGTATTGTTCTTTTTTAACTTCAGATCCAGTAGCTGCACATATTGAATGTGCTCTCATCTACAGAGATGAGATCTGGTCTTTGCCCAGATACTCCTTGGTTGTCAACCCTCAGCAATCATATTGAAGACTGAGATTATATATTCCCCTCCTACCTGTTTTTTTGTGTGTGTGTGTGTTTGTTGTTTTTTTTTTTTTTTCTTTACTCCCATGTGTTTCAAAACATTACAAGAGATCAGCAAATGTTAGGGGATGAAGGAAGGTGGGCTATTATAATCTCTATCTCTTCTTTCTTGAATTGCCTGATATGGGAACAATGTGTAGCTCTTTTATTGGCAGTACTTGATGATTTAGCCCTTGACTTTACGCTCGTTTTTGGTGTACCTGTAACATATTTAATTTTAAATTTTAATTGCTATCCAAGTCAAAATAAGTGAAAGATGAAATGGATGAATCTGAAACCATTTTTCCCTTCAATCTGGCTGATGAGCTGGAAAAACAGTCACTACCGTCTACAGCCTTGGTTTTGTGCGCACTGAATAGAACCGACATAGTAGTGCTTCTGAAGAAGTCTTAACTTAAAAACAAAAATTACAAAGCAAGAAATTCAGTATTAAAGGCTGTATTTAACAACCAAAACATTTACTTGTAATGAAGAGAGACACCGCAGTCTTAAACCTATCCAAGTAGAGAGAACACTCTATATGGAGAAAGGAGTACTCAAAGTTCATTACGCAAACAGTCATCAAAATATAAATGAGAGCTTGTAATGAAACATAGAACGCAGCTTGTAAAAAATACCCATAATACATTTTTCTTACCATTTAATTTTCTAGATTCAAATCCAAAACCTAAATTTACTCACTATTGTGCAAACTTAGCAAAGAGAAACAATAAAAATACTCTGTTGTTTCAAAAGACATGCAAGGAGAGTCAAAATTTAAAAAGTTCTTTTAAATATGTACATACTATCATTGACACATACGCACACACACTTTTTCTCAACACTAAGCAAAATATATAACAAATATATAATGAATGTATTAAAATATTTTAAATATTAATGAACGAGAATATATTGTAAAATATGTTAAATATAACAAACTACCTTACACAATGTAAAATATATGTGTACTAATATATTTCGTAAGTTAAACTTATGTCTTCTGCCTAATCTTTTTACTTTAATAGAAACAGGCTGTTAGAGTAATACATGTAGAAGCTGCACGTGTATGTGCAGTTCACCTTCACTGAGTGTGTGTCATGTTTAGGAACAGAATTTCCTAAGCTGTGAACTTCATGCAGTAGTGAAAGGGTTATACATGAGGTGAAACCTTTTACCTTCTTATAATTTAATTCTAAAAGGCAATTCTGAAAGATTTACTGACTCTGATTGGCATGTGCAATTTTCACTAAGGCCAGTGGAGGCTTGTACACAAATCAGTATCAGCGTGTGTACCTAAATATGCTCTGTACTCAAAATAATTGAAAACTGTTTTTACTGTATATTTCTTGACAATAAATAGAAAAATATCCCCTGCCTACTGTAATTCTTACATATTTTTTTTCTGTGAGAAAATGTCAAAAATATCACTGAGATTACTTGAATGTGGCAAAGCATGCTGTTGAATGCAAATCCTAAAAGAGTTTGATGTGCAGCTATCTAGCTCCTACTTGAGGAGAGAAGGAGAGAGAAACAAGGTGGTTTGTTGTTGTTGTTTGTTTGTTTGCTTTGATTTCATTGGGAAGAGTCTTTCCATTTTGGAGTTCTTTGCTATGGTATTGACTTCAAACATTTTTTCAAGTATATTAATTCATGTATTAATCCCAAATAGACATTATGGAGTCTTCTTCCTCCCTATTTCATTTGAACTTGTGAAAAATTTCCATAAAAGCTATGACAGATACAGTGTAACTGTGTTAATGGAAAAAAAAATTGTCTCTGAACAGGAACAGAATAAGAATAGATCATGCATTCTTTTTCTCAGAATGACTCTAAAGCATTTTCTGAGCTTTCTTAGAAAATCCCATATCCAAAAGACAAGAAACATAGTAGTAAAATTGCTGGCTGTGAATAATGCTTGCTCACATAATTATAGATAGATTCTATACTGTAGGAACAGGTTTTTCTGATGGTTCTCTCTGACCTAAAATGCAGTGTCTTAACTTACAATACTGCAACAGGTTTCAGAATATTTCACTATAGTTTACTGAGAAAAGTTGTTCCCCAAAACTGGCCAACTAAAAGTTAAAACCAAAATATTTCACATTTTAATAAGGAAAACATAATTTCTAATATTTTGAACCATCAACTGCCTTGAATATTTATTATTATTATTTTTGTATAACATTTCTGGTATTGCTTATATTTTGACTTTAATTTTTTATCGTATTTGCCATAAAAAAAAATCCAATACCTCAGCCTCTTGGATCAGAAATCAAACTGTTTCAGCTTATTTGCATGAATTGTTCTTAAATAAAATGAGGAAGTTGAATCATACCATAAAATGAAAAGCAGACAAATACAAAGAAGACCTGGTAGGTTATATTCAAGTGTATCAATTAGAAGGACTATATGATAGACTGGTTCAAGATAACAATGTATTCTCCAAAGCCCAATGTAAGCTACCATGCTGAAAGAAAAGGAAAGCAGACTGTTCTTTACAGTGGATGAAATTTAACTCCCCTGGGAGGCAATGGGATCCTTCTTAACTAGATTGTGGTTTGGGTTCTGTTTTTATAATTTCAGGTCTCAAAGACATATATGGTAAAATAAAGCATTCAAGGTTGTTCCAGAAGAAATTATTTGGTTTTGTTATTGTATTTCCTTTCCTGAGGCAGAGCATAGTGGTTGGTCTTTTGACTTTAGTATTGTGAAGTACTGTAAACATATTTGCTTAAAGTATTTTCTCATCTGTGAAGGGAGAATAAAAACAAAAAAACTGCATTTGAAATAAGCTAGAGGCATGAAATAAAATGCTATAAAGACAATGTATTTCTATATCACAAATTTCATATTTTTCCCTTTAACGTTTCAGAAGAAAAGCTGTTGGGGAAGGCTCTAAAACTTCCCAAGAATGCGAGCAAAATATGTTTCCTACTCTGATTTACCACCTCAGATGAGGCTGAAATCTCTTAGATTATAGGACAAAGAAATTCTAACCTTGATAGACTGATAGATGCAGAGACAAACAAGCTTCAAAGAGGGGAAAAAAAAAAAAAAAAAAAAGATGCTGGAATAGAATAGTGTTCTTCAGACAGAAAGCGCCTTTGAACATATTTGTCCTTTAAAGCAAAAATTAAAACAGTATGTGGTACTGTACACATATTCTAATAGTATATTTTAAAACTAAAGGAAGATGAAGAAAAGTACTAAGGAGAAGCCAGTATTAAGGACTCGCTCTTTGGAGTTGTTAGCCTCCTTCACCGCTTGGAATCTTGCTTTTTATGTCGAGTTAATAAAGCATAGAAAAAAACTTGGGCTAAATACAGAGAGAAAAATACTTGGGCTAAATACAGAGAACATACCCTCAGACATACAAGCCAGACTTGCTCCATTTGAGTCTTCTTTATAAAAGATGCCAAAAATCTAATGTGCAACTTGCTTGCTAACATTTGGAGATAGGTAGGTATATACAAAATAGCACTACTGAAAATAGTTGGCACCACTGGAATGCTCTGTAGGCACCAGTGGTGTTATAAAGTGCATTGGCCTGTGTACCAGAGATAAATCACATGTGCTTTTCCTCATAGGAAGAATCTATCAGCATGTGGTAGGCCTGTTCTTATTGTCGCTCAGAATGTGGCAAAGGGCAATTCCTAAATATCAAACATTGGATTAGCAGTTTACAGTATCTAAATAATTACAAACTAGTAGGCAGAAGTTAATGATGGGTTGCTATAGCTTTGTACTTTATATCATGGGGTTTATGTAGCATTTCCTATTCTTTTTAAATTCATAGAATCATAAAATTATAGAATCACCAAGGTTGGAAAATACCTCCAAGATCATCCAGTCCAACTGCCAAATTTATATAATTAAATTCCACGGTACAGTTTTAGACTACTAGATAATTTCCTAATCAAAGCATTGAAAGCCAAATGCAAAATTTTCGCTTTCATCCTATTCATTTCTTCATGCATTAAGATTCTTTCAGGGATGTTAGTTTTGAATTGAGAAGATCTGCAATACCACAGGTTGCGTGTCTGCAGTATGAGCCCCTGAGCTTCTTGTGCATTTTTTAAAGATCTCAGCATTCAAGATAATTGGTCTGGGAACTGTTTCCTGTGCACTGGTTGCAAATTAAGGAAATCAAGGGAACAACAGTTAGAAAGGTGCATCTCTGATTTAATTTGCTTTCTGAAATGACAGAGCTATTCAATCAATTTTCAGCATTAAAATTATTCTGGAAGACTGCCAGCCAGGGACATGTAACTAACTTTTGAGCTGGATTTGAAACAAACAGAACAGGGAAGAAATCGGTACTGTTGTAATCTGAGTGAACTGAAGGTTTGCAAAGCAAGCTGACTTTAATATGTGTTGACTTCTAATTAGAGAGGAAGTCACTCTTCTAAAAATGATTTCGTGAAAGGCATTTGAAAAGGTGGACTAAGAACAAAACAAATTTTTCTGGAAAAGAATATTATGAATAATTATGAAGAAAACAAAAGAATTTTTACAAAGGGAGTGTAGATAACTCAGAATAAAGGAATACTAGCTTTTAAAAATTGTTATTACAGAAAATTGGATAGATTAAATAGTAGAAGAGATGGTTGTTAATGAGAATCATTGTTCAGCATCTGTAAAGCTAAATTGCATAACTTCTGGAAAGGAGTTTGGATAGATATATATTAGGTACTTGCTTAGTCATTTATAAAAATGAATAATAGTAATGAAAGTGGAGACCTGTATTAGTGGGCCTGTGATTGAAGTGGGAATGCTACAGTACATAGCATTTTCTCTGTACTATTGCTTTCCTACTTCAGTAACAAGACCCAGATTGCTTGTTGGAATTTTCTCCGTCATCCATCAGTGGAAATAAAAAGCTGCCAGGATTTCCCTGAATTCTCACTAACAAAGTAACTAACAAAGATAAATTTCTTCAAAATTCATAAATAATGAGGCCACTCTAAAAATCACATCATAGGCTTTAAATTTTTATAGAGTCATTATGAATTGATTCCGTTTAAATTAAAAGGGAAGATAAATAGTGATACATTTGGCATTCTGAAAAGGTGAAACTGAGAAAATTAATTAAGGCACTGCACTGTGCCAAGAAGTGCAGAGATGTGAATGATTTAAAACTGACATTTCCATGAGTTATAGATCCACAGCTACCAGAAATCTTTATGCTGAGGAAGAAGGAAAATAAAAATAAAAATAAATAAAATGGAAGAAGGTAAAACAAAGAAGAGAAAAAGGAATGAAGGAAAAATGGGAAAAGGAAAAGATGAAATCTTTTTAAGAGATCAATTAAAAACTGGACAAGTAATAAAGGAAATAAGTGTGATATTTAACTGTATTGGGACTGAAGGGGAAACAGCAAACTTGGGCTATTAATAAATATTTTTTGACACTTTGTGGAATATTTTTGCAATGTTTTGATGAAATTTCCTGATGAAACAGTTTGAAATACTGGCTGACAGAATCATAGCATGTACAGAGAAAGCCTAAAGGAACAGTCTGTAGTAAGAATGCCTCGAGTGCTATTCACATTTAGTCTACCAAATAAAAGAGGAAGTGTGCCATAATCTCTCTAAAAATAAATCTCATAAAAAAATAACAATGGAAGAGAAGAACTGTCTAAATATATAGATATATGTGTGGATTGGAAACATAAATAAGATATTCATGAACACATTTTACTGAAATTTTAAGGTTTCTAATTCTCAGAGCTTTGAACATTTGGGATGTAGAATAACATTCTATCACTCAGCAATATAAACTTAAAAAAGACCCTAAGAGGTCCTGTACAGTCACAAATACTTCAGTGCAATGACATAATACTTTCGCTGGCTCTAAAATAAACAACATGCTGTAAATTGCTGTCAGCTGTGACCTGACCTCTAGCTTTACAGCACTGTACTGCTAATTCTAAAGACATTTGCCTTGAATGTATCATAGGATATACATCATTTTCATCTTTCATCTTCTGTCTTTCAGCTCAGAGTACTGGAACTATCATTTTTTCTAATTTCATGCACTACTATTGGAGAAGGAAAATTTGCATTTAGAAACTTTCCAGAAGATACAATTTTTGTGAATATTAATGATGAAGACAATAGCATTGACAAATAAGTACAAAGCGTAAATAGACATTAATACATATAAATCAGAAAAACAAGGTTCAAAGTGTAAATGAAAAGCATGTGACTGATGTGCGTAAAAAAAAAAAACAACAACAAAACAAAACAAAACAAAACAAAAACCCACAGAGAAACAAAACCAAAGAAACAACAACAAAACCACAAGCAGATATGAACATAAAAATCTTGCAGATTAACTCAGGGAAGCTTTTCAATTAAAATTCTGTATGCTTGAGCCAAGACCAGAACTTATTAAAGTCCTATGTAATCCAAGTGATATTTTCCAAATAATTAAAGTCTTAAATTTCATCTCCTGGATAGAGTAAAAAATGATTCAAGTCTTTTAAAACATATTCCTTTAATATATTTAGATACGGCACAAAAGACCTCTTATTTTTATGTGATCAGCAGCACCAATGAAATACAAACCCTGTTTTTTAAAATAAATATTTATTTCAGGTGCAAAACTGAATTTTTAAGTGCCTGCAGGCTTTTGTTAAAATCTCTAATCATAATGACAATTACATCAAGTATGAGGTTTAACCAAATTCAACATGCTGCTACCAGGATTATGAGAACGGACTTTTCAAAATACTTTCCCCAACTCTAAAAATTCTGTGCACAATAAGGTTTTCATTTCTCTCTTTCACCCATTACTTTCCTCAGAAAACTAACCAGACTTTGATTCTGAAGTTGACTGTTCTGCAAATCTGTGTGGTGATGTGCTTTCCAACATGGATTCACTTAGGCCTAGTAAAGCTTACGTTTGCATACCTTTCACTCACTGACAACACAAAATACTTTCCCTTCCTTCTCTGTAGCCAACAATTTCAACAGATTTGTCAAATCCAAATGCTTCTGTAAGATTTGTTAGAAAACCTTCAAGCAATGTACTTTCCAGGAGGGGAAGGACAGACAAACAGAAATTTAAGAAATAGAAATGTCACGCTTGTGACAAACAAGGCTATAAAGAACTCATGTAAATTGGTTCAAAAACACAGTGAACCTTAAAATCTAAATTACCTCACACTGAAATATTTTCTCTACCTAAATGAAGAAGAAAGTGACATACATAATATACTTGGAGTCTGTATCATGAGTACATATTTCTCTAACACAGCTTATGAGGCTAAAACTGAAGCTCAAGAAAGAAAAGTGGGAAAATGAAGAAAAACGTTGCTGACAAACATTAACAAGCTGTGAACCATAGCTTGATATTTCCTCCACATGGAATTCTAAATGCACTAACACTACTGGGCAGCAAAATGGTTAAGAAAAGCAGAAGAAAAAGTCTCTTGAAGATCACCTTCTGAAAAATAGCATAGTACTGTTTTCTTATTTCAGAGGTGCACACTTTCAGTGGCACTGTTTGGGTTATGAGAATGAGATCTTGCAGGGAAATGAGCAGGAAACAGCCCTTTCCACTAACGCTTTGCTAAAGATTCTTCTCATCTGAAAAGTTCTAAGAGTTGTATTCATTATAATGAAAACATTTTTTACTCAAAATCCAAAGCAATACAAAACAGAGACACATAAATTCATGAAAGGAAAAATAACAAAAACAAAAACAAAAGGCAGAAAACAACAAAGACAATCATGCACAGCAATCTGGATACACCAAAATGAAGATAAGGCAATTCACATTTGGCACAGAGTATATGTGGTAAAAAGTGTTCTCCCTGTTACAGGCATAAATTCAAAGACTCGTTGCCCTTTCAACCACTTCTAAGCAGGAATATATTGATTGTTTCAAGAACTGAAAGGCCTAATGGTGCAGAACTGCTCAAAGAGACACTTGCTCAGAAGTAGTGCAGGAACATATGTATAGGATAAGAGCTTTCAGGCTCTACTGTCAAAACAAGAAAAGCTTATTTTAGTTACATGATCTTCTTGCACCCCTTTTTCCTTATGTTTAAAGGAAAACAAGAACTAAATGCTAAATATACTAGTTTTCAGTTTCGCAACTATATCAATAAAGCTGCAAAAGCTCCAGTGCAAGGAGCACTGAAAATCAGGGTGGTTCAGAAAGGGATCAGGAAGGGTATTTTCTTAGATTCAGAGTCTCTAACACACACATTCCTTGTGGCTTCTTTGAAACCTCATCTGCTGAATGTGTAAAGCAATAGGCAGGGTTATGTTGCAGTTGCAAGCAGCTGCTGTAATATCATCTCCTAACAAACTCAACTCATTACCAGAGTCATCAGTATTTGTATCACGAATACGCAGAAGATAAGAGAATAAGGAAACAAAATCAGAAATGTGGCCTGCACCTCCTTTTGATAATGATAGAAAAACTACTATTAGTAATGCCTTTTAAAGCATAACATAAACACTATCACACAATGTATTTTGAATACTGACTTTACTATGCTTGGTATTCTTAGAAACTACAATATCTCCTTTTTCAAGAGCAACTGTTGATATGGTTTTTACAGAAAACTGAAGTGAAAGAGTAAGATAGAAGCCTCTAACTCTTTCAGATTACTAAAATCTTTTGGGGATATTTGGAAATAACAGAAATAACAGAGAAGTATATAATCTTGTAAACTTCAACACTTACTCTTCCTTCTTAATAAACGAAATCTCCTCTACAAGCTGAGTGAACAGGGTCTGTTCGGCCTTGAAAAAAGAAGATTCAGAGGAGATCTGATTAATGTTCATAATTATCTTAAATGTGGGATTCAAAAGGACAGGGCCAACTTCTTTTCAGCAGTTTGCAGGGACAGAACAGGGGGAAATGACCATAAACTGGAGCATAGGAAGTTCTGCACCAATATGTGAAGGAATTTCATCACGGTGAGGGTGATGGAGCACAAACAGGCTGCCCAGGGAGGCTGTGTAGTCTCCTCTGGAGATTCAAGACCCGCTTGGATACCTACCAGTGCAGCCTGCTGTACAGAGCTTGCTTTGCAGGGAGGTTGGACTCAATCGTCTCTGGAGGTTCCTTCCAGCCCCTACAATTCTGTGATTCTGTGAAATAACATGCTACATGTTCTGACAATTGATCAGCAGCAGTTACAGATCTAGGAAGGCTTGTTTTCTTTCAATATATTATAACATTTTCTCAGTCGTATTTATTCACAGTCTTCATGCTCCTCTGCTTCTAGCAACAGAGGAAAGAGAATTGTTAAAGAAAACACAAATCTGGCTCTGATTCATTGCAAAGGATTTCTTGACCATTCATTCTCTGTTTCAATTTTTTTTTTTTATTTATTTATTTTTTTTTAATAAGATTAAAACTCTTTTCTATCCTTTGTTCTATTGAATCTTCTTGTCATCCATGGATGCTTAAACTTTCCCGAGAGGGTTTCTTCACAACACATCAGATTCCCATGTCTGCAACTAAATTGAATAAAATAAAGTAGATTACCCTTGCTGTAATACAGAAAGACTAAGTCTTGTATTTGTAAAGAGCACAGTTGCCCACTGAAACTTTATTCTAGATGGTGCATAAACGTCTGCTATGATTTCTCTCTCAAAAAGAAAAGCACTTAATCTTCTACTAACTTTAACCTTTACTGGAATTTGAACATCTGTTTGTTGCTCATGATTAAGCACTTTCTTCCATCTCTGTGCTTTCTTCTCTCTGTGCAGTTGCTCTTCAGTTATAGCCATCAGGTATACACCCATTCTAGTGAATCACTGCATCAGAAATTTACAGAGCACATCTGCACTATGTCTTCCTTCTGTCCGCTGCATGTATGGGTTCTATTCTTTGCACCCCTGTGGTGTGCTGCTCGTAATCTTTAAACTGTAGAGTAGTTAATAGTGTGCATCAAAACTCCTGCTGTTTTTGCATACCCATTTTTTTTTCTTACATAAGAGGTAAGTGTGCAGGAAGAAAGCAAACTAATCTCAAAAGGAAGTAGCAAAGAAGACAAGGTGTACATACAGTGATAAAGATCCTACGAAACTCCATAATCTACACCTAGAATGTGGTTCCATTTTCCTTCTGTATTCTTAGATGTTTTGTGGTGGTGTTTTATTTTTCTTTTCTTAATTTTCTTACTTTCTCTTCATTTTCATTTGCCATCCATGTTTTCTGAAAGCCATGTGACTTCAATACTTTTGCACACTGCATGCCCATTTAGAATCAATAGATAAATCTCTCAAAAAATAATGTTGACTTCAAATTAACTAAAAATCAGAATCTTTTAATTACAAAGAGATGTATTTTGAAGACTACCACAAAGTCTACATGAAATTATTTATCCAAAGGTTACTTTCATCTTATTTCCTCAGTAGTTACATTAAATCTCTAAAATAATTAGAAAGAAAAATAAAAGTATTACTAAGCTATTGATGCTGGGGCATGCAGAGAGCAGAACTGTCTTTAGAGACGTGCATCATTATAACTCATGAAAAACCTTTTGAATTAACCTAATGTAATTATTTGAAAGAGTTTTTAGCCCCTTTTATTACTTCAAAACTTGATCTGGTTGTTTTAAAGACCTGATTTAACTCAGCTGTTTGTCTGGCCAATTAATAACTACATTTTGAAACATGCAATTTCTAGAAGTGTATATTTTCACACACACGCACACACACACACATATATATAAAACAATTCATTTGTAAAACAATTAATTTCACAATTAATTTGTAGATATGTATGTATGTATGTATAAGTGCATAAATTATTTAAGTTCTTGGCTTCCATTCTGTTGTGGGGTAACCCGGCAGCAGCTTAGCACCACATGGCCATTCAGACACTCTCCCCAAGCAGGATGAGGGGGAGAATTTGAAACAAAATAGATCTCATGAGCTGAGATAAAAGCTCTTACTAAGACAGGAGAGGAAAAACTGAAACAAAAGTGCACTTATAACAATATACATATACCCACAGTGCAACTACATTTTGTTTTCAAATTCCAGAGCATTTGAGAATTGTAATAATTGGAACGTTCCAACACAGAAGAAAGTATGTAAAATATGACTGTTTAAAATTATTTATTTGAATGAAGAAGAAGTGTTTCCAAAGTATTCCATATTTTTTTACTAAATAAAAGGTCTATAATCATGAATTAAATCCCTATTTGTGTCCCTGTGCGTGCAGGTACACATTTCTACATTCAGACACAGTTGTAGGATAAGAAGAGTTTTATATATTTTGATCCTCAAGCAGAGCTTGTAAGAAAAAAATGTAGTCAACAAAGTCTGCCAATGGGAGGTTCATTACTCCTGTGCAGAGGACCGTCAGATACCATTCTGTAGTGAGCTGCATGGAGTGTGTCTATAACCAGAGCTAATATGCTTCCTACAGAGTCTAGATGTTCCCTAAGGGAAAGTGGAAGAAAGCTTTCTAATGATTCAAACACTGAGCACAAGGCTTGTTTTGGAGTGCTGTGATATCCTCTGAATTTCTAACTGTGATAACTGGATGCTTCTAAAGAACTCATCCATATCAGTTTCAGGAAGCCCACTAGGTAAGGAAACAAGCTTGTGAATTTGCAAATTTTGTCATTGAGTCCCTGGTCTGCCAAAGTCCTTACCTTTGAGAAGGCACTCAAATACATCAAAACTTGAGTTTCCTGTCTGTATGGTGGTTTATCTACTTACTTCCTATATGGATAGTTGCTGAGAGTTTCAATGTGCTCGATAATGGGAGCCATTAAGTACCTAAATCAGCAAATCTGCATTGATCCATGGTCCATCCATTAAAAGGAATACCTTATAGACATGATCAGCAAAATATCTTTTGCTCCACTTTGGGAATACTTATTTAATTCTTAGGCCCAACTTGATAGAAAATAATTGTTTTCCCAAGGTACATTTTCCTTAACTCTTTCAGTTATCAGCTAGTACATACCCAAAATATAGCTGCTTTTATCCCTTTCAAAACAAACATCTAAAAATACAATTATAATTGTTACTGTTATCTACAAAAGAATCAAAGACATATCATTACTTAAGAAGCTGTTCAGAGAATCTACATGCCTTCATAGTATCCCTTTTTATTTACCCTATATATTATTCAATTTGTCCATTTAAGTTGTGTGATGTCAATGTTTTCCTGTCTGGACTCATTGGATTGGTCCTTTGTGAAACTATTCTACTTAGCTGAGCTAAAATGACCAGAACTGTACCCAATCAATGAATATGTTTTATATGTTTTATTATTTTTCTTTTATTTAGCAATGAAACCATCTTCATATGTAACTTGTTTTATGATCAGTTCAGAAATCTATATAAGCCTAATTTTTAATTATTATTATTTATTTATTTATATAGTATTAATCGTCAAAAGCAATGTAAAAAACTAAATCAATTCCTGATTAACTATTTTAAACATATGCTAATCTAAGGAAACTCAAATTGTTCCATTCAATACTTGTCCCCAGAAACAGCTACAGTAACAACTGAAATAATGAAATATAAATTGTGTGAATACTCCAGATGCTATTAACATATTTCACCATGTTATAATTCCTCCCCATCCCCAGTCCCCCCCCAGCCCCAAATTATTGACAGTCTCCTCAGTCTCCTTGAGATAGCTCAATCCTGTCTTTGTTATACAATATTCTTCCACGTTGTGTGTATTAATCTTCTGAAAGACCAATGGACACAGGAACTATTTCTCCTTATTTTGTGATTCTCCAAAGGCAATGACATAAATTAGTACAAACACGCAAGAGTCCAAAATCACTAAAGCAATGAAAACTCTTGGATTGCCCTTCTCAGAAGAGCTCACTAGATTTGCAAACTAGCATGTGTACTATGACAGAATTTATAACAGAATAGTTATCATAAGTATCATAAGACAAGATTAGTTACTTGGCTAAGGATAGCATCAGTTCCAAAGGGCAACATCTCAAATTTGCCTGACAGGGAAATCTTTAAGTAAGTGCTATCAGCTTTTTCTGCTTGTTACTACATTTTAACTTCATAAAGCACCCCACTGCTGTACACAACCTGCAGCACAATTGAAAAGTAATTTTTGAGGTATTTTTTTATTATAGAAGATTAACACTAAATGGAATAACCTTCTCAGCTTACTTCTGGTACTGCAGGAAAAAAATCACACAGAATCCTCTAATACTGTTGATTTTCACAACTGTCATGGTTTTATTATTTTTGGTTATTGATATTCCACATCATAACATCATGTACGTGCTTTGGGAGTTAAAGAGTTAATGTTCTAGTTCCATGGACTGTCAGTTTTTCCAGGTACCTAGTGCTCAGAAGAGAAGAACTACAAATCCCAGAAGACTTCATTGTTCCATTTCCTTTTCCTGTTTAGAGGGGAAGATAAAACTTCTGACAAGTCACAAGACTGTCCCTTCTTTTACTACTCATCTCTGTGTATGTGCTCCCTAGTTGTCTCGTCTTCAGCATTTAGAATAAGACCTTTGTTTGTTTTTTTTCAACACTCTCTCATTTTATTTGTTTTATTAGCTTCAATTCCAATTATATAGTGTTATATTGTGCTATTTTGCGTTCTGCTATTGTATTTAGAAAATCAGTTTTCTTTCATAGCTCACTGCCACTGTTTTGTTTTTAGGCCCATCTTCCTAACTTTTCTCTACCCTCTTTCCCTCTCTCCGAGGGTGTGGATCCACAGGTCCCTCCAATGCACTTAGTCATGGAACTGAGCCAAACCAGCCCCAAAATCATTGACAACACCATAGCCACTTTGGAAAAAACCACCTGAAATGCATGTTTTGGAAGTGTTATCTAAAAACCTTGCTTATGCTTTTTCCAGATATCAGTAACTTGCAGAACAATTTTTTTGTTCTATTTACTATAGTTTATTACTATAATAAATATGATAATTTCTATAATACTAACTACATACAAAATATTAGTATGTTTCTGAAGTGATTCTTTTTTTTTTTTTTTTAACCATACTTATTTTCTCTGATGAATAAATGAATTTCTTCCTTGTTAACTAGAAGTTCCCAAAGTAAATACACCTTGTAGATGAACATACCAAAGCTACAATCAGTATGTGAAGTTCATAAGACTTTAGTATAAAAGAAAAAAAAACCAGCACCATACAAGCTGATATAAAAGTGGAAAAACTTGCAAGGTCTGTGGGATCCACCATTTTTCTAAAGCCATAGGCCATTTCTTGACTGTTTTAAAAACTAAACATTGTTCAGCATTATAATAGCAAGAGAGAGTGGTATGATATTTGCTATAAATTAAGGTAATTTTTCATTGTCACATGCAATAGGCCATAGTATTTACATTCACTGAACTCACAAGTTCAGCCTGCAGTGATGTTCTCCCGTTAAGTCCCTTTCCATTTTAATAACTATTAACATTAGTAGTGATAGGAAACCCGCAAAAACAAAAAGTTTACCAGTAACAAAATAAAAATAAACCAAAGGTTAACCACCTTAGCAGGCATTGTCAAGTCCTGAAGTCAGCCAGGATGTTGCACTGGACAGTCTCAAACCAGAATACAACATGACAGGGGGAAGGGGTGTCAGGGTGGGGTCATGGGGTAACTAAGATCTTGTCCCTAAAGCTATGAACAGTTGTTTGTGGCACCGTGCTCCATCTCTCCACGGGTCCTGATGCTCCTTGGGTGAGTCACAGACTGTTTGCTGCACTTTCCTTGCTAGTATTACAAGAACATTTATTGGTACCTCATCCTAGTCAATGAACGTACACGAGGGTTAACTGCAACTATTTCTATTCCCTTAGTATATAGTCTTAGGCAATGGTCTGCTTTTTAAGCTGTGAAAGAAAGTCAGACTGCTCCATAATTCACCACAGACCAATTCCCAGGAAAGCAGTTTTCTCTTGGTGAAAGGAAATCCCACTATTTTCAGAAGAGAACTGTATTCTACAGGGGTTAAAGCAGGCTCAGTGAAGAACCACAGAGAAGAATTACAGAAATATTGTGATAAAACAAGTAAACAAGCAAACACATCATCAGAAAAAGGAAAGATCACTGGGTTACAATGGGTAGTAGACACTTAGTCATGCAGAAATATCCACATTACCATATTGTGGAGCAGCCCCCTGCTGGTTTCTAGTTCCCAGGGGCAGTATCAGTCCCAGTGAGGTTTTCCTATGCCACATGCTTCCATTCAGACTGTTTTCCTAGGTTGATTTGCTTACTATGTAAGAAAAGAAAAAAAAAATCTATATTTTTATGCCGTGTCCAAATTACAGTTATGCCTCAACACAGAACAGCCGTGATCTCTTTCAAGAAATCATTTCCCACACAGGGGAGCTCCATAAGAAATAGCTATTTAAGTTCTTTACACAAGTGGTTTCTCATTCTACTAAAACTATAAACAATAAAATAAATACATAAATATTGTGATAAGGGACTTCTCCTTAAGTGAATGTGGAAAATGCAGAATTTTATTCCACATGAAATGGAAAACTTATACAATTTGAGGATTTTCAGATGATGTTTGTGAACAAATAGGGCAGATCATGGAATTTAAAGAAATTAAGTTCCTCAAGAAAGATACAAAAATGTGTACATATTTTTATATTTACATATGCTAAAAGTATTCAAAGAAGAAATACAATCTGAAACAGTTCTGATCTACAGCATAGAATAGGACAAAACTGAAAAATAAAAAAGAAAAAAGTCATTTTCCCTAATATGGCGCATGGTGGAAGAACTGCCGCTTGCAACACCGGAGGCCCGGGTTCTAATCCCCCCCTGTGGTGCAAGGGGTAGAAGTGCCGTGCTGCTACACAGAGAGCTCGAATCCCAGGGGTTGGACTCGATGATCTCTAAGGTCCCTTCCAACTCGCACGATACTATGATAAACCTTTAATTTATCTTTTGGCATTATTTTGAAAAAAAAAAAAGATAATTCATTTCAGCTTCAGAGTGTAAAGCATAGTCTTTTAAAGGCAGCTAAATGTCAACTGAAGGAAATGAAAACTTTTTGTAAAGTAACAGCCTTTTCTTTGAGGGATAAGATAGTAATAACAGAGTATCTCATTCAAAAATAGAAACTGGGGAAAATGTAGAAACCTTCTTTCTATTTGCTAAATTTATGAGCAAAGAACATTCACTGGCCACCCCCCAAAAATAAAACTAAAAAAAAGTTTGCCCTACTAAGTGTAGAGAGTAAATTTGTGTAGGAAAAGACAAAACCAAAGAAGCTGCATTTAGGAATCCTTACTGATCACTTAATAGTGCTTGTACTACTGATGGTCCTCCAGTGGGAGAGAAAAGGAGCTTGCTAGTCTGTGCAAATAAACTGAAATTCTTCAACACTATGAGTTAACAATGTTAACTCATACATACACTGGGATGGCTTTGTCTTAGTCAAGCTGTGAGATATTTTAGCTGGCTTTGTAATTTTGTGGTATATTTGTATTTCAATGAAAGCTCATTAATAGAGACTCAGCCAAGATTCTCCAGTCTCTTTTATGTATTCAAGTGCTCTTCAGCACTTTCTCTGCCAAACTACAAAACAGCAGAACAAAGTCACAGTTTTCTATTTTATTGCCATTTCATCATATTTATCATACTAAAGACCATTTTAAAGGGTGAACACTTGAATTAGTTTGAATTGGGTTTAAATTAAGTGATCAAAATGCTATATATATGTTTCAGTTTACTTTAAAAGGAGGATGTTTTTCTCCATAGTCTCAGATGTTATTTATTCTCCTGCATCATTACAGCAGCGCCTCAGTACACATATACACCGAAGAAGAAAGAGAATCCATAACATGGCTGTTAATCATATTCAGCAGTCCAACTGCCTGATAGTTTGTAAGTTTGGGGCATGCTGTTCCAACTAGGATTTTATCTTTAGGACCAGGCCAGCAGCATGATACTGCCGTATTTCTGAATTGCTTTCCCTTTTATTTTATAGATATCCATTCCTGAGATAATTCCTTAGGGCCTGAGAAACTCTTGACAAGGTCTAGAGTGCTAGTTGTAAATAAGTCAATAGCACACCAACTACCTTGATCCAAATGCAGTTTATTTTACTTCTTACTACACATTGCTCAGGCTACATCCTACAAGGAGTTTATCAAAGCAAATGAGAACTGAAGCAAGGATGGGCCTGGTATCTGGTATTTCCTGAAAACTACTGGGTCATAAAATAATCCTCTCCAGACAGGCTGGAGATGTATAATGTTAAATGCAAAAGCAAGGTGCCTTTTCATGCAACTTTAAAAACTGTTTGTTTTTTTGTTTGTTTGTTTGTTTGTTTGTTTGTTTCCCCACATGTTCAGTTCTGCCCCATTCTGGGCAGTGACTTAAGTAGAGAAACATTTGTTCTCAAAGGAGCAGGCACAGTTCATGTTGAACTTCACTTCTTGGAAACTAAGTGGTTTTTGATTTTTCTGTCAGGCTTAGGAAAGGGAAAAAGTAGTCAAATCTGACAGTGTGGGCTTGATGTTTCTGCTCTGTCTAGGCAATAGTCATCTAGCTGAACTCCATGCAATGAATCAGTCAGGACAAGACTTTTGTCATGTTTCCATGTCAACTGTATAGTCACACCTTTGTCATCAGTGTGTTATGTTTCTCTCCTATTGAGAACATATATTTTTTGTATAGACACATGCTGCATTGTTTCATGTTTCCTGCAGCAGCTAACCAGTTTTTCCTGTGTCATCATGCTGCTACGAGAGTCTGATGGTGACCTCTCTTCTAGGATAGTGTAATATTTATTTTGTGTTTGTGCAGGCACTCAGCCATAACCACTGACGTATTTAAAAAATATTCAACCAAGGAAAGTTACAATAGAGAATGGGAATTCCTTTGCCTTTAACTATACATTCCTTTCACTATAAAGTAGTTGTTTTCAGAAACCAGGTTGTGTTAATTGGCTGAGGAGTAATTCTTATTCTACATCTACAGAAAATCATCCCTTCTTCTCAGTTTCAAAATAGTTTTTTCAATACTGTATTTTGACACCTTCCTCGGATTTTCTATTCAGTACAGTGACACTCAAATACTGTTTGCAGTGAGAGGTAGGGATAGACCTTTCTCACAGACTGATATATAGGAAGAAGGTACAGTAATTATATATGCATATATGACTCTTTTTCTGCCTCGCTCCATGCTGTTCTCAAGCTACCTATTGAGTTCATTAATGATTGCCAAACGATTGCCTTTTTTTATTGTTCCATTTGTTTGCACAATGCTTAACAAATCTATGCCTAGAACTTAACAACTATAAAGAAAATCCTTCCTGGTTTAGGAGGTCTTGGGTCTCTCAGATCATCCTTTTCATTCATAAGTATGTTTCAACAAACCAGAATGTTTCTGGAGAAGGAGACTGTAGCCTCAATAGACCAGAGGGCTTCCTGACAAGAAATCTGCTGCACGTGTGAATAGACAACCCTTAAGCCTTTTCTAGTTCACATTCATGCAGAAAAGAGATACCTATTAGAGAACAAAATAGCATTCACTTGTCCTTTCCCTTATAAAGAAGTGATAAGTTCTTGAAACTTGAATCAGACTTGATGTATTATTCTGCATAAATTTAGGGTCTGCTGAAGAAAGGACAAAAGAACCAAACCAGGGAAATGTACACAGGCCACTGAATCTTTGCCTTTACAGGCAATGGGCTAATTGATGTCCTTTCATTAACTCTGCAGAACCATGTAGAGAATTCATTAAGCAGTAAGGAATTTAAGACTGAAAAAAATCCCCTGCTTTAAAACGTCTTTTCTTTGCACTGCAGACAATAATGTCATAGAATTGTTTTTATAAAAGAACTGACTCAGCCTAAACTGAGTTTATTTGCTTCTAGTTTAAAGAAAGTAAAAGAATCTTTACTCTCTCATGACAGGAAATCTACCTATTTCTAGACTGAGTGCATTGATAGTTTGTTGGTCCATTACTCTCTGTGTAACATTATCCTTCAGCTTACCTGTCTGCTGACTTTTGTTTATTTTCAAAACACTTGTCTGAATTGTTCTGCCTTTTAACATTAAATAAAATTATTTTGGTGTCATTCCATGAATTTCAGTTACTGTGGTTGTAGCCTTTCTTGGAACATATTCCTGCTGAGGTTTATATCATAATTAAATAAAACCAACCAGCATTTTCTCAGGAGATTCTAGTCCCAGTCTTTCCATGACCTTGCCGAGATGGCACTTTTGCTTTCATATCTACTACTAAAAAACATTTTATCTTTGATTGCATTTATCTCTTTCATTGCATGGCAAATCTCCATGTCCATCCTGTGATCTGGTAGAACAATGAAGGCCTTTCCTTTATTATTTCCAGAGATGAGACCACAGAATGCAAGGATAAACTTTGTTACTATTTCACCTTTTATACTTCTCATTCTGAAGCATTTCCACAAGATGGTCAGAGATGGGATGTGTACTGTGAGAAACTCACAGAACTTGAGGTGGGAGGTAAAACAACATGGTTGTGTTTTTTAAGATGGATGATGTTCTCTTTTCAGAGACATAAACAGAATGTGGAGATGAAGCACACTATCTCCTCTATAAAGAAGGAGAAATGTTATGCTAAATGGCAAAAGAATAATGTCAAATTTTTTTGTCCCCTATCAGGCTCCTCCAAACCTGTTCTTCCATGAGAGAAGTAGTGTTCTTTCCAAACTTCTATTAACTAGACCATGCATGAAGGAGTTTGCATTGGGAACAGAAGTAAATAACATCAGACATTTATTTCCAGTTTGATACTTGGCTTTTCATTAGCCTAACTGCACTAGAGGGTGAATTGAAATTATATGAAGCCCAGAATAGAACTGGAAGATGTCTTGTTGCAAATAATTTGTTATCAATGAAGGGGCTACTGGTTGGACATGCTGCTTGAATTTAAGAGAAAATAGCTATCTGTCTTTTAGCATGCTCCAATGCCAGATAGAATAATTGGTTCTTTGAAATAGAAATTAGTTCTTCATTCACGGATACTAGAAAAAAGATCAAATTGGAAAAACTGTCTAAAATAGATGTGGAGATATCATTTTGTACAACAAAATCATCCCATTTAATTAAAAGCTTGGTTATCAGTCACTATTTTCTTAGTAAGGTTACTTCAGGAATGAAGTGACATGTATCACTAAAGACAGTGTAATGCAAATAACGGTTTCCATTTCAACTGATAAATAAGAAAATGTTATGAAATGGATAGAAAGTTTTGTTTAATGAATTCAGGTCTTGTGTTTTTGATTTTGCTTGTTTTTGATGATGTTGGTTTTCTTTTATATTTTTATTTTTATTTCTTATTTTTCACAGTCTGAAATGAAAATCTGAAAAAACAAAATAAATTATTTCAACTTTTCTAGCTGGATTGGGTTTCAGATTCTCATGTAGTAGGGCACAACACTAATGGTAAAAGTTTACCATGATTGCTTTGACATGCCACAAACCCAGACCAATGACATAGAACTTCTTCCAATAGTTTAGAGGGATATCAGAAGTAAGTAGGTGAAGACCCTTATTCATGTGTTGCCATCTTCTCATTCTGATTGCGGCTTTCCTGTCTAATGTTTGCTAGAAAGATTTCTCACTACAGGCTCACTCCTCACATGAAACACAGACTTAGGTGACCTTTGGTGTCACAACAGTACTCATCTCCCACAGTCTCCTTTCTGACCTATCATTCTTCTGCCACCTATCTATCTCAAACAGACCCCAGTGCTACAGCCTTTTTCCAGTTTTCGTCTCTTCCTCACTTTCAAGTTTGGGCCAGATTTTTTTTTTTTTTTTTTTTTTTTTTCTCAGAACACATAGTGTTTAACCTGCTGCAAGCACTAACCTCAAAATTATCTGGAAAGTCACTGATCAGTCATTTTTGTTTTCTTAGGCTAGGCAGCCAGCCAGTTTGAAAACTCCATGTAATCACAAATCATTTACTTCCAATATTTCAGCTATCTTGTCTCTATCTTTATGCAGTTCTGAACCTCTCTTCTGCTATTTTGTGTAAGTAGGCATGTAGGTAATATGTTAAGAATATTTTTCTTTCACTTGCTTATCTTCTGCTTGGAGTTCTCCAGTCTGTTCTGATATGCCTTCTTCCAACAACTTGCTTACAAATATATTGCTATTTTATTTTAAAAAAATATTAGAAATCCTTTCCTGAGATTAACCAGTCAGAATTTCACAGCAAAAGAGGAAGACAACAGTAGTTTTAATTAATTTCTTGTAACACTAATCACTATAAAAACAAATTGCAGCAAAAAATAGTTAAAAATGCTTTATTTGAAAAATTAAAATATTTAAATGAAAGATAGCTAAATGTATATTTCATATGAAAAGTATTAGCTGCTAAAGACAGCAAAGCTTGCCTTTTACAACAGAAGCACAAGAATAGAGAATTCATTAGTGAAAGACTGATTGGTGCAATTAAACCTATGGTTACTGGTATATACCACATAAAAACTCACACAACAGAAAGCACTGTAATTTAATTTACTCTCTCTAACTTTATTATCTACTTCATTTCTTGCAGCAGTATAAAAATGTTAATGTTTATGTTGTTTCTTTTAAATCTCCTTGTGAGTTTCTAAATCAAATTTATATGGCTGTTCATGCTACCATATGTATCTTAGTTATGTCAACCCTGAATTCTGAAAACTAAACTATACTCACCAAGGAATGAATAGAAAGATTTATTTTACTTAATTCTACAATTCTTTGTTAACTGCTTGAGTGTTGCCAAATGAACCTGCTAAATCTTCACTAGAATCATAGAACCCTGTCATGCCATCAACACTTAAAATAAAGTTGACAAATATGATTTTATGCACTGGACAAAAGCATTAGAGAAGGCAATGTAGACCTAATGCCGGGTTTTGTTTTTCATTTTTGTCACACTTCCGCTATAGTAACAGTTTCATTAGATTAGCTAGCACGTCTAGCTAAGAGACATATCTAGTTCTAAACTTTTTGATAAACAGATCTGACAAGTTTCAGGTTTGTGGAGACAACAACCAAGTAGTTGTTGCTACCAATACCTTCATCCATGGCTTTGCTAATTGCATTGTTCTCTCTCTTTTGCTTGCTCCTGGTAGCTGTTGCCCAAAGTGTAGCTTGTACTGTGGTGTGAGAGAAGGTTTTTGTCCTAACTGCTTGTGTACAGAAGGGATATTGAAGAGCCAGATGTGCAGCACTGCAGCCTGCATGGAGAGAACAGACATCATGCTTTTCCCCAAAAAGCTGCATGTTAGAGCCTAGTGCTGGATCCATTTCACTACCCAAGTACTGTAGTCAGCAGTCAAGTTAGATCCCAATGGGTGCACTGACACCATGGGACAGCTGTGATATTCTGGTTTTCTTCTTGTTGACTTACTAAAATATTGTTGCTTGCTCCTGTCTGGCTCACTTATTAAGTCCCTATTTGTTTAGGAAGAGAATTTTCTGTAAAGGTTGAGGAGAGAAAAAGCAGAAAAAATTCATCACCGTCAGCAAAGCTTTGATGCAAGGAGTGAGTGTTGGCAAATAACTGTTTTTAAGAAGGCTAGATGGAATTAAGCCCAAATCCACTGCTTTTAATGGTAAAAGAAACTATTATGGGAAGGCAAATACTCTAGAATGTTAAATATATTGACTGCTTGAGACTAAATTTGTCTGGAGTTGGCATCTGTTGAAGATGATATCTAGTGTTTATGTAAAGCCCTGAAGAATAAAATCCTGTTTCAAACTGTAACTTAATATAACTAAGGCTTGTGACAGTGGAAAAAAAAAAAAAAAAAAAAAAAAAAAAAAAAGCTTAGAAAATAACACCTCAGTGAAGAATTTCTTTCTTCTGATAGTATTGCTTTAAGAAACATTGCTCATTGTGCTAGAGCAATAACTTACAACACAATCTTGCCATAATATTACAGCTTTCTTACTACTGTTGTCGTGCTCCAATTTATAGGAGGGAGAGAAGGTTCTTTGGTATATACATACCCAGCATAAGATTAAGAAACAATGATTCAAATGTTGGTCTGACCAGTTTATTACAAATCTTAATCAGGGATATGTGGAAGGGGAGGATTGACAATTTAGGGTGATGGGGAAGGGAAGGCAGAAGATAAAAAAAAGATTAAAAGAGGCAAGAATTTTGTAAAGTGGGGATAGTCACCACAAGGATCCAGCAGCGGTCCTGTTGCAAGACATTCAGATGGTCCGAGACAGAAGAGCAGGGAGGATGAATCTGATGTCAGAAAAGCTAACTTCATGGTTGCTGATCCCTCTTTTATCCTCCTTTTTTTCCTGTCTGTGTGACATCCGTGAGTGCTTGGGTATGATTCATGTGCAGCACCCACTGAGATGGCCATCTTCCTTGAGATAAATCCACCCTCTCAAAAAAAGACTACTTCACGGCCATTAAGCTGTGGCTTATCTCTCTCTCTCGTTGCCCCTGGCCTTGTCCACCTGTGTCCCTCAGACAAAGGATTTCTCAGCCCTTGACCAGGACTTTCTTGGACTTGTTCATCTGTGTCCTTCAGCAACATTTGAGTCAATGGTATAAAAGCATAATCTCTTACAACTATTATTACAGAAGAATCTATAATTGTGACAAAACCCCTATCCATCTCAGCTTTAAAATTAAAGAATATATTTTGAATATTCTGCAAGGATAAACAGCTAATTGCACAGAGACATTTACTTTCAGATTATCTGGATGTTTACCTTTCACATGTTATATTTTGTTCCAGTTCTACTGTGACCTGCACTGACGTGAAAAGCAGTTGTCAGATTAGATTAGTCTATACTGCCTCATACCAGCAGTAGCATTCTGTTTGCTCTTGGGATCAGATGGCTGTCTTCTTTATCTCCAGGTTGCAAGTGTGTATTTCAAAGTAACTTCCTGCATGCCCTCCAGGATCTCAGTGCAAGGTGACCATATAAATGACAGACCAAATGTGGATGTCTGCCTTCCAAACTGACATAGATATGGTTTCTTTTTTCCATTCAACAATTTGAGTCTAAAGGATTATAATAAATGTGTTTCCATTACACCTGTGGCAAGTCACTAGTAAGGCTTTCCAGGGTTCTATTTTAGGTCCAGTTCTCTTTAATGTTTTCTTAAATGACTTGGATGAAGAACTAGAAGGAGTTTCGACCAAGTCTGCAGGCAATACTAAATGGAGAGGAGCTGTTGACTTTACCAAGATCTAGACAAATTGGAGAGCTGGGCAATCACTAATCTGCAGTTTAATAAGTGCCAGATTCTGCACGTGGAAAGAGGACTGTGAGACAAGAGGCAGGAGAGCAATCCTACAGAAAGGGATCTGGGTTTTCTGGATGCTGGCAGGTTGGATCCAAGTCATCAGTGTGCCCTGGCAGCCAAAAGGGCCAACTGTACCCTGGGGTTGCATCAAGGGCAGCACTACCACCATGAGAGGGGAGGGGTTGACCCACTCTGCTCTGCTCTGTACTGCCTCAGACCGAGCAATGTGTGAAGTTTTGGGTGCCACAACAGAAGAAAGATATAAAGCTGTTAGCATCCCAAGGCGAGCTGAAGTTGGAAAAGGGTCTATAGGGCAAGACCTGTGAGGAGGCTGAGGTTCCTTGGTCTGTTCATTCCAGAACAGAGGAGCTGAGGGGAGGACTCATGGTGGCTGCAGCTCCTCACAGGGAGTGAAGGAGCAGCGCTGAGCTCTGCTCTGTGTGACAGCAACAGGGCCCGAGGGAACGGCATGGAGCTGTGCCAGGGGAGGGGCAGCTGGGGGGCAGGGAAAAGGGGCTGCACCACAGGGCGGTGGGCACGGAACGGGATGCACAGAGCTGTGGGCACAGCCCCCAGTGCTGAAGTTCAAGGAGAGTTTGGGCAGTGCTCTCAGACACTGGGTATGGTTTTTGAGTGGTTTCTTTGTGGAGCCAGAAGGAACTCATTGATCCTTATAGGTCCCTTTTAACTCAGGGTAGTCTGTAATTCTATGAGTTGTGATTACTTTAGTAACTTGTATGTTCCAAAGTAAGATTCATTATTAACAGTCAGTCCTCAAAGAGAGTTGATTCCTTCATACAGATAGAGAACCGAGGCTCAATATTAATAAATATTTAAATAATGCTTGTAGGCAGAAAGGTAGAAGATTTTTATATAAACTGCATTTGAACTGGCTAGTAAATATTGAAAGATAGCCCAATGTGATATCCAAGAGGATGGATACTGTGAGCAGCACATATTTCTAAGTAGCCTGTAATTAGTATTCAGAGGTCTCAAAAGGACACTGCAAATTGACAAGGATACACTTTCATGAAGATAAAAGTCAGTAACAGAACTGGAATTCAGAAGCCTCTAATCCCAAGGCCATTCTGATACTACATGCATTCTTAAATTGTTTGTTCAAATTAATGTAGTGTATTTGCATAGCAAGAGCAAAAATAATTAATTTTTGAAACAGAATTCATGCGTGTGCCAGCAAGTCATATTAAGACTGCTTTTGCAGTGTTGTCCTGATGAGACTTTGGTTTGACTTTAATGTCGAGAGGAGTAATTCAATTTGCAGTCTGGAAGACCTGGAACTCTGTTCTGCTCCCTGGACTGCAGCCAGGTCACACAGGGTTGTGATCTCATAAACCGCGAAGAATCAGCACGGATCAGAATTTGAGAAAATGAGCATTAAATGATTTAGAAGCAGTGTTCTTCATTTCAAATCAGCAGTGCCCTGAGACAGCACTGAGGGCTCTGTTCCACGACGAAGCCATCATTCAAACTGAATATAAACCTGGTGCTTTGACAATTTGTATTTATTAAAGATCCATGCTACTATTCAGTGCCCTGGGCATACAATTCTACCCTATTCTTTATACTGACCTCTGTGCATTTCTGGTGTGGCATCCAATGAACTTTAAAATGTACTCTCTCATCCTCTGCCTCAAGAGTTTTCTGTGCAGCTTCTGCTGGTATACAAAATGTAGAACTCAGTGGTAGGTGCAGCTGCTTCTCATCTTCTTTCTTCTTGGACATATGTTAAAACACACAAATGTTTTGAATATTGGTGCAGTCAGGAATAAACATAGCAGTTGTCAGAAAAAATATATAAATAAAACTTTACAAATCTTTCAGGCATAATGAATAATCATCTCTACATAGTTTACAACACATAATATTTATAGAACTCATGACTCTCTAGAATGTGAATTATAAGTATGGCACAGAACTGGGTATCTGGGTGAATATCAGGTCTGTTCACCAAGGAATTGAGAAAGATGGTAGGGGAAGAGAAGGAGTATAAGGAGCTGACATCAGCATCCTTTTGAGAAACAGCAGAGGCAAAGTATGGATGACAGAAGAAAAAGAGGAGGAGGAAGGAATGAGGTAAAGAAATATGATTAGTGAAAAGTCAAAGGAAGATTGAGATGGTATTTATAAGCTCTTAAAGATTTATTTTTTTTGTCAGATTTTAAGTGAGCAATGACCTTTAAAAAAAAAAAATAGTTTTTGTTTTTGTTTTTATTTTTGGCAAATTTGAGCATTTGAGGCCAGAGACCTCCTTCAAAGAAATACCTGCTTGCTGTAATGTTTATCTAACGAGGTCTACATATGCTATGTCTTTAGATAGAACCAGAGGATTGCTTTTGCAAAGTTATAGACTGGCACTTAATGAGATCTGCAAAAATTTGTAATTGGGGAATGCAGTGGTCTTACTGGGAATGGCATGGTCACCTAAATGAGATTTATCAAGTGGAGGAAAATAACAATTTGATAAATCTCAATCTGTACTACCTATAATGAAAAATAATCCCTTAAAAAACTGCAGTTGAGTGACTGCTTGGCTTCTTTGTCCATGCTATCCATTTGTTTCACTAAATGCTAAACTTTACTGTCAAGATATAATGTGAAATTGCAAATGTCAACACAGCAACTGGCCTGAAGATGGCAAGAGGGATGGAGAGGAAGACACAAATACTTCATTTTGGTTTTATAATTCTGGATGCTTGAAGGGCAGCAGAGCAGGACTGTCACTGTTGCAAATGTCTTGACCCAGAAGAAAGGGCACAATTTAGGTGTGCCCTGGCAGTCAAGTGAGCAAATCACATTTTGAGATGTATTAAAGACAGCACAACCAGCCAAAGAGGTGATTCTCCTACTATATTTAGTGTTGGTGAAATTTCACCTTGAAAATTTTGTGCACCTCTGGGCTCTACAATATAGAAAGAATGTTGGGGTCCTTGTAAGCATCCAAAGGAGGACAGCAAAGCTGGTAGCAGGGCTGGAAGGCATGTCCTGTGTGGAGAGACCATGGGAAGGGCTGTCCATTTAGAAGAAGAGGAGGCCAAGAGGTGACCTTACTGATTTCTGCAGCTCTCTGAAGAGAAGAAGCAGATAGAAGTGCCAAAGCTTATAGGGGCATTAGGAAATATTTCTTTACTGTGAGGGTCATTAGACAGTAGAAGAGTGCTTCTTAGAGAGGTGGTTAATGCCCCAGTCCTGTTAGTGTTCAGTAGGCAGTTGGACAATGCCCACGTTAATTTGCGTTAACTTTTGGTTAACCTTGAACTGCTCAGACAGTTGGACTTGTTGATCTCACTGGGACCATTCCAGATGGACTATTCTACTCTGTTTTAGGTGCAGCACTGAAGAATTGAGTCCTCTTCTGTTTATCTGTTCTAACAGCTGAACTGGATGTGTTTTTCCCACTGAAAGACAAACAAGTAGGAGAGATTTCTGTACCAATAACTCATTCTGTGAGTAGCTCTGTGAAATAATTGAAGCAGAGCTTGAACAAAGCTAAAGATATCATAATCTGTATATCCCTTAATATTTCAGATTTCATTAGTTCAGACTCCCAATATTAAAATACATATCCCACAGTATATATTGCATGTCTTCTTGTACCTTGGACCCATTTGAGAAAGAGAGATATCTCTAAAAATCCTAAACCCAGCATTACAATACAAGCCACATATTCTATCTTGTAATTACTGCCTGCAGATGCCAGTTCCCAAGGACAGCACAGCCCTCTTTGCTGTGGTGTTGTTCAGAACATATTATTATAGATAGTTGTGTATCTAAACTACACTATTACTCAGGAAGGAGAAAAGCACCAAACCAGTGGGAATAAATGACATGGGAGTTTTTACATATAGTCATTCTCAATTGCTGGGGAAAAAAAAAAAAAAAAAAAAAAAAAAAAAAAAAAAAAAAAAAAAAAAAAAAAAAGCATTTATTATGGGCTAAAACATGAAGAATAAAAGTAAGACTAAAAAGAATAACAAATTACAGAACAAAATAAAAGTCTTCAAGTCTTCTGAAAATGATTTATTAGAGGTTGTTAGAAGCCTGATAACTTTGGGGGCATTTAAACAAGAGAGGCAAAGATTTAGCAGTACCATACAGCATCACTTATATACCAGACAATAAAAAGAAGCAAGAGGTGATTATAAAAATCTTATTCGTTTGAAGATGTTCTACGTAAATACAGATTGAGCACTGATGAAAGTAAATAAATACACACATAAATATCATACACACTGAAAGTTACAGAGCTGCAAAGAAGTATCTGAAATAGATATACTGTATATAGAGTATAAAGCACAGGGTTTCTTGGTGAAAACTTTTGAGAAGATTACCAATGTTTTCTATTTCTTCTATGATGATGATCTATTTGTCTTACTCTTTCTTAGACAGAAGTTCTCATTCACACAGGAATAGAAAGAGAGAGAAAAATCTTTCACCTGTGGCATTTTTTTCCTAGTTCAGTTCTTGCATTATTTTCTATTGAGTATAAACTGGAGAGGAACAAAAGGTGTATGTTCCTTTTCTTTTTTTTCTGTTCACTGTTGCTGGACCAGGTTTCTTTACAGACAATGAAATAGGTCTTTTTCTTCAAGCAAGCCTGAAGTTTGCTGCCACTTTTTGCCCTTTTTCACACCTTGGAGTCTCAACTAGCAAACAGCTTCCATACCAAAAGAACATTCACATGCTTGGGAATATTCTGTGAAACATTTCACACTGTGAAAGAAGATTAAAGAAGCAACTATCTCTATTAAGCGGCTTCATGACTGAAAACTGATCCCTGAAATGTCTTCATGCCTGAAATCAGTGCATGAAAACCAGTCCCGGACAACAACGTTTGAAAGATCAAACTTATCTGGTACCACCTTGGTGTTACGCAGTAATGGCCTGGATGTGACTGTGTTAGCTGAATAGTATAAAGACCATGTTGCACCAAGATTGGATGACTTAGTAGAATGAGAAATTTCAGTGGTTCCAAATTAGTGGCCTCCAGTCAAAAACCTCACATAGAAGCAAATCATATAATTGAATCCCCAAAAAAATATATTTCCTTAGTATTATAGAGGTTATGTAAAATTATGTAATTCTCCATGGAACTGGCTTAAAGTGATTACACACTGTCATATAATTATTACACACTAACAACTAATCTGCATTTAGCCTCAATTCAGTGATCCAAAATCATATTCAGTAACAATTGATAGCTCATATAGTCTCACCAAAAATCAATTAGTGAAACTGAAATGCACTTACTGTGCAACTTACATTGTATAATTGCCATACAAACATGCAAGAAAGCCCTGCAACTGCAAAATAGCATACAATAAACTGTATGAATTATTTAGAAATATTTTGAAGGGACACTAAGAGAAAAACAGATTTATTGAAAAAATTCCCTAAGTGTCTTTATTATTCAGTCTTTACAGAAAACTCTACAATGTATTAGAAAAAGAAACTGTTTTCATTAATGGGACACCAAAAATTTCTATTTTTTGGCAGGTACAATGAAATTTACAATGCCACAAAGACAGGAGCTTTAGAAAAATATTGAGAATTAAGACATTTAGAAAAAAAAAATAAATGTTACTATGAAGCTATATGACAAATTCACATTTTTAAATATTACTTTACAGTTAAAATTTACTTCCACTTTTTGGGTTGGATGTGTTTTGAGAGATCAGTTCTTTTTCTCAAAAATATTTTGAAGGTTTAGTTTTTATTATTAGACAATTATATTAATGCAGAAATACCTTGAAGACTGTGGTGTTGTGAAAACTTTAGATTTTATCTTATGATAATATTTGAATGCCTTAGATGTTTATTTTCAGGAGTCATTATAGCAGTCTGCATTCAGAATTCCTGATGATTACAGAAATATCTGCTCAGTTTCTACTGTCTAAACCCAAGCTAAAGAGTCTCAAAAATTTAAGAATAATTTATGCTTTTGTTTTTAAAATTGCATATGGTTTGGGGCACATCCGTGCTCTTTCACCATTTACACAATTGCAAAATGATAAAACTTCTATCCAAAACTGTTTAAGGTTTGAATGGAGCAAATGTGCAAAAGCCTCAAAGTTCAAAGCAGGCGGAAGAAGGAGACAGTATGATTGATCACTCAAAGTCAGTGAGCAAGACACATGCTTATAGTTTACACGTGTTCAGTGAAATGGAAAGAAAGCCAATAAGATGAAGGAAGCAGGGAGATATTTTTGCTTTCATTTTTAGATCACTCATTATTTGCTAGATTTCTACAGTCCTTCTTACTCACCTCTTCTGTAAAATTAATTCTCTTCAGTCTTTCTTCCTATGACAGTACAACTGCCCCTGCCCCCACCCTTACTTTTGCTATATTCTTTTCTTATAAGTTAACAAGAGCGATTAAAAAGAACTGTATCATTTACATAGTGTAAGGGAAGAAACATATGCCTGCATATATTTGTTGGAATATATCACAGTTAAAATATATTCTGATTTAAAGAGTTTTATGTGGGCATAGTCAGTGGGACTCAGAGATTCATGAGAGAACTTCCAACCCATGGTCTTCAATGCTATTACAAAAAAAAGGAGACAAATGAGTTGATTTACTGCTTTGCCTCCCTCCATGGCAGCCATGCAAGAGCTATTTTGACAATAGATTAGACCATTATGAAATATCAGTTTATATCACTGATTTTGCCCATGCAACTGTATCATGACCCCTGTGTGCTTGCTCTTCCTTTGTTTCCTGGTGCCCACAATGGCAGAAGAGATCTCCATCCAGAGTCATTCTTACCTCTTTAGTAGTTAAATCTTGTGAGGTATTGTAGTATTTGTATCAGTCTCCGCCCATCCCCCCACCCCCCAAAACATGTGCTTGATATATGTGACTTTATTTTCTCCTCTTCAGCTTTTTTAGCAACAATTGCCAACTGGGAATGTGAGAAGCTACAATAGCTACAAGACTTCAATTCCTTTACACAAAGAATATCTCATTGCCTGTCAGCATTTTCTGGCATGCAGAGAAATAAAACAAAAATATTCCCTATTTGAACATTTCCTAAGGCAATACAGTTACTGAAGATGAAGAAATTCCCCACAACTGCTTCACATTTTGAAATATCAGAAAGAGATTAGGAAACGTGTTTTTTAAATCAACTGCAAAGAACCTCTATATTGGCCATTCCTACTCTATTTCAGAGATTTTTGCCCTAGTGCAGGTGTTTACGAGTCTATTTCACTGTCTCCAACTTCAGTGATCCCAGGGAATGAACAGAGTGGGTGAACAAGAGCAGACTGGATAATTTAGAGAAATGATAACATTCAGAAATAGAATAGGCCCCTTTCATGGCATCCTACAGAAAATGTTCCCAAAATATAAAATTCATCTGTTAAAACAATTCAGTCTGGAGAGCAAAGCTATAGTAATACTGAGTAAACTGATCACCCTAGGACAGGGAGCATACCAGATTCAGTTGTCATTATAGCAACAGTCAGAATGTCCATCTCTAAATATGAACTCCTAATAATTATTTATAATTTTATTACAAACATAATTATAAGCAAATAGATTAAATAAGGGATGAGCTAGCAGGAAGATCTGTAAATCAGTTTCCTTCAGAGACAGCAAATAAACAATGATGACAGATACATTGTTAAAGCATGCTGTGATAAAGACAATATGCATTAGCCTTTCATAAAATTTCTCATGAGTATCCCAAAGAATTCGGTTTTTGAAAGAAGTTATATAACCTAGCACAGATACTGTATCCCACACTTGAAGAACAAATTTTTCTTAGACTAATATTGATAAAAGTTAGAACCATATGAAAGAACCTGACTGATGAAAAGAGTTTGGAGAAGGCAATTTTTGTTATTATGGGCAAAGTGTCTCTTTTCTGTTTGACTTTTGAAATCTCTTGGCAAAGCTTAAAAAGGTGCCTTTGTTAGATTTGTATCTAAATGTTAATCCTGTGAAAGAGATCCACAAAGGAACTGCTTTTTCTATGCTTTTCGTTCAGGAGTAAATTGCTTTCTCATCCAACATTTCTCAGAATTCAAAACTGTAAAGAGAGATTAGAGTCTTTCCTGTTGATTTGTGTGCATACATATCTATCAATAACTGTACCACTGATCCCTTCCATTTGTCTAAATTTGCTTACACCTAGCTGAATATGTTCACACAGATTTCTTTATAAACTGTTATGGTCTACTCCTGCATTATACACTCTTTTAGGCATTCACATACATATTTAGTTTTGTGTGAGTATGCAGACAATATTAATTTGCCATAGATTTAAGTTGTAAGCATGCTAAGCAATTAGCAATAATGTTCAAAGTTAGCTTCCCAGGTTCTTAGTCTGTCAAGCTTCTTTCCTTATTGTGACTGTAGAACAAAGGATGTCAGGGTAGAAGATCCTTGAATTCAGTGCCCTAGGCTTAAAGAACACTGACTATTTTGGTTTCTAGGTTTATAATTTTGATACCTGCTACAATCACATTGAACATCATAAAAACCACACTTCTGCCGTTGTTATATGGCCAAATTTAACACTAAAACTCTTTTAGTGTATGCGCAAGCATACATTTTGTAACAAAAATCTAGTCCAGTGTTCTTGATTATGATCTTTACGGAGAAATGTGTACTCTACTAATGGGGAACAGCATTATTAGGAAGACTTCTGAGACAACATCTCCGTACATATGAGGCAGGAAGATGCCTCTGCAGATCACCTGGTTCAATCCTGCTCCCACCCTCAGTCAGAGCAGGGTCAGCAGAAGCAGTTTGCTTGGTGACCAGTTGGGTTTTAAACATTTCCAACAGTGGGGACTCCACAGGCTCTCAGAGCATCCAGTGTTTGACTGTCCTCTTACAATTTTTTTCCTTCTATTCAGTTTCCTATATTTCAATATGTATACATTTCATCTGCAAAACTGCTGAAGATGCACTAAGCTCCACATTGGTTATCTTGTCGTGGTTATCTTGTCTTGATCTTGGCCTGTAAAGCTAGGAGACCTGTTTAGTGCTACTCTTTTTATGAGCCAGATCCGCAAGATACAGAACCACATGTAAAGATAATCATGGCTCATTCCCATATCCTTCAGAAATTATTTCTTGCATGAAGTATGCAAAATGTTCCCCCAGATTTGATTAACATCTTTCAACAGAGTTAACTATTTTCCCAATAATGTATAATCTGGACTGAGGTAAAAATGTCAATATTTTCAAATCTTAGACCCTGATTATAGGCATTTGGTGTCATGTTAAAATATTTAATGAAGTTAAAAAATTCTAAGTTGTGCTGAGTATTTCCTTTTTCCTTCGAAGGCTTTAAGAATTAAGACAAGGCTACTTACTAACATGAAAAAAAAAAAAACAAAACAAAACAAAAAAAAACATCCATCTTAAGAAATTTTCATAATTTTAAATAGAGCTCTGATTAATACTAAACATATTTGATGTGCCCACGTTTACATGAATGTTGAGAAAAATAGCAGTAGAGGGAGGATGATCTTCCTGCATCATTGAGATACAACTTCAGAGGCTGTGAAGGCAACTCAAAATCTAATGAAATTATTCATCTTATGGTCCCTTTGACAGTGTACAACATAATGTAGATTTTTTCCTACCTCATTAATGCTCCATATAGATTTGTATATTTGAAATGCATATAAGGGGGAAAATGAGTGTATACAGTTTCTCTACATCAGAAATTTTGCATTTTTTTGCAAAATATATTTTTATTGGACTTTTTTTTTTTTTTTTTTTTTTTTTTTTTTTCCCCTGCAATAAAAAAAAGATGCTACTAGGAAATACTTTTTGTTGTTGCTGTTGTTTCCTGCCTGTCACATATTTCTATCATTAATAAAAGTTGCTGAGTAGCTAACTAAATGATAATAAAAAGCATTTCCTTCTTGATGTGTTTCTGGGCAAATGCTAATGTGCTTTATTTCATCTGAACATTTGCTTTCAGTTCTAAATGAAGCATCCGCTCCAGTTACCGTTTGCAATAATTCCTGTATTCCTTCACTGGTTTCTTAGAAACACTAGAGTCCCTTTCCAGTTAGTGACATCACTAATCATTATTAATAACAATTACTGCTGTTACTACCACTATTTTCAAGTAAGGGAAAATTCAGTTGCCTACTTTTTGAAATTGTTGCTATCAGCGGTATTAAGAAACAAGCCTTAGAAGTAACTCCAATCTGGTAATTATTATTACTCTTCTCTCAGATCCCATTCTCAAGTGGACTTTTTTTTTTATTAGAGAAATTCTTCCAAATTTAAACTAAAAATGCTTCATCTTCTGAACTAACTTCTGTTTCACATTACACAGGTGAGTATATGGATTCTTCTAAATTTTTGAAGGAAAAAATATATTTTTAGCTTTGTCTCATAACATTAGAATCACGTACATTCAATCACCAAGCCTCTTTTTTTCCCCCCAATTCTGAGGGCAGAAAAAGAAAGAAAAAGAAATAGACATAACAACACAAAATGGATGGAACACCATGTTGAGCAGTAGATATACTGCTAGATTATCATGATTAGATTGATGCTTTCAAATCTGGTGTGCTGGATTGCAGCTTCCAAACCTTCTGCAAAGAAGTGTGAGACAGCCTGTGTGATGTTAAATCAAAATCATCGAACATTTTAGATAAAGTGTATTTAAAAATTCATATCTCCTGCAATTTATATGGATCTCAAATCCAGAATCTTTCAGTCTTGAAAATTAATTCCCACATTAATAAGTGATTATAAAGATGAAGACACTCATAACCGATCACAAAAATTTCTTACTAGTGATACTCATCCTTGAGGACCTATTCACACATTGTCAGTATTTTCATTTATGCAAGCACGATCACAGGAAATGTTGAAAGAGCAGTTTTAATAATTTCATGGTGACTGTCAAGACTTCAAATCCAAGTCTGTGAAAGTGAATGCAATTCTTTAGAAGCTAAAGGAACTGAACCCAATTATGTCAGGATGAAGTTGGTCCAAAGAGCAAATTGTTACACTCCACGTACCAACAGTCTTAGCTTTGAGGTTGGGGAAAGCTACACATAACATTTATGTCTCATGGACTGGCAATCACGTCCTGCAGACTTACTTCCATCTTGCTCTCCTTTCAACAATTTTCTTCTAGTATAATAATCAAATACATACAAATTCAGACTAAGACATCCCACACCACACCCCTGCACTTAAGTCATAGAGTATTTTCTAAGTTATGACATTATAATACAGTGCTTGATGGTTTGTGCAAGATTTCCTTCAAGCAAAGAGAACAGCAATTTTTCTTAGAGTACATGTTTTGTATTGAGTTGTATTTTCAGTTAGGAAAATATTACCACCCTGTTTACCGCCTTGATTAATTATCATGACATTATTTTTGTATACTTTTTCCTACTGTTAATTGACTGAGACTAGAATCAGATTTTAAAGACAAATTCATAAAATTTAGAATGTACAAAATACAGTTAAATTTGCAATTCTGTCATCGCTGCAGATCACTTATTAAAAAAAAAAGAAAAAAGAAAAGAAAGGAAAGGAAAGGAAAGGAAAGGAAAGGAAAGGAAAGGAAAGGAAAGGAAAGGAAAGGAAAGGAAAGGAAAGGAAAGGAAAGGAAAGGAAAGGAAAGGAAAGGAAAGGAAAGGAAAGGAAAGGAAAGGAAAGGAAAGGAAAGGAAAGGAAAGGAAAGGAAAGGAAAGGAAAGGAAAGGAAAGGAAAGGAAAGGAAAGGAAAGGAAAGGAAAGGAAAGGAAAGAAAAGAAAAGAAAAGAAAAGAAAAGAAAAGAAAAGAAAAGAAAAGAAAAGAAAAGAAAAGAAAAGAAAAGAAAAGAAAAGAAAAGAAAAGAAAAGAAAAGAAAAGAAATTCACCAGAACTGGTTTGGTTCTCAGCTGCAGGAGCTTCAAAGTTGAGATTATTTCAGTCTGTTGAAAAAGAGAAAAAAGGAAACTACAAAGGATATGAAATCTTGTTATCAGTGCAAGATGGCATACATTTCCTAGAAACCCATTTTACATTATTTTACAATTTTTCTTAGAGATCTTGATTTCAGTGTGCTCTGTTGCTTACACACATCTATTTGCAACCACTCAATCCAATTAAATCCATAAACTAATGGATTGATATTCCTAAATATTCTAGCTCAGGCATGTTAACATCTTAATCACATTCCTAGTGCAGGACAGCCTTGCTATTGCCCCCATTAAAGAGGTGGGTTATAAAAACATTCCCATCTGCAGTGAGAATAGTTTAGTTCAGGAACCTATTGTGTATAACCTCAGTATTCTAAGACATCATATTTTCAGAAATCCTCAAAGATTTATAAGAAAAATAAGAAGTTGTGATAATGACCTACAAGCACTGAGTAAAGTCAGTTGTCCAACTCATTCCTTCATATTTATGGATACATTTGAAAATGCAGACAATTTCCCCATTATGCTACCTCCAAATATTCTTTTCCATAGGTATCTAGACTGATGACAACAGAATCTGTACAAGTAAGCTCCTGTTAGTAATTTTCATTATTTCGTTGTTTTTTTTTTTTCCTAATTAATTAAGTATATATGGATTAGCTCATAGAATTTCATATTTCCTACATCTAATTACAAATTGATATTAACTGTTAGTGTAGAAAATGGTATTCATATGTTTTAATCAAGATTGAACAAAGCTACTAATTAAGATTTGAGTGGTTTTAAGTGCCACTGAATCATATCTAATTCAGTTGTTTACCCTACTCTAAAGCAGTAGGATTTTTAGTAAGGTACTAAGGATTTCTTACTTCCAGCCTACTGCTCTTTTAATCCAGTCATCCTACCTCATTTTTTCTTCTGCTTCCAAGACTAGAAGTTTCTCATGCTTTAAATTTGAAGGTCACTGATTAGATTTAATTCACTGATTGCTACATAATTTCTCTCACTGTTTCTATAATGTGAAAATGGCTCAAAGCCTGATGGTTAACTGTAGCCCTACAATAATTCGTGATGTCTCTACAAATCTTAGGCTCAGTTTGTCAAACTTCTAGACTATAAACTGAAATTTGAAAAAGGAAATTTTTAGCTCTTCATCTCAAGTGAGCACAAGTATACTTCTTTCTCAGAAACTATGAGCCAAGTGTAAAAAAAAATGCATTGTTAAATCATTTTCATCTTTTTTTATTTTTAAATTATGATGATGATGATTATTATTATTAATGCTGGAGATTGGCAGAGTGTTTAGAACTGCACTCACAACATAAACTGCCTCAATGAATTTATTTAGAATGATCATCTCTTCTTTCTGCGCTGCTTTGGATAACAACGGTATTTATCTCCCCCTGAAAAGTATTTGAGGATTTACTTTAGTTTCAAGCAGCCTGATATCCAAAAACTTACATTGGTATAAGTAAGCAATATTTACTGCTTAATAAAGGAAGGCATTCCTTAAGAACTTCTTAAGGAATAAAATCTAGGCACTTCTTGTTCTGTGAATGTTCCATATGTTTGCCCAGCGCAACCAGAAAGTGAACAGAATTACAAGAGACCTGGATGACTCACTGATATTGTTTCATGTTAAATCAAGACAACAGCAAGCATTGTCAGTGTTGTATTTCAATACTGCATTGTGCTCTGAGAGAAAATGGCCACAACCTGAGAGTACAGAGCTGTCATTTGGGATAAGCAGTCAGCATCTCCTTTAATATTCCTATCATTGTGAGTGCCCAGCATGTTCTTGGATGGCTGGAGCAAGGATAACAGCAGCCTTTAAAATGCTTATTTTTTTGTTGTAATTCTCTCAACTTAGTACTTAAAATACTAGTGATACAGTGAAATGAAAAGTTTTCTTATTTGGGAAACTCACAACAGAACCATTGTATTCTGTATATAAGACAAATTTAGGTGCTTTTGTATTTTTATTTCTTTTTTCTTTTTAGCACAATTCTCTATCAGTGGACCAATGTATTCAGACAAAAGACTGGTTTGCCTGCACGTTACACCCTACAGTTTTAAAAGTAAGGGTAAACTTCTATGGATAGAAAATAAAGCCAGAGAATAATGGCTTCGAACCACATTACAAGGCTTAGCTGGCTTCTGCTCGATGTTCTGTTCTATGAGATCACTTCAGTTTTCCCATGGGCATTAGGCACCTAAAGCTGCAGATGTTCTCCTTGGATACCTCAGGATCCCTTGAATGATGATGAAGAAAAGTATTCCTGCTTATCCTTGGTGGAGGTGGCACCTTAGAATCATAGAATGACTTGGGCTGGAAGGGACCCCAAGGATCAAGTTCCAACCTTCCTGACACCAGCTTACTCTGGAATTGGACCAGGCTGCCCAGGGCCCCATCCAACCTGATCTTGAACAGTTCCAAAGGTGGAGCATCCACAGTACCTCTAGGCAGACTGTTCCAGCATGTCACCACTCTCTCTGTAAAGAACTTCACCCTGACATCCAATCTAATCCTTCCATCCTTGAGCATAAAACCATTCCCCCTTGTCCTATTACTATCTACCTGAGTAAAAAGTTGACTCCGTTCCCTTTTATAATCCCCTTTTAAATACTGGAAGGCTGCAGTGAGGTCTCCTCGCAGCATTCTCTTCTCCGTGCTGAACAAACCCAGCTCCCTTAGCCTGTCTTCATCCTCTGATCATCTTCAAGGTCCTCCTCTGGACCCTTTCCAACATCTTACTGTGCTTCTCTCATGACTTTCCAGAGATGACACATCTCCTGGGCTATAATACCAAAAATGATGGTTTCTCCATAAACAGTAAAATACTGTTAACCATCATTTTTTCACTGTATTTAATGACTACTAGTGGATAGGCAATTAAATGGAAGAGACATTTGCAAAACATTTTGATCTTACCAAAATTGATGGCAAAAACTCCTTTTGACTCAAGCAGGAGCAGGCTGAGATTAACTGTAAGAAAGCTGAGATGAAGTGCAATCAGAAACAGGTAGACAGGTGAAAATACTATCCTAACTGCATATGCCAGTTTGATCTTTTTCCCCTCCATCACTTTTCTACTTGAACATGCCAGGATAATGCAAAAGATTAGCAGTTCTCCATGGAGCCTCAAAAGTACCCGCCAAGGGCCAGATTTCTGAACTCTGTCAGTATGAACTGATGTTGCAAATCAGTGGAATGTATTTTAATATGCATTTTGATTGTAACAACTAAGAGGGAAAAGGAGAAAACAGCAAGGCTCTGTTCATCACAAAGACCAAAAAGGGAAATGAATATGAAGAGTGGAGAATCACAGCAAAAATAAAATCAGCACTTCCAAGAAGAGAATCAGCTATGTGCCTTCACATGGGAATTCTTTTCTCATTAGTCAGTTATCTTTAATACAATGTTAAAATTAAGGCCTGCCACAGCTGTTGTATGTTGCACCTTCTTCCTTTGGTGAAATTTCCTTGGTGGCAGTAGTTTAAGAGTTGTAACTCCTACAAGAATATCACTGTCCTACTCTAGGATCCAGGGTTTTCTAGCATTCAAAAATGAGGTGACTGTTCAAACTGGAATTTATAGTTCTGCTACTGTCATCAGGAGTAAGAAAATATTTGTGCTAGAGATATGTCAATACCTGAAGATGGAGATTTGTAAAACCTCAAAGAGGATGATGAACAAAGTAAGGCAGACAAAAGGGTTACTGCAGATAAAAAGAAGAAAGAACAGATTTAAGATGTCACAACAGAAGGATAACTGGGAACACCTTTTAAGATCTCAGTAGCTTTCTATCTATCCAATTTGGCATGTCCTCTTAAAATTGGAAATATTGGAAACATTTTGAACAGAAAAGAAAATAAGGGGTTTGTCAACTCATTCTGGTCATTTTGAAATCTACACAGAAAATTTTTGGCTCAGTTTTGCCATCAGCCAAATAACAAAATCCCTGCTAAGGCCATCTGAACAAGAAACCTACTCAGAGCTGGAGCTGTGCTCAACGCTGTCTCTGCTAGAAGCAGCATTTCAAAAAAGTAAATAAAGATCAGGGAATGTGAAGCTTCCCAAGGCATTTAAGGTTTTTATTTTTCATTTTTAATGTACTACATTTCATCTTTACACATGAAAACAGTCATTAGTGCTATCATGTACTCAGATCTCTAAAGGCTACTGTGCACAATGGACTGGTTTGCTTTTGACCATATAATTTCTACCTGAAGTAATTTGGCTTGTTTTAGTTATTGTAGTTCACATTAGGACAGCAAATTTGCATAAAATATTATCATAGCAGGCATATGTTTATTTGCTTTTTTTTTTTTTTTTGCTTTTTTTTTTTTTTTGCTTTTTTTTTTTTTTTTTCTGGGCTGGATTTCAGTTCCTTTTATCTCTCCATCTTTTAAAATACTATTTACATAGAACATAAATTAACTTCTGATCACTTCAGGCTTACCTCTGCTATTATGACTAATTCACTATAATCAAAAATGAGGATTTGATTCCAATTTTTGTAAAATAACTGTGGTGTTTGCATTTATACCTCAGCTTGTTCATCTTGTTAGACTAACAGGAAGATTTCACCGCAGAGGTGGCTGCTGTGATTACATTTGATCAGCTGTAAAGGGGATTTCCTAGAACAAGAAATGGAAATGCTCTTATAGCCTTTTAGGTAATGTCAGGATTTTTTTGTTTTGTTAGTAAGAGCTTTTGCCAATCACTAACAGCATGATCTAAATCCCACTTGAAGGCAATGGAAAGTTTCCCATTGAGTTTGATGGTCTTTGGATCAGTCCCTAACTGCATTTAGACTTAATGAGATGTTAATGTGAATTTTATGCCGCTGTGTATATGAGCAGATTTTCCAAACTTTTTATTTTTATTATTATTTTTTCCACTTATAAAAAAAAAAAAAAAAAAAAAAAAAAAAAAAAAAAAAGTGATCTGGCTTTTATTTCATTTATTTGAATTTAATTTTCTTACTACAGCTGGTAGCATGCTGGAGGAGAATTAATGCAACTCATACCATCTCCCTCCTGCAAACCTTTATCCCTTTATCGGTGACAGACCGCAAATTGCAGAAAACATTATCCACTTTTGTAGTGATCCAAATGAGAAGGAAATTCTGAGCTACTGATTTGTCTCATTATTATGTTAAAAGTTTGAATTGAGGAAAGGGAAAATTGAAGTTTAAATATACACCCAGACACACACACATACGGATACACAAATGCATGTATGCATACGTGCACAGAAAAAAAAAAATAAAAAAAGGAAAAAAAAAAAGGAAAATAGGCTCAGCAGCAATATTCTTTGTTTATTGCTCCACCTGGTGGGGAATAAATACATGGTAAGACAATTTTGGAGGATCGGAGGAGGCCGTTTCAAAAAGAGGCATTGGGAGCATGAGGAGCAGACCCATGGGTGTAAACAAGTTAAAAGAGCTCCAAGAAGACAGCCTGAACTCCTGGCTGGTGGCATCTACAGAGTCTGGCTGTTTTGTGAGCCACCAGATTGGATTATTTTGCTATTTTAGGTCTGAGAAAGGCTGAGTTAGAGACGGTTTGAACTTAAGAGACAGTGTGTGGTGGCACAGAACAGGGTGGGGTAGAACCCAGCACATGGAGTGGCAGTGGGGTAAGGCAGTGATGCTTTTTTTTTGCTGCTCTTCACCACTATCAAGGTAGTTTGACTTCTCTGAGGAATGCAGGGACACTGTATTACTCACAGTAATGGAAAGATTAACCTATTCTTTTCAGTGGCCTAATATACAAGATAATGGGTAAGCGCAAACATTCTGAATAGTATACCAATTGGGCAAGTTTTCCATATATGAATATATCCAAATTATAGAAAGAGAAAAATACATCTCATGATTATGTCTCAGTTGCTCTGAGAGGAGAAAAAAATAATTTCCTTGACATCAGTAACATTAATGGCATAGCCAGGAATGCTCAATGATTGTGGAAAATTAGAGAATAAGCACAACATCTGTGGTAGCAAATTATTTTGACCAATTCCAATACTTACTTCACAAAAACTGTTATCACACCTTAAATGTAATCTTTTATAAATATTCAGAGCACAGACAGAATTTAAAGCCAATATTTTCATGGCCTTAGGCAGAATGCAAGGTTTCTCTTGAACACACTGCACGGCATCTTTAGAAATCTCAGCAAGAGATTTACATCAATCTGAGCTACCACTTCTCTAAAGCCAAGCCATAACTCCAGGTAGTCTACTGGATGAGTGGCTGAAGTGACACATTCTCCATAGGACAGCTGTCCCAGTAAGAAGGTGTGAAAGTAGGTTTTACTCTGAGTGATCACTTTTGTGATCTGCCGAGGATGCGGTACTGTGAAGAGGCCTCAGTGTTTCAAACCTCTGGTCAGAGTGGTGGCAGCTTCCTTGACAGGGCTAACATGGTGACATGCACATGCAAGCCAAGAATTATGCTGTGGACTGAAGTTCAAGGAGAGAGACACCTCTGCATTTCGACATGCTGGAGAAGCATAACCAGCTGTGTGATGGAATGAAGTCATGTCACCAGTAATTCATGACAGGGACACTGGGCATACACTTTGACTCACAAAAAGAAAAGGGCTTTCTGCAGACCACATGGCCTGTTCTGGCAGGAGAGATAGCAAGCTTTGGTCTAAATACTTTATACTACGATGATGAAAGTATCTGCAAAGTTTCATAGCTTATTAGTTTTCTCAGTGACTTACTGAGAGAAATGTTAACAATGAAGATCATTTTATAGAACTATTAGTTATTTTATCCCTATTCATTCAATATCTGTTTCTTTGAAAAAGGAGAATTCTTTGATGGAATACAAAGTATTCAATTCATTTTGTTGATTGATAATTAGGGTGTTTGTAAGTTAGTCTCATTATAGTCTCACTTTTAAATACAGTGTTTTCACAAAGAAGCAGCTCGCGAGCTCATTGCAAACCCTCTTTTCTCAAAAAGACCAAATAAAGCCACACTGTCTCTTTATTTCTTTAAATGTCAGCAAATTAAATCACTTTATTAAACATTTCGGATTCATCATAAGAGCTTCAATATGATGTGTTTTAGGAGAGTGGTGATGTCTTGGATCATCTGAAAACACACAGCTCTTCTGAGAAAAGAAAGAAAGGTGCACCCTGAATTAAAAGCCCAGAACAAAAAACTTGCTTCAGTCATGTGGAGATGAAGTCCAGGTAGATGAAAAACTTAACATGAGACAGGTAGTGTTCACACACAGCCCAGAAGGCCAATTGCATCCTGGGTTGCAACAGAGAGAGAGGGGCAGCCAGCAGGGTGAAAGAGATGATTATCCTCCTCATCTCTTCCCTTGTGAGGCCCCATCTGAAGTTCTACGTTCAGATCGGGGAACCCAAGCTCAGGAAAGAAGTGGTGCTTTTGGAATGGATCCAGAGCAGAGCCATGAATATAATCAGAGGGCTGGAGCGCATCTTTTATGAAGAAAGGTTAAGGGGCCTGGTCTGGTTCAGCTTGGAGAAGAGAAGGAACTGGGGAGACCTTGTTTCAGTCTTCTAGTAGGGAGCTTACGAGCAAGAAGAACACCAATATTTTGCACTGTCTGGTAATGATAGGACAAGGGAGAATTGTTTTAAAATAAAAGAGAGGAGATTTAAATTAGACATTAGGAAGAAATTCTTCCCCCGAGGGCAGTGAGGTGCTGGCACAGCTGCCCAGAGAAGCTGTGGTGCCCCATCCCTGGAAGCACTCAAGGCCAGGTTGGATGGAGCCCTGGGCAGCCTGAGCTGGTGAGGGGCAGCCCTGCCCACAGCAGGGGGTTGGAGCTCAATGATCCTCAGGATTCCTTCCAACCTAAGATATCCTTTGATTCTGTAATTCTTTTGCCAGAAGGATACTGAGTCTTTGGCCCAAAATTTTATGATCTAGCTGAAGCCTGAATAGCATTCACTGTTAACCACGTGCAGAAGAGGATGGCGCTCTACCAGGGAAAACCACAATAAATGTAATTCTGAAATCACACTCTCAAAAAGATTATTTGCTAGTTGTGATTGCCCTATCAACTCACACAGTAGCCTCAACCAGATTGTGCTTTTACAACCAATACCTGCTTCACTCATTCACTCATGTAATCCATCTGCATTAGATGAACAGCACCAGTGCATCAGGCAAGCTGTAGTAGATGACATCTTTTATCTACATTCTCAAGGAGATCATCCTGGCTGTTAGGTATGGTTTGTTTACTCTGTGAATTCCCCTTTGTGCTTACCCTCTTCACCCACATCTGTGCTGAGCAAAATAAGTATATAAATGAAAAGGAACTGAGGCTGACAGACCACAAGTTTGCTGCCAAGAAAAGATTAGTTCCCAGACATGTAGAACAAGAAGACATTACATTTTTGTCATAGCTGTGCTCAATGAGCAGAGATTATTTTTACAAGGTCCCGGGTTTAAGTGTGGCAGATGGATACAGACTAGCAGCTCCCACGAACAAAGATGCTGTTTCAAAGAAAAGGTGTGTTCAGTTTCTGGAAAAGAAGTTTACCTCTCAGCAGGGACTGGCAACTCTAATCTTATTTACATTTCTCACAGCAGCAGTACACATCTCTCATTTTCAGCCCTAACTCTCCCTGCCAGCTGAAGCTGTGCTGTACAGATAGGTAGTAAATAATGCAGGATTCTGCAGGTTCTTGTCAGGCCTTTTCCTTCTCTCTGTGCCACAAACTCCTTTTCAGAAGCAACAGTCAAGCTGTCAGCAGAGTGGGATTACAAATCTGATATTTGGTGCACTTTTGGGCAGTTACAGTTTTCAACTTTTTTTCCATAAGACGATGCCAGTTGTTTCTTGGTTAAGCCAGTGAGGCACTTTTTAAATCATTTGTCATTCTTCAAATGGGGATCTGAGAAATGAACTCAGAAAGGTGAAAACAGACAACATTTGGTTCATGCATGGAAGGTACAATAAATGCGAAGGCAGGAAGACAATCCTGTTTCATTTCTAGAATCTGAATTAAAGTCCCTTTCAACCTTGTCTTATAGGAGTTTCATTGTCACATCAAAATCCCTGAACACTTATTGTTGTGAATGTTTAAAACTCCACTGTGTGAAAGAGATGTATTAGTAAACATAGCATAGTTTCTTATTATGACTTCTGTATATAATGAAATGCTAAAATCAACATGGTTTCTTGAAAATAATACTAGTGCTTGGTGTATAATAGTGTACCCTTGAAGATGTTATTTCATAAAGGTACAGTGTGCAGGCTCTCATACTAATGCCTGATGTAATGAGACAAACCTGTACTGCTATAAATTCTCATAAATGCAGTTCTACTTGGAGGGCTGGAAAAAGGTAACTTTATATTGCTTATTTTAACATCAGGGATGTTCTACATTCTGTTATTTGTATAGCTTTATTAATAAACATATCTGTATTGGATGGAGGTGAGCAAATAGCCCAGATTAAAAACCCATAAGACTCCAGCGACAGCTCCTACCATCAGTGTGTCTGAGCACCTAATTCAACTAAAGAGATTTTGGCTCTAGCCTGCAGCCATTACTCAGGTTGGGAATATCCAGTGCAGGAATAACGGAGGAACACTCCAGTGCTGAAGAGCCTTATGACTCTGTTACTTTCTCAACAACTGCTCCTGAGGGAAGGAGTTAATGTGTTTCTGAGCAATGGAAGAGGACTAACCCTATTCAACTCTCAGAGGCTGAAATTGTTGGGGCTGGTGTACACAGCATGTTACCAGGGCAACACTGCACTCTGTCACCAGCACAGCGCAGGGCTGCTGCCTACATGGCAGCATTCGTTTAAGCCCATCCCAAAGAGCTGCCTGTTGAAGGTGTGGGACTTTGGAGATGAAGCACAAGTGTCACTGGTCTTGTGATAAAAAAATGTGAACTCTGCAAGTTCTTGCCCTTGTTTTTGATTAACAACACAAACGGCAGTGTAGCAAGGTAGTGGCACATCAAGTGGGGCTCTGTCTGCTGCTGTTAGTCCTTAGTCCTATCTACAAAGGCTGCAGTCACAGGATGTGACAAGAAGAGAAATCATCATCTTTAAAAAAAAAACAAAAAAAAAACAAAAAAAAACAGAAAAAGAGAAACTTTGAAATGTTTGAAATCACAGATAATTAGCATTTCTGTGATTTTCCTCCCATCAAACTGCAGCCAGATATACATCCCTAATAGTTCAGCATGATATTTGCTGAGAAAAAAAGGGAAAAATGCCATGTCATTTTCCATCAGAAAAATCCATTTTATCTTGGTTTTGCTGAACTAGAAAGCATGCATCTATGACTGCTGGTTTTTTGTTGTTGTTGTTTTGGGTTTTTTTGTTTGTTTGTTTTTCTTTTTTTTTCTTATTTATTTATTTATAAGTACTGCCATTAAATTTGTTGTCTAGCATTATTTCCTGAAAAAGGATAGCAAATTCCATAGCTTTAGGGAATACAAAACCCCCCACAGAAATGTAGTTTGTCTGTTCATCATATTTATAAAACGAAACAGTCCCCTGAGATTCTGCAGAAAATGGTAGCGGAGAGAATATACCTTCTATAGCCTGATCGATTACTACAGAGAAACATGAATAGCAATGAAAATGAATCAGAGAAACAATTTCAGGGCAAGATATTTCTTTGCCATCAGATTTATATATGAAATTAAAATGTTAAAGTGGAAAACACTTTTTTTCCCCTCACCTTTCTGTGTATACACATTTCCAAAAATACTGAAAGATGTTCATATTGAACGTTCACTCAAGCAAGTCTTACTAAATAATGATACTGTCATTACCCTCAGGGTATAATGCTGTCACATGTGCTTAGTCATTCCTTAATCTACCAACACCACCGTACAGTCAAAGCAATATAAACAGAGCACCTCTTTACTTCTTTTGATTTTGTAATATGTAGGAGTCATTCCTGCTGATGGAGTTCACCTAATGTCTACAGGGAAATGAAAAAAAAGAAAAAAAAAAGAAAAAAAAAGTATCACAAAGGCAAGTACTTTAGTCATTGCAAGTTGCAAGAGCCTTGTCCTTACTCAAGATTTTCTTTTCTTAAAAGAAACTTTTCTACTGGAATTTTCCCTTTTCATTGTATGAACATTTTAGTGCTAGTAAGCTAGAGGCATTAATGAAAATGCTAAAGCGTGGAGGATATTTCGCAGATGCACAATTGGGAAAAAAATTGGAAACCTTTGAGCAAAGAATCTCCTAGTTGGCAGCACAGAGCAGAAATGTGAGAGATGTCACTGAATACCAAATAGCATGGGTATATTTACTTTTTTTTTCTCTTCTTATTGTACATCTTCTCATCTATCAATCACCTCATGATCTGCCTTCTTCTGTCAGCCAGAAATCTCTTTACCAACACTGTGGATTATTTTAATTATTTAATTGCAGTGTGTGTTTTATCTCTGCCTCTTCTCTGTTTTAGGTGTCCTCAGTGGGAATCTACTAAGACTTGAAGGAACCTGAAGAAAAGTAGGTAACTGCAAAGGGAGAATGAAGGTAAGTCACAAATGCTCTTTTGAGACATGTGAATGCATTACTAGAGTTTTAAACACAAAACTGAGATGTGACCATGGTGTAAAGATAGACTGATACATGTATGCAGTGCTTCAGGGGAGCCCAGGTGGTAGAAACTAGACCATGTTTTGATTTCCTATTAAAAAAAAACAACAACAACAACACAACAACAACAACAAAGAAAATGTAAGATAAGGATTGGAGTTTTTAGATGTTCTTTATAGACTAATGAAAATTGCAGAAGAAAAATTGCAGAAGAAAAAATCTGGAGATAATTAAGTTGAATGCTAATCAAGTTTGAGACATGAAGTATTTTGCATTCATGAGTTCACTGTCATTGCAAGCATGAGTATGTTTGCCAACATGTCAGTGATGCCTGAGCTCTCTGTGTTAGCTAATTTTCTTGTGAGGGTTGTTTCTGATCCTCTTACTTTCCATTACCATTTGTCACCTCATAGATAAAAGCTGCTGATTTTTGAGCTTGATAGGCTGCATGTTCAATACCAAATTGCTTGCTGGTCAGTGTAGTGAACTTTGAAGGCTAAGCTGCAACACAATATTAACTAAGGAGAGCTGGTTTGTTTTCTCCCTAAAACAAAGGCAATCATAAAAAATCTAAATGCAGATATTTCATTAGCAGGGGTTTTTATTTTTTTTTTCCCAGATTATTAATTAAAAATTGCCTTCTGTTTCCAAAATATTTTTCACCTTGGTTGAAGATTACAAGTACAGTAAATCAAACTGATTAGGAATGCTTATATTTCTGTAACAACAAACAACCAACAGTGTTTTATTCTTTCAAGTATAGAATGGGCATTTGTTTTGCATATACATTTTGAAGATACTAGATTTTTCTTTCTCAAATCACCTACAAATTTCTCTGATCTCTGCTACAATCCCTTTCTATGTCTAAGTGATAATAGGGCTGAGTGCATTCTTAGAAAGAAATAGGACTTTATTTTTAGTTTGCTATTAGAAGAAATAAAACAGAAGAAAAAACTACATAGTGAAATGACTTTGAAAGAACTGTCTGTGGTACTGCTATGCATTTGTTTGATTTTATGTCAAGAATTTGAGAACATAATGGTTAAATTGTGAAATTATCTAATGAAACAGCACTCAATCTAGAGATATCATTCAACTAGTCTAAGCTTCATTCTTCATTGCTTTTGATCCTGCTGAGTAGTGTGCATAGTTCCAACTCCAGTCCTCTGAGGAGCACATATTACAAAACGATTGCTATGTGACTCCAAAACTAGCTAGAACATCACTGTTAGATTAAAGTAAAATAATACCTATGATCTTTCCTATTAATTTCATCTGCTTTCAGTCTCCTTCTGAAAGTATCCAAAGATTTAACTAGAAACTATCCAAAACAGTAAACAAAGAGAAACAGTGTGTTAATGGTTTGTTCTGATTCTGTGACTAGCAGGTGGGGGGACCCATGGATATACAGCCCGGGAAAAGGATAAATGAAAAGTGAAAAGGATGGGGAGATGGGCCCAAAACCAAAACAGTGGCTATGATCTCAGGAGAAACAAATTAATTCACCAAATAAGACATCAGAATGCAAGATAGCACACTATAATACAGTATAATACAATATAACTAGAATTGGAGCTAATAAATCAAATAAAATGAGAGTGTCCAAAAGCCAAAGGCCTTACTATAAGTAAAATAAGGCAATACAACTGGGGGCAGAGGTAAGCTGGAAGGTTGGAAAAAAAGGGGGAGTCCTTGGTCTGCAAACGGTTTCCTTCTGAGCAGAGGGATCAAACAGTCTTTCCCTCTGAGCAGAAACGGTAACAGAACAGTAAACAGTTCTCTGGGAGATGTATTTCTTCTCTTCTGGGGCAGGTACCTGGAACTGGAGCATTAACTCTTTAACTCCCGGTGCACTACATGATGTTATGACGTGAAATACTGATAACCAAAAATCATAAAACCATGACATAGTGTTAGTCAGGTTTTCTTTTTCTTTTTTCTTTTTTTTTTCCTTTTTTCTTTTTTTTATTTATTTTTCTTTTTTATTTTTATTTTTTTTATTTTTTTAATTCAAATAATCCAAGACAAAGCTCCAGAGAATCACAGAAGCATAGAATGGTTTGTGCTGGAAGAGACCTCAAGGATCATCAAGTTCCAGCTCCCCTGCTGCATGCAGGGCCACCAACTACCATATCTAATACTAGACAAGGCTGTCCAGGGCCCCATCCAACCTTGCCTTGAACACCTCCAGGGATGGGGTATCCACAGCCTCTCCAGGCAGCCTATTCCTGCACCTCACCACTCTCTCTGTAAATAACTTCCCCCTGATTTCCAACCTAAATCTTCCTTCCTTCAACTTAAAACTTTTTATCCTTGTCCTGCCATTATCTACCCTTGTAAAGAGTCATTTCAGCAGAAAAATCTGTGCTTAGTGACAAACTACAAGAAAATTCCACTTGACCAAGTTTTCTGGCTGTACTGACACCATGTGCCTATGCACACATTTTCTGAAAGAACATTATTTCTTTGAGGTCTTGAATTCTTTTTTCCTAAGCAGCAGAACACTTGGAGAACTCCAGCTAATAGAGAATGCAACAGCACATCTTCTCAGCAGCACTGAAACCAGGAGTGTATTAAGCCTGTACTTTGCTCTTCACAATTGCTTCCCACGGAATATCAAATCGAATTGAAGGTCTCAGCACTTAACTTCACTGTTTAGATAACTAAGGCTGCATCCAGAGTGAAGAACACAGAGTACATCAGAGCCTTCGTGCCCTAGTCATACCCTGTCTTCACACAAGGGTAAGACTGAAGTGTGTGGAAAGACTGACTTACCACTGTACCTGCATTTCCATAGGAAAGAAATCTGCATGTATGAAGCAGGAAGCAGTTGCTTCAAATGAGAAGAAAGGCAATGGGTGAAATATACATAGACTATTCAATGGGACTGCAAATCTTTCTGACAGCTATCTTATTCTGGAACTAAAGACCACAGAAATAACTCCCACACCACAAAAATGGCAGCACATTAAAAAAGGCTCAATCCCATCTTTAAGAAAGTCACTTTTAACATGACTGCTGACAGAAATACATGCCTATTAAAGAGAAAAAAAAGGAAAAAATAATTTTAAGAGAACAAAATTGTCTATTTAGGATTTTCGAGGAAAGAAAAAGGGATAAAAGATACAGCTGAGACTAGCTAGTTCTGTAGAATGTGCTGCTTATTTTATCTCACACAGTTTCAAAATGGTTTTCATTACGAAATATTTAACAGCTTTATTTTTATAATTGCAGACAAATTGTTCCTGGTGTACTGAATACTACTATATATTTTAATTAAGAATACATAAAATCACTGGATAATGGAAATTAACAAGGACTTGTACTTTCGGGTTGTCGCATTTTTAACACCATAAAGTAGTAAAGATAACACAGTTAAAATGCTTATTGGGAAACATTCCTTAAAAAAAATGCAGTTTGGAAAATGTTTCCAATTCCTAAACTGCATTTTAAATGAGCTGATGACATAATATCCACCTTTTGATATTCTTTATTATTGTTAATGCTATGAGAAGTGTCACTAAAATCAGCCAAAACTGCTTGTATGAATGAAAATAAAAATATGCAGTTGGACTAAAGTTTCTGTGTATTTTTATTTCTGGCAAAATATTAAATAGCTCTTATTTTTAAATGTGGTAGTTTTTTCTGCCGGGTTATATCAAAGCTCAATGACAGCAATTAAAACTGGACATATACAAATGAAAATGCAAATTGGAATCAGAACAAATATTTAGATTTTTGAAATCTGTATTTTATTTATTTTATTTATTTATTTTTGTGTGTGTGTGTTGTAAAACAGCATAGTATTTTTAAACTTACTGAAGATCTTTTCAGTTCTGGTAGCTTAGTGGTATGTAATCAGGAAATTCAAGTTGTCGAGACTGAAATATTCTGGGAGGCTAACAGTAAGTATTCAGTAATGCTATATAATTTTTCCATGCCATTATTGTTCTCCAGGGTTGTTTCATTTCTGTAAACTTGCCATCTGAGAAATTAAATGTACAAAGTAGTCTGACTTTTTACGCTGCATGCCCCAAGCAAGAAGTCCAAGAGAAGTCATTCAATTTCATAACTATTTGTATATCTGAACATGTTTTATGTTTCATTTTATAATAAGCTTTTGAGCAAACATATCATGCATTCTTGCTTTTATTCTTATAGTAGAAACTTTGCAGGCAGACTGTCTTCTTTCATCCATTACCTTAGGCGGCAATACATGAAGTTCATCACTGAATCTGAACATAAAGAAAACTACACAAACTCTACACTGTGAAGAGACAGCTGCCAAAATTTCTTTTTTTAACCTTCATGTAGGTCCTTAGACAGGTCAAAAAAATCTCAAAGGGCTTCATAACAGGGAGTGTATTCCTCTCTGTCTGGGCAAATGCAGTCCCATTTTGAGGTGGTTTCACACCAGTAGGTACTTCAGCATTTCCACAGTCTGCTCTCAATCCCTCTCCTCAGGAGAAGATGGGAAGAAAATAGGAGAAAGAAAAATGCTAATGTTTTGAGGCAAGAACAGGGAGATCAGTCACCAGTTACCATCATAGGCAAACATTCAGCTTTGGGAAGATAGATTTAATTTATTGCCAATTACTAATAGACTAGAGCAGTGAGAAGCAAAAGCAAAACACTGACACCCCTGCACATCCATTCTCTTCTACCTCCTCCCCACAAGCAGCACAGGAGAATAATGAAAGAGGGATGCCGTCAGTCCATAATGCTCTGTGTTGCTCCTCCATGATCACTTTCTGACTCTTTTCCATGTGAGGTCTCTCCCACAGGCTGTTATCCATCCTGAACAGATCCTGCATGGGCTTCTCACAGGCTGCATCTCTCCCAGCTCTGCCCTAACACAGCTCTGTACTGTGGGGCCCACCCCTCAGGCACTGCTTCAACATGTGTACCCATGAGCAGCAGCTCTTCCAGCCCTTCTGCCCCATCTACCATAAACTGCTCTCCACTGGCCACAGCTGTGGCCTGAGCTGTTCCTGCAGGGGCTCTCCACGGGCTGTTCCTCCTTTGGGCATCACCTACTGCTGCCCCATGGGCTCCTACAATTTAACTCCCCTGCTACCAAAATCTTTCCATGCAAGTTCAAAAGATGAGTGAACGAAACTGTTTAACTCAGCCAAAATGCTTTATTCAGGAATGTACAGAATTGTTCAGGAACATCCACAACACTTAGTATATAATAGAATTAGAGGGAATCAAAACTAAGCATTCCTTTTTAATGGGTTCTGGTGCAGTCTTCAGATTCCTCAAAATGAAGAAAGATGGCCCAGAGAAATGCTCTGCTACACCAGTCAGGCAGGCCTTTGCCTGTAAATAGGAAGGGTTCATTCTCTTGGTGGTGGTTCTGAGGAGACAGATTATGAAGAAACATGAGATACTACTTAAAATGTCCTGATTATGGAGTCCTTGGGCAAACAACTCTTGTTGGGTCTCACCTGAGGATCTGACCTGATACCTGCAATTTTAAAAAATTTATTATTATTTTTTGAGTCTTCGCTCCACCCAGCATTAAGCATTGTGCCCTAATGGCAAACATAGTCTCTCTTCTCTGGGATTAACTTCTGTCCTTGGAGAGCTGATAATTTAGGAACTTTAAATTAAATTTCTGATTGCTGATACCCACCAAAGTACTTGACTTTGAGAATAGTTTTCTGTTAGCAAACTTGCCAAAATGCTTCAAAGAACCTACAATAAAACACAACAAAGAAGTGCAGCTGAGGAAGTGGATCATCAAGAATGCATTTGCTGCCAGTCACTCCAGTTTTCAATTAAAATACTGAAGTGAGTGTTAGTTAGAAATGAACATTAACTCTGATATCAGTAAAAGTCAGCAAAAGCCTACACATTTTATAGTGTTTCACACTTTTCTTATTAATTTAAATGCAGGGAGGAGTTTTGTGACTATATCATCTTCCTGACCAGTATCTTTCAAATTGATGTTTACAGTCCTCAGAATTCTGTGTATCTTGTCTTTCATTGGCACGAAAAATACATTTTCCCTCTTGAGCAGAAGCTCAAACCTTCAAATCCTAACAAACCCTTTTCTGTCTTTTTGTTAAGCCTGAGATTGCTGCAGTCACATAAGATAGCTAATGCTGAACCAAAAGTCTCAAAAGGTGAAATGGCAGAAGTAAAATGTAATACCAGTTAACTTGGCCAGCTTGCTTCAGGTGCAACCAAGATGAAAATATCAGTTCTCAGGTTATGATGTTTTTTTTTTTTTTTCTTTTTTTCCATGAAGAGATATACTGACATTATTTTAGTCACACACACTCTTGGGTGAAAAGTAAAAAGAGGTGCTGGTAAGAGAGCAAAGGACAGCTTGGCAAAGCAATTCACATTTACAGTGAAAAGGATTTCCTAGAAGCTACTGAATAAAAAGGCAGAATAACAAAATACATACATCTCTTAATACACAAACCTCTAGTGAATGGCTGATATTGCACAGCAAAGGTACAGTTATTATTTTGTTTTTGCTGGATTGTGTTTGGTCATATTTTAACAAGCAGTACCTTGGACCGTTTTCTAATAAACCATCAATTTTTTAAATGTAGAAAAGGAAGCCCTATTTTTTTTTTTTTTTTTTTTTTTTTTTTTTTAGAATATAGAGCAAAGCACTTGTTTTTTTTTGGATTTTTTTTTTCCTTTCCATTTTTATATTTTAATGAAATTAAAGCATCTACAGCAGCTTTAGAGACTTTAATATAGTGCCCCAAAAATAAGCTCTTAAAATATTTTAATTAAAACAATATTTTGAGTAACTGTTCTGCCTAAAAATACCCAGAAGCTTCTAAAATTCCAGGGTAAAGGAAGTAGATATATTTTTTAAATGAAATGCTATGTTGAGAAGTTGAGAAAGATTCATTAAAGAAAAATATACATCCTGAAGTACACTTGCATCGACAACAAAAAAATCAAATCCATATGCAAGCTAATCCTTTGATTCTCATCTACGAGCTATTTGTTTGTAAAATACATGAAACAACTATAGCAGCATTTGGAAGGACCTCACAAGTAACAAGTCTAACTCCTGACTTCACATAGGAATCTGTTCTATTGCCCAGCCTGCTCTTGGCATAGATCTTTGCCTAATACCTAATCTGACCTTCCATACTGTTCCCTTGAGTCCTGTCACTGTCACCAGAGAGCAGAGATCAGAACTGTCCCTCTGCTCCCCTTGTAGGAAGTTGTAGGCTTTCATGAGGTTTCCTCTTATCTTCTTCTGCTCTAGGCTGAACAAACTGAGGGACCTCAGCTGATTCTAAAATGCCTTGACCTCTAGACCCTTCAGTGTCTTTGTTGCTATCCTTCTGATTCTTTCTAATAGTTTTATATCATTCTTGGATTCTAGTGCTCAAAAGTGCACATGGTGCAGAGCAAGACAATCACTTGAGCCCTTGATCAGCTATTAGTGTTGTACTTGAGGTACCCCATGATATGGTTGGCCCTTTTACGACATTTTTGGTGAAATGGTGGAAAACTGCTGGCTTGAGAAAATGAGACAGCTCATCAGTTCCGATAATATCAAGTCCCCATCCCTGTAAGATGATAACAGAATTTGGCCATGAGATCTCCGCACCTCTTCTTATTCCATCTGTTTGGTTCTGTTTAGTTTTTTCTTACAGTCATCATGCCCTTACCAAGACTCTGTATTAGCAAAGCATTTTTGTATGAAGGTGTAAGGTATCTCTGCACAGGCATAACCTCAAGAGCCATCCCTATTCAAGGAGAAATCCTGTTACACAGTCTACTGCCATGCAGAAAATCCCCAGGGATACTTGGGTTACTTACTATTTTGGAAGTAATGGTAACTGACTCATAGTCATAGGTTGTTTTATTTAGATGCTTGCTCAATTGACTCTCAGCTGTTGAACCAGGTGTCTGCTATTCATTCTTTCAGCCCCTCAGTTTGAGACAGATCTGTGGTTGTTGATCTGTTTTAGAGGCAGTGTAATCTTGCTCATTGTATCCCTATGCAAAGTGTGTGCATGTGTGTGGAGAGAAAGCACGTGCAAGATGAAGAATAACAGACATACTAGAGGAAGGAATAAAGAATATCAAGAAAACAATGAGAAAACTACGATAATATGTCAAGAGGTATAACTAAGATAATGTTATTCTGGTAAGAAAGCACTATAGAATGTTAAATGGGCAAGGGAATGATCAAATTGGCTTTTTGAGTTTGATAAAGCTTTGGGTGAACAACAGTTCGTACTTAGGGTGGTACACACAGCAGACTTGGAGCAGTTTCTGGACTGCCTTGGTAGTATAATGTAACTCTCAAGAACAACCCTTTGAGGCAAAAGTATCACTCGATGCCAGTTAATGCTGAAAATCACAGTGAGCACTAGACAACTGACTACTAGTTTTCTATTCTAACTTAAAGGAAACGTTTCACCCTTTTGTGACTTCTCCCTTATTTGCCTTAAGTGTAAGAAAAACATCTTTTAATTGCCACTATTTAAAATTTTACCTCTTTAAGTATACACAACATCATCCAGGTTGACAAATCTTAGCAAGATGCTCTATGCTTCTACTTTAAGAAAGAACCTTGCTAGAGATTAGAGGGAAATCATACATCCCCAAAATAGAAAGAGCAGGGTATCTACTGCTCTAATGATTTGTAACTCCTTCAAAAAATAGCAGATTTTTTTTTCTGCTATTTTACTGAAACTCTAAGCTGATAAGTAAGAGGTAGAAGGAAAATGACTGTGAGCTCTACTGAGCTGTCAGTTGTTTCATGGAATTAATATGGAAATTATGTTAAAGGGGATCTGAAAGCATCAGAGAAGCTGTTTGAAGACATACACAAATAAACAAGAGGGCTTTGTTCTCCGTAAACTGTTTTATTTCCCTGCAATGTTTATGCTCTCAGCAGATGATGTTTGCTTCTTGAAGCTCCAGAAAGTCAAAGGTAAAAAATGCCACATAGAAGTAATATTTCAAGAGGATTTTTAGAAGGTCAATTTTCCTTTCACTTTTCTTTCACAGATGTTCCCTCATTTGTCTGAACTCACTGTGAGCTTTCAGTTTTTACCAGCACAGTCCTGTAATAGCTTTAAGGCTAATATGGAATTAGCTTTAAGAAAACAGACCTAGAAAGTATTAGACCATGCCTATCAAGCACAGTAGAAGATATGGAGTGTGTTTAAATTTGTCTTGAAACCTCTGAAAGTTATTTTCTTTCTGTTGCCCTGTCCTTAATTTCCATTGCCTCAATGCAAAACAGAAGTGTCATTCTCATTCTTCCTTTTCATTTCCATTTAGAACTTGTATGAAGTAAATGTGAGAATGCCTGCATTTCTTGTGAACTCTAAAACAGACAAAGACTATGGGTTACATGTAGTCATGCTATGAGTACAATCTAATTTATCGAATTTTAGTAGTCTAAATAAGCACAAACCTTAAAAAGCAGAGAGGAGCTAAAAAAAAAAAAAAAAGATAAAAGTAGAGTTTTCTAACATATCTTTTAAAATTTCTTTAAAACAGAAGAACCTGTGTCTTCTTTCACCTTTCTTCACTCTTTTAGCACGATCTATGTTAGTGTATTGCTTTCACTAAGAATTAGTACGCAATACAATCATTACTCACTAAACTTCATGTCCGAAAAATTAACACCGAATTCTGTTTGTGCTTATGCAACTGGAGTATCCAAAGTAAAAACTGATCAAGTTTTCAATAGCAGTTTCCTGAACATGGGGTACAGATCTATAAGGAGAAATAGGCTCACCAGTGGAGGTCAGAGGAATGGCTCATAGGTCAGCAATGTATGAGTGTGAAGGGCTTTAGTGAAAACAACATTCTTAGAAGTATCTAATGGTTTATCACAGGATTCTGCGTCAGTTTATTTATTATATTACTGCTCTAATGTTAAAATTTTAAGAGGCAGTTATCTTATCATAGTTGAACACAATCATAGCAGACCCTCAGTTGAACACAATATTCCGTCCACCGAAAAAAATGAAAAAACATGTTTTTGGACTTCTTTGTTACATTTTGCACTGTTTCTATTCTGAAGGAAATACAATTTTCTTAATGATAAAATAGAATTTTTAATATGCTTTGAGAGAATAGTGTTATGTGTGAAGATATGGGTCTCTGCACACAGCCCCAGGCAATGTTAGGGTAGATGGAGAAGTGCTCTACCTGGTATCTGTAATGGTATGCTTATTCCTTCACAATAAGTGGGGATAAAAGAGCATTTTTACTTACTTTTCTAAAGCCAAGAAACAAAAAATTATTTTAATTATCATACTAGAAATTATTTTGACTTTCATCGTGAATTTGTTACTTTCATACCCCAAAGAATTCTTCCTCCTTGCACCTTCCTATCTTTTCTTATGCCAGCATAATATTGATATAACAGCAGTTATATATATAATATTATATAACAGCAGTAAAAAGACAGAAACAGTACAGTAGAAAAACATTTAACTCACATATTTTGAGAGATTTGACTATTTGTTTTTGAAAAAATACTGGATATTATGCTCATTTTCACACTTCAACCTGTCTGAACATTCTCTATGAACTGCTAAGCCTTGTGGACCTGAGGCAGTCCAGGATCCAAGTGGGGAAAGTAATCTCACATATAATAATCCCAGCCTTTTAAGTTCTACTCTCTGCTAAGGTCTTAAGAAGATTTATACAAAGCCAACAAGTTCCCGGTTTGGGTCCTTGGCAGCACACTTGAATTTTAAAGCTGCTCTTTTTTTGGTTTATCAGCTGGGCCGGGAGGGGAAATTGTTACTCACTTTTTAAACTCCTGCTTCTGTATTCCTCTGCCAAAATTATACCCAGTTTTGCAGTTTAGATTCTTGAGAGTCATCAGCCTCACTTTTTCACAAAGTTTAGCCTTGTGTTCTCTCCAGCTAATCCTCTCTCTGTCTTCTTTCACATATCCCTAATGCTCTTAGGAACTCTTCACGCAAATCTTACTAGGAGGCAGAAGTAGCCCATGATGAGGACCCTGTTTTCATATTCATGCTTCTTGCTGAAAGTGACAAACTGACAAGCTAACATTGCACTGACAACTACTACGAATTTTTGAATGTAATTTTCTCTAGCAAAATATCTATTAAAAAAAAAAAAAAAGATTTTAATATAAATGCAATTGAGAACACTTTAAAACAAAAACTGGAAGAAATAGCCATCAAAGGTTAATGCTTTGAGCCACCACCTTGCTCTTTCCTGGTCCTCCAACATAAGATTTAGGCAGTTTATTACAACTGATTTATAATGGAAATGATACTTTTTATCAGTCTTTTTTTTTTTTTTTTTTTTAAACATATTTCCTCTCCTTCACTTGCCTGTCTTTTTTTATCCTTCTCAGCTTACAAAGAAACAACATATCAAACTTCCAACTGGAAGTCACATACACCTAATGGGGACATTAATATGACCTCACATGGTAGCCTGTTTTCACATTATTTGTATATCAATTGATAGCAAAAGATGTTCTAGTTTTTTCAGACCTGTGGGCATCATCTCTGACTCAAGAAACACTGGGTCAAAAAGCAGATCAACAAATTTATTTAAAGGAGTAACCTTTAAAAGGGGATTCTTTCTCCTTTGTTTTACCTAATATATCTGTATCACATCTCTAGGCATAAAAATTCACTGTTGCCACTATTTCTCTACTGGATTTATTTTCATATAAAGTATATTTGAAATATCAAGAGCTGTATTTTGTTTACTGCTTTTTTAAACCTGGACCTCTTCAGTAACTGTTTCCAGAATGGCTCAGGAATCATAGAATTGTAAGAGTTGGAAGGGACCTTTGGAAATCACCTAGTCCAACACTCCTACTAAAGCAGCTTCCCTAGGGTTGGTTGCACAGGATTGTGTCCAGGCGGGTTCTGAATATCTCCACAGATGGAGACTCCACAAACTCTCTGGACAGCCTGTTCTCATGTTCATATTGAACTTCCTGTGTTCTAGTTTGTGCCCATTGTCCTTTGTTCTGCTGCTGGGCATCACCAGGAAAAAAACTGGCCCCATCCATTTGAAACCCACCCTTTAGATATCTGTAAGCATTAACAAGTTATTAACAAGATCCCATCTCATTCTTAGGGCTCTTCAAGCAAGGATTCAAGACTTTTCATGCTGACATTTCTGATAGAGAAAGAGCTCTTAAATGCTTTCACAAAGGCTTGAAACTGAATTGGTCTTGGACAGATACAGAAAACTTCATAATAAAGCACTATTTACCAACACAAGTTACTAGCTAATAAATACTTCTATAGCTAGAGTCTATTATGTCAGAAGCCAAAGCCTTTTTACTCTACTGACCAGGTCCTCTTCACTGCAGAGTTCTGATTTTCAACATTCAGTCTCAGAAGCTACTGAATTCAGATGTAAAATTAATGCTTTAATTGTAAGCTAACCATTACTGCAAAAAATCTCTCAGGTTTCTTTATAAGAAGACAAAAATTCCTTGCCTTCCAGTTATCATCTAAAATATACAAAATCCTAGGTTTATTTTAGTATCCTCAGTGTTTGACACGTTGCCTCAGCATGGAGTTTCTTTCTTCTTAAAGGAGTTGTGATCCAGAAATTTGCCTTTTACCTCAGTGTTTATTCTCCCATAACCTGTCACACTCTGCTCACTTGCAGATACTTTTTCATGTATTATCCTTAGGTTAGGTGCACATTTTTATTTATTTATTTATTTATTCTTGAAGAATATCAGTAGTTTGTCAGTTCTTGAAAAGTAATTGCTTCATTGTCTGTTAACTGAGAAGGATTTTCTAGCTGTCAACATACCAGACTTACTGGGATTGCATGTTGACAATATGCTTTTGAAGTAATAAGTGTTTTCAGTTCTGCATTTTCCCTTTCTCTGCAGGTTGACTTAAACTTCTTTGCACTCTACAAACTCTTTCCAAAGCTCAGTGCTGTCTGTCAAAGCATTTCTGTATTTGAAGAGGCCATGAAACTGAGATAACAGCAGATGTGACAGCCAGATACTGGGAATAGAACCAGGGTACTCACAAGCTAAAAGAAAAATTTCACTGGCTTTTACTAAAGTGTGAAGTTGCATATACAGGATAGTTGTGGAATCACATCCCTCATGAACTGGGCTCAGAAATGAGTAAATAGCACTCAATTTAACAGTTTAAAAACTCATCCCACGTGTTAGATAATCTATTGCTAGCTGGGCATATTGTATGAGTGTGCCACAAGATACCATGCAGTTTATCATCCTGTTGGTCTGCGTGAGCAGACTCAGAACTTCCAAACTTTTACAGCTCTAAAAGTGCTCAGCAATTCAGGATAATTCTTATTTCTTTGTTTAATAAAATGCATATATATTTTTATGTGCACACATATATGTATTTCCATTTCCTCATTAAGAAAAAAGTAGCCATTTTCTTTAAAAGATTCTTTAGTTTACTACTTTTTCCTTCTGCAAAAATCACACCTCTCTAACATACTGCTATCCTGTATTTTTTGGACTCCTCATGAAAGGCTCATATGATTTTCCTGTACTATGTCATGTATCTCAACACTCGCCTCAAATCCACACATAATACAGCAGCATGCTTAAGATGAAGAAGCAGTATTAGTAAGAACTCTTCTCAAGTTATTTGAACACAAACATTAATGCCCAACTATTGCTAGCTATCTGAACACCAGATGAAAAAATTTATACCAGTAAAAATCAAAGACTTATTCTAAAGTTTTAGTGGAATGCTATCAAAGAAATGTGCTTCAGTACTCTGAGATGCTGAAGAAAAAAACACTTTCTATTTTCTGTTGATCTTTCCAAGTTTATCAGACCAAAACATTTTACCATCACATGTACAATACAGATCAAAACACAAATATTAAACCTACAGGACATTTAATGACATTCATAGGCCTACTGGGGTAGTTGACTCTCTCACCTGTATTTCACTTATTTGGAAAAGGAAAGATACTGCATCAACAACAACCCTGACTAAGAATAGGCACCCTATACACATCATGTGGGACATGAGCAGCTACGTTGCACATAGAGTAAAATGAAGTAAAACCATGACTTGAGGTGGTAGGAGTTTACAAATTTCAGGTGTAAAATCCTTTTACATGCTACAAGGGAATTATACCATGCTTTGTTGTATGGTATGCCACAATTCTGTATCTGAGTTCATCTGCATTCCATATGCTTAATACATACCTAAAGCAACTTTCAATTTAATTCTAGTTTAAATAACCAACATAGACTCAGAGAATAGCCCCAAAAAACTGAAAATTTGAGCTGTGGCACACTGGTGAATTGAGATCCACATATGTGATGGCAGACTGTGAGAGGTAAATTACAGAAACAGCGACTGCTGCCATCTCTGAAATTTCTATTTAGTCAACATCAGTGCAGCAGATGATCCATAACAACCTGTCTCTTATCAACAGGAACATCTTGTCTCCAGAAAAAGAATCATTTCTGCTTAGAATTACACAATCTAAAGCAAAAGTCTGCTTGTACCACTTTCAGCATGTCTGATGGCAGAAGCTTAGTCTGTCACATACCTGTTCAAGTGGGAAACCTTGGAAAAACTGTATATTCCCTAGTGTTTTGCACCATGGCAAAGTGATAATTAATAGAAAATTATAGCAATAACAAATCCAATTACAATAACTTAGTACCTTCTCTATGCTACTATTGTGAGTTAGCCCTGCTTAGAAGTTAAGCCCCTCACACAGATGCTTTCTCACTCACCCTGTCCAAATGAAATAGGGGAAAGTTGAAGAGAAAATCCCCAGGCTAAGATAAAAATAGCAAAAGCTGTGTCCAAGCAAAATAAAGCCAGGAATTCACTCAATACTTCTACTGATATGCAGGTGCTCAGCCATTTACAGGAGAGTAGGTCTTATCATGTGTTATAGGTTTTACTTGTGGAGGTCAGCTCTGAATGTTCCCCCTACCTTCTTAATTTTATTGCTGAGCACATCATGTGGTGTGGGATATCCCTTTGACCACTTTAGGTCAGCTGTCCTTTCTGTGTCCCTTCCCAGCTCATTGTTCCCCCCAGCTCCTTGCTGATAGCGCAGTGTGACAGAGTAGTCCTCGACTGTGCAAGAACAGCTAAAATATTATTGTACTCTCACTGCTGCTTCTGACAAAAATCAAAAACACGGTATCATATAAACTACTATGAAGAAAACTAACTCTATCCTATACCTCTGTGGAAAGGATTTTACAATCTGCCAGATGAGAAAGTATACATTAAATATCAATTTTGTTAGGCAAATCCTCATCAAATTGGAACCCCCAATAGGAATTGTTTTGGGGAAAAAAAAAATAAAATAGAAGGAGAGAAAGCATAAACCTCCATACACAGAAAGCAAGAAGTCATTTCCCAGGAGTGAGTAGTATGGTTCAGTAGGAAACCTGACATACCAATAACTTTGCCCATAATGGATAAGAAATAAGGACGGAGAAAAGGAGTCCCTCTCTCTGCAGGCTTATCACTAAGTCACACCAACTCAGGGAAGAATTACTCATCTTTCTCTGTACAGAGAGGGAGACATTTGCCATAGGAGTATGCCTCCATAAACTCCCTGTGAAATAATGCAACTCCACTCATGTTCCTACTTTGTGCATCATAAAAATAAAATAGTCTAGTCCTGAACAGAATACATTCTTTTTTTTCTAAATGTTTGCATGGTCTTTCCAGTGGCTGGAACATTAGCCAGCCTGTGTCAGTTTACAAACACAAGAGATTTCCATCTTACTTCAGAAATCTGCAGGGAATTTACTTTTGTATCATCACTGAGTTATATTTTAAGACAGGACAGGTCTACTCTTAGCAAATTTTCTAACTGGACCTTCTATCTAACTATGTCTTTGTATAGACAAATATCTTATCTGTGCAACGCTTTCTTCTAAGCATCCATTTTTTCCTGAAGAGAATAAGGAACATATTTTCAAACTGAATTTTATTTTAGCACGTGAACACTTTGCTGTTCTTTCTGCAGCCTGATGCATGGCTAAGTAGCAATCACTGGTGGGAATGGCATTGCTGTTCATCACGTTTTGGGAGAGAGCCATCACTCAAGTGCACTTACAAAGGTCCTTTTGGAGTTGATGATGACCTATCTGGTCAGACTTAATGAACCAGATGGAGTGACTGAGCAGGTACCACAGTTCAGAGACCCAGGACTTAACCACATTTAGGGGGGCAAAGAGCACTTGTTAAAGACCCAAGTGGTCGTTTATAGGAAACCATTTCTAGAGAAACATTACAACTTTCCTCTTCTTTAGATGAAGAAAGGATGAACAAACATCTGTCTGGGCAAACATTTGTCATGCAGACAGTCTTGATATCTCACTACAAAATAAATAAATAAATAAAATGTTGGGGTCAAGCATGATTTGGTTTGAAAACACTATTCTGAATACATAAAATTCATCACTACGGCTCTTTGACAGTAAGACAGGTTTTGGATTTGCTCTTGTTTCTTCAGTGCTTCTATCATTAAACACTAAACTTTAGATCTTTGGTTTTTAAAGAAAGATGTACTAATTGGAAAGAAAAAAAAAAATCCACAATCAAGTCAGAAACTATCAGTAATTTACCTCTTTAGCCTTTTATGTTTTAAAAGGAAATTCACTCTTTCATCTTTGGAGGCAAAAATGAAAGTTAATTTCCTACCTGACTAAAATTTGGAGGTTTCATCTTTAATGGCTTATCAAATCATGCTGTAAGCAAAGGTTTAGTGGCAAGCTTAACTAGCCTTTACAAAAGAAATTCTGCCTACAGAGCTACACTTAAAGCATGTGATTGACATTACAAGCTGTTAGTCAAAGGAGAAATACAGTCTTAGCTACCAGCTGCTGTGATAATAGCCTGCATTTGAAAGGCTAGTGGGACAAAAGGACAGGTTTTACTACTTGGCAGGACTTTTTAGTCTCTGGTTTTGGTTATTTCTATCTTTGTGAAAGAAGAGCTAGAGGCCCTCTTCATTGTCACTTTAATTATGGTTGTGCCAACAGAAATCTGCCACTTAGTTGGGATTCTTGAAGATGTCCTTATTCTATGTAGTTTGATTTGTTTCCCTTTAAAACTAAAAAAGAATCAAAAATATTTTGTCAAAAAATGTGAGTGCAGGACTTCAAGTGGGGAAAGGGGTTACACACATGTCCCCTGATATGAATAGGAGGACCTTTATCAATTTCTCTGCCTAGTGGAAACTGCAGAAAAGCTGAAGTTTGGCTAACAGTTTGGGTCAGAAGAGACAGAGCTGGATGTATTCAGAGTCTGCATACTTACTATAGCACAGAGACAGATGGCCAGAATACACTATCCAGGGTAATGATATGCTGTTTCCTCCCTGCTAATTAATTGTGAAGAGAAAGCTTTGCATTCAGCAGCAAATTCATTACACAGCACCTATTTTTTGTTTGTTTTAGGACAAAATATAGAATGTATGAATCTTTTGTGAAAGGAAAATTCTGAAGTAACACAGAAAGTATCTATCATCCATCAGCACTGAACCAGTAATTCTGGACACAAAGGTTTCTTGGCTTTCATGTCTCCATCATCTTTTAGCCTCAATGCATACAGAGTAGGAAGTGTGAGAAATAATGAATTTCAGGGCCTCTGGGGTTCAAAACTGGGCCAAGAAGAAAAAGGAAGGAGTTTCACTTTGGAAATTTGGAGATTTCTATTGATGGCTGATCTTGGAGGATGCTTGAGTACTAGCAAGGCTCCTCAGATAATGGACATGGGTGAGGCCACTGCACTGAAGTGTAGTTGCTCTGGTTAAGAAGAACTGGCTGCTGAGAACAACCTGCAGGAAGCTATTCTAAGTCACAGGAGTTTCACTTTTGATTCAAGGGGAGGCCTCCTTCCTTCATCCCACTTCTTCTCAGTTTTCCATTTGTTTGCCTGAAGTTCCAATGAACATTAGGTTAATTGAAGCCTGGCAAAGGTTTTCCAACATTTCACCACCAAATGCTCCCTCAGTACTTTGAAAATAATTTATCTGTAGGTCAGATGATTTTTAATACTGAACAAACACATGGAGTTTGTCCATATTATGCTTCAAGCTTAGTTCCTACACACAGCACCTATACATTAAGTTAAGCATACAATTCTATTAATTACCAGTATATTAAAACACTTTTTCCTTCATTGTCTTTGCTTATTTGTGAAATGAAATATGACACATCTTTGTATTCTGTTCCTTTCCTAGTGCCACCTTTGTGTGACAGGATGCTACTGGATGTGAAAAAAACAACAATGAAAATGAGTGTAAGCTGCAGCTGATACACTTATTTCTTAATTAGTACACGCTGGACATACATTGCTCAGCTCTCAATTAAATTATTCTCTTCACACTCTACATGACCTTTCTGATTGCAATAAACTCATTTGTTTTAAAATAAGTTCTACAGTACTCTTTTTCTGATATATTGAGTCAGGCATAATTTTTCTTAAAAAAGAATGTATATGTATACACCAAGATATACTCAGTGATGTCATTTTATTACCAGAAACAGTAATGCTATCACACAGCCTGGATTATGTACACATATGTACAGAACTATTCAAGCAAGGTAATATACACCTCTGCTTGTAAACTATCTTAAAAGGTAAAGTTCTTTCTGTGCTTCTTTCTCAATTCTTTTTAAACTTGAAAATCAGGCTTGTTATCAATGAAGCATTTCTGTAGTTTCATATAGCTTCTTTCATACAGCTTCTTTCTTTTCAATAAATATATTTATTTATTTATTGTAAAAAAGAGCCATTCCTTTTCATTAGCAGCCTATGTTTTGCTTTACCATTGGATAGTGCTCTCAGGATACAGGGGACAGTCAACCTCTGAAGCATGTTCATCTCATACACTGTTGTTAACCAGCAAAATTCATTTCAAAGACATGACTCCTATAAGGTTATAAAGGAAACTAAATGAAAAATACATTTCACTCCGTGCAGCAGCAAGGAAGGGTCAGGAGGAAAGGTTTCATCAGTCATTCCACAGGCAAGTATATTTTGCTGAAAAATATTGCTTTATTCCAATCCCCTCAAAAATGCATGTATTTTTTACTTAGAAAACAGGAGATGATCAAGATGATTTAAAGACTCCACATGCATTTCAAAACCAGCTGCCCTTGATTGCTCTATCTTGCATTTCTCTCTGAAATTTTCAGTATAGCCAGCTGCGCTCCTGCATCCTGGAGAAACAAAACAACCTTCTGCTTTGACACTTAGAATGCTTACAGTCTGGGGGAATTGCACTTTTTCAGAGGAAATGGAAAGATTAGTAACATACAAAAATGGAGAAATGTGTTTCCCTTTCACAAATTACAAGAATGTACCAGGTATGAAAAGCAGAGATAGGAAGGTGATAGAAGTTGTGTTATATTATGCAAAGGAGTTTATTTTTCTTTTTTTCATACTTGTTCTTGCTCCAGTAACAAGAGAATCTTCCAGACTAAAGTTTTCTGGGAAACCCCTTCTCTGCTTTTGAAAGGATTATTTTTAGTATGAGAGAACAATTCAGTGGCAAAGAAACCAAAACATACAAACATGCACAGAGTTTTAACTGATACCATATGAAGGAAATTGAAAGAAAAGGTCATTTTGACTGAAATACTTTTATTGTGATTGCTTTTAAAAGCAAGCAAAACACACTTTAATAGTATTTGGAAGGATATTGAAGCAGTGATGGAAGAAAGGATTCACTATGTTCATATTATTGTCAGTTGAAGAACAAAAAACATATTATTAAGACATAAGGTTTTGTGCTCTTTTTGTTGTTGTTATTATTCAGAAATCTTTCTTTGTTTAATATATAGCTTTATATTTACAATGAAAAAAAAAAAATCTACTTTAAATGGCAGATGATACTTTAGATGGTACCAGATATGTTATCCCAGCAGACATTTTTCGGTGTCTTCTTTGAGACTGAAGGGTTAAGAACTGTAAGCTCCAGTCTAGCTTTTCTCTACACTGGTTTTTATTTATTGTTGAGGTCTGCTCATCTGTGACCATACAGGTGTAATTCTGCAAAAGCAAGCTTTCCTCTAAAATCCACTCTTCACTGTTGCACTTCTGTTTGCACCTCAGAGACAGTAACACATGTTGCACAATACTACTGAGACAGAGGGTATCAGTTTGCATATATAAAATTTCTGCCTAACATCAACAGAGTTCATGATAAATCTTTGTTAATGTAACAAATTAGATGCAGCTGAAGATTTTAAGCAGCTTATTGTGTGTGTATAATAACAGAAATGTGACAACTCTGTGTCTGATATCACAGTTTTTATTTGTATCACATCAAGGTTTCTTCTCAAAAGTTGACATCTAATTTCAGCCTGAAAACATGAACACTATTGTGTTCTTAGAACATCTGACAATGCAAGGAGAATGTTACTTTTTAAATTGTTTTCCTTAAATATGCATCAAAAAACAGTATGGAATATCGTATGTTAAAGTGTATATAACTTAATACTTTGGTTTATTATTTTTAAGAACAAAATATTTACACTTAGGCTTACAGTCTTTCTTCCCTACCTCCCAACCCCCCCCTTTTTTTTTTCTCCCCACTTCTCCTCTACATGATTTACTATAGCAGACTAAGGTTAAGGTTAAAAAAATCATCTACATTTTCCTGTTTAATAAGAATATCTCTTTCTTTCTAACGGAGATTCTCCTCCTCATAACATATTCATTTCAGAGAAGAAAATGCTCTCAAGTAGCAAGGAATCCCTTGAAAAAAAAAGCAAGCTGAAAATGATATAAAGTTGAAGTGAGATACAACTGACTCACAGTGCTGGTCCTTGCCATTTTAACAGTGTGTATCCTCCCCAGCAGTGCTACAGAGAGTTTATCTGTGCACGCTGGAAGTCACATGCTTGTAGCATGCGCTCTTTGAGCACTCCCTGGGGAAGATACAACAGAGTCATATTGTAGGGGGATTATTAATCAGAATGCTTCTGACAGAAGTAAGAAGTCACTTTAATTTGAAACCATCAAATAACTAATAACTGAATAATGGCCATCTCATTTAATATTCTTATTCTCCCCAGTATCTACTTACTTAACCCTTTACTCTCTGAGATTCAGCCTGCACACCTGTGTTCCCTCCTAATATGAAGAGCGGCTGATGGAACTAGGATTGCTCAGTCTGGAGAAGAGGATGCTCAGGGGTGACCTTATCACTCTCTACAACCACCTGAAAGGAGGTTGTGGTGAGGTGGAGGTTGGCCTCTTCTTTGTGATACAACAAGAAGGAATGGCCTCAAGATTAACCAGGGAAGGTTCAGGTTGGGTATTAGGAAAAATTCATTTTCTGAAAGAATGTCCAGGCACTGGAATGGGCTGCCCGGGGAGGAGGCTGACTCAGTATTCATGGAGAATTCAAGGAATATTTAGATTTTGTACTCACAAATATGATATAGTGGGGAAACACTGGTGGTTTGGTTGTTGGATTTGATCACTCTGGAGGTCTTTTCCAACCCTGGTGATCCTATGATTCTATAACTTCATGTTTTCCATGAGTCATTTTCATAATGTTCAGCTTTTCCATATTGTCCCTTGCTTGTGAAAAGCATGCAGCTGAGGAACCAGCAGCCCTTAACATTATGGATGTTTCTGCTCACTGGATCTAAGTATGTACATAGTTCTTCCTCACAGGAGAGTCTAATAATAGTTTCCCAGTCTACTCTTTACAAGAAGTATTGAAAGAGCGAGTTGAGGAAAAATACGATTATCTGCTGAACAGCTCTGGAGCTGGCTGTAGGAAATGAAGGCAACAAACATGTATCAGCAGTATTACGAGGGAGAAATAGAGAAGATAGACTGAAACAGTTTGACAAAACTTGTTTTCCTCTTGTTCACCAGACCGCACCAACAAATGCGGTTCAATGATTAAGCTTGAATATTTTTTCTGGGTAAACTATTGCCACTAGAATAGGTGGAAAAAGATATTGCCTGACAAGAAGTTCCATTGTAACAGCTGAAGCACAAAGCAGATAAGATCTCCTTCACAAGAAAAAGTAATAAATCTACATTCATGAAATAGAAATTCACAAAAACAAAACACATAGCATAACATAATTTGAAATGTGAATGTTGGGTCTTGCTGACAATGTTAGTCATGGACTCCATAGCCTTTTGTCACACAGCACACTGATTTTTCCAACACTTCAATCACAATAGTTCTAATATACTGGAAAACACTTCCTCCTTTTTCATTCCTCAGTTTTCTCAATTCATGCTCTTTGTAATTTGTGTGATTTCCATGGTTTTACAGCAAGGAGTAGATATGTGCCACACATCCCAAAATGTGAAGACTGTAGACACTGTTTTCAAAGCAAAAGCTTATACTGTTTAATTATTGGACATATTCTTCTAAAATAGTGAAGGACAGTGCAAGACCACTTGCCTTGTAATCATTTCACTTTTACCTTGTGAACCTTGTTATTTGATTTACTGAATCCCCAAAATTTACCATTTTATTTGAGTGTGAAGCTTTATGGACTGCCATAATTACTACATTCTCAGCATAACTGTGTCCAATTAGTTTCTGAAAATTTATATATACAGATATTTGAAGAGGTAGTTTCAGTGTGCTTGAAGGAAAAGGGATAGCCAGCTTCCTCAATCTGAAGATCTTTGAACAGGTTAATTACTGACATATCTCCTCTGAGCCAAAAGCCAGTAATGAGCTCCCTTACTTACAGGTTTGTATCATATTTTGTGATCTACATAATTCAGTTTTGCCCTGAATACTGAGACCCTTCACACTGAAAAATGTTCACTAAAGAGAGGAGAAGCATTTTTTCTGTCTCACAGTAACAGGGAGTTCAGTGAGATTATCTAAATGAAAAAAAAGCAAAACAACAGTTTTTTTGCTTGTTTTTTTTTTTTTTTTTTTTTTTTTTTTTTCCTAAATTAATGTGCTTCCATCCCTTCCATGAGAAAAGAGAAAGATTAAATCCATCTATAAAAGCTCCACAAAAGGGAGGTGTTCTGTAATAGACACCAAAAGGGTGTAAGCTGCATGCAAAGATATAGTCCCTTCTGTGTCTAACAAGTAAATTATCTAAAAAGAGGGAGGACACTTCCAGCTAATTTAATTCTTAATGAAATTATATCACATAATATCACCTTTTATAAGCATTTGTAACTCTGTTGTTGTCTGTTATTAGTGTTCTGAATAAACTGTGCCACTCAAAATTACATTTAGCCCGACCGAGAAAAGAGAATTATCACTATAACTGGATAGCAGCAAAATACTTGCTGTCCAAGACATCTTCAAAGTGGACACTGGGGTGTGTCCAGTTCTGGTTCCTTAGCATATTTTTCAGAATATTCAAGAGTCACATAGCTAATTCCTTTAGAAGCTGCCCAGGGCAAGAGGAATGATCATTTCACAAGGATCAAGAGGAGAAAGAGAGAGGTCTACCAGCTTCTGTTGATAACCAATAAGGCCCTTTGGCAAGGAGTGAGATGCTGGGGAGCATGTTGGAAGCAACCTTTCTCCATGGATCATCTTCCCATTCTTTTCATGACAAGAACAGCTCTCAAAGTAAAGTCGAGACCGTGATGTTGTTTGATGAGAACTTACAAAAAAAGAATATAACCAATGAATATCAAAACATAGGAAAGTATGTGAAGAATGTATGGTATTCTTGTGGTAGAGAGGACAGGAAAAAGTGTAACAGAAAAGCAAGAGCAACAAATGCCCCTTAATTTTATCAACCAAAAATGTTGAAAGTTCCAACTGCTGCAGTACTGAGTCTATGAAGAGTATGAAGAGATCTACTGCTTAAGTCTCTCTGTATGTACCTATATACCTCAGAGGAGCCTTCTGATCTTGTTATTATATAGCACCTCCAACAAGAGCTCTTCTGTCTTCAAATCATAGTCACTGAACAACTTGAAGCATAAGAAAACTGACTGGAAAAGCAAAATAGATGGAACCTACATTCTTGATTGATTAAATGCTTTTTAAGAGTTGATAGGAAAAGTGTTAAATTCTCACACTTTTGTTGGTTTGGTTTGTTTTTTTGACCTTTATGAATCAGCTACACTATAGTGAAAGGCAGTCTTGTATCATCAGACCAACAATCCGATTAGCTTTATTTACCCAATAGACAGTACAGAATATTTGACAACAGCTGAACTAACACATGCAGAAAACTTTGGCAGATAAAGGGCAAATAATTCATTAACAAAGATGAACGGAAAATTTGTACTACATTTTTGCTGTTGTTTTGTTGCCAAACAACACCAGATGTTCATGACAAAACTGCCTGTGAAATTGAAGATTTTTTTTTTTTTTACTAATTTCATTTTTTTGTGTGTGTAATTCTTTTAATGTGAAAGCTAGGGGGTGAGTCAAAATAAAGAAAATTAAAGTTCAAATGACTCCAAATGGCAGCTTACAAAGAACAAAGAACCAAACAAAATAAAACAACCAAACAAATAAAAAGATATTTCGGCTTTATCACAATATTTGTATAAGTGATACAAATAAGTAAAAATATTTTAAATTCATGAAATGCAGCCAGTAAAAATAATATTGTATTTCTTCTGTGATTCGCTGAACTGTCAAAACTGAAAAGCATTCTTAATCTAGCAAAATCTAGAAGTTTCACAGTATAACACTGCATTATGTCTAGTCTTCAGATACTAACTAGGACCATTTCAGTCATGTCTAAGTACATCTGGACATGCAATTTGGGTAGCTAGAGGGACAGAAGGGAAAGTTTAACCAGTAACTACAAGTATCAAACAGATCTATGTTCTCCTTTTGTAGCTAATGCCCTGAAAGCTGTCAAAAGGAATACAGAAAATGCAGTGCTTCTCTTGAAGAATTAATCTATTGCACATTAAATTTATGTAATTAGCTGAATGTAATTTTATCTGTATGAAAACTGTGAAGGAAACTGGAGAAACACTAAACCAAATGGTTGGTACATTTGAAGTTTCTTGAGGTTTTGCTTATACTGGCATGCTTGAGCACCCCATGGCATGCTGCTGATGTTTAGTACTTTGTCTGGATTGGGTACATGCTGGAACATGCCTGTTCCTGTCTAGGAAGCATTACTGTTCCTTTTATTTTTGTTAGTTACCTTAATGTCATATCTGCACTCATTCTTTGAAGACCTGTGATCTCTCCCTATTTGTGCATGTGTAAACTACTGAGGTGAGTGCTCTGTGATGAAGAATTTATGTTCTCCAAGAAAAAATAATTTCGGGAAACAAATTAAAGTCAGTAATTGTAAATCCCTTTAACAACAATTCTGAATTTTCTAACTTTTTTTAGTGTTTTTTTTTTTTTTTTTTTTTTCATTCAATACAAATGTTAAGTACAACAACATTATCTCAAACAAGCTGTGTTCGAGTGCCTGATTCTATGCACAAAAACCTTAACCGCATATATGGGTGAGAACAACTCCTTCATTTCAAGTCTCTGAGTATTGGATTCTAAGGCAAACATTTGATACCTGTTTAGTCTCAAACTAGGAGACCTGTGGTTTGACCATAAGTCCTTAGTATGTGAAGGTATAACTATCTATAAATGAAGAACTAGATTGCTAACTTTTCACAAGACGTGTCAATGGGACTTCAGAACAGTCTCTACATATTAATTCCAAGAAGGCGCCAATCTCATGATCTCTTGATGCTGTAGAATTGAGAAAGGACTGCTGAACAAAAATCGATAGGAATTCCTTTTTCCCATTACATGCCACGTCTTTCTTTTAGGAAGGGAAATACAGAAATAATCACTTTCACTGAAAATATATATTGATTTAACATCTTCCTCTGTTCAAAATTCCCAGTGTGTCTAATTGGTAGTGGACAGTCCTCTGAAGGACTGTAGTGTCCTCTATGTCCAGTTTAATCTAGGTTACTCCTATTTCATCCCTTAAAATATTTCATACCAACTCCTCGTTGTTGGTTTATTTTCATTTTCTTATTTTCTAACCTGAATAACTTTAGCGAATTTACAGTATAGCTTCAACCAACAGTCTTTTGCACAGGGGTCTGTGGTGAGGCAGATAAGAAGGTAGAGGGACTTCTGAGTTCGCTACTAAAAAAGCAATGCCACATAAGCCAGTGTGCCACTACAGCTCCTCACGTATTCCTCTGTCCCAGTGTGCCATTACTGCCGATGCCAGCAGAAATAGTGAAAAATGTAAAAGTGTACCTTCTCCTGGTAGGAAGAGATCAGACAGAAGGGAGGCAGAGCCATGGCTATAGTTGTCAGCAGCCCATTCAATTACATAGCTTCCTCATCCCAGGTGATTAACAGTTTAACTGACTGGGTCACCTTTTATTTTCCTGTGGTTTGACTACTCCTATGCCTATATTAAAACCCCAACTATCACAAACTCTTAACACTCTTCAGAATTATGTAACATGCAGGTTGGATTTCAATTTTGCTTTTGTCTTGTTTGGTTTTTTTTTTTTCCCCTTGGAAATGAAAAAATGTATTAAAAATACTCCCAAGTAGTCTGTTTCCAACAGGTTGCGTATGTCCATTATACATATGGCCCAAACCGGTTTCTTAATCAGTTGAATTATTTTTGCAGCTTTTTAAAGATAATTTTCAGATAACACCTACAAATTTCAAAGTTTAGGTGCTCTGTCTGTAAAAGCTGTGTAAACACACTCAAGAATGAATGAGAAAATGGTTGCAAGATTATATCCAGAGGGTAGTTGTATTGGTTGTTAATATACAGATGGTAACAAATGTACAGAAGGAATAAGCAAAGGAAAACTCACCAGTGGTGGTGCCTTAGCTGAAGAAGCTGGGGCAGTCCTCACTGGTGAGCGATCTCCAAGAGATGCTGCCTCAGTGGGAGTCAGCCCTTAAATGAGGCTCCACCCCTTCCAGGAGCACAGCTACATCACTCTCACCTGTGCTCCCACAGCTGACCCCATACTTGCTTCAGCTGATTAATCAGAGGTTCAGGCTGTGATTACCAGTCTCCCATACAGTAGTGGTCAATAGCTCAGTGTACAAATGCTGATAAGTGACGAGTGGTGTCCTTCAGGGGTTTGTAGTGCAACTGATGCTCTTTAATACCTTCATCAATAACGTCAACGATGGGATAGAGTGCACCCTCAGAAAGTTTGTAAATGACACCAAGCTGTGTGGTGCAGTTGACATGCTCAAGAGACAGGATGCCATTCCGAGAGACCTGGATAGTCTTCAGCAGTGGGCCAAGGTGAACCTCATGAGGTTCAACAAATCCACGTGCAAGGTGTTACACTTGGGTTACAGCAACTCCCACTAATCATACAAGATGGTTGACAAAAGGATAGGCCACAGCCCTACTGAAAAAGACTTGGGACTACTGATAGATGGCATGCTGGACATGAACCAGCAAAACACTTCGCTGGTTCATAATAAAACCAACCATATCCTGGGCTGTATTAAAAGAAGTGTGGCCAGCAGGGTGAGGTAGGTGGTCCTGTCCCTCTACTCATGGTGAGACTTCACTTGCAGTGCTGTGTCTAGATTTGGAGTTCTCAGAACAGGAGTGTCATGGACCTGTTGGATTGTGTCCAGAGGAGGATCACAAAAATGATCCAAGGGATGGAACACCTCTCCTATGAGGACAGGCTGAGAGCTGGGGATGTTCATCCTGGAGAAGAAAAGGCTCCTGACAGCAGCCTTTCTTGTCTATCAAGGACAAATGTTATATGCACAATGTTTTTCCAAAAATGAGGACACCACCAGCTAAACATCTAAGGCGTTCTTTAAAATATTGTAGAAGGGGAATGCAGAAGAGCTGTAGATAATCTCAACATGAAGTCTACTCGTGATATTGCAGTACATTCAGAACACATTTGTTGCATTTTGAATGTGTCAACCTACATAATACATCCTTGACCATGAAATGAGTCTCGTACCTAGTTAGGCTTCCCACATAAGATTCTCTAATAGACTTGAATGTTATTAGAGACAATGTTACAACTGGCAGAGCTTGTTAAAATATAAAGGTTTATGCTTGAAAGGGAGCTCTAATGAAACATCCTTTCATCTTCAAATCAATAGTTAAATAAATAAGTAAACAGATAAATAAATAATTGTAGTTTCCTAAGAACAGAATAATTAAAACAAATAATTTAAGCTATATTTAAGCGATATATTAGAATAACAGCTGTAAGAAATCAGAGTTCCCTATGCAGCTTTAGTAATTAACTTCTGTGACTATTTTGTAAGAATAGCATTCTGTCCTCAGGTACTATTTAGATTTTGTTGAATTGACATTTTCTTCTGAAACTGTCAGCTGTTCTGCGTTTTCAGTTGGCTCTTGGAAATAGCTGTCAGAGCCTATATGTGTTGGCTTAAAAAGTAACACGTGCAGAGCTGAGCTATTGTCCTATTCTCTTTCCTGGGAAGAAACTGCTGCTGATTTTGTCCCTTTATAAATACTACTTATATCCATGCAAGAGGATCTAAAAAATTTGGTAGTGTTCCCTTTAGCATAACATTCTGCCAGTCCTGTTTTAATGCACATCTGTGTAACTTTTAAAAAAGCTTTAATGTCAATGCAGGACAAGTCAGATCACTGTGGGAAGATACAATTGGAGCCTTGTCACAAGGCACTTCACAGCATGTTGCTACAAATGCTTATGGTACCCAGTTGCCTCAGAGAGCAGTGGTGTTGCTTATATTCAACCTTACAGAGGATGAATCAAACTCAGACACTAATGCAAGCACTCGGATTCACTTGCTGTCCATCCTCATTGCATTAGGAGCCAAGAGGAGCAAACAGATGATTTAAGAATGGCTTACTGGGTACCTAGAGTTGAATAGTGCTAGTGCTGTAATTCTGCTGTAACTTGAGCTCCATTTTAGTGTCATCTAGAATATGATACTAAGATTTTAGTTTCATCTAGAACACTGAGTTTAGTATCATAGTTATTATGACTATCAGTTTGTTCAGGATCATTTTTAGGCTGCAAGGGATGTTAACCAAGTTTAAGTGATATTTCTTCCATGGTATAAACAAGCAATGTGAGCTTTGCCCTTCTTCCCTTTGTTACATTCAGAATGATATTTTCATTCTTCTGAAAGTCTCCTCCGTTTTGTCCTTCGCTGTCCTGATGACTACTCACTAAACAGAAACTTTTCTTCCTTGCTTCATATAAGTGTCTGCAGCATGTCTTACAACTGAGCTAAACACAGTACCATAGACATCTTGAGAATGCACTTTGCTGTTTGTGAGGTTCAGCCCTTTGATTGCACAAACCTGACAGGGAAATAGTTTTTTTTTCTTTTGAGTGGGTGCTCTAACAGCACTATTTTAATCAGCAGTACATTTCCACCTTCCCCCAATACCCAGCTCCAGCTGCATATTTCTATCTCTGCTCTGAGATATGCTTTCCACATAACTGCAAAGCCCTATGTCAAATGCTGTATGTAGTCTTTGGTATGCAAGTAAATTACCTTCAATGAATATTGTTCTTAATATTCTTCTTTCACTTTACTGATAAAAGGTCTAATTTATGAACTGTTTGGGTTAAACCTCACTGTATATTAGACAATTAGTACAATGAATATTAATTTTGTGTAACATGCGTGAGAAACACAAGGTTGGCCCCTAACTCTGTTTAGAAGTTATTCCTTCTGGCATACAACTCTGAAGATGAAAGAAGTCTTGAAGTGGACTCCAAGAAACCTGCTTGCTCGAATCAGGGGGAAGTGTTTCTCATCATTAGCCAACTTGCAATGCTTACTAGATTTGAGAATTTAATGATTATAAAGTGTTAGGCTGCGATTTTCAAAGCCATGTTTGAGATTGACATGTTCTGTTCCCACTGAGATGAAAGATGGAAGTAGTGAGCCTCTGCAGGATTACCACAGTAAAGGGGGTCAAAGAGAACTGTGATTGGGGAGGACACGGGAAAAGCAAGCAATAGAATATTGCTGCCAATGCAGCAATGGCAATAGGAATGCTTATATAATTTTAATTTACCACAGGTGATTTGCTGGAACAACAGGTTTTAACATTTCATCCAGTGAGCACTATAGAAATGAGGATTGCTAAAGGAGAGGCAGGCTATTCATTCTTAATTGGATTTCCCACTGGCTTAATTATAAAAAAAAAGACAGTTTCCTAGGCAATTAGTTGAAGTTCAGGATTCAGCTTTATGTTAGGTTGCTAAAATATACTGTCCTAAAAGATACTGTTCTTATAGTGGTAGGGCCTGAAGTAGATTTGTGTGGAAACCAAGTTAGCAAGTATTACTACCTGTGCAGATCAGCATCGAGTACTTGTAACAATTAAATACAGTTTTTCATTGAATGAAAGCTTTTTTCATCAGGCCCAGTCATTATAAGAAGTCTATATATTTCTCAATTTATATATAGTTATTTTATAACGTAAGTTGAGCTGAACACGCAGATGCTTTTTTTTTCAAAGAAAACAAGAGTAGGACCAAGTCTTTCATGATAGATTATTTATCACCTTTTAGTGGGTTCTGATCTGGGATATGAGCGGTGACCCTAAAGCTCCCTGCTGTGCCATGCAGCTGCTTCTCGACATTGAGTTGAAAATTATCTGATGCTTTCTGCCTTAACGCGTTTCTGTTGCTGAACCACAACTTAACCACTGGATGGAGCTCTCAACACACAATTGACGTTCCCCACAAACTGCCGTGTTCATTTCATGGCCTCCCTATGTACAAACTACAACGCACAGCGTTTAGTAGAGGTAAGAGAGAATGAGTGAAATCCAGTTCTGAGAGCCCGTAAGATTGTGCAGAAAAATAGCTGTTCACATTTTTAAAAAAGGGTTCATTTATTGCTGCTTGTGTTTACTATGCAGAAGGAGGTATTTACAGCATCAGAACAACCACGTTCTTAATCTTCTGCCTAGAATTTAAACGGAGGGAGCCTTTTATCTTCAGCAGTAAGAGAAGACTTTCCTTTTGTCACTTCTGTTGTCCATCATTCATTTTCATTGTTCACTAAAAAATAATTACAATTCCAGTTTGGCTGTGTAAAGGTGTGCACTGAATCAGTCCAAGCTGCAAGTTCTGTAAGTATAGTCTTCAGTGCACTGTGAAGGTTGCAGCTCCTGAGAAACAAACGAACACACGAGGGAGCTGCGTGGCCTGTGATGGCTTCTAACATTAGCAGGAGCAAAAAGGGATGGAAGCAGAAACAATTCTACACTGATAGACATTTTATTTGTCACACTTCTATTCCTCCTGCTTCTGCTCTCAACTAGTATGGAAGGGCTTATTATAATTATTTTCTGAAGGTTAGAGATCTATGATCTGTTTCCTCACTTCAAATATAAATAAATATACATTTTCTTTTTTTTCTGACTCAGACTCAGCTCATGTTTCTCCATGCAGCCTTTCCCATTTTCTGATAAGAAGGGTTTACTGCAAGAAGATGCCACACACCTGTTCTCTTTTGTATTGCTAAAATTGCATTTCTATCTATTGTCATCCTTACATGTTTTTCCTTTCCAAAGGCCCTGCCTTAAACTGCTGCCATTTTGAAGGGGGTAAAAAAAGGTAAGAATTTCACAAACCTACAAATTAAAATTCTCACAACTGTCTAATTAGAAACTGGTGTCAAATGAAAGACAGCTGGATTTAACTTTTCCTCAGCCATCTCTATAGATATAGTTTGACCTTATGACTGCACAATGGATTTTAATTTTGCCATTCTAAATCCATAAAATGCACTGTCCCTTCACCATCCATGCTCTCTTTCCTTCTAAACTGCCTTATTAGAAAGAAATGTCCTGTTTGAGACCTATATAAATACTATGGAATACTACAGCAAGCCTTTATACTTAGAGGTTGCAAAGTAAAACTACATGAAGATCCACGTGCAGAACAGCTAGGATCCTGAGGATAATCTATCAAAAAAGAGTTATTTCCAGATGAAAAATTAAAGGATCAGATGTGATGACTTCTGTAGCAGAGCTGAGAGACCCACTGGCAGACTGGAGTAGACAGACAATATTTATTTAACAAGGGAAGAAAAGTAACTAGAAGAAGCTTTGCCTTCCAAAATTGCTGCAGTAATTCAGCTCTGATAATCAGAACACATTTTCTTAGGGAAAACAAAGACTGTCCAAGAGCTGATGGCAGCCTCAGTATTCATGGCCACAGAGCAGCAGAGCTGCTGGCACACAGTGTTTTGCTGGGACAAACACAGGGATGGAGTGTCCACAGCCAAGTAAAATTCTTGGTAGCTGGAATGAAGTTCGCCAACAGTGCTGACAAGCAGTGTTTCCAACCACTCAGACACCCCAAATAATTGGCAATCATCAACAACAGACAGGCACTCCTCTGAATATTGTGGAAGTAACTGCTGTGGTCATAGGCCCTTTGTTTTGATAGCCATTTTGTCTTACCAATATATCATCTTCCCCCATTATTCTCAGAAGGATACAAGGTTTGGGGCCTGGTATTGTTTCTTTCCTATTCATTGGTGGTAGAAAGTTGAAAAGCTCTTATAACAGGCTGTACTGGATCTCTGAACAATAGTGTTACCTAGCTATAGAAATGAATAAATAAATGCCCTCACTATTCACTGAAAAACACTTTGATCAAATGTCTCATTCAGTTACATCCAAGCTCTGCCATGGCTTGTTCCAAGGGATCACGTACACTCCTTGGCAGAGCGGATTTTGACATCTGAAGGATGCATTTTTAGTGGCAGTGTTTGGAATGGTTCAATTATGAACAGCACTTTCGAAGCATACAGCCGCTCAGTGTAATGATTTCATCTGTTTCCTTGGGGGAATTATGTGATGAATCTACACAGAGCGTCTGATTGCATTTACCACCTGCAGGAGGTTTTAAAGTTCTTTTTTGTTGTTTTGTTTTGGTTTGGTTGTTGTTTTTTTTTTTAGGGACTTTAGAGCTTCACTTGCCCAATGAGTGTGATGGTGAAAAAGTAGTGAATTATGTCTCTTATGTGGGTATCACTATAGCAAAGCCTACTGTTGTGTATCACCTCTGAAAGTGGTATGATAGAGAGTTCTGACAGTGAGGGAAACATGTTTCTAGTGTGGATATTTTGTTATATATATATATAAAAATGCTGAGTTTCTAAATCAGCCTAAACCTATCTTTTACATAGAGCTGGTGGAACAAGCAGTTTTCTGCAGAGTATTTTTGGCCTTCGAAGTATTGTGTGACATATTTTGAATGAGATTTATTTGCACTTGTTCATCATGCCTGCCCACATTAAAATGAAGTAATATATTTTCTTGATACTACAGCTTACATTTCCATCTGTTACTGTGCACTCAAACCATTATGTATTATGCAGTTGAGACGTAGAGCCCCATTCCATCATTTTATTCTTCTATGTTAGGCTTCAGTCTTTGAGGACAAATATTCCCTCAGTGTAATGATTTGTGACTTATTTTTTTCACTTAGAAGACCTATACTTAAACAAACAGGAAAGAATACATTAGTGTGACAGACTCTTCTGACCCTGTTATTTTAATAATCACTAGGATGCCTTATACGCAAACAAACTTAAACAAGCACCTTATAATTAATTTATTGATGAAATCTCTGACTTCTGTGAAGAATTCTGCAAAACTGTAGAAGTGTCTGAAGGGATTTTAACAAACAAAAATGTGCATGTTTGAACAATATACTCTTTTTATTTTCCCTTGTTTCATATGATAGCTCTCTGATTTGCCAAACTGTGGAAGTGCAACCACTAAGATGCCCACAAACAGCTAGATAGTCTGAACATTACAGTACCGCTATAGCTCACAACTATGGCAATATGCTTAAGGACCTCTAGGGAACTTCAAGCATTGCAATCCTTTAAAAGTAGATCAACAGAACTGGTCTCTCATAAAGGTGGGATCTTTTTAAACCACTTTAAAAAATAAACTTGAACATTAAGAGATACAGCAGGAAAAGTGTTATGATTAGCTGACTATATCCCTATAAGCTGTTCACTGTAAGAACACTAAAATAACAGACTACGGTTTCCTCTGCTACTAAGCAATGAATGTTGATCTTGGTTTGTCAGATTCTGCAAATCTGAATTCTCAAATTATGAACTAAGCCTTATTAAATTTCTCTAGAAAGACCAATTTCACTTGAATGGTTCTAGCAATCAGTCTTTCAGAATGTCACCTATGAACATGTCATGGTTTCTCATTGGTATTCCACATCATGACATCTTTCAGTGCACTAGGAGTTAAAGAGTTAATGTTGCATTTACTTCCATGAATTGTTGACATTTCCAGTCTCTTGGTTGCAGAAGAGAAGAATGAACTGCAACTTCCAGAAGACTTCATTTTTCTGTTTCCGTTTTCCATTCAGAGGGAAAGATAAAACTGTCTGGGAGTCACTAGACTGTTCTCTTTGCTCCCTGGCTGTCCCTCCTACAGCATTAGAGTACAGACTTCAGTTTTGGAAACTCTCATTTTATTTGATTTATTTTGATATAGGCATCCAACTGACTCACAAACATATTCTAAACAGGTACAATTTCTCTCTAGTGCAGTCAGTCAGCCTGGGTTTAACATAATCCATATAAGCATGGTACAAGCCTATTTCCTCTGACACCAGGGAAGAGAAAACAGGATGAAAGCTAAGTGGAACAGAAATAGGTTCCTGTATCTCCCAGCAAGGTTTCTCCATGTTCTCTTTTTAAATCACCTTTTCCCCTTTATGTCTGTTTCTTCTCATCTGTGTGTCACGAAGGAGCACACGCAAGGTCATACCTCTCATGCATAGGAAAAAGAAAACTGGTACCAACTCTCCTCAATATCCTCCTTAATTCTACCTATTTGTGTCAGCGTGTAAACTGAATATATTTAGTGATAGTGAAAACAGTCAAAGAGATTCTGCATGGAGATACAATACCTGCTTCATCAACAAGAAAGCTTCTTTAACTACTTATTGGCTTATCTGTGTCATCCTACATCCTCAAGGGACAAACCTACCCAGTCACTGGAAATGGACTCCAGCTTCACTCTAACTTTCTTATTTAGTGGTCTGTGAAGCTATGGTGATACCTCAGAGTCTTAAGGTTCAGGCAATGTGCATGCAAAACAGTTGTGCCTCAAGCTCCATGCCTTCAGTTGTAGATACATACATGACACCTTGTAGCTCTCAGTTTCAAGAAACACATAGGCACGTTAGAAGCCTCTTAGGGCAAAGTATGAAGCCTGTTTATTTCCTCCAAAGTGCAGTCTGAAGTCTGGTCTTGACAGTGTGACACAGCTTGTAAAGAGATAAAAACAGAATGCAGTTCATAGAATCATAGAATCACCAAGGTTGGAAGAGACCTAAAAGATCATCCAGTCCAACTGTTCACCTATTACCAATAGCTCCCACTAAACCATGTCCCTAAACACAATATCCAGTCATTCCTTGAACACCCCCAAAGATGTCTGCATCTGAAAGTAACTATGAAAAGAGTTTAGAGTAACAAAGAAGATCTTTTAAGAAATGATTTACAATATTCTATTGATGACATAGTGTTGCCGTGACTGTCTAAAAAAGGAGCTGAGGACGACCATTTCAGATACACATAGAGCACTGTAGTTGTCTTAAATTTGTGAAGAATAACTCCCTTTCATTTTGTCTACTTTTATGAAAGCTGAGGGCTGAACAGAGGAAACATGCCCAAACTGGCTTTCCCATGGAAATGAATGCAGTACCATGAAGTCAACAGTCATTGATCGGTGGGTTGAAAGCCTGGATATCAGGTAAGGAGGAGAATTAGCACAGACCAGGGTTCATTACTGCTTCTGCTACATGATTTGTTTGAATGCATACTTGCAATGAGTAGACTCAGCATGAGTATTATGCAGGTAAGCTCTTTTTTTTGTTGTTGTTGTTTGGAAGTAAAGTCAAACTGGGAATATAATACATAATTACACTTCTCCCTTCAAATTATTTTCAGTAACACTCGGATCTTTAATCATGATATTTAAGAACTGTAGAACCATAAAAAGCTTTCTACTTACTGAGCTGCGTCAAGCTATGTTTATTGTATTTTTATATTTCCCAGGAGATGTGTAGTGGGTTATTATCTCCTATCTATATCAGCATCTGAATTGTCCACCGCTAATTCCAATTTCTGCATTCCAAAAGCTATGACCACATAAGCTAAGCAGCTTCAGAATAAAGTCAACTATTAAAATGCAGCTGATGTTATGTCATAAAAAAGTTATAAAGATAATAGTGCAGAATTCAATCTTGGTTCTTTATTTCCACACAATATATTCCATATTTCTAAAATCCTTATTTTTGCCCTGACCTAACATGCTGCATGCAGCCAATCTATATATGAGCCATAAAACATATCAATGCATCTATAAAATCAGCAAGATACTCTTAAGCTTTCTTCCTCCTTGAGTAAAACAATCACATGAATCTAAATAAATATTCTCCAAGTAGTAGAGCCAGAATTGGAAGGTTTAATAACACTACATTAGGACAACATATTGCTATTAAGAGAATTAGTCTAGTGTTTCAAAGCTCTGCTTTGTATCCAAAACTTATCTTTCTTCTAAGGCCTTTAATCTTCTAAAGTAACAATATTTAGTCTTTGTTTCCTCCAGAACCAGAAGCCTCTTACACACAAGCTCCTGTTTTACTTGCTCATACAGACATGCGCTCTCCTCTTAAGAGAGAGTTAATAAGCACATGAAGCCACTCTAAGACTTCAGCTGTATTCTAGAATTTAGTGAAGAATTATGCACACAACCATATAAGCCAAGTCAGCTTGTGCAGAGTAATAAGGCCTCAAAACATTACATTTCTGGAAAGAACAAAGGCATTACTGATTAAAAAGGCTAATAAAAGAAGGAGTTTAAACTGTCAACCACAAAAGCTTTGCATTATACATGGTAACAGTACAAACAAGGCAATAAAATAAACAAAGGACAAAAGGTAATTGAAAGTCATTATACTTCTTTCTGTCTTCTTATGTTAGGACTACTCTGTGTCAGGAAGTGGGAGCTGTAGAACTAGTCGATGCTAACCATCATGTAAAGGGTCCTTGATGGAAAACATCTACAAGCTCCTACTACCCTTAAACATATTTCAGATGAAAATTCCTCTTAAAAAAGAACACAGTGCTTTCTTTAAGGTATCCATCTCAGATAGCTGGAGTGAGAAGTGTGCCTGCAATCACAACTCACCTTTTTCAGCAAGTGCCAGGGTTTAACAGTTAAGTAAGAATAGCATGCATTCAACAAAACGTACTGTCAAACATTTGGCTAAGGACTAGAAACAAGAAAGGAAGGGAAGATTTAGGTTGAATATCAGGGGGAAGTTCTTTGCCTAGAGAGTGGTGAGGTGCTGTAACAGGCTGCCCAGAGAGGTTGTAGATGCCCTGTACCTGGAGGTGTTCAAAGCCAGGCTGAATGGGCCCAGGGCAGCCTGGTCTAGTATTAAATGGGGAGGCTGGTAGCCTTGCCTGCAGTGAGGGGGTTGAATCTCTATGATCCTTGAGGTATCTTCCAACCCAAGCCATTCTTTGATTCTATGAAATACATAAAAGCATTCTTCACCTCAGTTTAACAGTACTGTTTGCATAATTGTGGCTGTGAGAAGCCACTAGAGAAATAAAGACTCAGGTACACAGCCTGTACTCTTTCCTTATGATGTCTTCAGCTCTACAGCTCTTCTCTTTGCCCTGAGATATAGTGATCACAGAGCAAAGAATAAATGTAGATGTCTCTACAGTTATTTTCCAAATCAGTTATGTTACAGATTAATATTCAATATCTGTTTTTTCTAATATACTTATTATGTAGGATAAGAATAACATAAAGGCTGCTGTAAGTGCTGTTAGTGATGCACATTTCTCCATAGTTTAAGCAAAATTCTACCCTGTCTGCCTATAATGTTTCTTTTTGTTACCAACACATCCTTGGTAACATGAATCATGATTATGGTTACATGTATATTTTATGAAGCTTAGCATATTCAGTACATTTTTCAGTTTTCTGTTAAAGCTACTACTCAACCATATAGATACTGTTCATGACAAAGCATTTTGTCCAGCCTCCTTTCCAAGCAGACACTGTAAGTTTTAGGGTCTCTTTTCAGACATAGTGTAGAGAATCATATATTCTGAGCTACCAGCTACTCATATTCATACACATATGCTATTTTTTCCTTTTTTTTTTTTTTTTTTTTTTTTTTTTTTTTTTTTTCTGATTTGAAGAATTTTTCAGTCTCTTCCTGAATTGGCAGTCATGAAATTATTTTCCTCCAGATCATGTAAAACAAATAGAAGGTATGATGTATTGCAGTGTTCAAGGAAATAAATTCAATTTCATTCATCTCACTCCCTATTTCTCTTTGTCATCTCATCACAGCCAACCATAATAGTAAAATTTTATTTCATGGGGAATTAAGCATGAGCTATTTTGCACATCTAAACTGAAGAATTTGCATTACCTGAAGCCTGGAGTTGGTGAGTCTCTTTAGTAGGTCAAAAAATTGTGGTCCAAAAATCCATTATGCAACTTCAGTTAGGAGGGGCCTGTTAAGGTGTGACTTCAATTAGGATCTTAGAGAAATTTAAAAAATAAAACATTTTTTTTTTTGTTTGTTTGTTTTATGTTATCAGATCTTTGCAAATATCTTCTCAGCATTCACTGTTATATTTATTTATATGTAGATATGCACCGCAGGAGAGTAGGTACTGGTATAGTATGTCACAACAAAAATGAATCACTAATTAAGAATGCCAGTGGAGACAAGTGAAGCAGATAAACAAGAATTGATTGCAATTTGTGCATTTATAAGCTTATGCATCCTAAGAAATCAGCTCATATATTTGATCATGAAAATTGACTTCCAGTGTTACTGAATAAGATGGATCTGATATGATTGTAAACCAACAGCTCTGAAAGGAAAACAGTAAGTAGCCCTTCTTGCTCAGATTTCTGCTTCAGACTTCATAGTTCTCCACAAAAACAAAATAAAACAAAACAACAAAAAACCCAACACATTTTAAACAACTTAAAAAAGCTAGAGTGAATTTAACAGCACTATTTATATAATAGCAAAATCTAGTGATCTCCTCAATATTTTTGATGGAGAAGAAACCTGCTGATGCCTACTGAAAAATGAGAAATATCATATCAACCCACCTTCCAACTGATAAACATTTTAACCAACTTTGAGAGGTGATGCCCACAAAAAAAGTCAACTTATAAACTCTGAGTTGTAAAAATGATTTCATGGTATGCCAATGACACACAGTCTATGCATCTTTGTAGAATCTGATCTCACAGGTTTACAAAGATCAGTGGTACTTAAGGCAAGGCAGAGAGTGAGGGAAAGTAAAAATTCAGCAGAAGAGTTGAGTAACTTGATTGGATTGTAAGATCATATATTTCATCATCATCTAATTTCATATCTTTTCCATCTTCATTGGGGACCTATGTAATTCACTAGTTAAAAATGAAAATGGTAGCAGTAGTAACACTCTGAGTCTGGCTATTTCTCTGTCTTATAGTGGTGATCTCCCACTGCAACACTTTCTAAAGTGTTAGTCTCTCTTGAGATTTCCCTTCTTTTTTATGATGCAGCCTCACAATATAAAATGTAGACTCTTTCAAAACTGTACCATCAGATCAAACATACTGCAGACTTGTCAGTGCTTGAAATCTGGGTAAGAAAAGGAAGGAAAGACCAGAGACCAATATTCTAAATCTTTAACTCTGATTTCTTTTGGAAAATGAACAAAAGTATTTGTTCAGAAATAAGGGTGGTCAAAACCAAACCAATTAATTAAATAATGCTTAATATCAGGAAAATTATTATTCTGAAAGATCCTCAACTGTGCCGAGCCCACTCTGGGCACAAGCAGATTTCCTGGTGGAAAATCTATAAGATTATATATATATATAAAAGATATATATTTAAGATTATATATCTATATTATATTATATTATATATATATTATATAAGATTATATTATATATAGATTATATATAGAGAGAATATATATTTTTTTTCTATAAGATATTTTAATATTTTGAAAGAGAAGAAAACAAAATGAACTAGGGATTTCCATTTCTTCCTGTTCTACACAGAGTTCAATCAACATTTAAAATAATTTAAAAAGAACCACAAAAGCACGTGATCTGAAGATATACATACATGCAGTAGAATTCACATCCCTACTAGCTGACTTTTCTTGTACTCATAATCCTGATATAACACCACATTTTTTCTCCTGTATTTTTGGCTGCATTTTGACTTCTTTTTGTAAGGGATATCTACAGGAAAAAATCCACTGGATATTCTCTCATTTGTATGCTTTGGCAACTGCAGGCAGAAGCTGAAGTACAAAAATACAAGACAATCTCCAGAGAATGTTGTTAATAACCTAACACATTTTTCACTGAAAAATGGAATAGATCTACCCAGTGTTCACTGTATTGGTGAACAGACCTGCACATTGAGTCAGGTTTCAAAGATTTTGTTTTTTTTAGAAAGTTTTTGTACAGACATATTCTGGGTTATGGAGAAAAAAGTATTTTTATTTACCTTAAATAAACTTGTAGTAACAAAACATAAAATTACTACTAATCTAATAATCAAATCAATCCAATTATCTTAATAACCCAAACTTATTGCACAGCATTAAATTGACCATCCAAAACTTTCCATGTGCCTAACACTAAATCCCTACACTCAGAATTTAAACATATGACATCACAGTGATAAAACAAAAGGGTTCAAGTCCAGATCTGTGAATGTTACTGTATGATCTAATTGGATAGTTACATGTAATTTAATAGCCTGGGAAATACTAATAACAGACAGCTATGACCTACTTAATGTTAAATTTTAACAACTAGTTGCAAGTATTTTTCCAACAGAGAAAGAGAGTGAAGCTTTTTTTTTTTTTTTTTTTTTTTAGTATAGAAAAGAAGTAATTTAAAAATAATTATTTTAATGCAAAAAACATCAGAATTTGTATGAGAGAAAGTATTAACAATCAATATACCTTGTTCATTCACAGAAGAAACCAACATCCACAGTTTTTCACCTACGCTTCTTTTCTACATTCAGAAGGTTTCAGTCTTGCATACACGGCAAAGAATTTCTGTGCCTCAGGAATCATGAGAAGGAGTCCATAGGTTCTATCTTTGAACTTGGTATTTAAGTTTCAAAATTCTCACAACACAAATCTTGAACTCAGGCATATATTTAAGAGTTTTTTTTTTTTTTTTTTTTTTTTTTTTTTTCCTAACAGAAAAGCCAAAGTCTGACAGAGAAAGCATTTTCCTTTTTAAGAGATTTAAAGAAAAAACATGAAAGAGATTTACTGAGATATTCTGGAACTACATGGAATAATAAAATGAGAGCCTGAACAATGAACATGCCTGGGGAGTCCGGATTTTGGTATCAGCCCTTGTAGCCATATTCAGAAGATCTAAATTCTTCACTAGTCTCTCTAGAAGACTGTTTCTACAGTGTGTATTACTGTCTGACTGCAGGTCTTCAGAGATTCCTAGCCAAGAGCAGATGCCATGTCAAATTAACAGAACAATCTGAAGGTGTCATAGGGCAACATGCAAGTTTATGTGCTGTGCAGTATTTTTTAAATAAATAAAAATTAGTCTGGTCAAGGCCTCAGTAAGTTTGTAGTTATTTGTTCTTCAGGGATGTCAAGACAAGGCTGACAACACAATGCAAGATTTGCTGTTTTCTTCCAGATCTCACAGATGACCTGAAACAACAGTTCAGGTTTTGTGACCTTACAGTTGGCTTTGTTAAGCCTCATTTGGTTCATGTGGGCCCACTTTTCAAGCCTTTCCAGGTTCATTTGAATGGCATAGTTTCCTTCTTTTATGTCAGCTACACCATTCAGCTTGGTGTCATCAACAAATTTGTCTGTCTCTGATGTGAAGAGCACTGGTCTCAAGGAAGACCTCTGGGTGATACCACTCATGACTGGTCTCCACCTGAACATAGAGCCATTAACAACAACCTGTGTGACTATCCAATCAATTCTTCATCCACCAAACAGTCCAGTCTTCAAACCCACATCTCTCCAACTTGGAGATAAGGATGTGATGTAAGGCCATGTCAGAAGCCTTGCAGAAGTCCAGGTAGATGTCATCAGCTGTTTTTCCATTGTCCATCAATGTCTTCACTCCATCATAGAAGAACATCAGATAGGTGACACATGATCTGCCCTTTGTGAAGCTATGCTGGCTGTCTTGGATCACTTCCTCATCTTTCACATGCCTTAAGATCTCTTTCAGGAGGATCTGCTCCATGATCTTCAGAGGCACAGACATGAGGTTCACCACTCTGTAGTTCCCAGTTCTTTCTCTCTGTCTTAAAAATGGGAGGGAATTTTCCCTTTTTCAGTGTAGAGTTTCAAGCTTACAGTAAAAAAACTTGACATCGTAGTACAGCCTATAGTGTTTGAAATGAACCCAAACTACCTGAACAAGTGAAATTGAGGTGCACACTAGAAAGTGCGCTAGAAAGGTTACATATGGTTTTACTGTCACAAATGACAAGCTCAGTCATTTTACATGAAAGATAAAGTGCTAATTTAGCAAGAACAGAAGAAGGCTAATAAACATCCCAAGTTACTTCAGAAAGGAACTTATGAAGGAGAAGCTAATTACTTTCCCTTTTATTTATCTTTTTACTTTCCCATGCAAACTTCATACACAAGATGAACCTGTGAAATAGCAAATCTCTCATGAAGTAAAATTGTAGTGCATGTGCTTGTAGCCCATCAATATGCTTTTTTATTCTGCAAACCAAATCAAAACAGCTTTGGGTTTAAAAATACCTTCTCTTGACTCAGAAACAAATAAGAAATCCCTATTCAATCTCATTTTGCAGACCAGTAAATGAGGTGAGATCAAGAGTTCATCTTTATGTTGAAGTGTGAACTATGACATAACCGCCAATTAACCCAACTTATCCCGGGACCTCGATTGTCTGGGGAAGAGAGACATAAACATGGATGCCATGATGTCTTCTCTCAATTTATTGCTGCGTCACACTCCTTATATACCATCCTAAATCCCGCGCAGACACGTACACCTGCTATGCAAAACCCGATGCACGTGAGAGAACCTGTACACACATCTACCTAAACCCCCCGCCCACTAACTCTTAACCTACAGGCCTAACTCAGCTATTCTAGAACACTCCATCTACTCAGAACTACTTATGCACTCATAAATCCTTACAAAGACAACTTAGTACCCCAATAGAACTACAACAGTAAGTACCATCAACCCTGTTTGAACAAATAAACAGTGCTTTGGGGAGATGGATGGGAGCAGAATACAATTGGACTTCATGAAGTTCCATGTTGGCTGAACCACTGCTGGCCTCACCTTCATATCTTTTTTTTCACCTTCATTTCATTTCTGCAGATTCCCTACAGTGTGCAAGGGCATCATGTCCAGGAGTGCGGGAGACCAATGACAGCGGTCAGCCCAAAAGAGGCGAGCCTCAGTAAATATTTACTTATAGTCTTCTAGCAAGTTTCTGTGTGAAGAAAGGATGTCTACATTATTTCATTTTCTGTGCTTCTTTGAAGCATGAACCCCTGCTTTTGCCAAACTGCTGAACTATGTAACAAATCTGCAATATCCACAAACGGGTAGGAATGAGATACTCCAGCTTATTTTCATTTGACAGGGCTTAAGTACTGAGTAGAATGTTTAGAAATCAAAGGCTAATACCAACTCTCTTTATGACCTCTTTCCCTGCCATATGTGGGTCTGTTGTACTGAAATTGCCTTTTCAGGATGAAAATAGGAACGTAAATAGGACAGACTTCAAAACAGGTGAAAACTGTGTTTGTAAAGAAACACTAACAACATAATTAAGTTTTCTGTTGCAATCTCAGCTTATTGTCTGTGTTTCTAGCACTGACAACAGAAATGAACTGTGTAGAAAACCATTTTATCCATCTCACAAAAGGAATACATATTATTAAAGTAAAATGTATACATCACTTTAAAATAATTATTTCTTAAATCTACATTTCTTTATAAGGTTATGGAAGACTACTTATCCTTTCAAAGAATGAACCAATTTAAGACACAGAATTCTGTACAGACTGTTCCTTTTCTATGTTCTCCTTAAAGTGTTTTTTTTGTTTGTTTAGCTTTTATGTAACAAAAAACCACTATATTAAAAAGCAAATGGCATCATTACATTTGTACAAAACAAAACAAAACTATTAACCAGTTTTTACCTGGTACTTATTTGCATTTGGATAGAATGATAAATCACTTTGCTTTTGAATAAACAAAAGATGCTACTGTTTTAGTAGACCATAATTTTACCCGTCAGCTTACAAATTTTCCACCCTAAACAATTAAACAAAGGAATGTGATCCCAAGCCCAGCAGCTGGTGTTGACAGGAGCAGTCACAAGACAGCTCCCAAATGTGTTACCAAGTGTTCCTTGCAAGTTACATGACAAGAGGAAAAGAGAGACCTCACCCATATGCGCACACTGTGTTTTCATTTTGTTTTGCTTTTTTAGCTGTCGCAGTTTCACGGGTCATCTTCAGTTCTAATTAAAGACGAGTAACAGGAAATCTTGGGAAGTAAGTTATAATGCATTCAAAAATCAAATAGATCAAGAACATTGTAGGAAGTGGGGGAAAAAAGATTGTTTGGCTCTGGAATATCATTGTGTACTGATCAGATATATCAGCCTTCTGCTTTGTTAATTAGCTCATGTTGACAGTAATTTCAATGGAACTGTCTCTTTCAGTATAAAGATGGGATAATTTTTGCTAAGCTGTCTCAAGAAAGTTCAGTTCCACTGAAAAGAAGGGCTATAGTAATATTTTACTTTGTACTCTTCTGCATGTCTCACATTAGAAAAAAGTCTCATTGCTGAGATAACTGCTGTGCATGGAAGAAGAAACAGCCAGAAGTGGGATCTGGAACACTGGAGTCTACATTCTGACTTTCTTTTATGAAGCCTTCTTAAAAACAGCTGTAGATTGTGGTATCACATTATTGTATCTGTGCAGACAGCTCTGGAATGAGGTTCAATTTGTACATACAGCTGAGAAGACTGAGAGAAGGGAATTGACTTCACTGTACAGATTCTGCTGTTTTTATCATGCTGACAGCTTGTTCCAGCTATTTTGCACTAGATTTTCTAAAAGAAAAGATTTTCTGCCTATTTAATAAACTGAATGACATCACACAACCTGTAGTATGTAAACAATTGTTCTCAGGATACTTCTCTTTACTACCTAAATATCATCCTACTACTCCATCTCTCTACTATAGGTTTATATCCAGCTAAATAATCATTTATTTCAGGGGACAGTAGATCTGGTTCTAGTAACTGTGCCTGACAGCATGTTGAAAGCTTCATGCATCTAGAAGGAATTTGACAGTAATCTCACATGCATAAAACATATATATACATAAAAATCATAGAATCACCAAGGTTGAAAATGACCTCCTAGATCATCCAGTCCAACCATCCACCTATTGCCAACAGTTGTAGTAAGGGTAAATGCAGTGGTATTGTCCAGCCTCAGCAGCAGCTAGAGAAGTGCAGTAAAAACACGCCACAAAAATTTTTAATGATTGCTTGGTAAAGTGACAGAGTGCAGTGATTTTGTAATGATTCTCCTTGAACTCATGCGTTTAGAGGGCTGTGTTAAGAGGATCAGCATTACACATAATGGATGACTCAAGGAAGGTGCAATATTTGAGTTCTCATGACTTTGGGTCTCTATTTTAGCCCCTTTCTCAAGTATCACTGAGGCCCTTTGCATAGAATTGTAGAATCATAGTATCATAGAACCATAGAATCCTTAGAGTTGGAAGGGACCTTTAAATGTCGTCTAGTCCAGCTCCCCTGCAATGAACAGGGATGCTACAGCTAGATTAAATGGCCCAGGGCCTGATCCATGCTCACCCAGAAAGTCTCCAGGGGCTTCAACCACATCTCCAGGCAACCTGTTCTAGTGCCTCACTACCCTCACTGTACAAGTCTTTTTCCTTATATCCAACCTAAATATACTGTCTTTATGAAGCCATTTCCCCTCATTCTATCACCACAGACCCTGCTAACGAGTCTGTAGCTCCCCTCTAGATATTAAAAGGCTACCAGGTCAGCTTGGAAACTTGTCCAGGCTGAAGGGTCCCAGCTCCCTCAGCCTGTCCTCATAGAAGAAGCATTCCATTCCATGGATCCTTTTTGTGGTCCTTCTTTGGATGCAGTCCAACAGGTCCATGTCTCTCTTGTACTGAGGACTCTATATCTGGTCATAGTACACCAGGTGAGGCCTCACCAGTGCAGAGCAGAGGGACAGGATCACCTCCACTTCCCTGCTGGCCATGCTTCTTTGGATACAGCCCAGGATATGACTGGCTTTGTGGGCTGTAAGGGCACATTGCTGGCTCATGTCCAACTTCCCATCCCCCAGTACCCCAACTCATTTTTGGCAGGGCTACACTCAATACTTTCATCCCCCAGTTTTTATTCATAATCCGGGTGGCCTCAACCCAGGTGCAAGATCTTGCATTTGGAACCTCATGAAATTCACCTGCACCCACTGCTCAAGCGTGTCTAGAGTCCCTCTGTATGGCAACCTGTCCCTCTGCAACAGTGATCTTATGCTTATTTTATCAATTTTGTTAATGAGTCTACTTATCAAGTATATTAATGGCAAGATGCAATTATAAATAATATAGGTTAATGGGATCTTAATTTTATCAAAATAACCTTTGCAAAAATTTGGCATCAACTCTCTCTTTAAAAAATATATAAAGTGTCATAATTATTCAGTTAGATCAAATAATTGAGTAATCCAGATACTGAATATCTTCAAAGAATTAATCTTTTTATTAATTTTAACTAAGACCAATACATAAGATTGCAAATGTTGAGAAAATTAATTTCTTATGTAGAGAATAAATGACAGCAGAACTGTGAATGATCTGCTGGGTTTCTCCATATATTTAAATGAAATTATGTTTAAATGAAAATTTTAATGAATTTTCAATGAAAAATGAATGATTTTATAAGTATGTGCAGTCTAACTCCAAGCATATTAAAGAGTGAACTCACTATATCTGATGGCACGTTGTTCTGTTTCATGACATTTTTCATCTTTTTTTTTTTTTCTTTTCCTCCTTAATTTACCTACCTTCAGCTTTCACATCTTACACTATGAACTTTGCCTAGCAGAGCAGTTCTATGCTTATAAATAATTAGTAGTGAAAAAGGAGCAAAATAATCTTATTCTAAATGCTGTTCGTCTACTTTTTCCATGGGTGTTAGTTCAGCAGGGAGAAGTGAAAAAGTATCTGTATATTTATTATTATATCAATATTATCTATACCTACACTTCTTGAGGAAGTGGAAATGTACCATCTAGTTGACTAACCTCGAGATGAAAAGTTGATACTGAACAACCACAGCAGATACGTGAGGGATGAGGTGAGGTATCAGTGAGAGCCGATAAGCCTGCAGAGATAAAGAAACTGTCAGTACAAGACCAAAAATAACCTGTAAATTGGTGATTAAGACATAATTGTGCTCCATGCTGTTCCCACTACCTAGTGGTAAAGGTACTCATGGTACCCAGTTGATTGATTCAAGACAGAGTCTTACTGGCAGGACTTCATTCTAACAAAAAGTGTGAGCAAAGACTTAGTAACTGAAATTGCTGCAGAGTACCCAGGACAGCCAAAATGATAGCATTTTATGAAAAATACCCACTGGAGAAAAAAAAAAAAAAAAAAAAAAAAAAAAAAAAAAAGAGAGAGAGAGAGAGAGAGAGAGAAAGAAAACCTGAAAACCTTTTCCTCTAATGCTCTAACCTAATTCAAAACATTTTTGGCTAAACATGAGGGCTGCCTCTGTAACAAACCAGCTTGGCAGTACACTAAGAATTCTAGCAAAGCACCTGTGTATATTGCCATAAATCTAAAAAAAATAGTGTGAACTGTGAATTTGAACCTCAACCATTGTGCTCGGTTTGGTGGTTCCTAAAAATATACCATCAGAATCAGTTACTTTTTTTATCTGCAAACCTAAGTGTTGACAAATTCAGTACCAAGATTATGACTCAGCAGCTTCCTGAGTCTTGCTATTGAGACTTACTATTTCATCCTGTAGTAAAGAGCAGGTAAAAAGCATTTTATTTTTTCTGCAATTCACATATATCTTCACTGTTAAAACAAGAGCATAGCAAAATTAACTATATCCATATTATAAGCTGACTATGATTGCTAATTTGCTTGGCTCAAATCAATACAGGGGTCAGGAAGCAAAGGTTAGTTCTGATTTATATGCTTGTCTGAACCTCCTACTCATTGTTATAGAGTGCTAAAACACTCCAGGAGATAATAAGGCTATGTATTCCCCTGAAGGCAGTCTTGAGCTGACCCACTTAATTCTGGAATTAGAAAATTCAGTTCTCTTTTGTTGTAAGATTTTCTTAATCTGTATCAGCGTCTTGAGACACAACAGCCAGCGCTTCTTCTCTGCCTTCATCTCAGGCTGTCTCTGCTTTTCAGACTATATTCCAACACACAATAAAGGTAACTTTTCCTGGTTCTCAGCCAGAGAGAGTGAGAGTATTTTATTGGTTCCACTGAAGCATCCATTGATTTTTTGTTTGTTTGTTTAATATAGTATTTAGAGTCATTTATAAGAAAATCTGGATTCCATGCCATCTTGATTCTCATAGATTGCACTTTCTGTTCTCTTACTGCAGTGCTACGGTTGGAGTTAAAAACTGTTAGCAGTTACTACCCAGGCAAGAACTATTAACAGGCAAAACCTGCTACAGTGGGTAATAAATTAATTAACAAACAAACAAAAACCTACAAAACAATACACATGCACAAAAGCAACTCCCGTGCAAAACACCTCCACTAATGGGCTATCTTGAAATGAACAAGAGACATTATCTGCCCTGACTAATTAGTAAATTCATTGTGTAACATTCAGGAAGAGAGGAATGTGCTAATTTCCCAGAAGGAGGATATATTCTAAGCCCTATTCCTTGACCCTTTAAGAAGTACATTAGGGAGAGAATCATAGTTGCTGTATCTCGCAATTTAATTAGGCAAGTGTTTAAGAAAAACTAATTATTTGTTAGATCCTTCATCTGTAGTTCTTTCTCATACAAATGAATAACTGCAAGATGGGTTCCTAATTACATCTTATCAGCTATTCAATCTATTCAGAGTCCAAAAGAGAGGAGTGTATATGCAGACACTTGAATGCTGTTAATCCACTATTCACTGTAATTTTTTTCTGTTAGTAAGTTTTCTAGAGTAGAAGTGCTAAATAAAGTGAATTAGAACAGCAGACTGTGTAGAATAGTTCATTTTCTATTTAAAATTTTCTGTTCTTCTCTAGCCACTTCTTGTAACTCTTTATCCACCTTTGACATTGGTTCTTGTTATTTTGCTTAAATGGTCAAGGAGGGATACTGCTTCACTGAGAAAAAAAAAAAGTATTAATTAATCTACCTCCGTAACAGTTTTACTGCTGGTCACTGGAAAACTGGCAGAGTAATTGAACCTGAGAGTGACAGGAAAATGAAAAATTTTTACAGAAAAAAAAAAAAAAAGTCAATACTAGAAACAGTAAGTGTTCTTTTTCCAGCCTTTAGTTTTACACAGAGAGAAATATGCAAGACAATTTTTTCTAGCTAAAGTCTCCCAGAAATGAATCATAATATCTGTAATGTGCATATACATACTGTAATTTAACTGGTCTTTAGAACAGTGAATCTCTAGTGTGAAATTTTCCTTGTTAGTGATCAGCATAAGCTATGGTTCTTAATGCAATTATGAATCTAAGACGTACAGTCTATAGGCAACAGAGTAACAAGATGATATAATTAAACTTCTCATTTGGTTCACTGATACCTACAGGGAATAGGCAGCCATTGGTGTAAGAAGCTCACTTTTTCTATCAGCAATAGAGACCCTAGCATAGTTTAAATTACATATCATAGGCTCTTCATTCCATAAACTATGCAAATAAATTGTTCCAGCATTGTTTTTATTTGGAATAACATTAAAGAAAAAAAGGCAGCACAGATAAGGAAAAAAGCTTTCAAGATGCCAAGATGAACCAAATCCTCCAGACTATTTGGGGAAGTTTATCTCCTGGAAGGAAGACCCAATGTACAAAGACTACCATTCAACATTGGATAGCTTCATAAACAGGAACCAAGACCTACACTAGTCCTCTTACCTGGGAGCCAGAGCCAACCAATAAAATTTCCCAGCTGAACTAGTGTAGCTACCTCCCACAGCCTCCAAAAGTCTGTATATACTGTGGCATGCCTTTCTTCACCTCACTTTGGTCAGTAACCTGACAGGGAAGGCTTAACAGCTTTCACCTCAGTAGGAAAGCTGTACTTAATCTGGGTGGCATCTGGGTAGAGCTTTCAGCCACTGCATCGATAGCATAAGCTATTGATTCTCAGCTAATGTCTCTTTCAGTAGCACATGGTCTGTCAGCAAAGTAAATGGGTCCTCCTTAAAAGATTTCAGCAATCAATTCACTTACCACGCAAGCAGCCATTCTTAGTTGCCCCATAGTATTTTTCATTCTGGCTAAAAAAAAAAAAAAAAAAAAAAAAAGTTAATATGTTCCTTGTCTACACTGTCTTACAAGGCAGACATTGCAAGTCCCAGAGCAGAAGTTTCTGTACATGTTAGTTATCATCACTGTGGCTGGTCTTTTTAGTATTATCAGTTCAGCAAGCAATGGGCAGTGTGCTGGCACACCCAGCTGATTATCATTAGTGAATAAGCACTGTTCTTTCTGTTACATGTCTATCATACATTACATATCCTTTTAAAAACAGGTAGATAAAACAAACAACCAAACCAACCAACCAAAAAAACCCAAAAAAACAAAAAACAAAAAAAAACTTTTTATCACTGGGATTAGAATCAGATAATCTTTTTCAGTGGTAAAACTATAGTTCAGGGCCTACAAAGAGGACTTCTTCCTTCATCTCTTCTTAGAGGCACTCTGGAATATATAGCTTTTCTTCCCATAACAAGCACTGAATCAAACAATTACTACAGTATCCCGGGGGTAGAAAAAGTAACATAATGAGCCTTAGAATACAATAGATATAAAAATGTAAGAATATTATATTTTAGGTAAAGTATAATAAAAAATGGAAAATTAAATCAATGTGACAAGGTTCATGTCAGAAATAGACTAAAAGAAAGAAGTAACAACAGCAAGAAAACCCAAACCCTGGAACACATATTCTTCAATCAAACAATTAGGAAACCTGTTACTACTGTCCAGATAGTGAAAAGGAAAAAGCAAGAAAGTTCTCACAGAACTTATTAATCCATAGATACTTCTAGGTATGGATGTATCACTGGAAACATCAGCATCTGCCATCCATTACGACACCACATAATACGCTGAGGTTTTTAAACTCATACACCTATAGCTAATGAACGAAACCTTAGGAAAAACTAGCAATTTAATACAATTTGCCTATTAGCTAGACAAAAACTAGCTTAAATTCTACTATTTATAAATTATGAAATTTGAAGAAAAAATAATTTCAATAAACTTGATCACAAAATGAACACTGGGAACTAAAACAGAATATTTTTTTTCTGATTGAATGTTACAGGATGCTTGGTAGAAAATACTTCTTTCATCTTTTATTCCATTACTTCTGTCTGAATACAGAATTTCAATTCTAAACTGTCTATAAAAAGCTTAATATTCTCACCATGTCAAAACTTATAAAGAAGAAAACTCTATTTTATTTTATTTACATTTCTGTTATTATTATCTTAAATTTGCTTTACTCAGAAGGACAACTGGCCTGCTTAGTAACAGATATCTCACACATAAAAAAGGTTCTCTACATCCACTATGATAAAGTTTGTGTGAAATTTAAAGATCTTTTATGAGGATCTGCTTGAGAAACAGTACGAGTATAGTAGGAGTCTTGGATAAACAGCTCTTTAACACAAAACTGCCAAAAAAATGTTATTAAAGAGGAGCAGGTGATTAATATATATAAATATATATAAACCCAAGATTTCCAAATCAGCACTGCTGAGTGTGTAAAATCAGAAATGTCTTTAAAATTCAGATATTTCTGATGGATAAACCGTTTAATAATTTCTTTAAAATCTCCAGTGATGCAGACTCCATTTCCATTTCAGGAGGCAGTTAATTCAATTTATGCTCACCCTTATACTCAGCACGTTTTCCTCTACTATCCAACCCACATCTGCTTTGACATAAATTATTTGGTGTCTTATCCTTTGGAAGGAATGCATTGCCTTTTAACTTGTAACACTCACTGTATTTATAACTGGCAACTGTTTTACAGCTTTTCTCTGTTCATTGTCCTCTACATTAAACAGCTTCAGTTCTATTTTTCTTCATATAGTTGTTTTTTTCTTTCCTTCTTTCTTTTTTTTCCTTTCCTTCTTTCTTTTTTCTTCCTAGACCTCTGATCCATTCCTTTCTTTTTGCTCTGGATTTGTTAAAAGGTCACATGTAACCTGAACACAGTAATTCAGCTGTGGCCTTATTAAAATGGAAATACTCTGAGTTTTACACACTCTGTAGACAGCATAATCTATATATATATATATATTTTTTTTTGGAAGCAATGTGTCAATGTTGATTACTAGTTCGTCCGTGATCTATCTTATTCTCTGTAACTCATGCATTTTGAGCATGTTTTTAATTAATTGTTTTACTGTTTTCAGGAAGATTTTAATACTTAATCCGTAAGATTAATTAAGAATGAGTTTATTCATGGATGAAAATTTAGGAAGGAAAGAATGCTGATAGATGAGAACATATCCATGCAGTTACTAGCCTTTCTTTACTAACATTTTTTGCTTTAGTAGTTTTGTGTTGAAGAGTTGGTAATTCAAATTCTCAGGATGGATCTAAAGTATTGAAAAATGCCAGATAAGAGATTATGTAAACTGACTATCATGTGACTGAGGAAATAAGTGTTTGCAAAGGGATCTGCTATAAACCTCGTGTAGTCATGCTTCAGTAATAGAATATTTCAATAATTAGAATATTGTAATCTCTTACTGACTTCTACCTACAGTCAGCTTGTCAAAACAGAATGTAACAGTGCTGCTCTGAAGGAGTAGCTACATTTATTACAATAGCACATTTAGCCAAAGAGGGAATGCTGTAACCACTGACACTGTGAACACAAGGTTTAAGTTTTCATATTCAAAACGTTCATTTGCCCTCCTGTATATCAATTTACTTCACACAAAAAAGATTTTCCCACAGTATGATGAGGATTAAGTTGTTATTAACGGCTGCAGATTCAGATCTTGTTGCAGTGAGGCACAAAGATGAGATGGGAAAAATACCAGCAACAAAGACATGGTAGTAAATATGCTACAAGGTTTTCTTCATTGAAATAGTTTAAAATGTCTCCTTAACCATAATTTTTTAGATCACATCTCCTCTTCAAAATCTCCCTAGCAAGGCCATACAATCCTTGCACAAAACAACACCACTCCTACAAGTTCATGTCTCCTCAGCAGCTTTTTTTTCTCTGTGGGGATATGGGGCACCTTGTGCTCTCCTCTCAGAGGGCAGTGTGGCCAGAGAACCAGATACGACTCTTTGTGCCAGGGGCAAAACCACCTCATGGCTTACCCCTGATATTTGCTCCCTTCTGATTGAAATGTGCCCTGGAGATTACGATGCTCTGCAATGCTTTGTAGAAGCTCCTAAGTACGTGAAGGACCCCTGAGAGAACAAACAGATCAAGCGCACAACAATAATTTCTAGATTTATGCAACTAAAGAGTAAATCTTTTCATGTTTATGGCACTGAATGACTGATGCTTCCAAGATCTGTTTTATATCCTCCTTAAAACATCTTTCCATTATTTAATCCTTTGGTTTATTTTACTTCAGCAGCTAGGTGCATATAATCTGCTGTCTTTCACTGGTATTTGATAAAATAAATGTACATCTATTAAAATACGGTTCATTTAAAATAAATTGTGTGGTTCCATAAAGAATGATTTGCACTATGCTCGTACATAAAATGAGATGAGGTGGCTAAAAGCTAAAAGTATTGCATTCAGAAGCAAGAAGCATTCAGCCTGTGATGTGTTAAATAAAAATATCCTAATAGCTATGCTGAGTTCCTGCAGATAGGGTTTCACGCTATAGCAAGGCTCTGAAAATTTACAAAATGGTATTGGTATTAAAACACATTTGAATGCAAAGGGCACATGCAGTGTTAGAGTAGAGAGTTTATACAATAAGGACAGTGTATATACCCTGGACTGGAGCCTCTGGAGTTTTGGCAATTGCTATGATAAATATAATATTTTCAATAAACATTTATATTAGTAGGAACTGAGCATACAAAATATCCAACAGAATCAGACCACCACGTAATACTTGTCCTAGAGCTGAGAAGTTATCCTAGGAATATTAATACATTATAAGGAGAGAAAAGGCTACATGAACATCCTGGGAAATAGCTCTTAAATGGCTTACAAGTCCCTCTGGTAAAAGATGGGAAGCCTCCTAAAGCCAGAAAGGCACTCCTGTAAGACAACTCAGAGTAAACAATTTTAAGATGTATTTTGTCAATAGGAAGAACTATAATAAACATTTAGAGTTAAAATAAGCCATTTTATTGGTTTTGTTTGAACTGATTTAGGAGGAAGCAGGAGAATACTCAAGACAGAAAATAATTAATGTAAATAATGCATGGGAAGCTTTTACACTGATGCTTCCAATTGCAGAAATGTGATTAGCATTTCACTTCTCAACTGGCAGTTTTAGGTCACTGGCCTAGTCTAGCATGAATAAAATTAGCGAATGAAAAATGGCAATCATGAAGCAAAATTAAAGAAAGGCGATTTGGAAAGGGAACTTTTGCTACATCAAGTAAAGCAGATTAAATTTAATACCTCATTTAATGTCACCATTAATCTGTCATTGCACTGGGTCAATATGTGTAGAGGCAAATGGAGACAAAGAGGAGACTCCGGGTAATGGGGCTTATGTGCATTTCCTTCACTTCGGAAGTTTGACTTGGTGAAGATTAAACAGACTGAAAATGATTAGTCCCAGCCTTTGCAGTGCCCTTGAGATCTGGGGCCCTCCCTAAATAGCTGAGTAATCACAGATGATGACATTAGGTTCAGAAGTACAACACTTGGAAAAGCAATGCTCCAGTTACAGGTAAACTCCATCACCAATGGATTTCAGATTCTGGCAGAGCTGAGTACATGGAGCTGCCCTCAAGGTGATATATTAAGTTCCACTCCAAATCAAACAGTACTTCAGTATCAATGATGTCATGTGCTCTTCACACTTACTGCTTTCATAGTCCACATTTTTAATCTATAGATAGATACACATATAGATATACACATATATGTGCATATATGCATGAATATGCATATAAATAAAACATCTCAATTTATAAATAAATTAAAACCCATCTGCACGCTCAGGTTCAGGCATAGGTTTAAACTGCAATGAACTAAGTGTGAACATAAAAACAGCTTCCAGAACTGGGTCACAATACTTGATTCAGACTGTAGGTGCTGGTGAGTCATTTCCACTGTTATGAATAGAAAAGGTAACTCATCTACTCCTACATCTTTATAATAGTGTACTTTAAGGCCATTGGCTCTTGTAAGTGCAAGCAAGTGTGTATCTTATTTTCCATTAATTTCTACATAAAATCACTGTTTAAAGTTTTCATTTGATGTTTGATCACAGGTATAAATGACAGCCATAAGAACACAAGAAAATGTTGCAGTTGCATACAGAAATAAAAAGTTTTTTTGTATGTCACTGCAAGCAAAGGGGCATCAACTGTAGGGAAACTGATAGCTTGTGAGAGAGATATATTAGTAACTTTTAAAGACTTAAAAAAACAAATCTTTTTAGTGGTTGAATGTTGCTTTGGAGATACTGAAAAAAATTCTTGCAGTCTGTAGAATTGGGCACAAGTTCTCCAATAAAACAGAAGTTACTGTTTCTAAAAGTATTAATCATTTTCACAAGAAAGAGAAGAATTTTCTGTTTACCATTAAGGAACATTATATTATTCTGCAAGCATGAAAAGCATTAGATAAACAGCTAGATCCACGCAGTTCAGATAAGAGTATAACGGACATTTTTTGTCCTAAATTGGGGAAGTAACAGTGATACAGAAACACACACATCAAAACAAAAATCCAAAGGAATTTGTTTAGATCTTGGTCCCTCAGTTAAACCATATTCTTGAACCAAATTAGAAAGATATGTTAACCTGACATTGTTAGAGAGTCTGTCAAATTTAATTAGTATCACCCACTGATTATCTGAGAACTGACAGAAAAATGTTTAGAGTTGAATTCTCCTACCTTTGTCTATTAGCAAGCTATAAAATTTTGTTGAAGAATCCGAAGAAAATAGATGAGTTATGACCATATAGTTTCGTTCTATTTCTCAAAACAGAATACCTTCCTGAGCATGAAAATAGGCAACAAGAAATTACAAGAGCAAAGTAGATAGAACGTACTAGTAGCCAGTAGTCTCAGATAAGATCAAGTTTGAATAGGAAAAAAATAGTTATTTTTCAGTAGGAAACCTGAAATAAAGGCAGTATATAAGTTACATTTGCCCTCTACAATATCACTAATGTGCACGTAGAGTACAGGAAAGATGAAAACTACGTGCACAAGTCTTAGCAATAACAAGCCTGGGTCTTTGGTGTTGTGGTATGTGACAGGTTTGTATGTGACTGCAAAATAACAAATTACAATTACAGATGATCACGGAAAATGTTTATTCTAGGCTTGAGTTTCTAGGGGCTTATACTCACCAAAACTTTCATCTTTTGTGCCAAAAGCATCAAATCCTGCTTCTTGTCAAAAGGTAATTTTTATTGTTATTTCTTAAGAATGGGAAAATGTTTCAACTATTGGAGTATAAATTCATTTTCCACTGTTGTTTGTTTAGGTTTTTAGTACTACTTATTTTACCACAGGCAGCATTAAGTAAGCTAAAATGGAGTTGAAAAGTAGTGTCAGACTGGCCTGTGCTGGTGCAGCCAAAAAAGAAAGCAGAATTTTGCTCAGTCATAGCTGTATGGGAAATTGGTAATCACAGCCTGAACCTCTGATTAATCAGCTGAGGTAAGTTTCAGGTCAGCTGTGGGAGCACAGGTGAGGGTAATTCAGCTGTGCTCCCAGAAGGGGTGGAGCCTGATTCCACCTCCTCTAGAACTCATTTAAGGGCTGACCACCACTGTAGCAACATCTCTGTGAGATTGCTCCTTGGTGGAGATTGTTTCAGTGTTTTCCAGCAGACTGAAGGCCTCTGTTGGGTGAGTTTTTCATTTATATAACCTTTTGGATACTTATCACCACCTCTCTTGTACCATCTTTACATTGTTGTCACTGTATGCAGAGCAGAGGAGAGTATGTAGGAATGTAGTGAGGGTCAGGAAAATTGGACTGTCTTACACACCGGTGACACCTTGAATTCAGATGGTCAACTGCATCTGTGTGATGGAGAGTATTCTGATGGTCTAACAGAGCACACCATTTCACTGGTAACAGAGTTGTAACAATCTACTGCTTTTCAGTATTCCTAGGCAAATTTTAGATAAAAGAAATAATTCAGAACTCTTTTGAAACAGCAAAAGTTACTATCTCATGGAAATGGCATTAGGATTGGATCTTTACTACCTCAGAAAATGTATGTAGTTAGGAAACTTGAATTACAAAATGAATCTTTAAAAAGTGAAGATTAACTTTAAATTAACTATAAATAGGAAATGCAAACATTAGTACCTTTTAATTCAACTTTTGTGCAGATGCATATCACTTATCAGATACATTTTTATTGTGATGTACCAATAGAATGAGATCTGATGTTTCTGCCATTTTGCTTGGGGATGAGCCTCCCCACAGGACTCAGTGTCTGCAATCCATTAGCCCTCCCCCTGCCCCCTCAAGGTCTTCATTGGGCTGTAAACTACTGAGAGCTAAACCTGTAGTAAGATTTTGAGACTGTTGAAATAGGTAACTTGGCTCCCGTGCTGAAATGTACCACAGCAGCTGACTGCGGACTCCAGGAAGAAACTACACAATCCTCTTTTTAGTTGCCATCCTTTTGGCTCCCAGTAACTGAAGGTAATGATGCAAGTACTGAAGGTTTCTGAATCAAAATGCTTTAAGTATAGACTTGCTGAAGCTCCTTTTAGCTGTCTGCATTTAGGAATGATGAAGACTATGAGCCAGAATTACACAAACAGCTGGGGTGCAGTTCCAGGGTCTGCATGTGTGATCACAAATAGCAGAGAGAATATATCCAGGTTTGTTTCTGAATATGACACATAGAAAACAAGATATTCTTGTAAGAAAATACCTGTGTGGAGGTAACAATGCTTTAATTCAAAGCCTGCATCCATCTTGATGCTTAAACGAAGATGAAAATTAGAGAGAGAATAAATCACAGGATACTTAACTAGAAGTCTGTAGGCAACAGGTGTTTGGCAAGCACCATGTGACTCTCATTTAGCTGATTCTTTCTTTTGCAGATGAGCAGAAGAAAATAAATTATCCTAGGTAAATCTGTTAAGAAGCTCAAACAAAGCTCTGGGACAAAAGAATGCACTGATGAATTAGAAACAAAGATCAAAGAAGCAAACAGCCAGAGGTGCTCAGCTGCAAGAAGCCAGATTATCTTATCCGTTACCTGTGGGTGGTGAAATATGGGGAATTATTGATAGAGGTGGGAAAAACTGTGAGGCTTAAATATTGAAAGTTAAGGTTCTAAATGTACTTAAGGTACTTGCACGATACGTCAGGCTAACAAAGGCTGTAAAGCCTTGATTTTGGAAATCTTTAAAACATGTAAATCACTAAATTTCATGTGTTATGCTTTTCTGTTGTTGTTAAAAAAAAAAAAAAGCCACAACTGTTTTCAAGTTGTCACTCTTGCAAGTACTCAGTTCTGTAATTTAAAGATTAAAACTGGAAAAAATTAAACAGTAAATTTATTACATTGTATTTGATGTAGGACTGAGATTCAGAAAGATGTTAGGAGTTTAAAGATCACTAAATTCCTTGAGATCTTGACTCCAAAACATCTGTGTCAGTACATTAAATCTGCTACTAAACAGGCTGTCAAAATATGCAAGACACTTTAAATATTTTTAATCATTCAGTTATAAAAATCCTTTAACTCCATTCCCTTAATTCTCTTAGATATAAGCTTTAAAATATGACTTTAATATTGGAAATGCTAATACATTATAACATTTCCAAGAAACAGTCCTTTTCCTAAATTGAAGATGAAGCTGTATACCTAAGGTTTTCATTTTAAGGGTTCAAAATGAATAAAAGCAGGAAGACATTTTTGTCTTGACTGTACTTTTTTGGCAGATACTTCTTTCTCTGTACTGCAAATGAGTATTTTTTTTAACTACTGCATCAATTATAATGAAGACCTCTGAACATTGAAGTATCTCTGTGAAATTCATAGGATACATTTATTTTTTTAATAAATCACAGAATAATTGAGGTAGAAAGGGGCCTCTGCATACAATCTTATCCAGCCTCATACTAAAGCAGGGACACCCAGAACTGAGTGCCCCAGTCCATGTCCATGTGACATTTAAAGATCTCCAAGGAGACTCAACATCTCTGAGCAACCCGTGCCAGTGCTCCATCACCAACATGGCATAGAAGTGTTACCTGATTATTGTGGTAATCAAATCTGCACCACCCAGCTGTTTGCTCATTGTTTGTTCCCCAGAGAGAGCAGTGAAAGAACTGGGGGAAAAAAAGAACACAGTAGAACTTGTGCATCAAAATAAAAATTTTTCACTAAGAAAGAAAAAGAAGGCAAAAGGAAAATGATAGTGAAGATAATATATATTTACAAAACTATGCATGATACAAAGGCTCACCACGCACTGACTGATGCTCAGCCAGTCCCCAGGCAGTAGCAACTTCCTACCAACTCTCCACTATTTTTTAAAACTTTTTTTGCATGATGTTATAAGGTATAGAATGCCTCTTTGGCAAGTTTAGGTGAGCTGCCCTGATTCTCCCCAGATTTCATTGCTACTTGTCCTGGCAATGAGCACCGCTGAGAACAGCCTGTTTTCATTGCACCCTCCTTTTTGCACCATCCCTATCAAACATTCTTTTTTCTTGGTTCCATATTTCTGTCTTCCCTCACAGAAGGGGTACTCTGTGGTGCTCTCTTGAGTATGCTCAAGTCCCTCTTGGGCTGGGAAGCCCAGAACTGGACACAATACTATTGATTTGTTCTCACCAATACTAAGTAGAGATCTGCACAGGCTTTGTTTCCATCTGTTCATAAGAAGCCAGCTTGAATCCAACGCAGTTCAGTAAATCTTATGAGTACATGACCCACACATATTGTACTACACAAGAAGGAACTTGGTTATACAAGAGAAATGATGCAGTCTTTTCTCAGAGAACAGGTCTGAGGAAAGCTCGAGAAGCCCAGTAAGGTATTTATTTTATTCACATGCTCCATTGCTTTGATGAGTTCTGGAGTATTACAGTGTGGATATGCTGTTTTTGTCGAGACCACAAAAAACTACACTCTTTAGAATTGCCATTTTCAAACTTCAGCTGTCTCCTGTTGGACAAGATGCTCTAAAACTACTATTACTTGTAAGTGGGAAAAATATATTGTGTGTGCTTTTTTTTCCTGATTCAAAACAAAACCACTTTAAGATCTATTCATCTCAGTTGTGGCTGTATCAAATGGCTATGAGAAGGGAACTGAAGCAGGGGAGGAAAGGATTATTTTATGCATATGACCACCTGTTTCTGACTACAAGCTGTATGTTGTAGTCTGTATGACTGCAAAAACTAACAAGGATTTAGCTGTAAAACCAGTGCAAGAATTTCAGAAATAAATGTCTTGCTATCAAGTTTTCAATTGTTTTTACTTGACATTTTCTCTTCACATATCCAGCCCATAGAAGTTCTCTGGGATTCAAATTTAGTCAGTAAGCATTTACCTATTCATTAATGTCTACATTTCTATGCTTGCTAAAAGGCAGCAACACAGTAAATCAGCTAAACTTCTTTGCTGAATTCTCTGTGATTATCATGATGCAAAAATACAATAAATAAAATTTCACATGCTATTTACACTGCAGGCCAACATCAGAATTCTACAGTTTTATTGCAATAAAATAGTATATTTAGCAAAATTACCATAAGAGACAGAAGAAACTTCACTTGTCCTTTTGGCCAGACAATGCAGTTAGATTAATATTTCAGTTTTAAAATGTATTTTATATTCCCATCTGCTGGCTCATCTACAACAGTTTGCCTTTTGACATCATATGGAGAAAATCTCTGATATATTTTCAGTCATACCCAATAAACATTGCTGAGATATACAGCCTAACTACATAAAGTTCCATAGCATCACTCAGTGAGGTTCTCTTACTTCAGCTTGAATCTCTCTATAACCAAAAAAGAGTTGTGAATTGGGCAAAAAAGATTTACAGAAGCCCATTTTTCTGCTTGGGGTCAACATTACCTGTTTATTAGTATCTGTGGATACTCTTTCCAGAACAAGAGTTACCTCTTTTAGAGCCTTAAGCCACTGTCATGAAGCTTATTGGCCTTAGAGCAGCTCTTGAGCTCAGAGCAGCATTTCTTATTTAAGTGCACATAAGCAATTCCTCGGTGATCTTAGTTTCACTTGTGAAATATTTGATGAAAGTTAAATCTGTCAAGTAATACCGTAGGCATGTTTTTCAGTCACTTGATTGTAATAAATACAAGTTAGATCAGAATCCTTGATATTTTAAAGTATCTCATGTTCCTATATGCTGTTCCTACTGATCCTTATGTTGGAAGCCACGCTGTTACTCAGTTCCTTTAGAGAGCTGGTATGTCAATATTATAGTAGCTTTAACACTTCTCCTCTCTTCTGCTCAAGATTTCTTCTCAGGAACTTGATCTATAACCCGCATTCTTCTGTAAATCCTAAGTTATTTTAGGGCTTGCTTTCGTTAATACGTATGCAAGACTCCCTATATATTCATGGATATTTTTTATCTCAATGATTTTTTTTTTTTTCTTTACAGCTATTATTTGCCCTGCAACTACTGTTGACATTATACATCCTGCCTTTACTAACACAGAAAAGAATGCCAACATCAGTATAAAGTCTCTCTTCAGTATTAGCTGTTTTTGGCATTCCTTCTTCAACCCATCTTCCTGATTCTTCAGAAAAAGTTTCCACCTTTCTTTTGGCTGCAGGAAACAGAAAAATCTACCTAAGTTTTGTGACCTACTGCCTTATCTAGGAAATCGAAATTTAACCCTACGTATTTCTATTTATATTACAGGTCCCTTGAACCTGATACTTCCTTTTGTCTAAGGCAGCACTTCTTCTGACACTTGCTGAATTAAAGCTGAGACAAATTAGCACTTACACAAAATTATAGCCATAGTTTCCACTATTTCCTTCATCTCCTGCTAGCCTATTTTTAATGTTCCTGTGCACTGCATTTGCAATGTAATTGCAACATGCTCTTGCATTTTTCCATGAGAATGGTAACTGTAGTGTAAAATCCCATGTTCTGAAAACAGAAGAATTACCCTGTTGTAAAAGAGATTTAGAAGTACTAATTAATTTTTGATAAATAGTGAAACATCTATAGACTGCTCACTTATTCACATTCTAGATTTGTGCAGTAACAAATGATATTAAGGTTAGGGGGCACAAATACTGTGTATCTTGCAAATGCATTTTTACCTCCTCTGTGCTACCTACCTGCTCTGTGTTTCCTGGCACAACAATACTTCTACATCCATTCCCTTCCCTCCTCCTGCCTCCACTTCAGTGGCAATGCTTTAATGCTTTAATGCTTTATGTGCTTTAAATCCTGCAATGATTGACTGAATCATAATGGAAGAAGGCCATGCAGAGGGAATAAATAAATGAATAAATAGATAAATATGTAATATTAAAAAAAAAAAAAAAAAAAAAATCTTTGTTCTCCCCAAGAAATAATTAGAAAAGCGAGCATTATAAATCAACGTAAAAACCGGACACACTTAATAAATGAGAAATGTGGAATATTTCCACAAATGTATCATTTGTTCTCATTGAATATGCTGCTGGTGGTTTTACTGTTGCTGCTGTTTTGTTATGTCTTTTTACAAAACTAATTCTTACATGAGAGGAATATCTTTTAATGCATTTATCAGGCCTTCTGAACTATTAGACACCTGTGCTACCTAACACAAGTAGTGTTTTTTCTCTGATTTGTCTGCTATTTATTCTGGGTTATGATTGCACGCTAAGGGTTTCACTGGCTTCTCTGCAATTTTTGAGCATCCTTAAATCAAAAGATGTATCACATGAGTTTTCAGCATACAGTACTGAAAGAAAAAAAAAAAAAAAAAAGGGGGATACAAACCTCAGAAATCTGGTTTCCTAGGTCTTGAGAAAGCTGGCTGTGGCATACAAATTAGAGTTTTGTTTCCTCTGAAAAAACTGGTAAACCTTCCCACAGGAACATGGTTAAAATGCTAGAACTAACCAATATAATATATCAAACTATACATGCAGTAGCATGTCTATTGCACATTCCTCAGTTTACTCCTTATCCTTTCCAATTATTTCTTGTTCTCTATTATATTCTTATGTTTTTCTGATTTTCTCAGATTCAAGATTTGTTTCATAACCAAAAAATAAAGCCATATTTACACTGAAATAGTCTTCTTATAGAAGCAAAATCCAAGTAAGTCCAACTCTTTTCTGCTCAGAGTAAAAATAAATTAAGAGTACTTTTAGCAGTCTTCCATTCATTCTCACCTGGATGAATAATTAAGACTTTTGAGCCTTTCTGTCTGTTTGCATCTTTCTGTACAGTCAACTATTTTGCATACACACAACTGCACAATTTTTTTGCCCTGATGGGCGTAGCACTGATTAAAAGATGTAAATGCAAAGGCCAAATCCATCAAGCTTGACTTTGACTTCCTAACATGCTGTAGAAGGCCATAGATCACTTCACTGAAGAGGATTTAAGAGATTAATTCGTGCCAGCAGTCAATGACAAGCATGCTAGGAGAAAATAGTAATGATGCTAACCCTTTAAAAAGCTGGTTATTATCTACACTGATTACCGACTCCTCATTAAAGATCACTATTACTGTCTTCTATAGTATTTCCTCTTCAGCCTGAGTGGTTAGTAAGTTTTCAGGACTTCCACAGTTTTTGCCATAAAGAGGAAACAGCAGTGTGATGACAAATATTACTTTCCTTGAATGCATCTTACTTCAAATAACGCAAATAATCTGCTGCTTCCCTCAGCACAAAAAGAATCAAAAAGTGAGGAAGCAGTTCATCAACTGACCATCTTTTACAGAAGTCACTGACTTTCAGCTTGCTCTCTCTCCTAATGCAAATTACCTTCAACTGATACATCAACATTTTTTTAAAAGCACACACAATAATATGCTAAACTCAACACGGACCCATGCAACAAATCTTTAATGCTTTTTTAGAGTGACTAATTCTTCTTCACGAGACACATTCAATCTCGACATTAATCCAACCAGTAGTAAAGTTTAGTTACTCAATTTGAGTCAAATATACCTATTCTCCTACTCATATACTCAATATACCTACTCATAGATCAAGAGTGCCTCTTTATCAGTTTGATGGACTGGAAGAAAGGAACATGAGAGCAAAGTAGGTTATTCTGAATGGCCATTTTTTGCTTTTTTAATGGGACTTTTATTATAATAAGTAGGCACCAGTCCTGGGAGAGCCAGACCAACTATGTGTCTATGCAGAGGACATGCTCTCCTCTCCTCTTGCATTTCTATAGTGACATCACTTCCCTGGGACACATCCTAGAGCCCAGACTTGGCAAAAATGGCTAGCTCTCAGATACAACCAGAAACAAAGAAAGCAAAACTCTCAGATTAGTGTGCTTGTAGGGAAAATGGACTGAATTTGAGAGGAAAGCCATTCTGCATGGACTGAGTCAGGAAAAAGGACAAGTGTTAAATACTTCCATTAACTTCATGCCAATCAGATGTCAGTAACCTTTACTCTAGTCTAGTATTAAACATCTTTGTTTTCCTTTCTCAAAGAAAAAGACTGTCTTCAGAGCCTTGAACTTTGCGTTTGTATTCCAGCCACTCAATCCACTTTCCTGAGGAGGATCTGATTCTTACCTTACTTTAAAATCTTCTTTGTCCAGGTCAGGACTAATAATATATAAAAATATAATACCCACTCTTCTGACAGCTTCTCTTTCAGGCTGATCTGATCTCATAAGTCAGTCAGTTTCTCTGCTGAGGACTGCGTTGAAGATAAAGCAAAGCCTCCTCTTCTCAGAAGTCTCTTTGTATCTAGAGATACACATCCCTATAACATTTTATGCCCTGGCTTACAATTCACACTTTTTCTCACTTCCTTCTCTACAAGCATTCATTTCTGAGGCAAGAACTGAGGATAAGAGTAAAAGGTTTCTTGGGAAGATATTGAAGTTGACATGAGATCAGAATAAGCAATTTTTTCTCTTCAGGAGAGATTCAATGCTTCTCTAAAAAGACAGAAAAGGAGAACAACAGGCCAGGACAGAGCAGTGAGTCCCTGCATTGGTTAGGGCTGGTCAGGCTTGTCTGCTGCACAAATACTTCACTGAAATGAAGTGCAATACTGAAATGAATAAACCTTATGGGTTCCTTGCAGCTCAGGATATTCTATGATTCCATGCCCTTAACAGCACTATTTTGTCAAGACTTCTTCAAAAGCAACCATGATCCAATCGGCCTAGAGTCTGATATGCAGTGACATTAGCAAGTGGGTAGAAAAATATTTCTGTCTGAGTTCAGAACCAAACCTGTCTTTTCTCACTGTTGCTTTCAAAAACAGTTGCTAGCCCAAGCATCCCTTCTGGAAGAAGCACTACTACCCCCGTGCCTCCCTCCACAGTAGAAGGAAAGTGGGCATGGGTGAAACAGGTTGCAAGGATGAAGAAAGATCTGTGCTGGAGGTCACAGTAGCAGTGGAATCAGAAATTTGTTGGGCACTGCAGTTGGATGATAAATATAAGCTCCTTGCCCTGTCCATCCCAGAGGACCAAATATATTGAATCAGGATCACAGGTTGCTTTCAGCTATTGGTTTCTAATAAGTATTCACAGAAATGGTGGGAGTTGCAGCATTAAGGACTTCTCACTTATCCATGGAGTATTATCTTGATAAGTAGTTAGCAGGTGTTGTTCCACATAGGCACTGAGGTTTATCTTGGGAAAGCACTCACTGCTGGGAAGAGAGATGATTTTCACCAGCTGTTGGCACCCTGTTTTCAGATGCCATCTAGTCAGATGGGGTCACTTGGGATCTCCCTCCTCTTTAGTCAACCATTCTGTGCACAGAAAAGCTGACACAGCAGATAATGCTGACTCCTTAAGCCCCATCCACATGCAGTTGCATCTGTACAAATCCTTGTGGATAGTCTTCCTTTCCAATTATATCAGTGAACCAAGCTGTAGCTCCAATTTATAACTGTCACTGAGTTTAAAGAGAATTAAAAATGACAATCTACCATTTAGGAGTGTTGGAGACTGAAAGCAGGGAAGAAGAAAAGGTCAGCCTGTGGACAGGTGTTAGACAGAAAGCACTGACTGAGGTCTGTTTCCAAGGATCACCCCTCTGTTCCACAAAGTGTAGGATCAGTGTATTAGAAGCAGAGAATTCTATACTTTCAGAATACTAAGGCAGCCAAGCTGAAGAACAGCACAAGCAGCTAAATGAAGTAACTTCAGCAGTATAGCGCGAAAGCAACAGCATTCCAATGGAACAAGTTTGTGAAGAGAACATAAAGCAAATAAGAGCAAGTGTTTTTTAGATGCACATTTTAAAACCCAATGTTAAAGCTGTGTCAATTTGTAAATCTGCATGTCTGAAAACAGAGGTTGTCGCTGTGGAAATGAACCCAAAGTGAGACTCAAGCTATTGTCTCAGAAAGATTTTGTTGTCATTGCTGTTTCATTATTGCAATAAATAAATAAGGGGTAAATATGTGTAGTATTACATCAGTTTCAAAAGCAACTTTTTTCTGTGTCATAAAAATGATTGCTGTTTGAAATGGCAATGAAGTACAGTAGCTATTGCAACAAATATTTTTTAGAAGAATTCAATGAAATTTTAGAATCTTAACTAGTCCCAGAGCCAGCCTCCAGCCACTGCAGGACTGTGCAGAGAAGCTGTACTCTTCCCCTGCTGTACAGTGACGCAGCAGTGGCTGTCACTGAGATGAGCTTTCCCTGAATCCCAGCTCAAGGAGAAAGGAGCCACTGACCTTCTCTTGTGGCTCCCTCCTCTTAAGACTGTTTCACTCTCCATCTCCATTTCTTGGGTGGGTTCCTGTGTTACCAACTCTCTTAACAGGGCAATATCAAAAAAGGGTCTATAACTTTTCCCTTTCATAACAAGTTTTGAGAAAAAGCTGTTTGTTGACTTCAATTTTTTTTAATGGAAGACTTTTCTCTCTATTCTTTCAAGCCTAGTAAAGCATGAGAATAAAAATTAAATCAAAAAGCATAAAATCCCTTTCCCCCAAAGCTCACAAATTTGTTTCCTTTTTTTTTTTTTTTTTTTTTTTTTAAATGAAAAATTGGTTTGTTTTTTGTTTGTTTGTTTGGTTTTTTCTCTTGTAGAACTTACTCTTTATAATTTCTGAGGGATTCCACTACAATGCCTCTACCCACAAAGCTTTCAGAAGTGTGTATTGAATTTACACTTATTTACTTCACTGCTGTTTCATGTTCTGTGAATCTGCACTTTACTTTCAGGAATGTTTTTCAATGTAAAAGATACTATATGAATATTCAAGACTACTTGTGAGAAATACATCAGATTCCTGTTCAAGCATTCACATCGAAAACATGGCACTAGGAATTAAGCTCATTCAACCAAGAAGCCAAGACCACAGCATGAGATCTGAGTGCAACTGAAATACTCCCCTCAGATTATTAATATTTACAGGGAATAGCTGGGGAACAAACTGCCATTCAGAACTGTTTGAATAGAAAATCCATTTGAGAAAACTCAGTATTGTTTTGCAGAACATTCACAATGAGAAAAATAAACATAATATAGTAAATATACTGCCAGTTCCAAAATATACTCTCAGACCTAGAATCTATTCTGTCCAAAATAGTACCCATAGACAACTATTCCACATGAGTAGCATAAATGTTTTGGAGACCTCAAGGGGTTGTGGAATATTTTTCAGTATATATGCAGGTACAAAAACAGATGTTCACAGCCTTAGAAATGATGGAACAATGGCATGAACTTCATTATCACTGCAATTTCTTAATTTCTTTTTTCTTTTCTCTCTTTCTCAGTTCTACTTGCAGTTCTGTTATCTTTGCTATGGCATCCAAGTGCCTGGGAGAGTAATAATAACAACACTACATTCGGATGTATTTCATTGTGATTGTTGAACAGTCTTTCCCATCTCTGTCTTGCTCCACTATATCCTTATATCAGCAGAAACAGATATCAATCTTTTATGTGCCGGCTGAACACTTTCTTTTTGTTTTCCTGAATAGAATCATTTGAGATGTTCTTCTTGCATTAATTATATTTCTGCATCCTTCCAGTTTAGCAGATTGTGAGGATGAAGCCAAAACAAAGGTTTTCTCCACAGTTTTGTTAATGTTTAGCACTTTATTTCTAAATTTATTTGATAATATTACAGAAAATATATATAAAATATATTTTAGCTGGATATTAATGCATTGCATCTTTGATATCTTCCATATCCTCCGGTGTGCCTCCGGTGGCGCAGTGGTATGAGGTGCTGCTTGCAACACCAGAGGCCCGGGGTTCGAATCCCCCTGTGGCACGCAAGTGGCAGAAATGCTGCTCTGCTACACAGAAAGGCTTGAATCCCGGGAGTTGGACTCGATGATCTTTAAGGTCCCTTCCAACTCGCACGATACTGTGATATACTAATCCAAATTTCTTAACAGAAATTATTTGGACAGTAGCCAGACCATCTCTGTTGGGATAGTGAATGTACATAATCATGTAACTGTAAGTAACAAGCACTTTATTAATGGTATGACTCACTGCTCTTCTTTCAGCTGGGATAGAGCCTGTTTTCTCCTAGCAGGTTGTACGATGCTATGTTTTGCATTTAGGATAACACACGAATGTTTTAGTTGTTGCTGAGCCATACTTATACCAAGTTATGGACTTTTCAGTTTCTCAAACTGCCCTGCCAGTGAGGCACTGGATGTGCATAAGGATAGAAACAGAACAGGTAGATCAAACTGGCAAATGGTGTGACCCATACCATGCTAAACAATAAAAACTGGGGTGTTGGCCAGGTGGGTGGGCATTAGTCAGTGGATGGTGAGCAATCATATTGTGCATCATTGTATATTCTTTTATCACTATCATTACTATTATTTTCCTTTCTCATCCTATCAAAATGTTTTTATCTCAACACACGAACTTTACCTTTTTCCTGATTCTCCCATCCCACTGTGCTTAGGGATCCAGCAAATGGCTGTTTGTAATGTAAATGTGCTGAGCTTCTCACTGGGCTATACCCCAACACTTGCTGAACCCCATACTAAAGTCTCTATCTTCTGTTTATCTTATCTGTCTCTTATCTTCTGTTTAAATTAAACTATGACAGTTTCACTAAGTAAAGTCTCCATATATTTGTCTTTTTTTTTTTTTTTTTTTTTTCATTTCTAAAACATAAAAAGTGGAAGATTTTTACAATTTTCACTTGCTATTTTCATAAAGTGCTACTTAGAGGGATAGACATGAATAACTCTCCAACAGCAGCTTTCTTTAGCATGATTTCATTCTAACCGAGAGGACAACTTTCTTTCCTTTGAACAGCACTGCAGATTACTTTCACTAAGCCTCACAAACTGTTGTTTACAGCCATGCCTCCTTCTGCCTCTTTGGTTTTAGAAGTAAAATTCCCTGTTGGAAAGTAAATTTTTAATGCTTTCTTTTTTTCCTTGTCCTTTTTCTTCTTCAGAAGGAACTGTTAAAAGAGAAAAAATTGAATGGGAGATTTCAATAAACTTCTAAGGTTAATACTGACCCTACTTATTCAAGTACAATTTTTGTCAGAAAAAGAAAAGGATGGTCTAGCTCTGTGTGAAGGATACTGGTATAGACTGTTACAAGCTGATTAAAACCCCCCGTGGAATAGATGAAATAACAAAATGTGGAATGAAAATACAACTTCAAAAAAGAACTGTCTGTTTAGCTACTGTATGAAGATATACCAATAAAATGTAGGTTCTTCAAGAGTGGATACATTTACAGAAGTCAATGCAATCATTGCTGGTTTTCTAAAATTTTCTAAGCTTTTATTTTACTCAGATATGGAAGATGGCAGTGTCTTTATTCAGCACTGTTTGATGCCAATAATCTAAGGCTCTGTACTGTTTTCAAATATGCCATAATGCAACTGCTCTATGTATTTTGCAGAGAAGCAGTGGTCCATGACATGCAGTTTAAACAATAATTTTGGTTAGGCTGACATTTTTCATAGAACTATATGTCTGACCTCTCTAACAAACATTTCTTCTTTTCACCATTAGTGCATGTTCTCCTTCCCACTCAGACTGTATAATCTTTTTTTCAGAGAAGAGACATGAACTACTCAGTTCTGCTGCTGCTTTGCAGTCTTGGGGACAGGTTCTGTAGTTTGCCCTAACTGTTCATTGGAGAGGTTTATCCTTGCATGAATCACACAACACAAGGAGGACCACTAAACATTTGTTGCTATTCAGAGGTGGGAAAAATTAGAGCAAAACTGACATAGTCTGAACTTTGGTTCAATATCTGCAATTAGCCCTGTAGGTGAAACTTCAGGTTGATCTGAATAGCATCTCATGAATGTCCACAGTGCTGTAAAGAATAAAGAAGATCAACAAGAAGATATAGCAACAAAGTAAACCGAAATAAGGAAAGCAGATCATTTTCTGCATTGCTTTCCCAGAAGCCAAATTCACTATGTGCCCTTTTTTTATCTTCAGATCTTACATCTACAATAGGTAGCTTTCCTGATATTGAGAAGGCCTACAGAAATCAGAGAACACAGAAAGCATAAAGATTTTTTTTTTTTTAATTTTATTTTTTTTCTGAGTAAAATCAATCTCACAAGGGAAAATGACTTGCATAGTGGAAATTTATATAGATTTGCTAGAAGCCATCATATTGACCTTAAGATACCTCTCTTTTCTTCCTCATCTCTGCTATCATTATGTAATAATCAGAGATATTTCTAACTAATTATGGCACTTCTTAAAGCAATTGCATTGATTATAGCAAGGATGTTCTTCTGGAAGCTTAGCAAATGAAGCATTGGGTAATTGTATGAAGATGTTTACACCACTAGATCATTATTAACATGATCTGGTCAAAAACATAATGACAGAAAAATGTTGCCATCTAATTAATGGTGCATAGTGACCTATATATAATGAGCTAGTTTAAGTCCAGATCCTGTTCACAACATAAGAAGCAATCAATTTAATTGGGGATTAATTGGCACCTGGCTTTTCAGTTAGGATAATCCTTAAGGCGTAGTCTACATTTTTACTGTAAATGCCTTAGGGGAGGCATCATTTATTATTCTGCATCATCATCTCGATGTTATTTTTATCACAGATCCTAAACAACTTGTTGTGCTGTCCTTGTAACTGAAGAAAAACAGATGAGCTCATTTTAAGAACCATCAACCTACTGCCTTTGAAGAAGCATGCAAAAAATGAACATTATCCTTGGATCAGTCAACTGCCACTAATGGCAGAAGTTCATCTTTCAATTTGGAGATTCCTGAGCTTGTTCCAAAACCAGTCTCTCCATCTCATCATGTAGAAAAATCTATTTGAAACAAACAAGTCTCTCTCTAACAGAGTATAAAGGAAGAAGAAAAAGTCTCTGTCTCTAATCTAGGGGAGATTATGAAAAACTTTGATCAGACTTTTGTCTCAGTATATCCCTAATAGCATTACAAGGAGCCAACCATGAATATATCTGTAGGGCAAATAACCCCGATTTTCAATGAGTAATGCTTGTAAGTATTAGCCACAAAATATACGTGACCAAGCAATTAATTCAATCTGACTAAAATAAATAGATACTATAAACTAGAGAAACTGAAAGAAATTACTTTCCACATGCATGGAAATTTCCTCAGAAAACATTTGTCTTAATCTCTACAAAATTAGCTACATCATCTGAGATATACTTAGTTTCACTGGGCACGAGAGAGAATAATAAACCTAAATATGCTAAGCCTTGTTGGATCTATGCAAAGAGATTTTTCTCTCTTCAGAGGATCTGATGAGGTAAAACCACACTGGATAATCATGAACACATAGGTTTGCTTTTATACTTCTAAAGAAGGGGAGAAATAAATAAATAAATAAATAAATAAATGTGATTGAATGAAAATAAGTTGGGGGAAAGAAACAACTATTTCCACAAAGTCAATATATCACTTCAGGAATCTTCATTTTTGGAGAGTGAGTAGCAACTAACTGAACTAACTGAAGAAAGTCAAAGTTATAGTAAGATAAGGAGGGCAAACACTGAGTGATCAGGGCCAGTGGCAAGAGTGATAAGCTTTGCTGATAGCCAGGACTGCAGGATACTCCAAACTCTTTTCATATCAATCTTCTGCTTCCAGTAATTAAGGTCACCACACTAGGGCATTAACCATTTGCCCTTAAGAAAACAATTCTGAGTTTGACAAATAGCATTTTGGGTTTACCTTAATGTTTCACCAAACAAGACCTCAGCTGCAGGAGCAATTCTGCTCGCCTGTCTGAAAACTCAGCAGAGTAGATATTATCACAATTTTTCAACATTTCTATGCCTAGGAATATCAGGAGAAACTTTTTCTAAAGTTATTATTTCAGTACCACAGATCTACCTTTGGAGAAAAGAAAGTCTGAATATCATAGTGGATATGATTGCAAATGGTCCTTACACATGCTCCTTACATGCTTATGAATCTAAACACATGATTTGGAGTTGGCTTGTTACTCCCCAGAGTAAAATATGAGTAAAGAAAACTGTGTACATGACCTTGTTTCTAATACAGCTGTCTTTCTTTTGGCTATATTACTGTTCTCACTTCACACAAGCACGAGAGAAAGATGGCATCAGATGATAAATGGAATTCTATTTGTGAGAAGTAACATACACCAGTTCCAATTTCTCTTAGAATAAGAGAGATCCTTAGGAAACAAAGAGAAATTGCTTTTTAGAATAGAAGGCTCTAAAGAGCAGCAAGAATAGCACCTTCAACACATGTGCAAGATGCTGGAATTTTGTGAGGGAGATTCCCTTATTTTTTTCAAATTATCTTTTCTCCTGACACCTCCATCAGCAGAGAGCTTGTTCATAGCTCAGCAGCTTTATGTGAAGTACTACTGGCTTCTCAAAATCCCACGGGGAACAGAGGTCACCCTGGACAGTTCAGACAGAAATATCTTTTGAAAAGAAAATTGCATCAAATGGAAAGTTAATGGCAGTATTCAAACCAAAAGCAGTGGAACATGGATAGCCTTAAAATAAGTCTTGCACCAACCTACAGATTCAACTAGATCCATAGTCACAGCTTTAGATTCAGTTGGAGATTTTGCTAAGCACATGGAGAATCTCTAAAAGACATCTTTCAACATGACAGAAATATAACATTATCATTATTTTTTTAATTGTTTCTACGAAGGAAAACTCAGCTGATAAGGAGGAAAAGATTTCCCAACCACAGAAGTACTTCCTGAATCATTAATGAAAAACAACTGAAGACTGTAGAGCAGCAGTCATTATGTTAAATACAGCTTTTAAAAATATATTTTTTCCACAAGCAGCAGAAGTAATGAAGCATGGTAGGTGCACCCTGTCTCCCTGTCAGTCCCTCTAGCTGAAAGGAACTGCAGTCAGTTCTGTGTCCTTGGGCACTTTGTTGTCGCACAGTATGGGCCTGATGTTCCTGCCAGCGCAATGGGAAACAACTCAGCTTCCCTCACTGTAAGCACTAGCTCACACCACTGCCTTCTACTAGTTTTCGTGATAGTCGCAACCATTTAATTATCCTTGAGATTTCTTTCCTTCCATTCAATTTTATTCCAGTGGGATTAAAAGTTCAGCAAGTTAAAAGGGTCTTGAGGGCGATGGTCAGATAGTGGCTGCAGTGAAATTATCTCAGCCTGATTTCTTGAGGGAAGTGAAAATTGTAACAGAAATAATTGCTCCAACAAGGATAGTGGCCTAATATTAAGTCTTGATCTGAGATATTCTTCTTGAATAAATGTTATGTTTATTACTCAAGCTCTCTGTATCAAATTGTATTACTCGGATAGACGTTCTGCTATTGTTCTGTTGAGGGATTTATGGACTCCTATCAACAACATGAAAACAGAGATTAGTATAAATCTTTTTAAAATAACTGATTTAATGTTATTTTTTCAGAAAACATTCATCAAGAAAGACAGCAAATTATCCAAAATAATAAAACAAGAATATCAAAGAAAAAAAAAAACAAAACATAGATATATATATACATATATATACAGGTATCCTGATGTAATGGAAATAAAGATTTTCTTTCTGAAATTCTTGTGCATCCATAGAGGTTGAGAAACAGTAATCAATAGCTGCCTTGCTAGGACAAAAATGTTAGCCAAATTTCACATGTTAAGTTTTTAGAAGAAACTAACTAATCTCTCTGGTGAGTGGGAACTTCACCATGAACAGAAGTTGAATGCCAAAGGCAGATATCTTCAAGTCCAAGCTCTGATTTTATAATCTTTAATATAAAACCTTTCTTTTCAAGAACATACAGATGCATGCACTTAATTTGGCACCTTGCTTATAGGCATTGAAGTTAAGGTCTAATATGATAAGACTTACACATTAAATGCATTAGGTTTCTTTGACAGTGTCTGAATGACATGGAGTCTAATGGAATTCTTCAGGTCCATAACCTGGACCCTTGGTTACCATGCATTGATGACAGATTATCAGCTAAGATGGTGTTTGTATACAGCCAGAATGAACAAAGTTCTCTGGTTTAAGAAATCTCAAACTTAGTAGACTGAAACCTTTCATAAAAAGGACTGTTGTGAGGACAATGAGGTGAAAAGTTGTCTACTAGCATTTGTTACTGAAAATGGAATATTCATCATATCCATCATCTCATTTAGATGAGCTTAAGCATTAGTCTTAAATTTTGCCTTGAGCAAATTGAAAGATGGAGGGATAAAGGAATTTCCATTATAATACTCAGAACAATCTGCAGATGATATCTTTGAACAGGATGGAGCCCACAGGCTGTGGGCTGACAAGTCAGTGCCCTCATCCCTACTGGTTGTTCTTCTCATTTTCCCTTTTAAAAATAATTCTGCCACAGTTCCCTCAGATCTGATTTCTAAGTTTGCCGACTGTGGCTCTTTGCTCTGGGCAGAGCTCTGCTGGCTGAGGTTCTGACACTGTTTACTGTCCTGTTCTGTAGGTGTTGGTTGTTGTGCCATCCACACAGCAAGAGACTCTCTGCTCTTCCCAAGTTTGTTAGGAAGCAACATTTAGAGAGACTTATTGAGCTCTACTTCTTGTCTGTAATTTCTATCAACTTCCCACTGTCCATTCTTCCTTCCACTTATTTTTGCTGGGGACTTTTTGACAACAAAGAGAACTTAGAATGTACCACAAAGTACTGTCTGTGCTTGGAACAGACAAAAAGTTGGAGAGCCTGTATAATAAAATTTCGCCCAGTAACAATCATTTCTGCAATTTTGCTCGACCTGCCACCCTTTAATACCCCATTAGAGTCTGTGGGAGGTATATGGCAAGCACTGATGTTCAGACAGCTATTCCCTTCTCTCCCTTCTGTTCCTCTGAAGGTGTCTTAAATAGATTTCTCAGCACAGCACTGGTCTCGGGCACCCACTCACCATTTATCTTCCCAAGCCATTAATCACAATCATGAACAATTTAGAGCAGTTCCTGGTCTTTTTCCCTAAAATGAAAGAGTTGCTCTTGTCATGAATATTATTGCTCATGAATCACAGTGATTTCCAGCCATGTCATCAATTACAAACATAGCTAATTGGAGTGCCAACAGGGCTGCCTCTACTTGCAGAGAGGCTCCTGCCATGGATACTGCTGACCATAAATCACTGTATTTTCTGACAAGAGACTCCACTCATCTCCACTGACCTGAATCCAAAGCACCGGTATTGGCTTCTAGAAGTTATCAGGCAATGCAGTGTCACAAATCCACATCTGATCAGTCCACAAAGGAGGATACTGTATTTCCTCATGCCCATATTGTTTGCAGTTCTCTCTCACATCTGCCATATCTTTACTTTTGCCTGGCATCATCAGGGAAATTAGCCCATGGTCTGATAGGTCTCATGCCAAGTCAATAATCCCTACACTTTTTCCACTACAGACACAGAGATATGAATATTCTTTCTCTCCTCAGGTAGACAAGTGTCATGTGTCTGCCAGGACTTTGGTTTTGTTTTTTAGTGATAGCAATCATGGAAAATGGATCTTGTGTGGAACTGAGAGCAAGGAGGAGGCTGGAAATTTGAATTGTTCCTAGCAAAAGAACAAGAAAATTGATTGCCTTCTGACTTTAACTTCAGGCACAAAGCAGCACGAGAGTACAGAATTCAGTATATCTTCTGGATATCATGCAAAAGAAAAATCCCCCCCCCCCAATCCTTCTCAGCTGAAAAAAAAAGATCAGTCTACAACAGATGGAGGAAATGGACACTAATGTGAACAATTTTGTCACCCACTACAACACAACAAATTGTACTTTCACAAATTGCATTGATGCTACACTATTAACTACCAAAACAAAACCTTCACCCGTTACCTCTTATTTTCACTGATCAAGAACTTTCCCTCATAGCTTCCTGACTTTACCACTGATTCCTTCAGCTGCTCCAAGTAACTGAATAATTTCTTCAGCAGCCTGGGGATCAGTACGTGGACCTCAGACATCTATGGTATCTAGTACTCACAAATTTCAACAGAATCACAAGAAACTTGTGATAAGTGTCTCCTTCAGCAGACACTCTAGAGCGCTGTGAGAGAGCACTGCAGCTATGCTTCCTAGTATCTCATTCTTCTTAGAGGATACTGAAAAGAAGACTTGACAGAAATATATTCTGAGTCATTTCGTTAGTTGAATGGAAGTAACTTGTTTACATGCGCTCAAAAGATGTTTAGGCAAGAACTGCAAAGTTAACTACACAGGTACACGGAGAAATACCCTGTCCTATCAGGAACAAAAAAATGCCCATATTTCCAGCAAACCAAACATCAGTGAGCTTAGCAGAGTCTCTCTTAGAGAGACTGGCTATTCTAACAAAAAAACTTCTATCTGGTCAGCTAAAACCTTTTAACAACTCCGTGTATCTTAAAAGATCATGTGAGCTACAGCAACCAAATCAGAACATAGATTCAGAAATGACAATTTAGCAATACCACAGATGATCTTTTCTTCTTTTTGACTAGTGAAAAAATAACCATCAGTTTAACCATAATGTAGATGATCACAGGCCATTGTTTGTTTCCAAATGCCCTTTAGCAATGAGCTTAATGGAAAGAAAAAACAAAAGTTCTGAACAATTTATTATAAGAAAAAAAAAATCATTATTAGTCTAGAGATAATCTAAGTCTCATGCCTGAAATAGTATGCATTTTGCAAAAGAATGAATTTTTGACTCAGAGTCAACGAAGGGTGAGTGACCTTATACTTTATTTCAGATAGATACAGCCTGTCATGATTAGAATAAAATCATTAAATGCCTCCCTTCTTTTTCCTTGAATCAGTATAGTACGTTTTGTGACACAAAATCAATGATGTCTTAAAAATGCAAAATGAAGAGTTCAAGAAAATATAAGAGGGAGAAATTATGGATTCATCATATAAAACTTGCTGTATGTGCAACTGAGTTGTAAGATAGAACATGGCTTAGTGCAGTGGCTGTATCTAGGCAGAAACCAGTGGATTACATTCCTCCAGTGGGGAAAGCAGAGAAATATTGAATGGTGACAATTTAATTGGGATCCTGGGAAGGAGAAACAGCGTCTTCTCCTGACAATGATGCTGCTGTTACAATTGCACATAATACTGTGCCTTTAAGTCTCATATGGAGCAATCCTGAAAGGTCAGTCTATCTCCACTCTATCCTTCTACAATTTTATTTTTTTTTTATAAATTAATTAGAAACAGAAGCTATTCTTACCACTTGGGTAAAGAATACCTCACCCAATCCGCTTACATCAATACAGGTAACTATTAATAGCTATTTATAATAAATACACAATTATGTAAATTATAACAATCCCTGATAATCTCCTCTGCAGTAAGTGCAATGGAAAGGTTATGCAGTTTTGAATGTGGCTTGCTAAAGCCTTATGTTCTGCACCTGTCCAAGTTAAAGTTCACCTACTCCTTTGTTCAGCAGATGCACAATTTCTTTCTAATGGATGCAGATAATTGCCACTGCTACATTTAGGTACCATGGGCAGTGTAATGCTATAATGTGATGGAAAGAACAGCAATAATAGCAGAGCAGCACAACCCTAGGCTGCAGCAAATGAGAACAAGCCCAAATACAGCAGCTGTAGACACAGAAAAAAAGAAAGAAAAACAGCTTATCTTTGGAAGTTCTCACATATGTAGGGATCTTCAGTCTTATACCCTCACCTTCATTGCAAACCCTTAAGTGAGGTCTTGGAAGAAGTGTATCCTGTCTCCACCCCGTCCAGTCACTCAGGTGTGTTGCATGCAGCTGAGCTTCCCTGTGTTGGCCCTGCCTTCCCACCAGGTGCTCCATCACTGGTTCAAGTAGTGACTTAGTATTTCTGTTACAGGCAGAAATTGCTTCTGTGTTACTCTCTTTTTTCTTCTCATTGTAAGCTTAGGTATTTTGTTTACTTCATTTACTAAAAAATAAAAAAAGCTTATGCGCCCAGATGAACAGTATTTTTAAATACTTTTTTTTTTTTTTTTTTTTAAATGGCTTCAGTAGCATTCAGTTTGATCAATTCTCTCTCTGCCATAACAAAAAATCTTCCTTCCCCATAACTCCATCTGGTCACTGGGTTTCTGATGCTGCCAGAGCACAGCTAAGACTTGTTAGTATTTCTTTTTCACTTGTTAATACTTTATCCTCTTCCCTTTGACTTACTTCCTTTACACAGCAAATCCTGTCCCATCAAAGACGTTTCCATCACTAACAATAACTAAGGTGGTCTCATTATTTAGTTATAAGCTTTTCCAGGATCAGAGCCTTTGACAGAACATTTAAATCAGAAGGTCTTTTGTAGGTAGAGTAGCCAGCAGAACAGGGCCAAGGTTTTAGCCTACTGCTCCTTGGAAACAACAGGAGGTAATTAAATAACATAGCAGAAGAGAGGGCTTCTAATTTAAAAAACAAACCTAAACAAAGAAAGAATGCACAGAGGACTGCATTTGTCACTGATGATTTGAATGAATTAACAGCTTGCTTTCCTTACAGTGGGAAATGGCATGTAACAGATAAGCAGCTGTATGAAAATAACAAACCTCACTTACTATATGCACCACTGGAGCTTACTGCAGATGTGCGTTTTTAGAAAATTATATCCTAAACACTCTTATTTTTTCCAGTGTTTGTATAATGAGTATTGTGTTCTAATTTATTTTTAATGTGCACTTTGCCCCCTACTGCCAGCCATTCTTTAAATGAAATGTTGCTTCTTTGTGAGTACTTCTACATAAATATTTTATAACTGAACTAAATAAAAAAGTCACATTTTAACTGCTTGAGGATAAACGGCTGAAGAAGTGTGAGCAATTCCATTTTGCTTTCACATTTATTACTGGTATTTCAAAGAAATATCACTGAGGCAAACTTACAATTTTATTTAGTTTACACTTAAAGACAAGACATTAAGATCATTTTCAACATGAATAGGAACCACACACAAATGTGTTTCTGATGCAAAGCACCTCTGCTATAATGAAAATCATAGAATAATGGCTACAGACCTGTTAGAACCTGGTATAAAATCCACACCTTACTACACCATATAAACTGTGCAGCTGCCTTGTCACTTTGCCATCAGGATATGCTATAAAAACAAATAAACATAGAATGAAAGAAATTACAATGTGAGAGAAATTAACAGCATATAAAATGGAACCATGCTTGATAATTCTCTTCTTCTGAGCACTGTTAGAAATGACATGAATGAACTATTGTCAACTTTTGTGGTCAAACTGAATGCTACATCAACACACTGAGTCAGCTTCATTATGATAGTGCCTGCAATCAGTTTAAAATAAACTTTTAAAGTGTGTGTCACTTAACATCCATGTAAGTGATGTATCGACGCAGAAGAAGAAAAAGTGATGAAATTCAATGACAGATGCACAAGCTTTTGGGGATAAGCATGTGAAGGCTGAATTTCACATTTATTTATGTTTGAGAAAGTCTAAATAAAACAATTCACAGAAAACTAAGAGAATTGGGACTCAGAAAAATTTTCATTATGAGATGAAAACAAGCTTTTAGAAGCACAAGCGTGCCAACTGCAATCAATATGAAAGCACAGAAGAAGAAAAGACAACTACTTCAAATCACAACTAACCCCAGCCAAAATAGTTTGTTGCTGCTCCTGAATGGAATTCCTTTTCTTTGTTTATCACCTCAGTCAAAACAATGAATATATTTAATGTTTTGCCACAATTAGTGAATGCCTCAAAGGTATATGTAGTATGCTTTTGCAGGGCAAAGATTTACCAGAAGTCTGATTAAATAGAACTAGAGTATAGTTGCTGTGCTGCAAACTACACAGGATGAGACCACCATCCCCTTCCAAAGCCAGGAGAGAAATTAGGCTGGGACTCAGCAGCTATGGGCAAGGGAGACTGCATTTTGTATTAAAAAGCTGTCAGAAACTTTGGCAAAAACAGGCAAAAGCACGTATACATTTAATGTAAGCAATCTACTTTTAAGCAGAAATCAGTAAAGACTGTTGCTTCCTGCTTTGAAGATGACAAATATCACTAATTGGAGCAGGAAGCCTGAATGGCATGATCTAGGCTTGCAGTATGGTTTGGAGTGCTACTGAAGATTGTGTGGACACACAAATACTGAAATGAAACAATTTTACTTTGTTTTGCTTTGCCTGATTGCCTCATTAATCAGCCAGTCTTAAGTAATAATGGAAAACTCTGCCAGGCCTTCTGAAGTTAGTCCAGCTTCAGTGTGTCTTATCCAGGAAGACAGAAAATAACATCCCATCTTTTTAAAGCGTGTAACTGTGTAGTCAGTCTGGCAATGCATAACACTGCAGCCTGTCTAGCTAATAAGAATCATGGGCTTATCCAGACAGGAGTTTTTCTCCTTAGAGAGAAAAATCTCCAACAGGAAAACTCACATCCTCCTTCCCCAAGTTGAGCAGATAAGAATTAATCTCCTTTTCTTGTTGCAGGGAAACATACTCACTGTGCATTAGCCCAAAAACATTTTGTCCTGAGGCAATGCTGCCTATCTGCTGTTACCAGCTTGGGCTTCCAGGCCTCATTGGACCTAAACTGGTCTTGAGTTCTTAAGCTGAAACTGTCTTCTCAGCTTATACTTTCCAATAGTTTCCTTCCTTCCTAGCTGTCCTCATCCCAGCTGCAAGCACTTGTTTCTCATGCTAAGCCCTTTCCACTAGTGATTTCTGCTAACTGCTTCTTTCCTCTGTTCATTCACATTACCTGCCTGCTGCTCTTGCACTGTGTGACTATAAAGCTTACCAGGGCAAGAAGAGTAATATGCAGATGCCTTTGCCAGGTTAACTTTCCGTCTTTATCTTTACACATGTTGCCAGTAAGCATTAGATTAGGTCCCTGCCTAGCCCAGATATAGTTGGGTTGCTCAGTAAGAGTATTTCACCCAAATTCATGTCCCAAGGAAAATGCAAATGAAACCTGTTTAGGTTAGCCACTGTGTTGATTCTCTTTATACTTCTTTACTCCTAACTAGATATCCCTTGATATATGGATTGACACCTTGTGAGACTTCTAGAGCTCTTTTTAATGCTGATTTAAAAATACATGTGTACAACTTCAATTCATATTAAAGTGTGGCCTTATATATAGCAGCACTGGTACAGGAAAACAGAAGGTAACTGAAAGTACAGGAACTGGCATGTGTGGCTGTTTGTGACAAATGAGATCCTCGTATAGCAACTTTCCTGGAAAAAGTTAATAATAATATTGCTTGAAACAGCACGATTTTTCCATATTTATATGTTTCCAAAATAATCCCAGGCTGATGAAAGAATGGTGCTCTAGAAAATCAGCTCTCAAAAGTAATTTTTGGGCTGGAATAGCATGTGATGTTATTGGAAATAGAGTTATTCATATTTGAAGGCACCTGTCTTGTGTATATGTTCAAATTGCACTGTGCGGATCTCTCAGCTTTAGGGACCAGGTATTCTTTTCTGACCAGCCACATCACCTAAATACTGGTGTGTGTGCTCTGACTCCATTTTGGCATGTCAGTTGTCCCTTTGGGTGATGATTTGAGTCCAATTCCACATACAATTCTGATGTATTTACATTAAGCCAATATTGAGCTTGCTGACTAGCTGAGCAAATCTCTAAGCCTTCCACAGTATTCATACCTTTCCTCAGGACTAAAACATTCAACTTTGTGCTATCATTGCTATCCCAGAACAGACTGCAAAGAAACTTTTTCATTTCATAAATCACACACAATACCATATGTTTAGAGAAGAGTTAATGGAATATGGTTAGAGTCAAGTAAATCTTTGCAAAGAGCATGTCTAGGTCCATAATTTTACTACTAAATAAATTTCTTGACAAGTATGAAATTAATTTGTGAGGGATGACTGCGTTCACAGCTCCGATTCACACAGAAAAAGAGAAAACGTATAAAAAATAAACACATTTAAGATGTTGGAAGACATACTATACCCACCCATCTATTCTGCTGTTACTAAATTAATGAAAGATGATGCTTGACATGGAAATCACAACTAATCCTCCTTCTGTCAGCTCAAGTGCTCTTACAGAGGCTAATTTGAAAATCCATGGTCTGATTTTCCTGTCCATAGGGACTGAATTAGATTGTCCAGGGTCAATGTTTCAAACTATCTTCAGCTACTATGCGACTGCCTTTATTAAAACATCTGATGAATCTGTTGATTCTTACATTTGGATTACTATAAGACTGAGTACAAGTGAAGATTCTAGAAGACTAGGAAAGTTGGAATAGGAACCCATCAGTTTTATTTAGGAAACATCTGCTGTTTGACACTATGCTCTACTTGGATATTTGTTCATGCAGATGTACTACAGCTGTATAGAGAAAAACCTTCTGGAACTGACTTGCATTACAACTTTGCCTAGTCTTTCTCAGGAGAAACCTGGGACTAATCAGATATGAGCACTATACATCTTTCAGGAGTTAGCAGTAGTCTAGCACAGCAGATAAATTTTAAGCTAATGTTAAAACAGCTCATAGCATGGGCTACTGCTGGCTGTATATAGCAAACCTGCCCAATCCATAAAGTCCTCTTTTGTACGGCCATGTTGCCTCTCACCTAGCAGAAAGACCAGCTTCTCCTCACTCTATGGAACTCACAAAAGTTTGTTCTCTTCTATGTTAGTGTATTCTTTGTGCTGGTCACAAGGGTGTATTTCAGAGCAATTCAGTTTCTCTCAGTCTCTTAAATAACCAGAAAGGGCTCATATGCCATCTGTTTTCCAAACACTACTTCTGGAACTTGTTCTGCAAAACATGGTTTCCAATCATTTTCTATTTTAGCCTACCTAAGCCATGCATTGAAAAGGACCTAAGGGAAGGATTATTCACTCTGATGTGGTCATCACATCTGCCTAAGTATGAATAGTAAAAAAAGAGGTGAGAAAGCTCTTTGGGACACAAGATTCCATTCTCTCTTCCACCCCAGTTAACGAGCCTGATTCTGGACTTGTTTCAGTTTTCTTGTTGCAGCAGTCTGGGTACTCTGCATACAAGTCATTTGTGGAAGCTGCAAATGTGACTGGCATATGCAGTATCCAGGCCCTGGATATAGAGGCAAATGGGATGTGCATGAGCAAGTTGACACAGAGGAGTCAAGCTGATAATGGATATGGCATCTCATCGCAGAGGAAAGAAAAGTATGACCAAAATAGTAATTCTACCTGGGACTGTCACTCCTGAAGCGTGTGCTGCCTGAATGACAAACTTCACATTCAGGTTGGTTTTAAGAAGCGTAGTGACTTGCCTTAAGGTCTTTTACAATACCAGTGCTAAAGGGCATTTTAAAAGGTATTTAAAAGCAGAGCATTACAAGGTGAAAAGTATTTGGATAATGCTGTTCTGAAGCTTAATGTGAATCTTCACAGCTTTTTTCTATTTACTTTGTGTTTTTAATTTTCAGAATTTTATCAAACTGCCAAGTGTACTTAAATAGTGCTAGGAAATTACCACAGAAAATTGGTGCTTGTTAAAGCAGATCCAAATGAAGTATAATGTGATATTTTTAAAGTAAAAAAAAAAAAAAATTGATCTTCACCAGAGACATGTTATTTTATCCTCTGTGTCTTCCCCTCCTCTTCAGTTGTAGTTGTATTGCTGAGCACAGCAAGAATAAAAGCCACTCCACGATGATAATCCCAATGAGATTCAATGCAAGAGGCACAAAAATTCTACTCCTTGGCACTGCCTCACTTTCTCATCTCCAACTAGCTGGTTGTTTTCACTCTATATACATTATCAAATATTTATCCAAGAAGCAACTCTTGCTAAAATGGAGAGATTCTGAAGATTGAAAAGGGAGGGTTACCCATAATCCAGAGGAACCTCTCCCAGTACTGCCAGCACTTCAGCCTGCTTTAAAGTGCAGAGAAGATTTGCTTGGTCATAGGCTTTCAACAACAGTCCAAATTATTGTTATAGTTATTGCTTTTAAGGTAAACAACTCTCTTAGTGCCAGTACTGACACTATATTTAGGTAAGGATGAAAAAAACAATCTTGTCCCATCTTATACTCCCCCTCAAGAGCATTCCCTGCTTCATTACCAACGACTTTGCAATGTTCCTTCTGGCAGCGGGAGCTCCCGTCAGGGAGTCCAGAACTTACTGCCTGGTTCCACAGGCACAATTTTCCTGGCACTGCTTCTTCATAAATCGTCCAACCAGGAATGCACTTACGAAGGAACGAGCAGTACGTTTTGCAGAATTAAGCTAGTTTTCTTTTCTTGATTAAATGTCTCCAGATTGAATGATGTCTTAACCTTAGAAAAGAGTGTGATTTAGGTGATAAAATTTTACCATTTTAGCTACAAATGGATTCAGGAAAGATATATGTATATATCTACATATAGATTAACATGTACATTAGCTGCTGTTAAACACTGATACAAACTAAACACATATAAATCAGGTAAAAGGTACCGAGTTTCCAAATGAATCCAAACAATTTAAACTACTAGAACTCTTATTTACAGAAAGCACTTACACATGTAAAGCAGATACATGAAGTCTGTGATCAACAAAACAATTGTAATATTTAAAATATTACTCAAAGTTTTACACAGAATCATTTTTGTTCAGATTTTATCATGTCACCATAACACTGCCTGCTAAGTAACAAGGAAGACAAAAGCTGAAAAAAAAGGACTAGTTGAAAATGAGCAGGGTGATTCCACCATTCCTAAAATATGCTGGCAGCCATCTTCATTGAAAGCTATCGTCAATACACATTTCAAGGCACCTATCACAAAATAATACAAAGCCTGCAAAAAACTTCAGAAAGCCACTCTTGATTCCCTTAAATAGCACACAAAAAATTAAAATAAATAAATAGAGAGTAATTTTTTATGAAGCATAATATAGCATAGAATAATTGATTCATACAACACCCTGAATTAGCAGAGATCCACAAAGACCACTGAGTCCAGCTCTGGGCTCCACACAAAGACCAAACCCTGTCTCAGTCTTGTCCAGATGCTCCTTGAACTCTGGCACTCAGCACTGTGAGGAGATGCAGCCACCATCAGGCCTCCCTTCAGCTCTTCTGCTCTGGGCTGAGCACACCCTGGGACCTCGGCTCCTCCTGACACATCTTCCCCTCCAGACCCTTCCCCATTTCTGTAGCCGTCCTTTGGATGCTCTCCAATATATTTATGTTCTTATATTATGGCACTCAAATCTGCACATGGTGCTCAATCTGAGGCTGCACAGCACAGGGCAGAGTAGTACAATCCCTTCCCTCGTCCAGCTGGCAGTGCTGGGCGTGATGAGCATGAGTGGCCATCAGTAAAGACTTGATTTCTAAGTAGTAGCTAAGTGAAACTCTCAAGTTGGGTCGCCAGTTTGGCACTGACAGTTTTTTTTTAAAGCAAAGAAACTAAAGAAGTGTCTTTTCATGTGCTTTTTACTGTCTGAACTTTATGAGTGTTATTTACCTTAAAAACTACTACATCTTACGTCTACAAAGATCCATCCCTGAAAAATACTTGCATACATATTTAATATAATGTTGTGAAGACAATTGGGCTGTTTGTATGACTACTGCTGAGTGTGTATCTTAGCGTTTTCAGCATACAAGCATTCATCAGTGAAAAATGGTTTCTTCTGAATTTTACAGTTCTTCTTTCATTATTGTTTGAGAAAGGTGTTATGCTGCTCATTTGAGGATACTCTTTCTCCTAATTGTGGCTCCAGAATAGCAGCAAATAGCACTAGCAAGACATGAATTTTGAAAGGTCATTTAGCTAACAAGAAAGCTAAATAATCCTGTATAGTTTTAGTAGCTTGTTATCCAGTTGTACCTAGATGAAAAAAAAAACCAAAAAACAAAAAACAAAAACCACACTGTTTATTCTTTCTCATCCTAATACAGGCTTCACAGTCCTCATAAGGTTTGAAGACATGTTAACCACTTGAATTCCCAGCTTAATTTACTAGTTACAGTAGTCAAATTTCTCTTCCACTTCTTCCGGTATTCTGGGGAGACGACAGAAACGGAGAGAATAATTTTATTCAGGTTAATCATATGAGAACTTCTTTGAGGTGAACTGACTATTAGCTGAATGCTAGTTATACAAATGAAGAAGAATTTGGCCCTAGAATATTTGCAAGTTTTTCTTTCTTTCTTTCTTTTCTTTTTTTTTTTTTTTTTTTTTTTTTTTGAATTAAACTTTAAAGTTTAACATTAAGTCTAGCATTAGCTAAAGTTTTGCAATTCTGCCTTGTTTTTTGCCTGAAGTTGCAGTTGTCAAAGATTCTCATTACCATTTTGGATTAACTTAAAATGTTGGCAGCAGAAAAGCGTTCGTGTTCTAGAAGAAAATGAAAGTGTTTGCAATATTCTGAAAAGTTCTTCACTGCTTTTGAAATCACTACATGATCTTACGTAGAACAAAACTGAAGTTAATGAGGCGTCTTCCAAAAACAGATCATTACCTAGCCATTATGTCTGTCTGAGAGCAACGCATTTCTTCACTAAGAAGCAAATATAAGTTAACTGGATCAAACACATCTTTTGAAATGGTGTAACTGGAGTGTCTGAAGTAAAATTCAATACATAATATCCTATTTATCTTGCATATATACATCATGACACATCTTGAAATATTAGTTCCTATTTGTCCATTTGTTTTTACCTCAGAGTAGAATGTAATACATAAATTTTTAACATGCTAAATAAAAAGTACAGTTTGGCTGTTTCTCCTTGACTGCACTTACTTTGCTTTTGCCAAAAATCCAAGTACTGAAATTGCTGGATGGAAAATGGCTCCATTAGATTACATTATTTGGAAATGCTTGGGCAGAACACAGAAAATTGCAGAAATAGAGTTGTTAATAGGTGTTAATAAATGTTAATAAGTTAGAAAGACCACAACGTAAGACGTCCAGAGAAGGGCCATGAAGATGATCAGAGAGCTGAAGCACCTCCCCTACAGGGACAAGCTGAGAGAACTGATGCTGTTCAGCCTGGAGAAGAGAAGGCTCTGAGGAGACCTTATAGCAGTCTACCAGTACCTGAAGGGGGCCTACATGAAAGCTGGGGAAGGGTTTTCTATAAGGTTAGTTAGTGACAGGACAAGGGGAAATGGTTTTAAACTGAAAGAAGGTAGATTTAGACCGGATATTAGGAAGAAATTAATTCCTATGAGGATGGTGAGACACTGAAACAGGTTGCCCCCTCCCTGGAAGCACTCAAGGCCAGGCTGGATGGGGCTCTGAGCAAGCTGGTTTAGTGGGACCTAGTGCCTATAGCAGGGGGTGGGAACTAGATGATCTTAAAGGTCCCTTCCAACCAAAACCATTCTATGATTCTATGATTTTTAATTTTAATTTTCAATGAACTTTTATAGTAGTGAAATTAGTTGATAACTTAAAGAAAAAATTTCTATGAATTGGTCAAATAAATCACACTAAGTTTTTTATACAAAGAAAATGGGAATCTAGGAAGACTGGACAACTTTTTGATATATCCAAAGAGATGAGAAGGGAAGTTACAGCACAGAAATTCTCTTTTAAACAATTGAAAGAGACTGTTAAGTTTTCCCTTAAAAAAAGAGTCAGCTTTCACTCATGTAATTTGAAATAAAAGTTTGAACTGTTCTTTTTGCACGCCTAATATGCTACAGTTCCAAGAAGAAAACTGAATAAAAATGAAGACACATTTAAAATCCAGCACTACCTAGAAGATATTAAATTACATGGAGTCAGAAGTGCTCCCACACTTTTCAGAATGCTATTATCTCAAAGCAATTTAAGGAAAAATTTCCATGCAAACTCAGTGCAATTCAAAAGTTTGTGTTTCTTAATTTTCAAATCTTGCACAAACTAAGGGGTGCAGAATTGTTGTTTGTTGTTTATTTTTTCCAAGCTTCACAATCTCAAGATGATAATTTGAGTCACTTTTCAGATGCTACAAAACTCCAGAAGATTTCTGCTGAGATTCACCCCTTTAAGAAGATTTCATCATTGACTTTGTAGCTACACAAAATAAACAGCTCTTCAATTAGAACTCATGTTAAACTCCTCTGTCTCAGGTTACTATGAAAAATGGTAATACTCACTCTAAAAGGTCGTCTCCTTTGCTGTACTCTAACATTTAAAACAAAATATGAAATTTTGGCTCAAGTGAAATCAATGGAAAACTAATGAATTTAAATCAGAGCGCTTTTTTTTTTTTTTTTTTTTTTTAATCAATAAGGAAATAAATTTTTTTGTTGTTGTTGTTAACCTACACTTCTGTTATCATAATCCTTAAAATCCACTTTGGCTTGATCTTGTACACAATATTTCAGAAAACATTTACATACTACGTACTGTTCCTACCATAGTTTTTATTGCCTCATGATTTTTGTTCCTTCCATTTATTTTTGAACCCATGACCATAAAATACTATCTTTCATCTCTTCTATTCACCTGCAAAAAAAACTGTAACAGTGGAATGATTAAAGCTATTTTCATAAAGCCTAGCTTTATTTCTCAGGATATAAGTTAGAAAATCTTGCATGAAAACTGCATTCTCAATTTATGCAAAACTGTTTTTACGATTGTTTTCTACAGTATTTTCTTATTTATATTACTTTTATGCCTGGTATGAAGATGATACAAACCTTAAATAATGGTAAGAAAGAGTGTGAAGAGGTGTAAAATTAAGGCACACTGTTTTCCATGTGAACAGCATTTTCCCATATTCACCCCTGAGCTAAAAGTAAATCCTTTTACTGTTCTGTGAATTTAACAGGAAAAATCCTTTTTAAAAAATCTGTGCAATTTTCCTCACCAAATATGCAAGTTTCACTATTATTATTATTACTATTTCCCCTAGCAAGTATTGGGTGCTTTTCTTGAGCTTTCTGAATTTTTTTCAAGGAAGAACCTTGTGTCCACTTGACATGTGTACGAGAAATTGGTAATCACAGCCTGAACCTCTGATTAATCAGCTGAGGCAAGTGTTAGGTCAGCTGTGGGATCACAGGTGAGAGTAATTTAGCTGTGCTCCCGGAAGGGGTGGAGCTTGACTCCACCTCCTCTAGACCTCATTTAAGGGCTGACCCCCACTGAGGTAGCATCTCTTGGAGATTGCTTGCTGGTGGAGATTGCCTCAGCATTTCCTAGTGAAGGCATCCATATTGGTGAGTTTTCCTTATAAATAACCTTTTGAATATTTGTCACCATCTTTGTTACCATCTTTGTATTGTTCCACCATAGAACACGGAATGTAATGTGTTTCTACACATTCATCCATGAAATGGCTTCTACAAAAGTTATCATTCTTAAAAGTCCACATATTAAAGCATAAATGTGAATTTGAGTGAATTGAAGGTACTGTGAAATCTCTATCCATGTCAATATTTATATATTAATGCAATTTTAATTAAGAAAGTGGAAGAATTCTTATAATGTGAGTTGTTATTACATGCAGGCTGGTAGATACGATTCTATGAGTCTATGATATTTTCCAGTCATTGCTGTGTATCTACTGTAAGACAGAAAAAGGGGGTAAGGAAAAGTGCTAGTAGAGAGGAGAATAAGGAATTTTAACAATAATATATATATTTATATGTATATTTAGATCCAGGTAACATTCAGCAGAATTGAATGTCTTTTTTTTTTTTTGAGGGGGATGGGGAGGTAGGGGGAGAAATAATGGGTGCTAATTGCATTTATAGAGAAGTAAGAAAAATTACAGGTCACATAATTTTGGTTTCAATGCACCAGCTTCTGCTGTGAAAGCATTTGATGTTGCCTTATCAATGTATTTAAATTTGAGAATTACTCAACTTTCTTATGCTTCTTTTGTTATCAAGGTTAGAACTGGCTGCTTTTCTTTTATTGTACTAGATATTTCCATGTTACAATAATAAAAGAACAAGCTGAATTCAGAATTTTCTGTGCAAAACAGTACTTTGAGGATTGAGAAGGACCTGGTTATGCTGAAGAGGTAATGATACCGTGAATGGAAAACCAAGACATTTTCCGGAAGAGTGAGTCTGTGGGTGGAAACTCCCAGTACTGCCTACTGTTCCTAATGGAAAAAAGAATACCAGAGCAAGATTACTTGTAAATTGCTCATATATCATGACTGATTTAAATACTGATAGTGATGTGTTTATGCTATATTATCATATTTCGCTAATGTTCAAAGCTATGAATAAGCCTTTGAGTGCTCAAAAAAAAAAAAAAGGACCAAAGAACCTTTTTGTGCCTCTCACTTCAATGCTGTCCATGGATATTCTTTGAACAAATTTCACCAAGAGCTTCAGAACTGAATCCCTATGGTTTCCTATGGTTTATTCTTTTTTTCCAGGAGACATGTGGCAGACTTTCACAGTGAAGCCAGAGCAAATAACAGAGGCTTCTCTTGCATTTGTAAACATATTTATTATTATTATTTTTTAACATTCTAAAAGAAGAAAAAAAACAAGGAAAGGATTTTATGGAACTGGACAAGACATATAAAGTAGGTAGAGCTCTCTGAAATATATTGATACAGTGCATACATATAAATTCAAGTTGACCATTATGTAACTCTGTATCATGCTGTTCAGTATTGCAGTCATACCTATACTGTAATTGTGACTATTGACTTCCGTTAATAAAGGATGGGCAGGCAGTTTTAGGCAACTATGTAAGCTCCAGTTGGGCAGGATACCTCTTCTGTTAGACATATACACAGACATAAACATAATTTCCCTCAGCTCTCAGGCCAGGTTACAAAGAGGACTCTGTTCTTTTCTTTATGTTCACAGGTATCCCAAAAGAGAAAGGAATAACACTGCTGAAGACTCTGTGTTTGATATGCAGCATTATGTGTTAATATCAGTATATATTTATGACAGTGGAAAAGGAGAAGTTTCACTTGAAACACGCATTAACATCTCGCATATTATGAAACTGTATGTAGATAAGATTGTACATGCCATGATGGTATACTGCAGGTAGATATTTTTATTAAGACCTACCTACAAGCTATTGCATCAGTTAAAACTGAATCAAGGTATTGGAAGTGAAATTTGGAAAGGCTTTCCATGTAATACAGAGGATTAGACAAATTTCACCACACATTTTCTACAGTTAAATAATCTGCCCTTTTTCACCAAATGAACAAGTTAACACACTTTTCTTAGCCCAGCCATTTTAAAGGCACTTTATAAATGTGGACAAGCCTTTCTGTAATCCAAGAGTATGCAAGGTACCATGTGATCAGGCATGGTAATATTGCTAAGATTTGGAAGGAGCTATATGAATAACAAGGAAGGAAAGCTATTTGCAGATCAGAGACATCTGCATAAGTCCTGAGGGAACTGGAGAGACTGAAGCTGTGGGAGTTACTTCATTTTGTGAAGTGCCTATTGCTGCTGGAGCCAGCAGGGATCCCCACAATGGTGCAAAAATAGAGTGGGATAAACATGCGGGATAGGAGGCCAACAGCAGGAATAACCACAATTAGGTTCAGCCTGTAATTAGACTGGTTTAGCACAAAATGAAACTGCAGAACTATACGACTCTCATTAGAGCACTGTCTCAAACCTTCGAGTGCTTGAAGCGCAAATGTTCTTGGAGCTCCCATGAAGTAGGGAGGAGTTATTTCTGCTTCATCAGAGAAGAACTGTGACACAGAGCAGTACCTTCTCCTCAATGTCAGCAAAGCACGTAAGTACCCACTAAAATACGTCATAGCCAAGTATCTCCAAACACTACTATTGCTAATGCAGCTTTTACTGAAATAGATCTTATTAGCCTTTCAAATAAAATAACACCTATCAGATAAATTTACTGTTTCTGGCCTAGGTTAGGACTTCAACTGACATGATAAAGGTAGTTGAAGAGATAATTAAATCCTAACCAGTGTTAAAGCGTGGTTTCATAGCTACCTGGTGGTGGTTTAAGGATCTGCCTCACCTGTGTATCACACTCCCACCCTTCCTTTTATGCTCTGTGTGCATACTCCCAGTGACATCTATTGTGCCTCACCAAGTAATTCCAGACCAGGCTGTAAGTTAAACAACTCCATAGAATTAGTCATTTCACTCATCCTTGGGGTCATCTTTTCCCCAAACTGCTTTGTTTCAGTGAGAAGACAGCAACAGGGGAGAGTATTCAGAGATGCTGTGAGGGTAGAATGTGTTTTTCCGAAGTAGCACAAGTTTAGGTAATCTTAAAACCATTGTAGAACAGCACTTGTATTTTACCAGTGCACAATGGTAGATTGTGCAGGTAGGCAGCCCTCAATCTTCTGAATATAGCAATTGACACATATAATCAATACACTTCAACTTCTTCTCCAGAGAAATAAAATACATTGTGCAAGGTCCCACAGATGCCTGTGGAAGAGCTGCAAGCAGAGCAGAAATCTTGTGAGCTTTAATTCTTGCAATATATATCTTGAGGAAGGCATACGCTTCTCCTGTTATAAAACATTTATCACCCCTTGTTTCAGTATCTGAGGACTTTTTTGTCATCTTTTTAGAATGTTCAAATCTGTGCAAAGATATTTGTAATAAATACTACAGATAGGGAAATCCAGTGGTGCATCAGACAGCTTACTGAAAGAGCCCTGGTACTAATTTGGGGATTTATTGGTACTCTCTTCTAATTTTGATGCAGAACAATTTTAATTATTTTTTAAATTTATTGTTAGAAAGTTTAATGGCAAATGGAGAAACTCATTCAGCTACTGTGCGATGTGGGATGCATTCCTCACACATGATAATGAATCACTTGGGGGAAGAACAGCTGCATATGACTCTCATAGCATAATAAACCAAAGGTTCATCAATTCCAGGTGCAACAATTTGCAGTGTTAATATGCAATAGAACAGAGAGTTGATTTTGATTTTACAGCATTCTCTGAATAGCCTAGAAAAAGAGTAAGTGGCAACAGAATTTCAAGTTTATTTTTGAAACCAGCTGACCAAGGAAGCCCAGATTGCTGTGTAAATTACATGACTTCCCAGACAGAAAAGAAGCACTGTGTATGTAATCACTTACTTCACTAAAAATGCACCATGGCCTTTCTTTTAATCTCATGCTCAGTGAGTATGGAGCTAAAATGTTTTCCATCTGCTCTTATTTTCTTCAGATAATGTCACTGAAGTTTCACAGATGGAGATGCAGACATCGGGAAAAACCAACTTGAGCAAAATGATAAAACCAACCATTCACAAACAAGTCGGAGGAGAAAACAGTGATACAACGACCATGAACACCGTTTTACGGCTTCTTTTTTCAGGTGTTAGCAGTCACTGTAAGATACTTTTATATTTGTTTTTCATCTATACATTCTACAGAGTGAATTTTTCTCCCTGGATACTGGATTCCTTCGATAGTAATTTCTAATACTAGGAATCCATAGTAAATACACTTCACTGGGTAGAAGACAGTTGACTGCCTGTGAGAAGACTAGTAGTATCCATGTGCTCATGTGAAGAATTTACTTTCAATATTCATACAACAGGAAATACTGAAGGAAGTAAAAACTGAAATACTGCTGGCAGTAATTGCCAAAACTTCAGTTCAGTCAACTAGTTTCCAAGTATCTCGGGATGAATCAAATATAGATTTTAGAATAAAACAACATTTAAAAAAATGCTGAGAGATTATTAATTGAATCATCTGATGTTCACTTCCAGGCTTGCTGCAATTTTTTTAAAATTCTCTCATAATTCTACTAACCTCTCATAGACTTTTCCTTTTGCTATGTCTTGACATCTGCAAGAAGACACTGTGCAGACAGAAACCAGCACATTTAGCTGATAGGTGTTAAAGTGTGGATTTGAATAGCCTCAGAAATAGCTCCTACCAAGTGCCCCACACCAGGATTTGGGGCAAGGAGAGCAGACTGGCAACACTTCCTTTTCTAATGTGTGCTGTAAAAGGAGGAACCCTTCTAAAACTGAAAGTTCAGCAGAACCAGTTCTTGTTTCTGCTGCTATTCTTGGCTCCTATAGATGCAGAAAGGAGCCTTGGATATCTTTCAGATTCAGACTTAAGACTTCAGTTTTTCAGAACAAAAATAGATAAAGTATTTTAATACTCCACAATGTAATTCCACATCATAAATGCTCTTGCCGGAAGCTTATGGCTCTGGAAAAATTGAGAAGCAATCTACACAGTACGAGGTGGCCACAACTTTACGACTTCCAAATGATAACACCACCTGCTAATTTGAATAGATGGCTGTGAATGTGATGGATCATATGCAGTACCAGATGGCATTTTGTACTAGACAGCACCTAGATAATAAAGAAGGTAGGGGGAACAGCTTGATATGCTGGCAGCTGCAGAGCAGAGGGAGCAGCACTGGTTGTGAAGCTGCAGGTTGCTGTACTTACTGGATCGTCCTGCAAAGCTGGAAAAGGCTGGTGTAGCCATCATCTCCCTGTGAGGAGATTCTTACTCCAAAAGCCTTTTTCCTCTTTATTTTTTTGCCCTTCCCTGTCAGGCAGGATGATAGCTCTGTCTGGCCCTGTCTCTGACTCCACACTGAATCCTAGAATGCACGTGAGGAGCACAGGCTGCCTTACTCATCAGCAGAGCCCCCCACTCATCTACAGTGGACAACAGGGGCTTTGAGGTCTTCTGCATGGGGCCATCCCCTCTTAGATCTCTCCTCAGGCAGGGTCCCCAGATCCCAGGCTCCTGAGGAGAGAGCTGGGTTGCCTGTAGAGAGGGATGAAGACCAGCAGCCCAGGGATGACTTGTGTCCTCAGAGGGTACCTTTTCAAAACTAAAAAAACAACCAACCAACCAAAAAACAAACAAAAAACAACAAACCAAGAAAACAAACAAACTGTAGTAATAGTTTTCTGGCCTGACTACTGTCACTTCTCCCTGCTTCCACTGGTAAAGTTTTCCCCAAGGTACAACAGAACAAATGCAAACGAACATTGTGCAGCTGTGCTCTTCTGTCCCTCCATGCTTCTCATGCCTGCTTTGGTGTGACTGATTGGTAAAGAAGTTGGGTAAACAAGCAACACGCCAGCTGAAATTTCCCCTTCATCAAAGATATTCCCAGCTGGACAGATGCTGCCAGAAGCTGACTATTTTATGCTGCCTAGGCAAAGTAATGGAACTAATTCAGTGGAAGGGATATTGGCCTACATATTTACTATTTAAATAGCTTTCAAATTTAAAGGGATGAATGAATAAAAAGTAAGAAACGTAAAATAATTTTGTGTTACTAGGAGACCTCAGTGTGTGGAAGAGATAGTGAGGATATTGTATATTCAATTGACAAAAAAATTCAAAGACTAAATTAATTGCAAAATACTGTGTTTGTAATTCCCAGACTTCGTTTTAGGACATTGTTTTGATAAATCACAATACTCTTTAGACAAAATGTTGACTATTTTAAGTTTGATATATAGTCACTATAGAAGTTGTTACTGGTTGAGACTTAAATTCTTAGTTATTTTTGATGAAAATGGACATAGAACAAGACTGGATATACTGACAGACCATTATGGGAACTATTAGACTAAAGATATATTTATAGTTATCTTTTTACATATATTTAATGTCCCATTTCTAAATACTTTAAGAAAAAACAAAACAAAACATGTTGGATTGGCTAGACTGATTAAAACTGTCAAATCCATAACTATCTCTTCCTTTCTACTATTTTATTACATATTCACACAACTAATTGTTCAGCAAGCTTGCAATAACTGAGGTTCACATGAAAAAACAACCTTCTAAAGCATAAAATACTGCCATTCTTGGTACCTCATGATCACTTTTTATTACTGCTACATCTGTTGAGGTGCTGGTAATTCACATCCACCCTTCACAGTTGGTTTGGTTTGGTTTTGCAAATGCATCAATGCAAAAGTGTGAACTTAACCAGCACGTCTAAATGTAGTAAACATCTATTGTAAAGCAATCTGAACACTGCTATAATTTCCAGCACTCAGAAGAACTCAACCCAAGAGGGACTGCTTAAGATTTTAGCAGATAAACAAAGCACAGTCATGCCTGAGTTCAAGAGCATTTAGAAAAACAAACAAACAAGAAAGTTGAAAAGGAAAAAAATGGAATTACAACTTAAATAGATAAAAAATTAAATATTGATTCAAACCTGTGACTCATTTTCCTCTGAAAGGCTATCTACAAGGGAAGGCGTACTACAAGGAAGAGAGATGTGACCAAGATACTCACCTGTTGGAGAAAAGGGTTAGTACTGGGATATTAAAATTCTGTAAGTAAGGAAATCTCCAGTACATTTATTTTTGGCAGGGGCATCTTCAATTGCTACTAGACTCCATTTTTGGCAGTACTCTGTAATAAAGATTATTGACTGCTAAATAAAAGGTGAGAATATGATGATAACATTGCCATAGACAGCTCATGTGCAGAGGACTTAAAGCTTTTGAGACAAAACATCCTAGGTTACCTTACCACTTTTTGCTGGAGGTGACTTTTTAGCTGAAGGACCAGCTGGCAGTACATTGGACACATCACCACTGCTCCTCAAAGTTTCCTGAGGAGGACTTTCATTCACGCTCCTTCCTACTGAGGTCAATGCCAGGAACTCTGGACTGCACATACTGCTCTCTGGCAGTGAGGAAGATAGGTGCACAAGGCAGATCAGTTGAAATCAGCCCCAGCCCACCAAGGTAACAGGGCAGTCAGACATGGAGGTAATGTGCCATCACACCTCACATCCTTGCTCTGCTTCCAGCCAAGCCAGCCTAGTTACATTGTGTGTTTTCACAGATAATTTAATTTAATTTAATTAATAAAAAAAAAAAAAAAAAAAAAGACAAGTACCACCAGATAAAAACAGGAAGTAAAGGAAGAGAAAAAGATTCATACTTTTCAAGGTTCACATTGCTTAGTCATTAATTCATTGCCTAGCTTAGTTTTAATAGAACCATAGAGTTTGTTGGAAAAACCTCCAAGATCATCTAGTCCAACTGACTACTTATCACCAATACTTCCCCACTGAACCATGTCTCTTAGTATAGCACCTAAACATTTCTTGAACACCTTTGGGGACAGTGACTCAGCCACCTCCCTGGGCAGACTGTTCCAGTGACTGAACACTCCTTCTAAGGAAGATATTCTTTCTAATATCCAGCTTGAACCTTTCCTGGCACAACTTCAGGCCATTCCCCCTACTCCTGTGGTAGGAGAAGAGGCTGACCCCCATCTCACCACGATCTCTCTTCACATATTTAAAGAGGGCAATTAGGTCTCCCTTGAACATTATCTTCTCAAGACTAAACAAGCCCAGTGCCCTCAGCTGCTCCCCATGAGACTTGTACTCCAAACCCCTCACCAGCTTCACTGTCTTTCTTATTGCGAGGGTCCCAAAACTGATCACAGTACTCAAGGTGCAGCCTCACCAGTGCTGAGTAGAGAGGGACAATCACTTCCCTGTTCCTTTTGGCAACACTGTGTCCTATGCACGTCAGGATGCCATTGGCTGTCTTCGCTACCTGGGCACACTGTTGGCTCAGCGCTCCCAGGCCCGCTCCTTTCATATAGTCTTCCAGTCACTCTGCTCTAAGCCTTTGGTTTTGCCTGGGGTTGCTGTGGCCAAATTGCAAGTCCTGACACTTTGTCTTGTTCATCTTCATCCCTCTGGCCTCAGCCCAGCTAACCAGCCTGTCCAGATCCATCTGTAGGGCCTTGTTATCTACAGGCAGATCAACACTTACTTCCCACCAATTTGGTGTCACCTGCAAACTTACTGAGGGTTCACTTAAACCACTTGTCCAGGTCCTCAATAAAGATATTATACAGGACAGGCCCTATACCAACCCTTGATTTAACTCCATTCACCAGCACTCTCTGGGCCTGAATATCCAGCCAGTTCTTCACCCAGCAAACAGTGCACCAATCCACGCCATGGACTTACAGCTTCCCCAGGAGAGTACTGTGGCAGACATTGTCAAAGGCTTTAATTAAGTATAGGTAGACTACATCAACAACCTTTCCGTCATCTACCAGGCAGGTCTCTCAAAAATAGAAAGAGATCAGGTTGGTCAAGCAGGACCTGCCTTTCATGAACCCATGCTGACTAGGTCTGATCTCCCACTTATCCTGCAAATGCCATGTGATCTCACTCAAGATGATCTGTTCTGTAACCTATGCTGGCACTGAGGTCAAGCTGACAGGTCTGAAGTTCCCCGGATCCTCCTTATAACTCTTCTTGTAGATGTCAGTCACAATGGCAAGCCTCTAATCTGCATATTTTAGATTCTTCCCTTAGCTCTTTCACATCTCAAGTTCATTTTAGTTTGATTTACTTCTTATCTCATTGCCTCTTTAGAAAACTCGTCTTTGCAGACTTTTCACTGCACTCCGAGGCATAAGAAGTTGTTCATAGAATCATAGCATATCCTTCGCTGGAAGGCATCCACAGTGATCACTAAGTCCAACTCCTGGCTCCACACAGAATCACACAGAATCACAGAATGGCTCAGGTTGGAAGGGACCTCAAGGATCATGAAGCTCCAACCACCCTGCCTGGCAGGGCCACCAGGACCACCCAGAAAATCAAGCAGTATTTCTAAGAGCATTCTCCAAATGTTTCTTGAACATTCCATGACCACTGTTCTGGGGAGCCTGTTCCAGTGTCTGATCTTGCTTTCAGTGAGGAACCTTTTCCTAAGATCATTGCTATCTAGAATGACTACCACTAGTAGTCAAGATAACTGTCCTGAAAAGGTGTGCATACTTATTCTTTAAGGTATTGAATTAAAGTAGAAGTTTTAACATTGAGAAAATATAGGGTGCGCCAGGTGCCAGTACTAGGCAAAAGGAGTCAAGCTGGGGTCCAACCAGCAGGGTAGTATTGGGGTAGATCTTATCCTATACTGCCACTGTATAGCAAGATGGAATGGTTATGTCCTGATTCAGTGAATCCTGCTGGTGTACAATTCTAGCCCACAAAACAGAAGAAGATATTAGTTCTTCAAACAAACAGTCACTGTGTAAATCAATGCCTTTATTATTTTAATCCTTTTCACATTCTGGGGGCTCCAAAGTAAGGGCCTTCAGCTACAACTATGTTTTGTGGATCTGTAGAGAAGGTGCTTCTCAGGAAATTTAAGTGTTAAACCATCTTGTCTTTGCATTATTGAAGCATAAAGAGCAACATTTAAAAGAGTGGAAGTGTGAAATATGTACTGCAAATAAAATAATTCAGTCACAGAGTCTTAAAAATTCTCTACCTCTTCCAAATCATAGCAGGACCCAAAAAGAAACAAGTTTCAGACTCTGTAAAATACAGTTCATGGTCTGCTTCATGTCAAGAAACAGAAAGAAAAAGATTTATGCTTTAAGTCATCATCTAGAAAGAATAATGAACCTACAGCAAGATGTGCTGCCCTCAGAAATAGTACAGTTCTTAGTCGTCCTAAAAACTGGCAGGGTGTCATCTCATTTTTCCATTCTTGTAGAAGCAGACAGAGGATTAAAATGAACAGAAGAAAAATCTTAAGTAGAACCGATGTGACTCAGAGCTCAAACCAGAGACAGATCAGTTATCTTGTGACATGCTGGAAAGGCTGGTAAATAGAGGTATGTTAAACCACCATCTAGTGCACGAACTTGTAAAAAACTGACATTCTCCAGAACTATCTACCTCAGCCCAGTATCCTCCTCGGAACATCATTTATGCTGTGCTTATCTTTGTCAGGCTTATGAAATCCAATAAACATCTCAAAAGAAAATTTATACGGCATCAAAGTAATAAATATTCTTCATCACCAGTTGTACATACAGACCTTACATCCCAGCTAGGAAGGCTAAACCCTTTTCAGCTAGACAAATGGCTTGCAAGCACTGATGTCCTGTTTACTGTTGAAATCAGTTCAAGAACAAAGCTGAATTTTAGGATTAAACCTGTCCATTACAGAATCACAGAATCACAGAATGACCCGGGTTGGAAGGGACCTCAAGGATCTTGTAGTTCCAACCCCCCTGTCTAGCAGGGCCACCAAACATACGCCTTTACTAGATCAGGTTGCCCAGAGCCCCGTCCAACCTGGTCTTGAACACCTCCAAGGACGGGGCATCCACAACCTCCCTGGGCAGCCTGTTCCAGGACCTAACCACTCTCCTAGTAAAGAACTTCCCCCTAACATCCAACCTAAATCTTCCCTCTTTTAACTTAAAACCATTTCCCCTAGTCCTGCTATTATCAGCCCTTTCGAAGAGTTTGCTCCCCTCCTGGGAGTAAGTTCCCTTCAGGTATTGAAAGGCTGCAATGAGGTCACCCCGCAACCTTCTCTTCTCCAGGCTGAACAAACCCACTACAGAGGTTTCTGTAGTGACAGCTATGTTTTAATAATGAAATGTTAGTTTTACCATGGCCTTCTCTTTCATTTTCTGATCATATCCAGTAACTATTTCATTGGGTTGAATGTTTGGGATATGTCCAGAAGGTGGTTCAATTTCAGTAATTTACATAGCAACTAACCTAGTGACCCTAAGTTCTGTTTTTTGTTGAAAACAATGCATTATAGCCCTGACCTGTACATATCAACCTCATATGTGTGATGTATTTTCATTAAATGTTTTATGCAGAATCAAAAAATTTAAACTTAGCTTGTTTTATAGATCTCAAGCATAAAGTCAAATATGAAGAAGAAACAAACAGACATCTCCAAGTTCATTTTTCTTCTGACTGAAGTGTCCTGGCTGGTTCAGATGCCTCTTAGAAAAACAGGTAGATTCACTACTGATCAAATTTCAGACTTTGTCATTTATCTCTGCATCACATTTTAGCACTTTTGTTGCATAAAAAACCTCTTTGTGTTATTAATGCACCATTAACAGTTCTCTCTTCTCTCCCACACCATTGAAACACAAAGGTTCCAGGTGCCACTTCAACAAGTTTGTCTAGACTGTCTAACTGAGAAGTGTAACATTCAGGAGAGTTTAAAAAAATAGCAAAACCACGCTGATGCAAACTGCAGCAACTCTCCCAGACATTCCCAGACAAAGCTAGCACAGGCAGTCCCCAATTGTGCCAATCACAATTTGGTTTGAAGCAGTCTTGAATGCATTTATCTGCTTCCATTCTCACTCATCCTCTTCCCTTTCATCTCTCCTCCCTCTCCTACAGATATGCTCCAAGATCCATGGTTGGCCAGCTGTTGGAAATGTGCAGCCAGCACAGGCAGGTAGGCCCCTGCAATGGTGGTCTGCTCTGTCACAGGCATTGAAGCTATTGGCAGCACTCGCAAGTCTGACAAGCTGTTGCAAAGGTCTGTCACCCATGTAACACCAGTGAAGCAGTACTACCAGCATCCCAGATCCCACTGTAAGCTCCTGAGATGCCTGTGCTTGTGTGCTTGCTGCCAACATTCATGTTCCTACCACTTAGGAAGAGGGAAGGGCAGTAGTGTTCCTTGCTGCATCCTTTGGAGCAACATCAACCTCATTATTTATTTTTCAATGAGAGGAACATCTAAAAGAATGATACCACCCAGCCTAATTAATTTATCAGTCTTTGTTCTGAATTGTAAATTATGTTCTTCCTAAGAGCTTTTCATTTCAGATTGAATGTTATTTTTAAAATAATCACATTTTGGTGATAATATTTTACAGTATGCTTCTTCAAGATGACTGGTTACAGCAGATCTAATAATAACTTCTTAATGAAGTGAGAGTTTCTTAATATGTCTTAATCTGAGCTGTGCCAAAATTTCAATGTGAGAGTAATTCATTTAAGAATCAGATATGGTTCTCATTTAAATAAGATTAAGTGAGTGATCCAGGATTCCTGCATCTGCACAGATTTCTACTTTAGAAGGAATTCTACAATATGAAGTGTAACAATAGTAGGTTTCTTGCCTATTGTTTATTTACCTTGAAGAAACAGAAGCTGTCCGTTAAAAGGTTATATTCTTATTTTCTTTCTGTCAGGAACATGTTCACAATGTTCTCACTCTTCCGTTTCTTTCCCCTGAACAATGCTCTAGACATTGCTGATACGCAGCTATGGCATTCACAGGCATATTAAAGTTATTTACAAAATTGTTGGAGGCAGTTACAGTCTGGAGTACACATCCCAGAATATATTGCCTTTAGAAACACAAGTTACAAAGTCATTTCCTTTAGTTTAATCAGAGCCCTGAGATGTTTCGAATGGCATTGTATAAACAAAGCGAAATATTAAACAACATCTTCTTTGTTTCCCTCTGAGAATGAATAACTCTGTGTTTCCCAAGGGAGAGAAGCTCCATAAGACCTGAAAGTAAATGAAGTTAAAGGATTACAGCATGACCTTGGAAGAAAAACTGCAATCAGGGTATTGCCACATTTCATTTCATCTTCAATTAAAAACACCTTGAAAACTGGTGCTTTCTGGCTCACAGAGGAGTGCTTGATATTTAAAAATAAAGCTGCATGCCATTTTGATCTGTTCAACAGAAATATTATCACCACCAGTCTATTGATTTATATATCTGATCTGTATTGTGAGAGGAAAACCAGTTTCCTTCTTCCTTGTAAGATGGTTTTATCAGATGATAGATAAAAAAATATATATCAAGGGGAGAAAAGAAAGCTCTACAGATAAATTGAAAGAGCCTTCCAAGAAAGCTCATGTGTAAAAATAGTTTCTGGAAACAGCAAACCCCACAGGTTTCAGCTCGTTTCACTAGATCCAACCTGATGTGCACTCTCACATCAGTGCAAACAAAAGAGGAAAAAAAGAGGAATAAAAATCTTTAGCCCCGGTGTGTGATCCATCAGTTTATTCTGTATGCAATCAGCATGTTTCCAAAGGCATTTTTCTCATTAAGAAAATCCTGAGTGGGTTTCTTCATATTCTTAAGAATATTCTTCATGTCGCAAGTTGAAGGGAAGGGACCATGTGGTGCACCATCGTTTCTGTTTTTTAAGTAAGAGAAAATCTGCCAAAGCACTACAGGAAAGATTGCAAGGAAAATTTTCCTTTGCTAAAATTTATTACTTATAGTGGTTCTAAATGAACTTACAACAGACCAGGAGGAAGGGAGCAGGGAGGTGGAGAGAGAGCAGAATAGAAACATACAGTTCCTTGCTGCTGTTAGGATTCCCTGCATTTCTTCTTCAGGGTAGAGATAAATTTATATTTTGTATATTAAAAGAAGTTAACATATACTGCTATAGAAAGATAAACAAGTCAGTGTTAATAATTAAAAGCCTTGGCTTTAAGACCACTGATCTGTCAACTTCTGTTCTCATCAAAAGTCAGGGGTGAAGTTGCAGTACACACAAAATATAAACAAGCTAAGATGCAAGACTGCAGCTCTCTGATCACACAAATCTTCACCCACAGTTGATTTTTCAGTTAATGATAATTATCATTCCTGTTTATGTCCTTGAAGTGGAGCTGTACATTTATTGATACTCCCACCTAACGATATCTAAGTGCAGTGCAACTCTCTGTATCTGTATCTATATCTATACATCTATATCTATCTATCTACCTATATGTATATGTATATATATATATATATGTTATCAAAATATGTTTTCCATGTAGAATAGTGGATGATCAAGTTTTATAGTTCTCCCTGAAAACACTATTTAAGCTAGGACCAGTAAACTCTTCCCTTTAGGAAAATCTCCCAGGTCCCTAACCCCAGGTGATTTGTGAAGAATGATAATCCTAGAATCACAGAAAAACAGAATGGCTTGTGTTGGAAGGGACCTCAAGGATCATCAAGTTCCAGCCTTCCTGTGACAGGCAGGGCCAGCAACCTCCAGATCTGGTACTAGACCAGGTTGCCCAGGGCTCTATCCAACCTGGTCTTGAATGATTTTTACCATGTCACATCATACACAACTTGGTAGGATTGCTAGTTACCACCTTCCCTACAGCCAGCTGGAAGTCCTTAGTACAGATCTTTTCTAATGATTCATGGGTGGCTTTATGACAATCCAAAAGAGAAAAAGTAGGTATGTGAACTAAATCTACCACCACTTTTTCAAACTGAACAGCCCCCAATAGCTTCCTCTGTACATGAGTATGCACTCAAGAAACAGAGTAATCTGTTCTGCAAATTCCTGATTCAAGAGCTCAAACATGCTTGAGAAGTTAAGTAAGTGTTCATTCATATATATATTAAAAAAAAAAAAAAAGTATTCTACAGAGAAAAGCTCATCTCCTCCACTCATCTGTCTATTCACATCTGTATAGGCACCAATGAGTCATACAGTAATTCTCTGAATTATGCAGGGTACCTCACAAAAATTGTTTAGCCCAATTGCAGGTGAAATGCTTTCCTTCCTGCCTCAGACAGCAAATAACTTACTGTAACACATTTGCACACGTACAAGGCCTTTTCTGTGCGACGTGCACAAATCTTTCAAAAGCCTTCTGCCCAGTGACTGTAACATATTAATGTTGTAGAGTAACTTCATTTGCATTCAAAACAGATGGCAGAGAGCATCACTAAGCAGTGCTTCTAAAGATAAACATCTTTTTTCTAGGTTTCAAGGAAAAAATCCTTATCGTGTGCACATGAAAGATTTCTGTGCACTTACAGCTGTTTTCTGGGCTTGGAACAGAAACTTGTTGGACAGATGTAAGCAGGGCTATTACATTTGTCATTAAAGAGCTGCCTTAGAAGTTATACAGTGATGGGTGACTCACCGCACTTAGATGTCATAGGTAGGTTACAGCAGATTAAATGTAGTTCTGTACAGTTGACCTTTTAGGTCATCAAGTAAATGACTAAAATAATTGAGAGCAAATGGCCCCCTGTAGTGACATTTCTTTCCTCTGACCAGAAAGAAAACTTTGTAAACATCTAAAATAAATAGGATGAATCTTGACTGATTGCATTAAGATTTTTACTTTTTGAATTTCCTTTCATAACCTTCTATCACCTCACACTTGTCTTTTACTCGATGCTGGCTTGAGTGTGCTGCCTAGTTACTTCTGGATACCTCTGAGTACTGGAAACAGAGTACCTTCACTGGCCTTGTTCTCCTCCAGCAATAATTATCCCAGGTGGTTCAAAAGCAAAAAGTACAAATGTAGCCTCTAGCAAGTGCAGTGTCTCTTTTAGAAACTCTTGGGCAAACAAGAATTTCAGAAATGTTGTCCTGGAGCCATTTTAAGTATTCCCAGTTACTGTCAAAATAGTATATTCAATTTTAATATAGTTACTTGAAATGAGTGGACAGAAGAAATTACTGCTTTTAGCCAAATGTCAAAATATGGGCAAATTTTTATTAACATCTAGTGTGAAAATTATGACAGTGGTAAAAGGCTTTTCTATATGTCCCCGAGGATAAAAAAGGCACCACAGTAATTGCAGAGTACTTGAGGTATTCTCTTTGTGATATACTGATGGACATTTGTGAATTACAAGTTATTTTGCAGCTTCAGCACCCGTCCTCAACAATATTATGGAAGGAATACTATTTCTAACCCCTCTGGTGTAATGGTGACTCAGCACTTGGAAAGAATCAGGTTGAGTTTTGGGTAGTCTTTCAAATACTAATATAAGGGTTAACTTGAAGCACAATGCAGTTTGAGAAACTATTGGTATACAATGGAAGTCATCTATCTCATCAGAAGCGGGCAAGTATTACAGAATAACAGAACTGTAGGTGCTGGAAGATCTAGATGATCTAGAAGATCTTCCTAGAAGATCTAGAGATTATCTAGTGTGACCCCTCTGTCAAAGCTGGCTCCCTAGACCAGGTTGCACAGGTAGGCATCCAGGCATGTCTTGAATATCTCCAGAGAAGGAGACTACACAACCCCTTTGGGCAGCCTGTTCCAGTGCTCTGTCACCCTCTCTGTGTAGAAGTTCTTATGCATATTTGTGTGGAACTTCCTGTGCTTCAGTTTGTAGCCATTTCCCCTTTGCCCTATCACATATGGTGATGCACTGCACTTTTATTTTTTATTTTTTTTTTTAATTATAGCCCAGAAGTGAATAGTCAAGTATCTTTACAACAATCTAAGGGCTTCTGGTAGCTTTGAAATCAGAGACTATCTGAGGTGAGGGGCAGGAAATAATGGATCTATTAACCAGTACGGTTCAGCGAAGACTGAGACACTAGCTCACATGATGGAGTTTGTGGAGTTGCCTTTCTGTTAGTTTGGATATCAGTAAAACAAAATACATTCTGATACAGAGTCCTCCTCATGCCTTCTCTTAATGGTTCCTCAATGGATCCAACATTTGAGAGAACACAATACTATGGCATTTGAAGTTGGAATTTTTAAAATACTTTATTTCAGAGGACGTTTTTCACACAGAGGGTGGTAATGCACTGGAACATGTTTCCCAAGGAGAGTATGGAAGCCCCATTCTTGGAGGAATTCAAGGCCCAGCTGAATGTGTCTCTGAGCAGCTTGGTCTGGTGGCTGGCAAGTGATAGAACAGATCTTTGGTTAATTCTTTTTGACCAAGTCTTTTCTTAATCAGTGCTTTGTTACATTAAGCATAGGTGCTTTAAGGTAACCATTTCCTTTGAAGGTAAGCAAAATATGTGAGAGCTGCTCTGAAAATAATGCCTCCTACTCTATTATGTTGGTCCACAATGTCGGAGGTGGATGTTGGTGGTATGGCAGGCAGTAGAGGTAGAATCTTCCCACCAATATCCCTTTACATATTGTTGTTGTGTGACAAATGGTAGTAAAGGGGCACTGACATGGCAGGGTGTATGAAGCAAAAGTATGTCACTGGTCACTGAGTTCCTTCATGCAGAAAAATGGCACCCACTGACATTCACTGACAACAGTGGGTCACCTCCACTGGTGCAAATTTTTATGGGTACAGAATGCTGGTGAAGGTGCATAGCTCATGGAGGTGACTGTGTTGAAAAACAGTGCTTTGTATTTGAAAATTTGCACTTTGAAACTCTTATTGTGCTCTTTGTATGTATTGTAGTTTCCATGGAAATAAATAAGAGGTCTTACTTTCAGAGAAACGTATATATTTCTAATTTTGTATTCTCAAAGGAACTCACAGTAATTCTATTGAAGTTCTTATTTGAAAAGAAATAGTCATGTAAATTTGATAGCTTAGGGCATACACTTAACCAGGTGAATATATGTCCAGCACGTACCACCTCAGATAACCTCTGATTTCTGAGTTACAAAAGATTTTATGTAGATTGGTGAAAAATATGTAATTATGGACTCACTGGCCACAAAGTGAAATTCTTTTTAGAATCAAACTGTAGCCAAATGTGGTATTATTATAATTTTGCATTAGATGTGGGGACATGGAAAAAAATAAATTATCCACAGAAAACAAGAAAACTTTCAGTAATGTACAGAGGAGCTAAAAGAGTCTAGTTGTATAGAGCCAAAGTTATTATTTTCCAGCTACATTGTTTTGAAGAAGTTTTTACATCAGAATAGATATTCCTAAATCATTTGAAGAACGAGAAGTTAAAAAATTGCAAAGCCTAAGACAGCCTAAAGCAAACACTAAAACTGATGAAGCAATTAAAGATTTCTGCCTATGCCAAATTATAGGCCAAGTTGTGAGGGTAAGATTTTGTTTGTATTATGGGAAAATGGGCATCCTAGAGAAAAGGCAATAGATTTCAGTCAGTTAATTAAAGCAAATAATCCCATATAGCATTTTTTGTTTACTGAAATATCATTATAAAAGGATTCTGGAGCTAAAAATCTTCACACAATGTATCAAATTCACTTTTAGTAGGTATAGCCTGAGAATGGACCACCTGAGAAACATTCACCCCACATTTGCATGAAGCCCAGGAGAACCATTCTTCATTAAAAGCTGAATTAATTTGGTAAAGTATGACTTCTGCTCAGCTACTCCCATTGGAATGAATAAATTTCGTACTAATTCCTTACATCATTCTCAATGTAGTGGTGGATTTTTCAAATAAATGGGTATTTTCAATAAATGTGAAAAAAAAAAAAATCCTGGTAAACACTATCAGGAGAATATATTTCAGGAGAAAAATAGTTAATCAATAGTTATCAAAGTAAATTTTCTTTCTTCAACATGAATTCTATATGTATTCCTTGTGACAAAAAGACAGATGATTTCTACCAGAGCCTTAAGACTTTGAAACAAACATCTTTTGAAGGTGCAGATGCCTTCTCTACCTAAGGCCTGATGATTTCCTGATGAAAAAGATTGGACCATGCTGATTCCCCTCAAAACTTTGTTAGCATCGGGCTATAATAAATATCTAACAAATTTCATATAGAAGCAGAGGCGCTCACACCCCTCCTTCTCCACAAATACATAACTTTCTGGGCTTCTCAAAGAAGAAAGAGCAAAGTATTACATCCAAAGAAGCAGATAAGTAACAGATACTGTGAGGGAAAAACAAAGAAGTGTATTTTGTTTTTCCTTTTCTTTTTTTTTTCTTTTTTTTTTCTTTTTTTTTTTTTTTCCCCCTATATGCATATGGGAATCACCTTTTAGTATTCTCTTTAAGGAAAACACCAAACTATGAGTGCTAAGTCAGATTCTGTGCAGTATTTAGAGCATGCATATTACAGAACCAAAGATGCCAGGGTTGTCAGTAGATGATATTTGGTTCAACAGAAAGATGGACAAGAGAATATCTGCTGTCTAGGAACTGACAGACATGCAAGGACTTGCAAGTGACCGGTAAGGCAAAGGGGGAAAGAGTACAGAGTACAGTGGGAATTGCTTCATTGATACTGCACATTTTAGGATGAGAAACACCAATAAAAACAGATACATTTTTCCCTATTTAGATAAAGTCACCCCAAAATGTCCATATTCCCACAGGAAACAGGTCATCTGTCAGAAAGGAAGAATACGAAGTGCAGCAGGTTTAACTTTTTGCTTGTGTATAACCTCAAGCAGGATAATCTGTGGATAAACAACAGCAAATGAGAGAGGGAAATGCCAGGGGAAATGAACAGCAGGTCCAGGTTTCAGCATTTCACAACAATGACTGCTGATTTTCTTGGAGATGCTTGCTGTCTCAGGTCAACCATGCAATGTCATCATCTGGTTCTTTATTTTCTCTTTGCAGTATCTGATCGTACTACGTCCAGTCAACATTACTGCTGTTGTTAACTGGGCATGGCTGGAATGAGCGCATGTATTTAGCAGAGGAGGCAAAAACAAGTTTTGTTCTGAGTGCAACTCAGATACAAAGCCCATTAAACAGGCTCCTTGCTTCAGAGTAATCTCAGAAGTTTGTGGCTAATACATGTTACATATGATACATACATATCAATATCTAAATTGTGATAGCTGGAATTCCAAAATTAACTACTGATTTTTGGTTACATTCCCAACATCTTTACCAACAATAGAAAAGAGCAATTGTTTATAAAACAGATGTAGTTGTTTCAGTAGGGTAAAACTGAAATGGCCCTTTATGTTAGGTAACTTAACACAGTATTATATGAGCAAGTCAGTGCTATGACAGAGCTAAAACGTAAATAAGAAGTTGTTTCTTTTATTTTCCTTCATATCCAGTAATTTGGATTGCTGATTTTCATCTTGTTTTGTGCCCTGTGTGACCTAAGAAGGTCACAACAGAGTGAAATATATGTAGCAGCTAAAAGCTGGGTTTTAGCATGGTTTCAGGCCTAACTGAATTATTTCCCTGTGATACATCGTGCCTCTTCTATGAGAAGGAATATTAGAGAAATTAAAATGGCTACTGGCCTACTTTTGTAGCCAGGAAAAAAATACCTGATTGAGATAAATAAGCAAGAAAAACTTACTGCTTACCTCTTAAAGTCATAAATAATGCCTGCAAATGAAAGTCACCTTGAAGATATTTTTAGATATCTTATCCTATATAATTTAATCTGAAATATGTTATACTGCAGCCAACAATATTAAAGGGTTAATAGTATTAGCTTCTCTTAAGTTTCCTGGTATCTTATTCGTATTTCCCAATAAGAGGGGAACAGGATAGAAATACCCATGTAAATGTGCTGTATGCTGCAGAAATAACATGAGTAACAAGAAAATATGAATTCAAATTTTGCTTTCTTTCCCCCATAACACTGGGGTTGTTTGAACAACAGACAACATAGAGAGCTATAGATATTCCAGTCCAAGTCATTCCTTTCCTATGCTAAAATTGAAAGTAAATCTTATTGTTAAGAATTATGGAGGCCTTTAACCATGGATCATACATGCTTTTATTTTCTCTGATCACATTAAATTATTCCCCAAGTGCTTGGTCTTCCAGGCATAGAACTGATGGGAGGTTTCCTTTAAAGTTAGTAAAATTTCTAATATTGCTATTGCATTTTGTCTAAGAGCAGAGAAAGAAACCTTAAGGTCTTGCTTCTTCATTTTTAAATCATGTGACACAAGTACAGTACAGAATGCTTAAATGAATGCTCCAATAGACTTTTTTGTTACAGGATAATAGATAAGGAATTTGCCTAGTTTCACACTAGCTTGAACTATGGTAGTCTTGTCCTGCGGTAGTCAAGCAAAAGTTTTCTGGTTAAGTATGCAAGCCCATGCCTTCTTATATCATGAGGTTTCATTTATGATGAATTTAAAACAAGACAAGCTGGAGAAAAATAAAAAATAAAAAATAAAAAAAAAATGTGGAAGTCAGAACCAGCTGCCAAATCTCCTTGAAGAAGTTGTTAACTCAGGCAACAATGAACTTCATACCGTCAGTGTTATATACCTATCACCATATCCATTCGTCTCATTTAAACTTATGTTGTGCTTATCAATTGTTGGGACTGTAGTGCACACATGGCTTTACTTTTCTACTACTATAGACAATCCAAGATCAGAAACTAAGCAGTGAGGAGCAGGAAACTTCCACTATTGCTTCTCATAACACACTTTGATCCCAGCACACCGTGACAGCTTAATCAGGACAGACAGAAGGAAAATTCACCTAGAGAAGTCTAATGATGGTTGATGCTCTGAATCACACTCAGGTATTCCATATTTCCACTCAGCTTCTCAAACCAGCTGCAGACACGTAAAACAGGCTCCTGTTCACATGGAGGAAAATGGCAAAGAGAAAAATGCAGCACAGGGAGGGCTCACATTCTCTGTCACCATTTGAGAAGAGCACTTTCTTGTGACATATTACACAAACATTTGGGAAAACAACACATCTTTTTTCTGAAAAGCTTTTCACCTAGAAAGCTAAGATAAACAAAGACAGGGAGAATAAAAAATGCAGAGAGAAGTGATGTACACAAGGAAGTAGCAACAGTTTTGTTCCCTATACACTTTAAACTTGCTATTTCTGTTTTAGACTGGAGAGTTGTATGTACATAACTTCAAGTAAGGTTAGGCGGAAATCGAAAACATTTTTTGGCTTACAAGCACCATATCCACAGCTTCCCACGTGAATCAAGTGCCTACTAAGACCCTGGAGAGATATTACCAGGGAATGAAGTTATTCTGGGACTTGGAACTTTTTTGAAAAACAAATCTAACCTTCCAAGATATTCTGAGTGTAGGGGCAGGGGTCATTTACAGGTCTTAATATACAAACTGCAGTGAATTGTAAACCTAAAACTGCCCAAAGTAAATGGGAGTATGCTATGGACAGAAGAGAAAGCAGAGTTCAGCTCACTTGTGAAAAACAAACAAATTGATAGCACATGCTAAAAGTAATGATTACATCTACTTCCAGGCTGGGTTTTATTTATTAATATGTGCTATGGCAGTCCTGCAGCTACTGTAGTGACAGAGATTGTGTAGGCATGCTTTAAATGAGAAAGTCTGGGCACTTATAGGCATTGTAACCAGTAGTAGAGAACATCCAACCTAAATCTCCCTTCTTTTAGTTTAAAATTGATCCCCCATGACCTATTTGTATCAGGACATGAAAAATGTCATTCTCATTAATTATAGAGTCCTTCTAAGAACTGGAAAGCCACAATGAGGTATCCCCACAGCCTTCCCTTCTTCAGGCTGAACAAGTACAACATCCTCAATTAGTCTTCATAGGAGAGGTGCTTCAGCTACCTGAGCATTTTTGTGGCCTCCCTTGGACCCTCTCTAACAGCTCCATATCTTTTTTGTGAGGGGGGTCCTAGACCTGGACACAGTATCACAGATAGGACCTCTCAAGAGCAGAGCAGAGGGGGACAATAAGCGATACACAAATAAAGCTAATAAACCAATACGTTTGTAAAATATTTTACACATCTTGAAGAAAAATGACAACTGTAGAGAGAAATAACACTTTTAAGTAGTACTTGGGGTAAAGTTGGCAAGGAACGCAAGATGAACAGATATCCATGTCTTCTGTTGCAAGATGCATGTTGAGAAGTAGTTATAACAACAGGTTTTTATGATTCAGTGGCTTCTGTCCACTGAGTTCCTCTGTTTTTTGTTGTTTTTTTTGTTTTTAATATGACTCATCAATAAAGTTCTTCAGTTACTATCAGTAATTAATAATGCACTGGAACAGGCTGCCCCCAGAGGTTGTGGAGTCTCCTTCTCTGGAGATGTTCAAGATCCGTCCAAATGCCTACCTGTGCAGCCTGTTGTAAGGAGACTCCTTTCGAAGGGGGGTTGGACTCAATGATCTCTAGAGGTGCCTTCAAAGCCCTACAACTCTGTGATTCTGTGATTCTATAATTGAGCAGTTTGCTAATTAAGACCCAATTGAGCTTTGCTAGGTCAAATACAAGGTTGCTAATTTAACATGGTGAATTTTGCAAGAATTGGTGGATAAAATCAAATTAAGGCAATCAATGGTGACAAAGATCTCCAGAATAAATAGCAGGGTGTTTGGTTTTGTGTGTGTGTTTTTTTTGTTTGTTTGTTTGTTTGTTTTGTTTTTTGTTTTGTTTTGTTTTCTTGACACGCATATCAGTAAATGAAAATATTGCCTATTAGGTGGTCATGACAAGTATCACAGACTTGAAGAACAATATTGTGTCTATATTCTGTATACTACCTTTTGTTTTAGCAGACAGTTTAAACGATGCTTTGAACGAAGTGCTTTAGGAGCTACAGTGAGCTAGGATTGATCTGTTTAATGACTACAGCAGAGCAGGAAAAAAAGAATGAGTCAACAAATGGAGGACCATACAACCAGAATTTCAATTTACAATACGTTTTGTACCTATAGATTACTCAAACTTGCAGACAATGCCAGTTTTAGGTTTCAATTGATTTTTACATACTGAAATGCCATTTAGCTACCAGAGGCACCAGACTGCATTGTACCAGACATATTCCCATATGTGAGATTTTAAAGGTTCCCGTTTAAATGGAATTTATTTTGCAACAAAATATCTGAGAAGATATCACATCTCTCATAAACCAGAAAACTTGAATAGTAAAAACATACATAGCCTTTCTGAGTTTCAAATAGTCTTTTTGAGACAGCAATTTACAACAAATCATAACCAGCATAATTAAGGAACAAGCATTCAATAGGAACAAGTAACTTTATCTGGCAAGCTACAAAAAGCCTAACCCATCATTTTGGACTGTATTTCCACATTCTCTCTGAAAACCCACCAAGTAAGTCGGTATTGCAGGATGACAGTGAGTTTAAAAAATAAAAAATCAAGCCTGCAGTGAACATGAAAATGCAAAAAAATTAAACTTAAAAAAAAAAAAAAAAAAAGACAGATAGATGGGATCTACTCTTTTAAAAAGAACACTGAAACAGAAAGGAAATCTGGACTAGCTCACTAGTTCACTGCTCACGAGTTCACTGTATTTTGTTCCACAGCTACTAGCTGAAGCATTTCAACATTATGTCCTCTCTTCTGAGATTAAAATGAGGGAAAACATAAGCAAGCACATTTCTTTCAGGCAAGTGATGATTGTTCAGCATGTGGACAGAAATAATGCAGCAAAGAGGATCCAATTTCTAAAAATCCAAAAGTCTTAAGAATGACATTTTATTCCTACAAGCCTGTATCTAAGGGAAAACAGCCAACCACTGCAAGAGAAAAGTGTACGCTTAAGAGAAGCTCTGCCTATGGATCTTGTTTGAGACAATGGAAATTTTATCACTTTCTTTAAGGAAACCAGAAGCAGGCCTGCCTTGTGGCATAAAATCAGGACTCTGGGAACACTCTGAGTGCCTTGGAAGATCACATTCATGTTTTCTGAGACTGAGTTGCCACAGAGCTTACTTGAAGGATTGTAAGGATTACAGTGGAGGGAAGCACAGGCAGGGTATGTGAGAGAGAAAAGTATGTATGGTCATGGTGAAAATTTACACTAACTAGCAAACTTCTCTCTACACATATCAAACCCACAGTTGACTCCTGGCAGGTGAGGAGGGCCATTCTGCACTTCATCAAGGATGCACTCAGTGGTAATGCCTGGAGCTGCTCAGCCTGGGATGTGGTGGGCACATCTTCAGTGAGTTCAGCCACACCACAATAAGAAGGGTAAGGACAGTGGGCAGCATCTTCCTTTGGAAGACCTGTGCTGCTCAGAGGCTGGCACAGAAGCACAGCTGTGGCCACACCTGAGCCTCCTGAGAGGCTCCTGAGAACTGAGAATAAATAGTGTTCCAAACAACACTGTTGTGCAGGCAGCTGGAAACCCTTCTGCTCAGGAAGCCCAGGAAGAAGGATCTCTCCAAGAGCTGTGCATGGACATCCTGGGGTCACTGGATGTCTCTGTAAGTAAAGTCACAATCTGCCCTGCTGCTGTTCCTTGCCTTCACACTGCATGTTCCTCCTCCTATTCCAACACCCCAGGTCTGTCCTCCAACGTGCTCTGAAACACACAAAATTCGGGGAAATTCACTTAATCTTCATCTCTGAGCAGAGGCAGGAAAGCTGACACACTCAACTGCCTCGTTGCCTACAGCTCCTGTGGCCACAGCTGCTGCTGTATGTGGTGCCAGCTCAGTACACTGGCATGCTGATCCCAGTCTCCCGCTGAGTGCGAGTCCTTTTGCAGGCAGCAAACTCCAAACCGCTGCCTTGCTGCTCATGCAAAACCTCTTCAGCAAGATCCACAGAGCTGTGGAGTTGCTGAGATCCCCCTGCTGCTGCGGTGCCTCAAAGATTAAGTGTTGGTAGGAAGAGGTGGAGGCAGGGAAGGGGGAGAGTGAAAATGGAGCTCTGCAGCATGGCTGAGAGGAAGCATTGCCTGTGGCCCAGTGCTTGCTCTGCTGATGTTCCCATTCCAGGGAGACAGCACTGAGGCCCAAGGACCTTTGCCCCCCAGAGCATGTTACATTTATGCTTTTCCATCTTGGCATTCTTCTGCCTTATAATCATGGCAGCTCCTGCCTTGGGAGTCCAGATGCATTATGGGGCACTGTGGGGCACTGAGAGAAAGTCTCAAGGCATTTCTCCTCATGCAGATGGAGCTGGACAGCACAAGAGCTCATGCCACATGCAGTGCTCTCATCCTTGCCCATGGAGGCTTGGTACTGTGTGCCTCCAAGGAACCACTCACTTGCCTGGAGGGAGACATTGTGGGCAGCATCCTGCTGCTCTACAGCTGCAGCTGCCAGGTGAGAGCTCAAAGCATGCCAGGGTATCTGAGACCCCATCTGCAGCTCCTCCATGTGGGGGGATGCTGAGATGGGCCTTCTCTTCCCAAAGGTCCCTCAGGGAATGGCTTATGCCCAGATGAAGGTCCAAGTCCTTCCCCTAGTGGTGCCCCCACATGTTCCCCTTGAAGCCCTTGGCCCTTTCCACAGTTCAGAGAATGTTCTCCTTTCTTGGGCCTCAGGACTTGCAGAACAAGCTTGTGCTGGTGCAGAGCATCACTGACTTCAGCTCTGCCTTCATGCTGTGGGTGACTCCACCTGCTTTAACCCTTCCTTGAAGGGCAAGCTGCTGGAGATCCTGACAGTGAGCCAGGGCAGTCTGCAGCAGAGTTTAGGGCTGTGCTGTGAGACTCACTTCCGTGAAGGCATACAGGTGTCCCGCAGCCACACGGCTCCAGCTGGTGGGGACCTTGGGTGCTGGCAGGCAGTGGCTGGGCAGCAGTCTAGGTCGACCAGCTGTGGATCTGCTGCATCCTGCAGTGCCTCCGTGGGAAATGTGAGAGTGATGGGGCCGGTGTGTGGCAGTTGTGTCTGTCTCTGGGCTGGACAGAAGAGCTCTCGTGTGCCCCTTGCCCACTTTGACAGTGTCTCTCTGGTACTTGCAGGACTTGCTGAAGAAGTATTACTTGGGTAGCCCTGTATCTCCAGTGCCCCTCAAGGTGGTTCTGGCCCTGGAGCAGTTGAGGTAAGGGTGGGAGCCTCTGGGGTTACAAGGCAGGATGGTGGTCCCCATTTTGGGTAGCTCCCAAAGGCCTGGAGGGGCATGGGGTTGGGAGTCACTTCTTACAGGAGAGATGGCTGGGCTGTTGTGCCCAGTGAAGCTGAGATTCTGGACAGAGAGTAAGGTCCTGGTGCTCCTGTCCCCTGGCAGGGAAGAGAAGGGAGACCTGGGGTCTCCTTCCATTCAGAGCAGGAGGTGGTTCACTGCTGCTGGGGAGGAGGAGGGTGTTGCTGGAACTGAAGACAGAGCTAAGCAGCATGGGTTGGGGATGTTGGCTTTGCAGCCATCCATTAGGAGAAACTCATGTCATCTGAATCAGCCTGAACAGCACTGGTAAAGGACCTTTCTGCTTTCTCTACCTTTTTTCCTCCTGTCAGCAAGCTGAAGCCCTCTTTAGGAAGCAAGGACATGCATGGCATGTTGGTTCTGTGCTGCAAGAACATTGTGACACACCCTTCTGCGGAGATGATGCTGAAGATCAGGAAGTCAGAGCAAGCAGCTCAGTACCTGCAGGTAACCTGCTGTGACTTTCCCAGACACCTCTCAGTCAGAGCCCTTCCTCAGCACACACAGCCCATGCTCCGGCAGCATCTGTAATGCCACATCTCAGTCCTCTCTTCTGCTTTCAGCTTCTGCAAACATTGTTGAAAGCTCTGGTCTGGCTCATGGTGGTCCTGCTTGAGACAGAGACTGCCTGTGGCTTCCTCCAGAACATAGTCCTGTGAGTCATAGTCCATTCTTGGAGCAAGGGAGAAAGCATGGTGCCTGTGGATAGCGGGGACAGAGATCTGGGGACTGAGAGGACAATTAGAGGGGGAGAAATCTCCTGCTGACATGCCAGCTCACTGCGAGCTCAGAAATGAGCAGAGAAATGGGCGCTGCAGAGGGAAAGGCAGGAGCAGCCCCTGGCAGGTCGCATCTGAGGAAAAGCTCCTGGGTTAGGAGGCAGGAGAGTCTGCAGAGAGTGGGGGCAACAGTGCTGGTGCTCAGTGAGGTGGGCAGCCGCAAGGAGCCACAGGGCAGGATCTGAGGGAAAGTGCCTGGAAAGGAGGGGCTGGGAGAGAGATGGCAGGATGGGAAAGATGACCGCAGTGATACAGATGCTCTGCCCCACGTCCTGCAGAGAGCAATGACCTCAGACAGCATTTGGGAGCGCAAGAGGGCCCTGCAGATCCGCTCCCAGCTGCTGGCTGCTTGTGAAGAGCTTCAGGTGAGTAAAGAACCCCACTGCACCCTGCTCCCTCCCTGCTGCCCCTAAGCTGAAAGGCAAGCTCCTCCCAGCTGTGCATGAGTGGGGAAGGCACAGGCAGGAGAAGCTAGGGAGAGCTGGGGCTGCCTACAGCTTTTTTCCTGTCTCTTGCTTCTGCAGAGAGGAGATGCCTGCAAGCTCTTTGACTCCTTGGTGGGATTGCTGGCACCTCTGATGTGTGATCCCATGCCCACATCCCGCCAGTTTGCTGTCACCTGTCTGAACTCCCTTCTCTGAATCCAACATGAGTAGAGTGGCTGTGTGCTAGCCCTCTGCTCTCCTCCACAGCACTACCAGAGCCCTACGGACTGGGCCCAGTTTACAGGAGGGAGAGGCACCATATGCAGCTGCCTTCTTCTCCCCACCCTGTCCTCTGTCTGTCCCCCATGAAAAGTGGTTCTGTTTCCAGAAGTATGACATCCCTTTTCTCCCCGTGCTCTTTCCAGCCAAGTCAATCAACAAAGTCATAAAGACAGGAGACATCAGAAGCCTATGTGAGGGGCTGAGTGACTGCAGCACTGCCTCTCAGACAGCAGGAGTGTTGTGATGACCCCTTGAATGACCGGCAAGCCACTGAACTAAGAAGACTGCTGTGTGTTTTGAAGAGCTGCTGCAGAGCAGTGATGGGATCTCTCCTGCTTCTCATTTCTCTGCAGATCCTGTGCAGAAACTTCCCCTTGGAACACACCATACGTTTCATGATGGCCATCAAGGACATCTTCCAGAAGGCCAAAGGAATGTGTGTGCATGCTGCTGGGAAAGGGAAAAAAAAGGGGAAGGGGAACTGGAAGAGGAGGGGGATAAGAGGAGAGGTCAGTGTGCAGCCATTTGAGCTTCAAGGTGTTTTTTTTTTACCATTGCTGACTGGGGTCTAGGATAGATGGGTGACCAAGAATAGAATGACTCTGCTTTATATTAACAAACTTCTGAAAGACAGACACCATATGCCTGCATTTCCTTTCATTTAGAGGTAATTCCTTACTGTGAGCATCTACATTCACAGTGGCACTTTTCTCTGATAACAGAGGTTACACAGAAGATTAAAGATTTTCTATCTGGATATGTTTAGGAAGGAAGTTGCTGAGTAAAAGTAAAAACACATCAGGAAAAAAAAAGAGAAAAGATTATTATTTTTTCTAAAGTTACTTTCCAGCAATGATAGGAAGCAATTTCTCTGTAACTACACGAGCTTTTGTTATGAAGGAGCAGTGAGTCTGCTCATTTCTATTTGCTAGGCAACAATTACATAAACAGAAATAAATCTTACTGAATTCTTGTGAAATAGCCTTAAAAAATAGTTTGAGCACAAGTGAAATCCTTAGAATAAGTGATGCAGGAGTAAAACTGGAGGGTGAAAACTGAAGGAATTAATAAGGTGTTCTTAGAACTTGATAAGGTGAAGCTGACAGCAGCCTGTACCACCTTAGCAAGTTAAAGGAAAAAGGTTTTTCTTTCTTCAGCTCAGACTCTTTCAAATATACATGCTGCAGAAAATGGGACTTGTTAACCTTATAACACTGACATTTTAAAAGTAGAGATAATTATAAACAAGGTGAACAAAACTTACCAAGCAAATGGGTTCAAGTGGAATACTTTTATGGTCTTCTTCTTCTTCTTCTTTTTTTTAAGAGCTAAATATGTGCTAGACAATTTTAATGAGGCAGTGCAAACAGGAATTATCTCAAAAGACATTCACATAGAGATAATTCTATCCAATTTCTGTTTGGTTCAGAATTTCATTCACAGTAGCAAGTACTTATCCTATTTAATTAAAAGAAACATTCATACAAGGAACAGGAGGTTCCCGAATATGAATTTAAATATAGCATCCTAGGAAAGCAGTTAAGAGTAAGAACGGATTGAAGTTCTAGATGAAATTATTTGCAACCTCTACACTTCAGAAGGCTCAATAGCTACACAGACATAATAAAATTTGAACTCAGGATATCAGATCTCAGCTAAGGAAACAGTTTAGATGAGGTGATAGGCTGACAGTATCTGCAAATAACAATTTTGAACTTATTTATACTGGTGTTGTTGCCAAAGCCTTCAGCAGCATCTTTAGTGTGTGATTCCTTCCACTATAACATAGCATGCAGAACCTTTTTTTAAAACACCAGCAGAGTATGTATCAATAATGCTGAAGCAAGGTATGGTTCTCCTCTATAATAGTTCAGTAGATTTGCTCCACTGGTATTCGGTGAGATTGGGTCACTTCAGTACTAGTTTCTCAGAGGTATTTAGATGATGTCAACTGAAGTTAAGCTATAGAGTTTCCATTTATTATTAATTTCCAAGAATATCAAGATCAAGAAGATGGTTGGGAACATCCAGATGGAGTTATCAAGAGAAAATAATTTCTGAGCAATCTCATTGCCTTTCACCAGATATCTACTAATTGTGATGACAGGTAGCATGAATGAGGGAAGAGCTGTTGGTGTTGTTTTTTCTTGTCTTATGCAAGGTCTTTGATGTGTTTTCTTATTCCAGTCTTATAGCCAAATTAGAGAGATACAAACTGGAAAAACTGTAGTGTTGATAATTGGCTGGATATCCTGGCTCTAAGGTTTATCACCAGAGTTAGTAGCACAGAGTGCAGCTAGTGGCTACTGACTAGTGCCATTCCTCAGGGAGCAACACTAGGACCAATACTATTTAGTGTTTTTATCAATGCCCTGCATGATGGGATAGAAAGCACTCTCAGCAAGTTTGAAAATTACATCAAACTGGGAGGAAGAGTAAAATATACTGGGAGGCAGGGCTGAGATACTGAGGCATCTCAGTAGGCTGCAGAAATTGTCTGAATGAAACCTAATGAAGTTCAACAAAAATGCAAAGCCCTGCATTGAGAATGGGGTAGCTCACTGGAAGGGCTTACCACATAGGGAATGAGTGGCTGGGGAGCAGCTCTACTAAAAAAGATCTTCAGATAAGCTTCAGGTCCAAAGAAAGGTAACAGGGTTTGTGAGGACCTGGAGAATATGTCCAGAGAGACTGAAGGAACTGGGGCTGTTTAGTCTGGAGTAAAGGAGACTGAGGAGAGACCTTGTTGCTCTCTTCCAATACCTGAAAGGTGATTGTAGTGAGATTGGGGTTGGCCTCTTCTCACTGGTGACAGGTGACAAGACAAAGGGAAATGGCCTCAAGTTGCACCAGGGTAAGTTTAGGTTAGATATCAGGAAAAGCTTCTTACAGAAAGGGTTGTTAAGCACTGGAATAGGCTCATCATGGAGGTGGCTGAGTCACTATCCCTAGATATGTTTAAAAACCATTTGATGAAGTGCTCAGGAATATGATTTAGCAGAGGGTTGTCAGAGTTAGGGTAGTATGGTTAGGTTGTGGTTGTACTCAATGATCTTTAAGGTCTTTACTAACTTGAGTGATTCTATGATTCTATGATTCAACATGAGCTAACAGTGTGCCCTTGAAGGCCAAGGGCATTCAGAAATTTGTTAGGATAAATGCAAATGGGAGAGTGAGCCTTTGTCTTTGGCACTTGTTAGTCTATATTTGGTGTGCTCTGCAATTGTATTCTTCCCCAACACAAGAATGTAATTGACATGCTGAAACAACCAGTGCAGGACAACCAGGACAGTCAAGAGGCTGGAGCACTGGGCATACAAGTATACTGAGAAAGCTGGGTATGCTCAGCCTAGAGAGGAGGTAGGTCAAGGGAAATACTGCAGTCTACAGGTATGTAATGGCAGGGGGTACAGGGGACAGAATCACAGTTTTCTTAAAGATGCACAGGAGAAAAATGGGAGGCATTGGTAACAAGTTGGAACACTGAAAATTCTGTTTAGGTACAATGAAAATGAGTGGACAGATACTGGAATGGGGCTCCAGAGAAGCTGAGAGATCTCCAACCTTGTAGTTACTAAAAACTGAGCAAGGTCCTGGGCAACCTGATAAAGTTTTTGAATAAGAACTAGGCCAGCTGGTACAGAGGACCCTCTAAATCAAATGATGACTATAATTCTATGACTCTAGCCATGCAGGTTAGGAGGTAAATGAGGTACTTCCCTATGTATCTGGGTGTCTCCACCTAAACCATCTACAGAACTGATCTCTAAAACTCTTGTCAACTTTAAACTTAGGAATTTACTTTGGAATTATCATCAGGTCTTCTTCAGCATACTTCCTGTTTATGTGGTGTTTACTTCCTCATTACTGTTTCCTTGCTGCATTAAGTATGAAAGTACCAGACTATAGACAAATGGTAAGAACGAGGGACTCTAACAAGAAAAGATTTAGGGGTGCTCCCAGGAGACCACAAGAACTTTGTAGGAGACCTGAGAATTCCATATATTGTCCCGGAACCTTTTTTCGTGGTACTGTAGGAAGTGGACATAATTTTACAAAAGTAAAGCAAAAGTAAAGATGCCGGGATGCAATTGTAGTATGTACTTCTGAAAAATCCACAACTCTCTCGAATTACCCTAGAAGAAGTAATTTGGTGGCAGATGGTTGTAGATGACAGTGTGTAGCAAGTCCCGTGGTAGAGTGTTAGACAGTGGAGAGTGGGAATACAAGTAATGCATAAGGAAGGTGTAAGAAGTGTCATATGATACTGTAAATGCAGAATCTCTGCCTATCACATTTTTATAGTCTATTTCCAGAGTTCAGCCCCAATTTAAACATCATATGCTGATTCAACCTACCAATCAAAGGTAACAGGTACCGAGTGTAACTATTTTAAAACAAAACTTGTGTTTTTTGATTTTACCTTTCAAAAAGATGAGGTGGACCAAACCAGAGGAACATTTAGCACAATGTATAAGGCTAGTTCCATTCCACTACACAAGATAATGCAAAATACTCTTTAAAATTTAATACAATAACCTTTCAGCTATTAACTAGCAATGATAAATTTTTTGAGTGCATTACTTGGAATATGTTGCCCACAACCTCTGATTCCCACAATAAATTAAACACTGCATCTGTTTAAATTATATGTGTGTGGGGAGAAAGCTCTAAATCAACAAGGCGTGACTGCATTGCAAAGTTAAATGGGTAGGTACTTCTCATCTAAAAGTTTTATGGGCTTGTGAAAATTAGGTAATATGTCAGAACAGTTAGGAGAGGATGGGGAATCCTATTTGCAGTTCTCCTTCAACAGGCTTAATTCTCAGGCTGACCTGTTAATAAAGGCAACCCATAGACCATGGAGTGAATTACTGAAGCAGAGCAAGGTGTAATGACCTGATGCAGCATTAATATCAATGCTGAATTACATTTTATTTAGGCCAAGAAGTAATATAGAAAAGGATATTTTCAGTGGTGATGGAATGGGGAGTGGCTGGAAGATTATATGGAAGGAGTGGGCCTGGGAGCGCTGGTTGATGCTTGGTTAAACATGAGCCAGCAGTGTGCCCAGGTGGCCAAGAAGGCCAATGGCATCCTGGCTTGTATCTGAAATAGTGTTGCCAAAAGGAGCAGGGAAGTGATCATCCCTCTGTACTCAGCCCTAGTGAGGCCACACCTCGAGTACTGTGTTCAGTCTTGGGCCCCTCACTACAATAACGAATTTGAGGCCATGGAGCATGTCCAGAGAAGGGCAACAAAGCTGCGAAGGGTCTGGAGCACAAGTCATACGGGGAGCAGCACTGAGATTGCCTAGTCTAGAGAAAAGGATGCTCAGGAATGACCTTATCACTCTGCAAAATTACCTGAAGGGAAGTTGTGGGGAAGTGGGAGTTGGTTTCTTCTGCCATGTAACTAACAGTAGGACTAGATCCACAAATAGCTAAGCAGTTTTTCAGACACATCACACACTAGACTAGAGGAAATGGCCTCAGGTTGTGCCAGGAAAGATTCTGTTTGGATGTCAGGAAATAATTCTCCAAAGAGTGGTGAGGTGATAGAATGGGCTGACCAGGGTTGTGGTGGAGTCACTGGAGGTGTTCAAGAAATGTTTAGATGTTGTACTGAGGGACATGGTTTAGTGGGAAATACTGGTGATAGGTGGACAGTTGTACTGGATGATCTTAGAAGTATAAATTTAAGACTAGTCTAAGACTTTGGTTTTTGTACTGTTCAGCATTAAACTTATATAAGATTCTGCCCATGTACAAGTAGGAATGTGCTCCAGACTTCTTTAAAAATATTTTCAGCTCTAAGCAAGCAAGATAGCAGAAGAGCTATGGGATGAAGATATGAAACAGTGCACAAAGCAGCAAAAGCTATAAAATCCTAGTTAATATACATGAGAAAATAATTAGTATGCATTGAAGCCTTGGGAAGTAAGCAGATGCACAAGCAATTTACTGTAGATAAATGCACTGTGGATGCTGCTGAATGTAAAATGCGGAAGACAACTTTTTCTTATTCTTCGTCGTACTTGATGATCTCGCAGTGGTTTGCAATAGAAATGAAGTAGGAGATTACTGGAAATTGATGTTATACCTGGTCTATTTAATCCCATTTCTAGCATGTGACTGTATGGATTGCAATCAAGTGTCCCCGTTGTCTGAGAGATGTGACTGCCGTATGCTGAGAAAAAACTCCCCACACAAGTTTTGTGGTTTTGTTCTAAAGACCAAGTAGCCACTCCAGCAGTCATCTTGGTATTTGATTTTACTATAGATACTCACAGTACCTGGTGAAAAATACAGTCCTTCCTGCTTCCCAAGCGTAAATATTGGACCTATAACCAAAAAGTAGCTAAGCCATAGTAGATTACTTCTACTCTGGAATTTAAAATAAACAGTATCTCAAACAGAAATAAGATATGGATTGTTTCAACATTTGAAACCCAATTATCTGTTGTGTGCTGTACTATGGGAAATTTTAAAAGTAGGTACACTTGCAAAGATGGGATCTATGACATGATAAAATACTCAAAAACTATTTATGAATGACTTTTCCGATACTTAGAGTAAAAGGATCTCTACTCTTTGAGACTGGTGAGGGACAGTAATGAAAAAGTATATTTAGGGTCAGACTGTAGTTGTTGCAATTGGCAATTATAGCGATTGTTTTTATACCATTTGCAAGTACTTACATTTGAACCTTAAGGCATTGTCCAGCATTTTACACACCAATAGCTCAGCTTTCTGTCTGCACGACTGATGTCAGTGTGCTGGAAGAAAGATACAAGCTAACAGAGATGGAAGGTTTCTGTTTAGAAGGAAATTAATAAAATGTACTCCTCTGTATAAATCTAATTTCTTATTTCTTAGAAGTCCTGTCAAGAGAAACAATAACAATACTGAAATAGAGAATATCGTCCTTTGAAAAGCTTTACCAGAACCACCCACAGTCCCTCTCAAAACTAGTCCTGAAATGTAATTACTTGACTTGCCAAAAGCATCCTTTCCTCCACAGTAGTCCAAACCTTCCTTCAGTCTCTCCATGACATTAAGCAAACAATACAATTCCATTCAAAATTTTCTGTTTTTCCCATAAACACATTTCTGGCTACTCCTGAGTTAGACAGGACAAGATAGCTTTAATTAACCTATTATAATGTTTCTTTCTGAGTAACTAAAGGCAAATTGCAGCTGTCAAAATCAGAGAACAAAGAGTCTTTGTGAAATATTGATATTTTGTGACTTGCCACTAGCACACAACATATTATATCTATCATATCTTTCTGAAATTTCAAACCAAATTGTGTTATACAGGACATTTTTTGTAGTGCCATTTTTTGTATTCCTCCATGTATCAGGAGAAATCAGTTCCACTACTCTAGCATACAAATCTATGGTATCTTGAAATGAAGAGAAGAAAGGAGAAAGAGTTTCAAAGGAGAAGGAGGAGAAGAGCTGCCTCATGGTCCTTGTGCACATATTGCAAAGAAGAATTTGCAATTTTGATTTGAGATGATCGTGCCAGTTAGAATCAGAGGCAACTAGAAGGAAAGTTCAGTTAGCCCTCCAAATATTATCTACTTTGTATTTTCCCTTTTAAAGAAGAAACAAAACTACTTTAAATTGTCAATGGAGCCAAAAGATGTACAGCACACATACTATAAATGCTTATCTGCAGCGTCAGCATCCATTCGCCATTGTGTATACTTTGAAATGGATGGTGTCTATTCTCCATCATTCTTTTTTCCAGTTTTAGAATTACAATTGGATTCTTCAAACACATCATGACATTGAGAAGATGAAAATTAATACTTCACGAAGATGCTCAACAAGGGTTGGTTGTAAGGACAAAAGGATATCCCTTCTGATGTTCCATATCTCCTTCTTAGCATCTGGTGCTTGGTCTCCTGAGGAGGATGGCTGGGTTGTTTTTTGTTTTCAACTGAACTCTGCTACTTCAAAGCACAATGCATTGGGTTCAATTCAGATTAGCATTTTTGCTTACAGTAGTTTGAGGGTTGCTTGCCCTACAGATGTCAGGGATGGAGGATGTATTCAAGAATGTAGACCTTCTTATCTCAGGTGATTTGTTAAAGACAGTTTTCTTCCCTGCAACTATGTTCACAAACTAAAATGCTAAGAAGTAGCTACAGATCATTTGGAGCAGGCAAACAGTATTCTCTCCTTTGGCCCAGGATTGTAATCAATTTACATTGATCACATAACCTATGCTTCATAGATGGAAGCTGCTCTAAAACCCCTGAAGTCAAAAGAAATCTTCCCACTGACTTTAGTGGCTTTCAATCCAGTTCGTACTCTGAGAACAACCTGTATTTCCCCCTCAGATCAATAAGACACCAAAGAAAATATTCACTATGTAGTGTAATCCGTCCTGCTCCAACTCTGTAGCAGGCAAATGTGATGCCCTTTATCAAACCTTGCAATGAATAAATGAGACTTACTGCAAGTTTTATACGTACATCAATGTTCATTACTTCTCAATTGATTTTCTAAGGTCTGAAATATTCTTCTACCTGTCTTTACTACATGCCCTTACTTCAGTTTCTTTGACTGCCATTCCTGGCTTTGATTCCAGGTTGAAAATTCCTTGTGTTTTTACGACTACAGGATGAAATAGTGCTATTCGCAGCCTTCAATAAAGAAGGGTGGGAAAGGGTATATGAAGGTGAATGCCTTAAAACTCACCAGCAGTTTATAGGCCAATGAATGAGTTTACTGAATTGAATATCTGTACCAATGGGAATTATCAAATGAACGTTACATAATATGCACAGAAAACATAGCTTGAATCCAATCTTAGTTCTTTCTTTCAGAAATCTCTTTTTATGAATTATGTGCATTGAATCAAAGAATGAAAATGTCAGCACTACAAGACCCACATAGATTCTTTAAATTGTATTTAAATTTCAAAAGTAAACATTCAGAATGGCCATTGGACATTTTACAGACCAACATTTAGTCACAAGAATTATTTAGTTTGAAAGATACACTAGTTCTCATATATTCATACTCTCTTCAGTTTGTGGATATTAGTAAAGAAAATTGTAGTTTTCCATATGAAGCGTTTGAAACTTTCACGAGGTGCACTGTAGCCTGTAGACTGATTAGTTAAGACAGTCATGACCAAACGTGTGGTCCACACATCCATTCCTACCTCAAGCTGAATTTTTTTATAGACATCTTGCAAACTCTCCACTTTCCCTTCCTCAAGGTATTGAGAGTTCTCTTGAAGGAACCACATGCAAAACACCAGACTCTTTACTCAGCTGCTGCTCTGTGCCCCACTGCCACTTGAATGTGACTGAGCTCAAATCAGTGCAGCGTGGAGCATCTGGTTTCATGCTGACTTGATGCCTCAATGTGTAGGAAACATGCTGAAAACTGATGGCTGTGGGTTTTGTGCTCTCTGAGATTAGTGTTGCTGTGACATCTCAAATCCACAGTGGCATGGGTGCTAAAATCATAGAACTGTAGAATCATAGAATCGTAAGTGTTGGAAAAGACCTCTAAGACTGTCTGGTCCAGCCACCAGCCCATCCCACCATGCCCACTGCCCATGCCTCTCAGTGCCACATCCACACAGCTCTCGAACACCTCCAGGGACAGTGACTGCACCACCTCCCTGGGCAGCCTGTGCCACTGCATCACTACTCCTACTGAGGAGAAATGTTTCCTAATACCCAACCCAAACCTCCCTGGCACAACATGAATCCATTACCTCTCACCCCATTGCTAGTTACACAGAAAAAGATGCCCACCTTGCTACAAACTCCTTTCAGGTAGTTGTAGAGAGCAATAATGCCTCCCCTGAGCATATGATCACTGCTCGGTGGGAACTGATGTTCTGGAAGTAAATGAGGATTTAAGCTCATCATGACACTACCTATTGGAAAAAAAAAAAAAAAAAAAAAAAAAAAAAAAAAAAAAAAGAAAAAGAAAAAGGAAAAAAAAAAAAAGAAAAAGGAAAAAAAAAAAAAAAAAAAGAAGAAAACAAAAAGGACAAACAAGAAAGGTTGATCCAAAGCCGCTGGAAGCACCTGCAGAGACAGGAGATGCTGCTTGAACAGAATTTAAACAATTGTTGCAAAAAATATCGGGGAAGCCTCCTGGACCAGTTAGGAGTGACCTCAAACTATATCAGAATAACCCATTCTTGCTTCAGGCTCCCTGATTTGTGCCTTTTGACATTTTCCAAGACTGACCTTAAGACTATGTATTATTTGGGAGTGGCAGCAGCTGGAAAGTGCTCTCTTCAGTAAGTGCTTGCAATACAGATACAGGTTGTGATGACACGATGCACTGACTGCAGCACCAGAGCTGGTACAAATTCTCCTCTGCCTACTTATTGGTGTTCTTTCCAGCTGCCTCATTGCTGAAATGACCTAGTCTGAAAAAGAACACTCCCCATAGTCATATTTTGTCACGGGTCATGTCAGAGGCTCAAATTACCACACAGTCCTTGATACAAAACATTGTTATTAGAATAATGAAGTTGTGGACGTGGCTATGGTGACTAGAAACAAGAAGCCAGAGGGAAGTAAAAGGAAGAAGCAAATCACATCCCTGGATGAAAACCTGTCTAAAAAAAAATTGAGGAACACAAGATGCCCATTTTATTTATCTATATATTTTCTCCTTTAGTCTGCAAGCAGCTTTTCTTTCTGGATTCTAACTAATTAATACCAAGTAAATGTCTATACAAGTGGCTAAAGTACTCTTTGAAGCATCAATCCAGACACAAATCATCCTTTCTTCTTCATCCAACACTGTTCTAGTTAGAGAGCAAGTCTCACTGCAGTATTGATTACGAAGCCCTTACTGGAAACTACATTCTACAGAGAGAATGGAAATTGTTTTGCTGCTGGCTCAGTGCTAACATACCAGAGTCCTAAACTGGATTGTAATTCTCAGCCATGATGAACACACAAGTAACTACAAAATTATTAACTTCAGTAACTACAGTGCCCTACTTCTGATAGTTCTCAGTCCGAGAATACAAGACCCAGAGATGTCAGGAGAAAATTTAAACACTTCTTTTTAAACAGTGCTGTATTGAGAACAGATTTACATGGATACTAAAATACATTCAGCATCGAATTGCAGCATAGTGGTCAACAGTCTCTAACAGTGTTCTGTGAATCACACTAGCCAGGCTGCCGACTGCTGAAAGCTAGAGCAAATTAATTTTAATTTCACAGCGTTTGCTTGGTAAGATTTTTCACTATAAGTGCGCTTTTCTTTTTTTGTTTGTTTGTTTGCTTTTATGTTGTTTGCATGTTTTTTGTTTTTGTTTTTTTTTGTTTGTTTTTTTTTTTTTTGTGTGTTATTTTTAAAGCACTTGCTGTTGCAGGCTTTTCTGGCAAATACTGCTGAACTCATTCAGTCTGTTTGCCAGAGTTAAGGTCACTGCAGCTTTAGTTTTACAAAGAACACTATTTTTCTGTTTCTCTGTTAATCTTGGCCTGAAAAGACCACACATAACCCTTCCCAACTGAACAGTTTAGGCTTTGTTCCTTTGTTTGTGTTATACTATTAATCTGCTAGGTCGATAGCAAAAATGTGTGAGCTGCTAGTGTGCCAGATGATTGACAGGCAATTAGCAGCTTCTAGAGAACCGTGCTTTGAATTCCGCAGATCCATGACTACATAGGAAAGCAGAGGCTGCTGATCTGACTTTTTTGTAAACTTTTTCTGCAATAATAAAAATGGGACCTTTAAAAGAATTAATGCAACTATTCTCAGGAGCTTCATCTGCTAGAAACTGGCAAAATTGAATCAGAAGTATGAAGAACTCCATTGTATGCAAGTAATTAACCTGTAGCTATTCAGGTCTCTCAGAAAATAAGGCTTGCAAAGCTGCACAAGTGTTTAATTTTTCACGATGAACAAGGAAGCATCCTCATGAAAAGCAAAATTTGGGAAACGTTTTTTTTTTTGCCCGTTTTGGTGGAAAAGATGTGTACTCTATGAACAAATAATTTTTCATGCTTGATTTTTATTTTTATCTTTATTTTTTGAAGGTTCTATTTTTTTCCTCTGTGTTCTTAATTCATTTCTAAGACGGTCATATAGTTTCTCTGCTGTTAGCTCTAATAGTGTGAGCAACACCCTGGATGACCTCCCTGCACTGTTGACTGATAGACATTCACACACACACATGCACACCAAAGTGCTGCCCACTCACCAATTTCAACATTTTTGTGAAGAGTTTGGAACTTGCTCAGCTGCCACCAAGATGGTTGGTTACACCTTACCCTCTCACATTTCACACACATAAATCTGGATAGAACCACCATGGGGAAAAAAAATGAGAAAGTCATTACTTTCTAGCTGTTTTGACAGCGTGAGAAGAGTTGGACTAAGTCCTGTGATAGCAGCAGTGGTGAATTAAACACCTCTCTGACACAGAAAGCCCACAGACACACACATATTTAAGTGTAACTGCGTGTAGAGAGGGAGAATTCTGTCCAGCCACTTTTCCCACATCTGCTGAAAAGCCATCTTTTGTACAGCCACAGAGCGCTCAATATCTTGAAGGGGTTAGCTTCTGTCAATAGAATCAAGAATTGCAAGCTGCAAATAGCATCAAACCCAATTAATAGGGGGCACTTTTCCAAGAGAATGACTTGAACTGAGGGCAGTTGAACTTGCACCTATGGTTCCCAAGAGAACAGGCCATTTTTAAACCTGAGGCCTAAGCCACCACGTTGTCACACTCATGGCCTTAAAAGCAGGCATAAAAAGAAGCATGTGAGAATTACAAGGTGTTTGGTAGAGGTATAATGGCATAGCACTTCAGTCAGGTAAAAGTTGTTTTCAAACAAATGGAGCACAATCTGTTCACACTTAAGCATCTCAGAAGAGCTTTGCCTGCTCCTCTAATAAGTTGCTGCAGAACAGCCTGCATGATCTTTTATGTAAAAACACGTTTAAAAAATCAGAATTATTAAGTAGTTTTTCTTTTAATTCAACAGCTGCAAATCTCCTCAAATGTTTCACAGTGAAAATAATATTCTCCAGATAGGACTTAATTCATTACACGAATCCCCTTTAGCTTCCCCTCAAGCAAATTTTACTTATGCAATCCTGTTAGTTGCTTCCAATTAGAGAGCTGGAAATGAGGGATTCTAAATATTTCCATTAGAAATTCTCGATATTACTCTAATCAGTTGTTAGACATCTTTACAGCAGGCGTATTTCTTATTTCAAAAGATGGTAACCAACAGATCCTGGAATAAATGGTTCTTTTCTTGTAGCTTAAAGAAAATAAATGGGAATGGATAATAAAAAACCAGCCTGAGTAGGAAAGAAAGAACATATTTTTCACTTGCTATTCATTTCACTTTTTCTCAGACATTTTCATTCTTGAGCTATCTGCTGAAAAACATCACCCCCAGTCCTATTATTCCAAGCTAAACATAATGCTCATCATTGCTTTCCTATTTTCTTACCTTCCAAGTGGCTTAGAAGAAATTATTCAAAAAACTTAAAGCTTTACAACCTGAATACATTTAAGTACTTTAAATAATGCTAATATTGTAAAAATCCTAGTAAAAAGCCAAACATTACTTGTTCTCAATTAAAGGAATTAAGATAATGGCTGTTTTCATCTCCTGAGATAGCTCTTATAACAGGAACTTGCAGCTGAAAGTGAGTATTTAGACCCACAGAAACTCTGAGTCACTCAGAAAATCTTCTTATTTAGGAAAGTATTTATGAATCCACCCATTGCTGTTATACGCTTCTCTGCCACCACAGAAATTCTTTTGTACTCGGCTGCATTGTTATGATTTAGTTATAGAGTTTCATATTCACCAAGAGATGAAGCCACCTCGGCATCTAATACTGAACTGTAGCATGACTGAGGATCATCCCAAATCCCAGTGTGCCCCACCCAGACTAATTTTCATTTCACTCCCTTCAGGACAGGGTTTTAGTTACCATAGGATTGTAAAGGTTGGAAAAGTCCACTAAGATTACCTAGTCCAACCACCCACCATGCCCACTGACCACGTTCCTCAGTGCCACAGCACAGCACAGACGTGCTCAGAAGATACCATGGTGGCCAAAAGCAACTCTAAAAATGCTATGTAGGCTGACATCTCTCAGGGAGCCAGAAGTAATTGAACAGATCTTTTGGGAGCCTTGTCACATTTTTCACCCTTGAAACTTGGCTTCTTCTGCAGACAGGAATGGCATTTCCTTCTCCATGGTTTCTCTCATCCTGAAGCGGGACAGCAGGCTCCCTCTCTCCCTTTCGTGCAGAAAAAGATTAACTCCCATTCAGAGTACAATGTAAACCTGGGTGCTGCCCTGTTATACAGCCTGTTCAGCGTGACGTAATGCATATGGTAGGTACCACTACAGTAACCATGCTCACACACACAAAACAGTTCTTCTGTCTGTCCTGATATTCATACATGATGTGTTTCAGCCATATCTCTCCAGCATCTTCAACTGAAGGCACTGAATCTCTCTTGGACAGGCTGCAGGGCAGTCATGCAGTGTCTGCGTAACCAGTACAGTCAGGAATCAAACCCACTCTTGAAATGCAAAATCATCCTTCATCTGTCCCAGGATATGCTGCTTCCACCAAGGTAAATCCGTCATGGTGAAAGCATTAACTGTACAATAGAAAATCGTGAAACTTAGCTCTCCTGTAAGATGTAATGCTTGTCATATCAGATTCCATACACACACCAGGCTTTTTTTGGATACTTGAATGATTCAAAGCCCTCTTTGAAGCTACTGTGTTTGAAAAGCTAGAGTACTTTTCATCAAGAGCGCCAGGAAGTCATTAAGACAGTAGAACAATCTTTTATATCTTCAAAATCCCATCACTCCCACACAAACATCTCCTTGGGAAGTACTCCTTAAAGGCAGAGAAATAAATAAGGCATACAACCCATAGGAAAACAGCAAAACCAGTGACTTAAAATAAGATTTTTGCAGCATTCTGAAGAGTTTTACATTAATTTACATCCATAAATTAAGAACACATTATTTGAGTAAAGCAACACCCACTAAGCAACACTCACTGGGCATTTTCATTACTTCTGCTGCTTTTGCCTCAGTTTCTACACTAGAGTTTTCAGCATCACTTACTCATGTTCATGGTGAATTTTGGTAGTAGCAAATTTGCGCTTTTAAACTGTTCTTCATTAATTTTCCTCTGTGTGTTGCATGCCATACATCCAGCCACACTTCGTCTGGTTCAGTGGCACAGCACAGGTCCGCTTTTATGGCAGATAACAAACATATGGTGAGATGCAGATCAAGACTGTCAAGTCAGCTGGGACAACTTTAGTAGACCAAGGGCACACCAGTTCAGTGACCCTGTCATTAAGTGCATTTGGAGAGGGCTAGCATCAGGTACCATCACCTTGTACTTTATTTCTTGCCCTAGTAAACCTGTGTGCCTCTCTGATCTTTCATCAACACATAGGCACGTAGATGACTTTGAGTCCAGGTCCCAAGCACAAGGTAAACTACTGAAAAAAACATTCCCTTAAAGCCACACTCACTATAATGATCATTTAATGCAGATTTTTAAGAAATACACCTTCAACACTGGTCTGCTCTCAGTCTCCAGCAGCTGCACATTCCTGTTCCCTGACAACTTCCTCCCTCATTGCACTTGCATTTCAGAAGGAAACGAACCTTCAAACAACTCCATCCTCCACCCCTTGTCACCCATCCCACTCCCTCCCTGCTCTGAATTCCTTTGACATTACTTGATTTCCACTTTGTGCTCCCCACCCTCCTGCAGGTACTCCGTCACTACCGAAGCCACAGACTTTTGTCTCCAGTTTTCCTATTGCTTTCTGCTGACTGCTCCTTCTTTCCACATCCATGCAAAACCAGCATCTATATTTTCAGTGTGAAAAGTAGCTCAACTTCTGGAATCAAAACAGAAAAAAATTATAATCATTATTGGAAATGTGAAAAGAAAACTTGTACGTAATACATTTCCCCACTGGAACAAGGTGCTGAGTATAGATTCTATTCACATTGTCTTATTTATCACATTTAAAACAATGTTTTTATGTTTTTCCTAATGTTAGAATAATTACATTTGTAGAGGCATTATTGGGCTCTGAGACACACATATGCCTTCCCTGTGCTATTCTTCAGCCTATGAACGTAGCAGGGTGACATAAGCAAGATCTGACATCTCCCTCCCTGCAGATTTTGACAAAATCCTTTAGTAGGACCAACTGTGAAAGGATAGATAACAGCAGGACAAGGGAAGATATTTTTAAGTTGAAGAAAGGAAGATTTAGGCGGGATGTCAGAGGGAAGTTCTTTACTATGACAGTGGTAAGCTGCTGGCACAGGCTGACCAGAGAGGTTGTGGATGCCCCATCCCTGGAGGTGTTCAAGGCCAGGTTGGATGGGGCCCTGGGCACCCTGTTCTAGTATCAAATGGGGAGGCTAGTGCCTGGCAGCGTGGTTGGAACTTCATGATTCTTGAGGTCCCTTCCAACCCAGGCCATTCTGTGAGCCCAACAAGAAATCCAGGTGAGCTTCAGCTGCACAAGTAATGCACTTAGAATGAAACAGGCACATTTGATTAGTGTAACTTCTTTTTATTTCAGTTACTTCTTCACATATAACTTCATATAAGCTACAAAAAGTGTGAAATGCAGAAATGATATTAAAACCGCAAACTTAAAAGCTTTGATAACAAAAATAAATGTGTCTTTCCCTGTTAACAATAACCATTTAAAATGAACCATATTTTGATGGATTCATTTAATAAACATACAATACACTTCCCAAAAATAAATAAAGAACATCAGAAAAAAGAAATCAATACCATCAACAACATGAAGCATTTAGTTGTCCTTCTTTTTTTTCCCTTAAAGACAAATTAAATTTCTAGGCACAGTTTTAGGCATTATAGAGGACACAGAGGCAATAGGTTAGTGTGCACTGCTCTGTACAAAAATACAGTCTGAATAAATTACATTGCTAGCCATAAGATTAGACTTCACTTACCAGTCAGTTCATTGCATGTTTAATAATATACAGGTACATGCTAATCCATATATATCATTTATATTTCAAACACATAGGTCTCTCCATATTTGTTTTTAAAATATACAAAAACTAACCGAAGTTGTGCAAGAAGTCCAGAAGAGGTGCTAGGTACTTGTCAGCACCGGACGGTATACTTTAAGCCTAAAAAATACAAATAACTAGCCCTGCTTGCAAGTCTGCTATATATATATATATATTTATATATATCTTCATTCATATATATTTGGATGATAAACCATGGATTTGCAAGGGAGGGGGATGGGGGGAAAACAAACACCCTGCCAATGAGATAAAACCAAACAACTGAAATAATGATAGCATGACACAAGCATAACATTCAAAAGGAATAATCTGTTGTACAGACACACAAAGATATGTGGTGGTGTTCTTCTTTTGTGGCTAGAACAAAAAATAGGGTAGCGTTGTAGTCACTTCTCACTCAGTCCTGAAAAGCAGCATTTACTAAAAAAATAAGAAACTGAAGTAGCGACACAAGCTAACAAGAGGTTTCCAAGCTGATAAAGGTAGGTGCCTAAATACAAATGCTGGATGCCCAAATGCTAACGGACCTGAGGAGCTTGAGAGGTGCGCCCTAACAGCTAACATTATGTTCTGGAGTAAAATCAAGTGCTGAGACTGAAAAAATGCTTCTCCAACTCACATATGAATGAAGAACTTTGTTATTAGGCATCCATTTTTTGCCTGAACATCATTCAAATTAAGAGCTGCGTGACTGTAGGAGTGCTGGAGATTAACCTGTGTGCGCCTTAAGGCTCATGTTTGATTTCACTCAAATTCCACATTAAAAGAAATCATCTGATAAATTAGAAGATGCGATACAGGTTCAGCACAATAACTTCCTGCCAGCATAGGCACAGTACCGTTCTATGCTGGCATCAAGACGCTGCTCCCCTAGAAAGGTACAGCGATCTTCTCACAGTGGGCTTCTTTGTGTCAGCCTAACTCCCACGCCAAACTATAATACTCTCTGTGCTGCTAAGTAACAGCAGAACTACACAGCTGTTTGGAAAGATATAGAGTTTACTGTATACCAATTATCTGCCTTAAGTCAGTCTCAGGAAGACCAGAGTTACGAATGCTCTCTGGTGCCTTCAAAATAAGTGGAACATATTTTTCCCCTCCCATCCTTTTTTCTCCTTAGGCATTGCCATACAATCCCTCCTAAGTGCAGCTATCGTTTTGCTCTGCCTAATCTAATTAATCACCACTGGTTCACGAAGGAGTGCTGATATGCAATATTCTGCTGTGATAGAAAAGACTTAACTCCCAAGAGGCACTGTGTCTTAAAAATCACCTCCACACAGCAGCAGCACTTTGAGAACAGCTTCCGAGAGGCAATCCTGGGGTAGCACGGTCCCTACAGATCCTCTGCTCTCTGGGAACTGTGGCACGAACATTAACACTGCAAATGCATTCTTAACATTGAGGCATTCAGCAGCCTTTTCCCTGGAGCCAGCAAAACCATTTGTGCAGAGGTGGACAAGCAACAGCAGCATATAGGCTTGTGCAGAGGCCCACATAGAATATACTTCAAATTTCTCCATTAAAAAATAGTTATTTCTAAAGATCAGAATTGTATAAAAATATGTTCATAATTAATTGAAAATACCAAAAGAAGGAAATTGTAAACAGAAATAAAAGTGATGCAGATTAAATTCATATAGAAGTTCTCTCTATTTTAACTCGGGTTCCATTTCGTGGATACAGTCTCCGGATGTTTAATTGGGAAGCATACAAAGCAAGGAGTAATTAGACACACATAATCATCAGCCAGTCCATTAGAAACCCAGCCTTTAAAAACATGAGATTAGCTCCTGCAGTGCTAATATTTTAATATGGACTTGATTGGGCCTTGGCTATATTCTTGATTATCAGAAACACTTGCAATCTAACTAGATTTCTTTTTTAATGGTAGTTTTCCTTCCTTGTAACACCTTTATTGTTTAAAATACAATTTTTATTAAGTACAGAATTACAGATGGAATAAAAAGTAGTTATTTCATCCACTTCTACCTTAGAACAATGTGAACTTTTATGCATTTCCCATAACACAGAGTCTGTACAAGGGCATATACAGAAGACAAATCATTTTAGGCTTATTGTGTAACACCAATTGTGACTGTGGGTACTAGTCTAAGACCCCCAAGAATGTGTACAAAGTTAGTATTTTAACCACTGCACCACAGCTCCTATTACAATTTAAAGATAATTCTCTTTCTTCCTCTGCATTTATATATGTATTGTATATACTCACTTATACTAATACCTTCCAAAAATATAATCAAACTTGTCCCATATGCATTTTTTCATAATGCTGTTCAGAAGTTAAACGAGTACTTAGGAAAACTGCAATTCATTCATACATTTCAGATGCCTTAGGGACATATATGGTCTTTTTGTTCTCCCCCTTTTCTCCTCCCCCCGACAAAATACTCAGGGTTGAGACAACTTCCAACTACACAGTCAGAAACACATGTCTCTGGGTTTGGACTTCCTTCAACAATCTGCTACTGCTGGCATGGTGCTGCCGATTCATGAAATCCTCTGTCTGTGTAGTTGTTTTCCTTCTCCCAGAAGACTGCTGAATGCAGATATTAGACAAGCCATTAACCAGTTACATTCACTGCCCTCGACACAGTCACTCGCAACTAATTCCTTAAGAGCTTTTCCAAGCAAGTAACAAGAGGCCAACACAGCCTATTGTACGAGATGCCATCGCCTGCTTATCAGACATTTGAATCCTCTATGATACAGGGAAACTTCTAAATGGAGCCTATACCAGCTGCTCCCCTGAAGGCAATAGCAGATGCTGGCCTTGCATTCGCATTCCAACTAAATTTCTCACAATGATCGCTGTCATGTAGATCCTCTGCTTGTTGTCAGGAAAAACAAAGCTTATGTATCAGCAGCTTGCAGCATCTGCCTACATAAAATCAGCAATCCTAGTGTTCGCAGTTCTTCTAAATGGTCGTAAAAGCTGGTTACAGTGTTCACACCCAAAAGGCAAAGGCTATTTTATCAACAGAGCAGACTGGTGCTCCACAAGTGTTCTAAAAAAATGGTGAGTTAGAAAAGATGGGGGTAATCCTTCTGGTATTTTTCTTTTTCATTAAATGATTCTAGTAATAGTCTTCGTAGTTCTTAGGGTTCAGACAATAAAGAATGGCACCCCCAAATGAAAATATAGTTGCACCCCAAGCCAGGCCATAGCCCCAGTTGAACTCATGGTATATTTTCAAGCTGACTGTTTCGATGAACTTGATTGGGTAGAGGACTAAGCTGCACACCTGAAGAACAACTGAAAGAGAAACAAACCAGATGTCAGAAGAGGCCTTCTACATTTCCACAAAACCATCACAAAACCAAAATTTGCATTTCCAAATGCTCCTGGTGCAATTTTGTCTAGTAAGTACTGCCCTTTTGGAATAGTACATACATGTGCATACACTCACACATATGCTTATATATAAATATTCATATACATAATATATACAACCTTTACTTCATCTGAAGGACAGAGCAGTTTTAGCGTATTCCTCTGATGATGAAAAAATGTTATTGTTATGGAATAAAAACAAACCATCAGGTGTCTGGTAAATAAACAGTTAAAGCAATTCTGGTCTGGTGACATTATTCCTTCTGTAGCAACAAACCTAAGATCACTTGTTCCATGCCTATTAAAACCAAGTCAAAACAATGAGAAGCAAGAATAAATGAATATTAAGAAATAAAGCTCGGAATCAAATCATTTACTTAGTCTAACAGTAATTAATTGCAGTAGGTGATCCATATTTATGTTCAGTGGAGGCTCACCAAATTACCTATTTCACATGCATTACTGTGTGGCGTAATCAGAATTAATGATATTACTGCACAGAATACCAAGGAATCCATAAAGTTTGATCAATCACTAAACTTCCCACCGGCAAAACATTTCCTTGTATTATGAATTTAGAGGGTGGGTCAGAGATGTTTTGTGCTGAAAAAAGTTAATAAAACAGATCAAATCTAAGGCATGTTTCAAAGCTTAAAACCATTAGTTTCTACAGCACTGTCTCTGAGAGTGCCAGATCTCATGCAGTCAGATCCACATGACTGCAGAGAAATTCAGCACACCTGGCTATTGCATTACATCAAAACAGCACAAAGTAACCTGAAAAGGGAAATGCAGATGAAGAACCCCGATTTTCATACAAGTAATTCAGTTTCATCAATGTCCATTCTCTTTTAAAGTCAGGCATACTGCTGACAGCATAATTGGGACAGCAGTCTCCAGAGTAAGCAGCTGAAAATTATACTTAGTTTGAAGTATGAGAACAAGATGCATGATTTAGCAATTCTCCAGGCTTCTAGTTCACCCATCTACAAATGACTGACCATCATGGGAACATATAAAAACTCTTCTTAACCTTCAAGTACAAGATATGGCTCCCTTCTAGCATTTAGCACAACAGCAGGAAAATAAAGTTGATTACATTCTCCTGCTAGTTGAACATTTTGCACACCTGAAAACCATCATTTTCCTTTTAATTCCAACATGCCCTTTTTAGTGCTGTCAAACTGTCACCACCCATTAGGCACCTGGAGGCTAATGCTCTCCTATCCTCAGGATGTGGACTGCAAGGGGGAAGGACTTTTAGTACTCATTACATACACTGATAACACTGTGTAAAACACACACTGGAAATTCATCCCTGCCTATCAGCCAGTTAGCTTACATACTAGTCTTTGAACTCTTCTTGGGACTGACAAACTGAACAGCGTTTGGATAGAGAATTTTCTGATGTGGTTACCAAAAAATCTACAGGATTATTTTATTTTTTTTTTAAGCATTAATTTGTGGTATTTCATTTTAATACAATTTTTGCCTGCCATCTCACAAAATACTACACAACACTGGAGAACTTTTGACAGTGCATATCATAGAAAGCTCCTACACCTACAAAAAGATTATATATTGTATAATGAATGCATCATCACACCAAAAAGCACCTCAACATAAGTTCACTATTAGACACATCTTTAAGACCACTCAAAGTCAAAGAGGATTTCCTGAGATGAATGAGTATACGTTCATCAGTGACTCCTTGAACTGAGGCTGCAGCATCTCTGCTGGGTCAACATAGAAACTGTCCTCAGCATGCGTCTCTCCATAAAGTTTCAATCAAGGAAGCTCTCTGCTTTTCCTCAGTCTAATACAGGAAGCATATAGAGCTCTATTCTATGGACTGAACTCATCAAAACAAAGCAAAAAAAGTGGTTCCACTGAAACAAGAACATGTGACTCAAGGAGCAACAGCTACAACAGGTAGTTTTGACATTTTTGGTGAGGTTTCCTGCTTTTGCTACTATTAGTTCAGCTACACTCCTGGAAAATTTAAAGAAGGGTTGGGAATAACATATAACCCATGCTGTCAATTTGCACTAATTTAGTGTCCTATCACTGATGCTCCCTATAAAGTGGAAAAAGAGCACAACAAGCTAGTGAAGATATGAAAAATGGCCTGTACAATCCCAAAAGATGTTAAATTCAATGCTTGCAACTACTGATCTTCTTTCAGTGAATTTAAATGGACTCTGTGCTATGTTGACCCATTTCATATGGAAAGTATGGGTATTACACACTTCTTGAGAAACACTTTTTTTCCTGTAGAAAAAAAGACTGCGAAAGAAATCCGTAAAGAAAAATGTCCACTTTAAAACTCTAGCTTAAGAAGACTGTTCTTTTTTTAAATAGACTATTCAAGCTTAGACCCATTTTCATGGCCAGAGTAATACTCACAAGAGAATTGTACAGGAACAAGAATAATAGTTTTACTCTATTTACATGAAGTATATACGCATTATATTAAACATACCAAACAAAAATCACAACAAATCATTTAAAACTAGGGAAGTATAATTTTGGTCATCTTTTTCTTTTCCTTTTTTTAAAATGTTTAACTCCAACAGATTTGCTTATAATGTGGCTTTTCAATTAGTCTCTTTTTACAAAAAAATTGTGATATTGGTAAGAAACTTGGGTATTTCTCCACTACTTTCAATCATTCTTTCATTCACATATGCTTTATTGAAAAACCAACGGGTGCTGCATTTTCAAGGATTAACAGACATGAAAACTGCTGTATAGGAAGTTTTTGTACTTCATACAATCCTGTGCAATTAATTGGGAAGGAGCATGAAGAGAAAGAGAGGGGGTGATTCATGCTGATCTTTAAAATAGTGATAGCTTAGAACAGGCCACCCTACTACACAGGAAGATGAGGAATTTCAGCAGGAGTCCCAGCTGACCAAGCAGGGAGTTTTTCAATGAACATATAAGAAAGGAGCATGCAAGAGCAGGAAACAAAGATTGACAATGAGTGGGAAATAGAAAAGCACTATTTTGATGCACTGATACAAAACCAGGAAGGTTGAAGCCCAGTCAGAGCTCAATATAAAGCTGGGAAATGGCAAAAAAAAGACAATTTCCACAGGTGCATTAATTTCAAAATGAAGTACAGAACACACTGGTCCAATGATGAGAAGAAAAGCCACTATAATGGCAGATGGTAAAAACATGAAACCTTATCCAAGATATCCAAAGGTCTTGAAAGACTTAGGAAGAATTAAGGCACTCAGTAGTTCCCTCTCTATGTCTACAGGGACAGATGGGACAAACACAAGTGTGATGAAAGAGGTGGTCAATGCAATTGTGAAGCTTCTCTCATCTATAAAAAATTCAACAGCAATTGGGAGATATTCCCAATGACTGGGGAAAACAACAACAACAAAAACAAACAAACAAAAAAGCAAACAAACAAACAAAAAAAAAACAACACCAAATTCTGGTCAGGCTCACTTCAATCCTTGGAAACATGGAGTGTACCTCCAAGCACCAGGAGAACAAGGAGGCAATCTGTAGTCAGCACAAATTCACCAGCCAAGGACAAAGGTTCAGAAACCTGCCAAAATGATTGAAGCCTACAGCAAATCATCCTTAAGAGGGAGATGAGGGCACTAGCTTTATTTAGATAGACAAAGAGGAGGCAACTGAACAGTTTCACAGCAGCCTACACCTACCTTGAAATGCAGCTGCAAAGATGTAGGAACAAAAGGTTTTTGTAGTGCCAGGAAACTCAAGATATTGGCAAAGGACACAAAACTCAGTTTCAAGACATTCAGGATATCAGAAAAAATAAAAACCAAAATGGAGACAAGCGTGACTTTAGGACAGCCTACTTGAAGGGGTTACACAATCTTATTCTTTGAGTTCTTCAAGACTGGCCAAGATAAAGCAAAGTTAACAGATCAAACGTTAGCGATTGTTCTGTTTCAATAGTGAGGTTGGGCCAGATGACCTAGAGTATCCTGCCAACTAATTTACTTGATGCTGTCATTCTTTCTGCCTTCTTGTAGCAACTTACACTACTTTCTTCACCTTAATTGTTTGGAGCACTCTGTTACTTCTTCACAACCAAACTCTGCCCTCCTACATATCTACAGTTTTTGTAGCTTCAGAGTAAGCTTGGCAGGTATACTTTTATTCTGTGTTTCATAGTAATATAAATAACAGCACAGAACTCAAGAGTTAATCGAGCAGAATTGTGCTCTCCTTTCCTGTCAGAATGAAAAGCTTTAAGTATCCAAATATTATCTGCCTGTCATTCTTTTACTCCCTCACCCACACTTTCACCTAGCCACCATTTCTCCAGCTTACATGTAAGAACACCCTGTGCAATGTGTTAAAAACTTACTGACCCCAAAGGTTCTTCTTCTAAGACCTAATCATAAAAGGTAATGAAATTGTTTTGACACAAATCACCCGTATGAAATTTCATTACCTCACAGTCAGTCAAAGTTGGGTCATACTGGGCTGAGAAGGAAGGAAATTAGTAAGACAGAGAACACAAGCTCTGCAGCATCTCAAAAAGCACTATTAAAATATAGCCCATGAACACAAACACCTTTTAAATTTCCTTTTTTAGTTGCTCTTAAGGACTCTCAACAATCATGTTTTCTTTCTATCCCTAAACTTTGACTCCGTTAGCATTCACTTGGTGACCATATCATGACACTCCCTACACTGACATGTTTAAGAAATCAGACACGAGTGCTTGGAGAATGCAGTTTTCAGGTACAGTTTGAATCAGGAGCACTTTGATAACCCAGGAAGTACGTAATCAAGTGGCCCCAACTAAACAAAAATGCAGAGAGAACAGCTATTATGAGGACACGCAGCCTACTAAGCTCAATTAAGACTGATTTTTGTTCTTCACACAACACACTGACATCAGTCAACATGATAATAACAGCTAGCAGTCTACAAAGCCCACTGGACCTAAGGTAGCTCCATGCATAAGTGTCCTGCAAGTCTGTTTCTGTATGCTCCATATTTTTCCATTACTCGAGGTACTCCTGTTCCTCTCCCAGTTATAGAGAGCTGATAGTTTTAACACACACTTCTGTTGATTATTTGCTGACTTCTTCCCAGTATCTTGGCTTTATCACCCCTTCCAGTCCTGGTAACTCATTCATCTTCCAACCTACAAAGTCACTAACTAAAACCTGAAATCAAGATAGAAACAAAACTTTAAAAATGTCTAGAGTGAACTGCTTGGATTCTAAAGTGACTGGAGGCCACTTTTGTTCTTTCCCACAAATGCCACTAATATCTCCAGACAGTGTCCTCCTAGCAGGCACCAGTAGAAGCATGCAAGGAGATGACTTCCTAATCAGCCATACCAAAATATTTTGCGTTGTTATTAAGTTCACAGAACACAGTTTCCTAGCTTCACAGATGTTCTGCAAAAAACTTAAGTATGGGTTTGAACCTACAGACAGTTGCATAATGCACAACTACTGTGCTGCAACCTTGACTTTCCCCTTAACTTTAGCAGTAGACTGTCCTTCTGATTCTTTCAAGATATGCCAGTCCACATTCATCTCTACAAGTATCTGAAAACAAAGATAAAATGCATAGAAAATGAACAGCAGCAATTCCAGCACCAAATCTCCAATTAATTCTCCTTAGATTTGCCAAATAATGAAGAAGAATGAGACAGGCCATCTTAACCCCATCATCTCTCCTCCTCTAACAGACTTCGGGACATAGCAGTTTAAAATGCATGCACACATGTACATATACAAAAAGGCAAAGAAAGAGGTGAACACAACTCATGAGCTACAAGCATTATACATTTTCTTTTCTAATGCAAGCAAGCACTAAATCTGATTACTCTGATGACCAGAAGTTGGAGCTGTATTGGGGAGGGTCAGGCTGGAGATTAGGAAAAGGTTCTTTACCAGATCAACAGGTCCTGCAACAGGCTATCCAGTTCTGGAGCTCAAGGGCCATCCAAACAACACTCAGTACAGGGTTTGGATTTTGGGTGGTCCTTTACAGAACCAGGAGTTGGACTTAGTGGTCCTCGTGGGTCCCTTCTAACATGGAATATTCTAGAACTCTAAATCTCTGCCTCTCCCATAACTATAATAGACCAAAAATATTTTATGCACAGCACTAAAAATTAAGCTGTAAGCCAAACAGTAAGATTTTTTTCTTTGCTCTTTCCCCTCAGCACCACCTCCCCACCCCCCTCAGTACCAAGTACTCACTGAGCCATATGGCAGGATCGGTGTATACCCGAACCACTACTAAATTACTATACAATGTTATGATAAATCAAAAAAACAAGTAAGAAACACCTACATAAATTCAATAATCCAATTTCCTTGAAAGTTAAACACCCAACATACTTTTATACTGTCAAAATTAATGTTATTTTTTTAAAGCAATGGCACTAGTGCCTTTATTTATTCAATCAGCTCAGCAATGCAACAAACAGAACAACAACAAAAAAAAAAACACCACAATTTCTGTTTAGAGAATCTGATCCTATTTTGCGCTCTTTTTCTCAAAATGAATAAAATATAACCTACTTACACTCCTTGAGCAAACAGAAGTGCATCTTAAAATGCTGTGGTTCTATCAAAGAAGGAAAAACAGCAGGGGGCAGCAGGAGCCTTCCCTAGAGCTCCCTTTCATTCCTGAATGCCCTTCACATGCCAAGCTTTTATTTTTTCATATCCTTATAAGTGGCCTTTTCAAATAGGCCCTGAAAACTAGGTTTCGTCAATCCCTTCGTTATGGACTATCAAAAGGAGCTTAAGCTGCTAGCTCCAATGCGGATGTGAGCGACAGCAGCAACAGGATGAAGACACACCTTTCCTGGTGAATCTCGGGAGAAATAGAAACATCCATGCTGCCTAAGCCCTAGAAGACCAGAATCTATGAATGGAGATAATTTGATATTGTAATTATACCTCACTGGAACAGTGCCACAGACAATTCAGATGTTTAAGTCTCCCTGAAGATTTTGCAACAGTCTAGATAAACTGTTCCATCCTGATGTTCTTAAAAGCCAAACAGGGACCATAGGGTGACAGTTTGTAAAGTTAAGAAGTAAGGAAACAAAATGGCACAATGAAAAAAATTTCTCTAGTGGTACAGGGGCATTTATAAACACCTTGCAACATATTTATTTTCATATACAGGGCTTCAAGGGTTCACACCCAAGCATTCATTTTTCCACTTTAAAATTGTGAAAGGAAGAATGCTAAAATACCAGAAAAGGCTTTGCATGAAGAATAAGAGTGGGGCCATCCAGCGGCACAAAGTCATAGACTAAAAATGGTACTTAAATGGGTTTATTCTCTGTAGTTTTCCCCACCACATTTACTTCACCAGACACAAAATATAACGCCAATAAATGTTTCTGAACTATATGATAGTCCAATTACAAAACTGATTAATACCTTGCAGAGCTGGTATCCTCAAAAACCTCACAGGACTTAAAGAAGTAAACTAGGTGCCTCTGAATCAGTATGCAGAACCAGAAGCATCATCTTTTGCAAAAGTAAACAGCCATCATGAAATTTTTATCATAGAGCTGGTAAACTGCTTACCTGCAGCAAAGAGCATGACTGCAACTGGTCTGTAGAATCGTCTCCGAGACCCCACACAGATAGAGATCAGGCCAACCAGGAAAGCTATGAGAATGATGGCAGCACCACCCAAAAGCAGAGCGAGAGTAGCTATCTGCCAGTCTGTGTGGAAAAGAGGGAAAGAAAAACATAAATCAGTTGCAGCAAAACAAGCCCATGGGCTTGAGATAAACATCAGAATACAAAGAACACAGAGCCTGCACCAAAACTTGGGTAAATACACAGCTACGCTTTAGGTTTCTTTCTTCCTAATTAGCAGAACACCTTTATACAACAGATGTGAATCAAGAGCAAAGTGCCACAACCCCACACACATTTTCAAGGCTTAGTTGGCCTCACTGGGATTTTAGCTCGAGGAAGACTGAATAATTTGGTAGCTTGGTTTTGCCCAATTTAGAATGAGAAATTGAGGCTGGGCCAGGATCAGTTAGCATGTGTTAGCTGACCCCAGCTAAGTGCTGTAACTTTCTCAGAGAATGGAGTGAAAGTCAAACCTCTGCTTAGCTGATTGGGGTGGCAAAGGAAGGGATGTACAGAGGCCAATCATGGACACACATCACCACAGAGGCAGCAAGGTCAAGCAACAGGAGTAACAAAACTAAAGGAAGAAGATGCTAAAAGGAAGGGAAAATAAATCATTTTCAATACTTATAAAAAATGTATGTTAAGCCTTATAAAGGCAGTAATGTTCATTAGACACACCAAGTCAAATCTGAAATCCATCTGAAGCGTTAGATATCCTTAAGTGTCAATTTTACTTCTCTTCCCCCAAAAGCAACTTCTTGATCTGACCACGTGTATTTGCTAGCTATTTTCACGCATTATGGATGCAGTCATAAACAACGTCCTTGAAGTCTCAGATAGTATGAAAACAAAATCAATTTGTAAGCAGATGGCCACCAAGGATCTACAGAACATCAAGATTAAAAGCTTCGGTAAGGCCTTAAAGAAGCACACACTTTGTGCTGCCTCTCTTTGCAGCTCTCTTAAGACCCTGCTTCCCTGAAGTTGCAGGCTTCGAGAAAAGGAATCCAATTTCTATTTACTATTTATCACTACAACTTTTCACTTTAAGGAAGAAGATTCATAATCAGCTTATGAGAACAGGACCTATGGATTCAATACATCTCATTACTTTGAATCTACTAGCATGCATACAGCGTTCAGAACAAAACAGCTAAACACGTTACACAGTTCAAAGAAAGTAACAAGATTAATCATTCTCAGAATAAATGAAGAGATTTTAAGGTTACTAAGAACAGCAGCAATAAAAATCCACATTCTTTTTTTTTTGAGAAGATCAAAATTCTGTGTATAAAAATAAAAACAACAACAAAAATAAACACCACAATCAAGGAAGAATACAGCTGGTTTCAACAGGGATCTAATCTTCTGAAGATACCTACAGTGCAGCTGTGGGCTTTGGAAATGGAAGATTTGCAGCTATAATCACAAAAAGTCACTGCACGCTATATGAAAAAGGATATAAGAGAAAAATGAAGGAACCGAATTAAAGAGACAGAAAAACATTTCTAAAAGAGAAAGTTATTTTAAATGCATTTAGGTACACACATTTTCTTTTTTCTTGTCTATTTTTACTAGACATATTGATGATTAATACTATAATTACTAAGTATACAGGACTGGGAAGGACCTTAAAGCCCATCTAGTCCCAACCCACCAACTCAGACTGTTTAGAGCCCAATCCAACCTGACTTTGTACAACTCCAAAGTGGAAGTAGCCACAGGTTCTTGGGGTAGCCTGTGCCAGGATCTCACCACCTTCTAGGTTAGGAATTTCTTCTTTGCATCTAATCTAAATCTCCCCTCTTTTACTTTAAAAACATGCCCTGCTGCTTTATTCTTGGTGGATGAAAATATAATTTTAGTTACAGGTTGGAATGCTATGCAAAGTGAATTTTAACATTGACGTGATACTTCAAAAACACTAAGCAGTTCAGCAATGATTTAGAGTGTATTCCTCCAATATCAGAGTGTTTATTTCTGTATTTTCTGTCCATAACACAAACAGAACAGACCATTTTGGAACGCCATGAAATAAATCCTTGCACCTAAGAATTGCACAGATATAAAGACTAGACAAATCCATCTCATCCCAAAGTTAAAAGCCACAGAAAAGTGATAAGTCAAAGTATCAGATGGGAAAAGTAAAAGTCCAACATTTTTGAAAGCCACAACAAATAATAACATGTTAAATGTTATCCTCACATTGATCACATGCCAAGTCTAATGCGAATAAAATTTGTGCAAGATGAGAGCAGTAAATAAATGGGAAAACCTTTGAGCATGCTACTGCTTCCCAAAGCAAAACCACCTAACAAGTAAAAATAACTAAGGCAAAGATGGTGGAAGCAAGAGATTAGAATATAATTTAGTTCCCAAAACAGACCTATTAATGGATTTTAGAAAGGTTAAAAAAATAAGCTACCTTACTATAGTTCTGATGTGGGAGGTAAAAGCACAAACTAGTGTAAAAAACACCTACACGCTCAACTAAAAGAGAAATGACTTAGTCAAACAAAATTAGTTTCCAGAATAAGAGAACCTAATCATTGATGTTGGCAGGAGGACCAATACGAGGTTATGTTCCATACTACTGAGAATTAGGTATTTAACATTGTGTTCTGGGCCAAAACGTCTGGAATTGGCTGCTTCTTTTTTTCCCTGTAGTTCCAACTTCCATTCATGGGAGCATACAGTGCTGCCAGCCTTCATGTAGAGCTGTAACAGAGGGATTCTGTTTAAAGAATACCATGGAAGTTATTCCAGTCAGATATTACTGCATAAATAATACAAGACTGAGTTTTCCTATATTGCCTACCATGAAACTGTACATTTAAATCTCCTTGTTGTCTCAGAAACACATTAACATTCAATTCTGAAAGCCATCAGAGCTGGTGACAAAACAAAACTCATGTTGAAGTAAGTAACACCTTCTTTCTGCAAGGACTTCCTACTTAACAACATTTATTTTTCTTTTCTCTTGCATTAAAAAAAAAACAACACAAACAAACATACAAAGATAACTGAATCAGTACCTCTGAAGGAAAAACACTCTAAGATAAGATAGCTTTAACAAAACAAAAAACAGCAATCACACTTTCCTACAACAAGTATCAGTAAGTACAATAAGTATCAGTAGTTTCCTTAGACTGCCTAGCATCAAAATGAGAACAGCAGATTTCTCCTTTACATGGTGTAACACAGTACACATAACGCAACCGTCATCAGCCTACTTTAGAGGCACCCAAAACACGCTTGCACCATTTCCAAGCAAGAGAAAACAAGTAACTGTAACTCAAAGTAACCAAACTCAAACTGTAACCAAACAAGCAAACAAGTAACTGTACTCCTGAAGACTCAGCAGTTCATTTCATGCAGAAATTAAAAGGATGCGTGACAGTGAGCAAAATGGAACTTTAGAGATGACCATTATTGTTCTTCTGTATTCAAAGCACACAATATTTTAACACTTCAAGAACTATAAACGTTTTTCACTGTGCAACAACTACCTAAGAAAAATGCCAGTAACCAGTTAAAATTTCACTGCTACAAGTGTTTAAAAAAAAAAACCAACCATTTAGATGTTAAAAGATGCAGACATACCAAAATTAAGTTGCTTTTTTGTTTTACACCTGCAAAGACAACAGAATAGGTCTAAATTGAATTCTTATGATTTGCGGGATTTAAGTAATCTGAACAGCCAGAATGCTGTGGTGTTTTTTTGTTTTTGTTGTTTTTTTTTTGTTTTTTTTGTTGTTTTTTTTTTTAAAATATCTTTTAAGATGTAAAAGGATTCAAGATAGATTTCTTAGGAAAGGCCTTATTTAATTTAAAGACTCATAGAATGTTTTAGGTTGAAAGGGACACCTCCCACAGACAAGGCTGATCAAAGTCCCATCCACCCTGCCTTGAATGCTTCCAGAGAGGGGGTATCCACCTCACTGGGCAGCCTGTTCTACTGTCTGACCACCCTCACAGTTAAAAAAAAAAAAGAGAACTTCTTCCTAATATCTAGTCTAAATCCACCCTCTGTCAATTTAAAACCCTTTCCCCTTGTCCTGTTGCTACATACCCTTGTAAAAAGTCATTCCCCAGCTTTCCTATAGGCTTCTTTCAGGTACTGGAAGGCCACTATGAGGTCCCCCCACAGCCTTCTCCAGGCTGAAGAGCCCCAGCTCCCTCAGGCTGTCCTCACAGGGGAGATGCTCCAGCTCTCCAATCATATTTGTGGCCCTTTTCTGGACCTGCTCCAACTGTTCCACATCTTTCTTGTACTGGGGGACCCAGAACTAGATGCAGTACTTCAGAGTGAGTTCTCACAAGAGCAGAGGGGCAGAATCACCTTGATATGTAACAACTGCTTTGCACTGCCCATAAAGCATTACAATGTGAATACCACGATACCATAGGAAACACATACCTCAGTTCTGATGGTGATGATAACATCTGCATAATTGTTATTATAACAATTATATCCTGTTAGTTTAAGGATATGAATCTCTGTATTTGCACACGTAAGTAAATTTGAACCCAGGTACTTCATACATCAAAAAAAATACAGTATAAAATTCATAAAAACTACTACCTTGAGTAAAAAATATTCTTATATATGATTACATTTCAGTTAATTGTTCAAACATAACTAAGTGCTGTTTTTTAAAGACGGATTGCTTGTACTTCTCTTTGAAAATTCTTCCTGTTCCTTAATAATATGGAAACCACACTAATCTTCACACTGAAAGATGGGACCTTTCCTCTCTTTGTCCTTCCAAATGAAATGACCTAAGGCTCTAACGGTACATTCACTTTGAATCAGAAGCAGCTCTATAATTCTATTTCTTGGGTAAAATATTAATTTGGTGCCACATTAAAATCAGAAAAAGTCATAAAAGGATGGAAAAAAACCCTCTGAATTCTACATTGTTTATTAAAATAAAAAATAAAAAAAAAATAGATCATTTGTTAACGTGAGAAAGAGCAGGGCAAATAGCTAGCATAGTCACAGTTATCATGTTTTTGGTGAATTCTCAACAAGTTAAATATTCCCTGTATATGGTATCCCATGGTAAGAGGTTGTAGAAGTAAAAGCATTGCTGGAACATGAGAACTATTTTGTACATAAGGTTTTTTCAGGAAATACAAGTTATGGGAATGCATCTCTTAAAAAGCAATTAAGTACTCCATTCTTTCAAAAGAGGTTCTCCACAGTCCTCTCCTCACATTTGTTACAAGATGGAAGTAATGGAAGACCTTCTAACACTAAACAACACTTTTGTGAGGAAAAAAAAAACAAACAACAAAAAACCATAAAACACTCTAAAGTCAGTTTTCTGACTCATTGCAAAGTTCCCACTTAGGGAAACTTTACTGACTCATATTGACCACTTATTGACTCTTGGTTAATACACATTCCCATAAACTGTATTACAGCACCCAAGTTAGAAGTATATGTCATGTAAATCAGGAATTAAATAAAATCCACTGAGTATCATATCAGCTAAGTCAAATAAGATTGCAACAGATATCCCCAATTGCTTCACATTCAAAATTGTTTTTAAGGTTACCAATAATCATCAACTTAGCTATCAAATAGGTAATGAAAGTTTTAAAAGTGAGATGGTTATATAAGAAGCCAAGGCAGAATCTAGTTTTTAAAAGTATATTCGTTGCATGATACTCTTTTTTTCAGCATTAACAGATATATTTTAGCACTGCGACGTTGACTTCTGTAGGTCAAGCTCCAGCATATTCAGTTAAAATACTTAATTGTTATTGGAATGTCTTTTTTTTTTTTTTTTTTTTTTTTTTAAAGATCTTACACAAAATTATCACATCTACGATCAAGCCAACTCTTTGGAAGCTCATGTGGGATGAAAAAAACACTGTTCTTGTTTGTTTCAAAGAAGGTGCTGGTCAGATGAATTCTGCTTTTATCTAACGTTCAAGCAAACAAAAAAAAAACACAAGAAAAAAAACTTCTTTGGCTGCTAAAAGGATGAAGGTCAAAATAGCTAAACCCGAAAGTCCAATGTTCTTAAGCTATTTGGTCTGTATTCCTCCACTTTTCTAGAGCAAACACTAGTACAGGCCGCTGAGCTCTGTAGTCAACACTTCTGCGTGCTACAAAGAGAAACACCTTCTGGCAGGATCCATACTAAATTTCCATTAAGTTGCTCTGGCCACAACTTTCCATGGTGAAGTTTTGTACAAAATAACTATAACTCAGTATTTTATACTCTTAGACAGTCTGCATAGTATTCTTATCATTACTAGTTGCTGCCCAGAGGCACTTTATCATCTGCATTTTCTCAACTATGAAAATTGTCCAGGCAGGTACTATTAGGCAGAGCTGTGGCAACAGCCGTCTGTGGCTGGGCACACCCATTTCTTAACACAAAACTCAGACATGTCATCAAGACAATTCTCTACTTGTGATGCTAGCATGAATTTGAACATATGATAAAACTATGTGAGATCTCGTACATAAAAAGAAGCTGTCTAGGGAAGAGCCAAAACAATTTCCAGCCTCTTTTTCAATAAGATTGATGTGCTGTGCTTATATCTTAGAACTTTGTCTTCATCTGCACACAAAGCCTTGGATTCCATGAGTCTTGCACAACACAGGTGGGCTTAACAGTGAGTTTTTCCACAAACTTCTAATTCATCAGAATTTTTGCAACATCCAAACAGAAACTCGAGCGTTTTAAGCTGGATGCCAAAATCCTTAAGTGTCTCCTAAGGATAACTGAGAGGTTTCAGATAAGGCATCAGTCGCTTTCAGTTTGCAGTACAAGAAGCTTGAAGGACAGTTTAATGCCTCTGACACTGGGTGGAGAGCCATTTAGAATCAGTAAAAAAAAAAAAAAAAAAAAAAAAAATATGCACAGATGTGTCCAAAAACTGCTAATTGGAGCAGAATAAGAGATACCTGTATCTTACTGAGACACGGGATACTAATGAAAGAATGGCAAGTGTCTCCTTAATTGCTATCCTTAGAGTTGGAAGGGACATCTGAAGATCATCCAAGTCCAACTCCCCTACAATGAACTGGGGCATTACAGATGGATCAGATTGCACAGGGCCTGATCCATCCTCACCTTTAAAGTCTCCAGGGACGTGGCATCAACCACACCCTAGGGGCTAGAGGAATTCCCAGAAGCAGCACACCTTTCCCTCATCTCCAGACTTTTAACTTCTGTACCCGTTTCCCAGAATTCTTTAATTACTACATTTGACTGAAACCACTCTCTTCTTCCATCTTCTAGAACCAAGCTAGAAAACTATAAACAAGATCTACAAGATGTGTGAGCAAACAGATGCGAGGGAAGGTGAACTTATGCCTTGCTTTGAAGTCAGTCTTACATTAACTGGTCTGTCCTGACCTTACCACAAGGAAGCCCAGATTCTCCCAGCTTTGAGGGGAAAATCCTCAGCCATCAACTATCAGTTGAATGAGATGGACACAATGCTGTTTCTCATTCTGCTCTTTGCTAGAGCAAGGTAACTGATTAGAGGGAGAGGCTGGCTCTGTTCCAGGTTAGGGAGTAGCCTGTTGGAATGACCCTCTCAAGAGGCAGGTGCTTCAGTATCTAGTTTCCTCAGCCTGGGAAGCATTTGCTAGATCAGGGTCCTAAATAAACATCCACTGTGCAGATACATAACTTGCTACAGGAAGCATTTTAAACTACACCACTGCCCACACAGATCTGTTGGGGAATGATGGTGGCAGACCAGGTAACTCTGCATCTATATTCCAATGCCCAGCAGAGCTCCATGTCTTCTACCTCAGGATGCTGCTGAGTGGGCAGGGGACATTTGGGTTCCCACAGAAGTCAGAAGTACACAAAGTAGATATAGCCACAGTTTTTCAGGATGGTCTCTACAGAAGACTTGCATGAGATATACGTGGCATTTGTCTGACATTTTTGTTCAGCTGCTGTTTTACACAGTCTGCGTGTGGTCCTGAGACTACTGGACTCAAACTTTGCAAGCTTTGACACCACTGCAAGCTTTGTCCTTAGGCCCTGCAGGAGAGCAAACCGAACAACAAAAGCAATAAAAATATGGTAACCATCTCTGCTGCTGCTGCTGCGCAAAGGAGACAGATTTTCAATACAAGATGGCCTAAAGCCTGAGGGGTTACAGATGTATGAGACTTAAAACATAGCAGGTGCTTGCTCTTCTGCTCATTGAGAGACATATCTCTCAAAGATTAAGGATTACATTGCTTATTTATACAAAATACACACTTTGGGAGGTTTTAGGTAGCTCCTCTCTTTCTGAGTCACAGCCTGCCTGCAATTCTAAAATCACCGAGTAAAACTCTTTAAATGAAGTACGTCTTCAAATAGAGTCAAGTGTTGCTATTATATAGATCTTTATTATTTAAAGGCAACACGTATTGCGCATCACTTTTGCCAACAGATGATTCCAAGACTAGTGCAGCATTACAGAAAACCATAATCTATAATTCATTCACAGAGTAACACAACATATACTTGGGTATTCCTTCCCTTGAGTACATGGCATTCCTCTGAAATTAGCTTCCTACTATGCCATTTGAATTACTGGATATTCATCCATTCCAGGAGAGAAAAAAATAACACAAAACACACACACAAACACCCACAACTCCAAGAACAACACAAAGCCCTGGAAGTCTTAGAATGGTATCATTAGGAGAGATGCGTGGGAGACGCGTTACACAAGCCTTTGAAGTAAAGCTCACCTTTTCTGACCTCATCCATATACACTACTACATTTTAGTAATCTGAGGAAAGAAGAATTACACTCTGTGTTGGAACAGAAGCATAACTATCTCCCACAGTCACCAATGTTCCTCAAACCAACTAGCAATCTGTTGCAATTTTCAAAACTCATTCCACTGTTCCTTACGAAAACCAAAAACAACTAGCATTTAAAACAGTTCACAGTACTTTCCGTCAAAACGATGGTCTCTGCATTGTAGAACTGGAACAAGTCAAAACACACAAAGCAGCTGGATCGACTTTACCTTGTACAGCTTGTTACCTTGAATCTTATGCAGTCATTTCTGGCCAGAAATCAGTAACAGAAGGTTGCTCTACACTCGACTCTAAATATAAAGTCTCCTCAAATATTTACACTACTTGTAATCTCCCCGACATAAGAAACTTCTCTTACCATACTGGTGCAAGAGTTTTTAATAAAGGCAACTTACAGCTACAGAATTCATTACAGATTTTGAAATCGTGATGAAGAATATCAGTGACAACAACCCACTAAGATGAAAAGTCTTCCTTAATTTTTTCTAAGAAGTCATCAGGCGTGTGGTACTCTCTATGCAATCAGATAAACTTGCACAGACTTCATACAGCAAACATGAAGATGCTATGACCATGTTTCCTCACTGGCTGGAGCAGGGCAGCTGAAGTGGCAGATGTTGGCATATTTGCACAGTTGGAAGAGAAGCATGGTTAGGAATGGTGATTTACAGGTGTTATAGTTGGAAAGATTATCATGGTAGAAAAGAAACAATTAAGGAAGAAATGCTTACCGGTATCTGACAATCTAGGCTGACAGTATAAAACTCCAAAAAGGTTTAGAGGGATCTCCAGAAAGAGATCCTTCCCCAGTGGTAGTCAGCCCTTAAAATAGGGCCTAGGGGGTGGAGCCTGGCTGGAATTGCTGCCACCACTGACTCAGTCCTTGCCTCAGGTGATCAATCAGTGGTTCAGGCCATGAGTCAATAGTTCCCAAACACATACTGAAAGGTCTGGACTACTGTAAGGAAGTCTTAAATCTCTTACTCTCACACAGCGTGGCCTTGGGTGGTTTGAGATTACCCAAGTCTTCGGTAGTCTAAAATAAGCAGTCCATTTACAGAAGAGGAAGCATACTTTAAAGTACTCTATTTGGGCTAATCAAGAAGTAACTAACAAACTCAAGGTGTTCTGAACACATTTAAACAGTCAGATAAACACGAGGCATAAACAAAGTTATCAGTCATCACAGTCACAGAATGAATTAGGTTGGAAAGGACCTCTGTAGGTCGCTTAATCCATCTTCCTGTGGAAAGCATAGCCGATCTCCATGCCAGACTCAACTTCAAAGCCAGATCAGCTTGCTCAGGGTCTTAGGTGAAGAGATGGAGGTATTATGGGTTTTGATTTTATACCTACCATCATATAAAGTGTTGGGATGATTAATAAGAGTAACATGGAAAAATGACTGATCAGAGTTTTCAAAACTAAAATGAGTATTTTATTAATTCCTCTTTATATCATATGAGCTACTCTCTTCAGACTTAGTAAAATTACATCTGTTCTTCTTATGTTATTTTATAGTAAACTACCAGACTTGCTAAGATTTTTACAAATATGCATCAACATGAACTCTAATCAATGATCCACATCTTCTAATGAGGAAGCTGCTTTTAAGCTAGCAGTTTCCCCTTGGAACAACTGTTTAGATTCAAAATAAGAAGCCTAGATCGTCTAGGACCATTGAGCCACATTAATTCCAACATCTGCATCTAAGGTATAATTAAGGTTAAACCTCTTCAAGTGCTACCAAAGGAGCAGCCTCTGATTTTTGTTTATGTTTAAGAACAAATTAGAACAGAATTATAAGCACAAAGCCTGACTTGTCTTACAGCTCTATGTTGTAAGTTAAGCTTACATGTATGGCCCACGCATTACACCAGTAAGGTCAAATATGCACAGGGACCTGACTACACTTATTTCCTTGAGAGTGTTTTGATTTTCAAATAGCCACGGATGGGTAGTTTTTTAAATACTGTAATTACTCTTAAAGAAAACTAAGTGCTACATAAACAAAAACATAGATTCTTAAGTAACAAAGTCATACATCCCCCATAAATCAGGAGGGTTTCATACTGGCTACTGGCATTCAGTCAAATATGTTTTATATGTGCTACTTCCACAATAAACTGAAATGCTTCATAAGGAGCCATTCTTTTTATGAATATCTATGCATTTCATCCAAAATACACAACATTTACCTGACAGATCAGACTGTATGGAATCTACATCATGCTGATAAATCTTAGATTTAGAAAATTATAAGCGGTACAGTGAATCAGATATATTATTATTAATTTTGCAAGTATAGGGCAACTGCCTGTATAGGCATAGATTCACCAAGCAGTTAAGCAATGATGTATTTAAACAAATGCCGATATAGACATGAACTTTCCTACATAACTCTTAGCTCCTGATAAATCCGTAAATGAACCATTGCAAATCAGGCTTAATACACTTCAAATTAGGTCTAAAGCAAATTTTGTTTAATGACACAAGGCACTGTAAGTTTTCCAGTTTAGCATGTGGGTTTAAAACACAGCAGGATTAAAGGCAACTTCTGCATGAGCCAATTTAAGCATTAATCAGAGAAAATAATTTTATGCCCAGAGACAGCTGGCAAAACTGCAAAGCAGCAACACTGGATCTCAAGATTTTATCACAAAGCCCTCCACACCAGCAACTCTGTCAAACCTTCAGCTCCTGAAACTGCTATTAAGGAGGATTTTAGAATTTCATAATGGAGAGAGGCATATGCATGAACACCTTTCCAATCACTGTAATTACAAGAAAGAAAGAAACAATAAGTGTTTGGTATTTCACATAGGCTTGAAAAGAAGAAGGCAAACAAGGATGAGCTCTTTTATAATCTTAAGATTTTAAAAATTAATCTGACTCACTTGAACCAGCAACCCTGAACAGCACCCACACAGCTTTATAAGCAGTATGAGAGAAAAGGATTGCTTGTAAGCTACAGAAAAAAAGGCCTGAAAATGGTGAATGAGTGAATGCAAGAAAATACTCCAAGCACCAGCACTGCTCAAGGAAAACAGAATTTACACTTCCTGCTAGCTATAACAGCCAATGTAATCACATTGTGCCTTCCCTTCTGCTCAGTGCTACCAGGCTGCCCTTTTGATAGCAGTCAGGGGTCCTACATCTAATTACAAAGATTTTTAATTAAACCTTGAATGTGCTTTAACAGCTTCTAGCATGAGCTCGCCCTTGATGGTGCCACTTGAGGTGCTCTCCTTCAAGGGATGATGAAGTAAATCTCTGAGAACCATGGGGGAAAGATGCCTTTTGCCTGTGTACGCTACTGCTTTTCACAGCTAGCTAGCTACAAAGCTGCTTGCGTTAGTATCAAGCTAAAAGAGCTTTCCCAGCGGGAGCTTTCCACTCTCTCCAAAATATACCACTCACTATATTTCTGATGTAGGAGGAAAGTGCACTTAAAATATTAAGCGAGGACACAAAATGGTCTCACACATGAGCCCAAGCCAACTCAGTGAACTTAGTGAGAGCCTTTCCATTGACTCTAATGGGAATTACAACACACCAGCAGAAAGCGAAGGCATACAGTGTGGTTTCTCATATTTCAGGTCTCCTCAGAGCATTGAACTGTGTGCCAAACGTGGAAAAAAAAAAAAAAAACCAAAAAAAAAAAAACGAAGGCTTTATTCCAGGCACCTCAAATAAAACAATCCCTCACTTCTTCCCCGGCAGCTTGTGAAAGCTGTCTCCACTACACTGGAAAGTATCTAAGTAAAATAAGCACAACTCAATAAGGCAGGAATTTTTGCACAGGGTAGAAGAAAGTACCAGGAGGCAGCAAATGTTCACCACGCAGCGCCCTACAAAACTACCTTTTATTTCCATCTGTCTGCACCGATTCATCTTCCACCTTTCCCTAAGCACACAGGCAACTAACAAAGCAACCGGAGAGATCAACTGCCGTATACGCTGTGCCATAAGCTGCCCTGCTTTTCTTCATGTCCCACTTTGTGTCTGTGTGTACGCACGAGCAGTGGGGGATGGACTGGGCGGGGGGGGGCCAACAAAGGGAATGTGTGCAGGGGGGTCAGAGTGGAAGCAGGTTCTCATTCACACCATCTGAAAAGTCCTTCTGCAATCAAGGGGATACTATTTCAGGAGACAGAAAGAAGGGGTAAAGGATTCATGTTGCTAAGGAGACACGCAGAAGCCGACATTCCTACATAAATTTCCATTTATGCTGGAGAAGAAATGAAAGCTCTCCAAAGTTTGTGAAGAAGCCCGGGTAACTGATTGAAACAGACGTTTCTTTACAATTTGTGGTGGCATTATGTGATATAAAACAAAAAACCCAATCAACATTCAAAACTTCCAACATTACTCTACACGATGGCAGAAAAAAATAAGAGCAGGAGCGAAGGAACCCGTACTATTCCTACCATGGTAGAGAACTGCAATTCCATAGAGCCTACAACAGGATTTCAGAGAAGTCAGGGTAAAAGCAGCCTTCTGCCCCTTCTCAAAGCAAGCATCTCATCCCTGGGCAACATATCAGAAGTTGCAGAGCTCAGTGATGCAAAGGGATGATTTAGAGATGTAAGCGTGTGTGTGGGGAAGATGGGGTGGGGAGAGGCTGGCTGCCTTTGTGGGTGCTTCTATCGGGTCTCCAGAAGTTGCCATCGGCATAAAGTAGATTAAAAAAGGCATGAAAATGGAAACAATTATCAAACTACAAAAGAATTCACTGAAAATTACTCAACAGGCAGCTTGTTTATATCACACGCTGCTTTCTTCTTGTGTTTCTTTTTTCCAAGTACCCCATGTAACAGTAAAATGGCATATATATACATATATATATATATATGACCAGACAAATAAAAAGCCAAACATCAAGAAGTCAGAGAACGTGGTGAGAGAAAAAAGGAGCACAGGAGATGATGGGAACAATATCAAGCAATATGGGCTAGAAAAGGACTTGAGCACATCAAGAGGGCAGGAGGGAAAGCCAGAACCCAGATGTCTTCACTTGGGACAAAATAACAGCGATTTTTTGTTTTAGATTTGGGAAAGCCCCAGCTAGCCAAGACCAGTGACTTTGGGGGATGGGGAGAGAACGGTAAGGACCCCCGATCCCCCGGAGCTTCTCAGAACTATGGTCACACAGAAAAATAACCCAAACTGGCTTAAAGTCGGGACCTTTCGTGCAAGCCGCCCAGAGCAAACAGAGAATCGGTCACCTCTGCCACTCACAGAGTGAACCTTACACCTCCGCTGAACCCCAGACCATCACGCAGGGAGGAGGAACAGCAGAGCATGGACTCTCGGAGCCCTCACCAGCGTATGTTACGTCCAAAGCCCGTTTCCACAGCCCTCACCTTCACTCGCAGGACAGAGAAACGGGCTGGAGCCAGGCGGGGGGAGGGCGGTAGGGACCGGAGAAGAGGACAGGGGGACAAAAGGCGGCAGCCAGAGAGAGAAGCAACAAAGGCGAGCGGCCGAGAACGGAGCGCCAGGGGGTGCCGCGGGGCACCCGGGCTCGGACGAGGTCCCTACGGCCGGGGTGGGGCCGGAGCACCGGGAGGCGGCCGAGGACATCCGCGCGTCTCTCTCACACTCACCGCTGTGCAGCGTGGACTCGCAGAGCCAGCTCTCCAAGTTGCCGGGCTTGCGGCAGGACTCCCACAGGGACAGGTAGTACTGGTGGTCCGCCGTTACCCAAGCGGGGCTCAGCACGGCGCCCAGGTCCAGACACAGCGCCAAGAAGATGCACACCAGTCCCACCAGCTTCAGCGGGGTCAGCACCGAGACGCGCACCTCTTCCATACCGCTGCCGGACGAAGCCATGGGGCCGGGGGGAAGGAGGGAGGAGGAGCGGGAGGACGCGCTGCCGCCGGCCCCGAGGGGAACAGGAGCCACAGCCCCGGCAGCCGGCAAGAGAAGCGGGAGGAGCGCTGACTAACGGCGGGGAGCGGCTTCGGCAAGCGGCAGCCAGCGCTACTCCCTCCCTCTTCGCTGAGCTCCCGCCCCGGTGTATCAGGTGCAGCAGCTCCCCCTAGGCGGCCCCAGCTCCACGCTGCCCGGCCCGTCTCGATTCCACCCGGCCGAGCCCTCCCGCCGCGCACCGCCCCTTGCCCGCCCCCTACGACGGGATGGCACGATGACCGGCCCCATACGGGTCAGGCCCCGGGGAGGAGAACTTTTTGCGCTCTCAGCCGGCTGTGGGCGAGAGGACCGAGGAGCCGGGGGGCACCTGACTCTGGTTCAGTTGTGGGATTAGCAGTGCCTGAGCTTGATTCCTCGTCTGAAATGACCGTTAAATTGCAAGTTATCAGCATAAAGAAAAAGAAAAAAAAAAATCACCTTTTCATGGTTCACATGTGGACGTGACTGAAATTCCCACTCCCTGTTTCATTCCTTTTGTAGTCCTTTAAAGCAGAAATAAAAAGAATGAATGTTGTTCGTATTTTAGACTCCTGAAGTTGACCAGCGTTGCTATTACAGCTGTTTACATGAAAGCGAGAGGCCTGGTTCTGATTTCTCAGATTGCAGTAGATAACACAGAATATGCAATAATTTCTCCTTTTCGTTTAGATGCCTCCTCTGTTAAAAACAGCCACCAAAGCTCAGTGCCTTGATCCCAGAGTAGGTGCACTGGGATGCATGGACAACTGCTAGCAGCAGTTGGGTGTATGTCTGAGGCTCTGCACCATAAGTATTTGTGAAGTAGCTATTCCATCACTAATTCTGAAAGAGAAATGCTTTTCCCTGACCTGCTACTGCTAAGATTTGAAAGGAAATTAAACCAGTGTTTTTATTTTCTGAAATAGCTTGAGTAAACACATAGCAGACATTAACGTGTTAGCCAATTAGTTTGTTTAAGTCATGTTTCTATTACCTCTCAATTACAGAATATTCAGTATTTGGAGATCATAGCAAATATAATTAAAATAAAGGGTTTAAAATTGATAAAAAGGAGAGTTGTGCCAAACTAAGCACGCCATCTCAAAACCATCTGAAATGTAGAATCATGGTTCTGTCCTGGTGCTTCATAAAAAAGAAGAAGAAAATACCAACAGCTGAAATATGGAAACAGAAATAGCACTGGTATCTATAGTTAATGTTCCCAGCACTTTCTGTACAAGACTCAATTTGTTTTTTACTTAATTAAACCCTTGCTGCTAGGGCTGGAGTTGCCTCTGCAAGATATCTGCCTCAGGTTGATTTTGTTTTCAAGTTCTAGATGAAGTTCAGGCATAGGGAGGCTGACAAATATATGTACTCGCTGTGTATGAAGAAAAAAAAATAATAATTATTATTAAAGTAAAAGACTTGTATAACTGTCTGACTGAGAAGAAGAAAGCTGACATACCACCCCGAAACACAAAACTAACCACAACCCACATGCCATGCACACTGCAGTTTGCCACGCTCCAGAGAGACGTGTACGCAGCAAATCTTCCAGAGATTTAATCTGCAGTGAGCAGGCTGCCTCTGATGAAAGCTGCTGTGTTTGAATGAACCGTGCATGTATCAGCAATTGAATACTGTGGCGTGCTGCAGCCTGGGCCTTCAAAGTTGTGAAGGGTCTGGAGTGGAAGTCTTATGGAGAACAGCTGAAGGAGCTGGGATTGTTCAGTAAGGCTCAGGGAGACCTTATTGCTCTCTACAACCACCTGAAAGGAGGATGTGGCAAGGTGGGGGTTGGCTGCTTCTTCCAGGTAACAGCAAAAAGATGAGAGGAAAAGGCTTCAAACCATGCCGGGAGAGGTTCAGGTTGGATATTAGGAACAATATCCTCTCAGAAGAGCAGTGAGGCAGTGGCACAGGTTGCCACTGGTGGTCACCATCCCTGGAGATGTTCAAGAGCCATGTGGATGTGGCACTGAGGGACATGGGCAGTGGGTATGGTGGGGATGGGCTGCTGGTTGGGCTAGGTGGTCTTAGAGGTCTTTCCCAACCTTAATGATTCTGTGATTGTATTCTATGATTCTGGCCACATGTTTGTCCTGGAAGGACCCAGGAGAGCCCACTTGGAATATGAGAAAGAGCAGGGAGATTTCCTCACCTTGTAGATGCTATTTTTATTCCTCACCTGTAGATGTCCTATGCTTGAGGAGCACAGGAGATACAGCCCAAGTGGTGGGACTGCTTAGTCCTAAGGCACAATCAGGTATCAAGGCCCAATTGGTGAGAGGGCAGCCTGAGCTTCACAGAGGGATGGAAAGAAGAAGGCAGAGATAGCATGAGATTGTGAGCTAAGATTAAGTGAACAGAGGCAAAATGGGAAAAGGCAGCATGGATTTGTTAACCCGTGACAATGGAGAAACTGAAATAGCACAGTTAGTAACAAAATAACAAGCACCATTGCCTCAGAAATTTGTCTTTGAATTTCCAAGTACTGTGACTATCTTTTTTCCTTTGGTTAATGGGTATGAAATCAACTAGAAAATCTCTGCCCTGCCTCCCTGGGTGGTTGGCCTACAGAAGAAGCAACTACTGAAACTGTTATTTCAAGTGACAAAGGTCTCTTGTGTGTCACTATGATGGCCTAACCTTTGCTGAAGGCTAAGTTCTGGGTCAGTGTAATTTCACACAGTGTGCACTGCAGAAATTACCCATTTCTGAAGCATCAGAATGACTTACCTGGATTGAGACCTGGAGCTCCTACTGATAAATGAAATCAGTTTCAAAGTTTCAAGCATGTTTTAAACATGTACAGTATTATTAACTTGTTGATTATCCCAAATATGAATTTCATAGCATCCAAGCTTATTTTACCACCAGTGAACCATTCAGATAATTCTCAGTTGTTCTGTACATGGAATTCCTCATATAATACCATCTCCAAATCTTTCGGAGACGTTTATTATAGTTTATGAGGAGAACTTGTGTGCTCTTCTCACAAAGACCGTAGTAGCAGAATTAATAGTGCTGTATCAGCAAAAAAAGTACGGAGCTAAATGCAATAAAACAATCACAAAGTTTCTAAGAGGTATTGACTACCTGCTTTACCTCTTTGGAGAGGCAAGGATCCTCTACAAACACATTGCATGCTCATATACTAATTTAGTATGTCAACACTAACCTTTATGCAGTACCTATCTAGAAACAGAAAGCTAGCTAAACTTTGTCATTTCTAAAAGATCTATTTTGGAACATATGCATTTTTGATACAATATGCCACTATATTTGTAATTTAAAATAGAATAATTCTGATTAATATCATTTCCAATGTACTGTTTTTTTAAGATACTTAAAAATGTCGTAAAAGTAAACACTGTAGCAGCATAGTTTTAGATTATACCTTGCTTTTCTCTCTTGTTTTTGTTTTTGTTTTTCCTCCTCCAGTTTGTCCTTTGACTATTTTCTCTTATTTTCTTTCCTACTTTCTATTTTTCTTTGGGTATTTTGTTTTTTTTTTTTTTTAATCTCTTGTAGACTCAATAAGCTAGGCTGGAACCAGGCCTCCAGAGGTCTTCCAGCCCAACCTCAATATAGGTATGATCAGATTAATCTGTCCAGGGCCAAGTCCAGTTGAGGCATAAGCATCTCCAAGGATGGAGATGCCACAACCTCCCCAAGACATAGCGCACTGATGTTTCAATACCCTACTAGTAAAAAGCTTTTACAAGTATCTAATCATAATTTCCCATGTTAAATCATTTTCCCATTGCCTTTTGTCCTATCGCCATGCTTCTTCACAAAGAAGAGTCTGGGACCACCATCTTATGTCAGGAAGCAATAAGTTCTCCAAAACCCTCTTTTCTCTGAGCTGAACAAGCCCAACTCAGGTTCTTCTCGTGCGCCAAGTGCACTGACCTGTGCAGGACTAACACCATTATATCAATATCTTTCTTGTACTGGAGAGCCAAAATTCTGGACAGATCATTCCAGATATGGCCTCACAAGTCACAGAGTCATACAGAATGGCTGAGGTAGAAAGGGATCTCTAGAGATCACCTAATTCATCTCTCCTCAGGAAAGGATACCCAGAGCAGGTTCCATAGGAAAGAATCCAGACAGGTTTTGAATATCTCCATTGAAGGAGACTCTAAAACCTCTCTGGGCAACCCGTTCCAGTACTCTGTCACTTCACAGTAAATTTTTCCCTCAAATTCAGAGAGAACTACCTGTGTTTCAGTTTGCACACATTACTTTTTACCCTTTCTCTGGGAACCACTGGAAAGAGCCTGGCTCTGTTCTCTTGACACCCTCCTTTAATATATTTGCACACACTAATAAGATTCCCCCTTCACTCTTCTCCAGCCTGAACAGTCCCAGATATGTCTTTCCTCAAATGGGAGATGCTCCAGACCCCTAAAGGTGGCCTTCCTCTGGACTCTCTCCAGCAGTTCCCTGTCTTTCTTGAACTGAGGAGCCCAGAACTGGACACAGCTCTTCAGATGTGTCATCATCAGGGCAGATAAGAGGAGGAGGATCACCTCCCTTTACCATACTCTTTTTAATGCTCCCCAAGATACCACTGACTTTCATGGCAGCAAGGGCACACTGCTGGCTCATGATTAGCTTGCTGTCCACCAGAACTTCAAGGTCCTTCACCACCGAGATGGTTTTGCACAGAGATGGTCCAACCCCCATCTTGTCCTCATGCGTGGGGTTATCTGCATTTGCATTCTTGACTTTTGTGAGGTTCTAATCAGACCCTAGACTCCATTCTACCCAGGTCCTTCTGAACCCTAGCCCTGCCCTCCAGTGCATTGGTTAGTCCATGTCTCATATGAACTGAGCCACCTTTTACTTCTACTTTCAATAATTTGCAGAGGAAGAGCGATGTGGTGAAGGGCTCCTGAGAAGGTTCTAGCCTTGCTACCACTAAGAAAATCATCTTTGAAATAAGATGCTGATGTCTGTGGGGCTTCTTCCATTGCACAGTGTCTTAGGACTAGACCCTGTGATAATGGCAGTAGTACTGAGGCAGCAGTTCAGTTTTCTTCCCCTGAATGGGGTTAGGGTCTGAATTATGCATGCACTGAGATCACTGCTGCCAGCATGTTTGGTTTTAAGTTAGATTCTAAAGCTAAATTGTTCCAAATGGGAAGTACATTACCATACAAGAGCTACTTCATATTCTGTCACCACAGTTAACCTGGCACTATGCAACAGAAGAAAGCCTTTTGTTTCTTGGTAGTGGTTTAGTACTGGCTGTGCCACAGAGAGCACAGAGTTGGTGAGAAAACAAACAAACAAACAAACAAACAAACAAAGAAAAGACAAAGGGAAACTTTAAAAATATGGAAAAAATATCTTTGTAGGAGTGGAGAACATTATTATTTCCATACAGAAAAACAAAATGTTGTTTGAAGATTGTGGCATGACATACCAAACACAAAAGAAAAGTAGAAGTAACTCTTTGCAACGAATAGTAGATTTACTAAGGGAAAATGGATGAGTAAGGTAGTAACACACAGAAAATTTAGTGCTTCTGATTTACTCAAATGTAAGAAGATGGGCATAGTCACTTCAAATTTTAATATCCTTTTTGTTTCTGCAGAGGCTGGGATTGTAAAAATGTTTATCTCCTGATATATTATCACCTCATATGGTCAAATGAGTTACTGTGAAACCTCCCAGACATCATCTCTGAGAAAGTGTATTTGTTCTGCCTGTTGATGCCCATTGGAATTTCTTTCACAATGTTTTGAATCTTTCCCCTAATCGTTGTCATTTGTACTCCTGACTGAGTGCATTTCCTCATTCATATATTTTAACACATCTCATATGCCTTCAAGCATCAACAGAAATGCATTTTTCACTGGCTGGATTGATGTTGCTGTTTCTTCATTGCATTTCTAACGTGACATGCTTTTAGGATTTTTATTTTTTTATTTTTTCATACTCTTCTCAAAATGGCAAGGTATTTAGAGAGAGCAAGCTGGTTCATTTTATTCTGCTGTTTTAAGAGATTGTCTCTAACTGCATTGTTACAGAGAATGTTAGGTCACTCTGGAAGTAACATGTCATATTTATTCCCATGAAAATTACAACAGAGATAAAGAGCACGATAACACTATTTGATAGAGAAAATTCTCAGCTACAATGCACTATTTTTCAACATATATGCCGCCATTAGCTATGCATTTTTGCCAGGATTGGACAAGAGCCAGTATGCCACTCATAAATTCTGCACAGTTGTTGTCACCGTGGCTGAAATGCACCACTCACTGCTTCACTGTGCTTACATTCACTGTTTAGTCTCCGTTAACGTTCAGCAAGCATCAGTGAATGTCAGTGGATTCCATTTCTTCCACATGGAGAACTCAACAACACACCTTTGTTACTTCTCCTGCAAGGACAGGCAGAAAGAGATGGGGCTGTTCAGCCCAGAGAAGAGAAGGCTGTGGGAAGACAGTGATAGATTTCAGTATCTAGAAGGGGGCTGTAAGAAAGAAGGGGACAGACTCTTTAGTAGCATCTTTTATGACAGGATAAGGGAGAAGTGTTTCAAACTAAAGGGAGAAAGATTTAGATTGAATATAAAAAAAATTTTTTTTACAATAAGGTTAGTGAGGCACAGGTTGCCCAGAGAGCTGGTGGTTGCTCTGCCCCTGAAGATATTCAAGGTCAGGCTGGTCAGGGCTCTGAGCAACCTAATCTAGTTGTAGGTGTCCCTGTTCATAGCAGAGGAGTTGGACTAGATGACTTTTAAGGGTCGCTTCCAACTCAAACAGTTCCATTATTTCATGATTCATATGCACTTCTGTGTCAGATGCCATTGTATCAGACTGCCCCTCTGCTGCCATCTGTTGCACAGCAACAAAATTTAATGGAGTATTGATGGGAAGGTTCAACCTTTACTGCCATGCCACCCAAATTCCATCTCTGATGTCGAGGACCAACATCATAAAACAGGAGGCATCACTTTCTTAGCAGCTCTCAAAGTTAATTGCAGAACTCTGCATTTAAAAATGGGATGCATGGGAATTTACAGAACAGATCAAGAAGTCAAGATCTGAGATACATCTGCACACATAGAATATTTTGTTTGGCTCAAAGGCCAACTAGAAGGCCTTAGCCGCACAGCATCTACCCTACGGATGGTCACTAGTTCCCCTACCAGCAGGCAAGGCAGATAACACAGGAAGTGTCACTGCAATTCCAGGAGAGTGTCTCTCTCTTCCTACAGACTTTCACCTTCCTGTGGCCCATTTGGCACTGCAAACACCAAGACGTGGCAGTCACCAGTAGTCCTGCCGTTCCTTCATCCTAAATACCAGTCCTTTCCACTCCTCACTTTTTCTCTTTCTGAGCTGACTTTAAGTAGAAAAGCAGATTAGGAAAGGTAGCTATTGCTTGTTGAGTGCAAAATGAGGGTAATTCTATATATCATTTTTTCTCCATTTAATATTCCAGCAGGTTATTTTATTATTATAGGGGAGCATAGAATTATACTCTTTCTACCGCTTTCATGCAAACTGTTCAGATCTTGCTCTTAAATAAAGAAACAGTTTTCCATTGTGGTTATTTATTTATTCTTGATACTTTGAGAATCAGTAACTGTTTTATCCTCATCCTATTCTTGTAATCTCCACTTCTATCAGATTAACTTCATGCAAACTTAACATTTGGAAAAATAAATAAATAAGCTTGAGGCCTAGCAGCTCCCTTTCCTCCCACTCCCTCCTCCACAGCATACACTCACCACTTGTTTTTAGCCAAGAAGTGGTGCTCTACAGCTTCAGTTGCTATGTTGTTCAGATTAAGACTGCCAGCAAAAGATTTTCATCTGGCTTCTCTGTCATACAAGAAGCTGTAAAAATAAAAGTAAATGGAAACTTGTAATCAGAAATACAGCCAGGAAAGGCTTGCAATGAGCAATCTTAAAAACTCAAAATAGATTCTAAAGAGAATCAAATTGGATATGTTTTTGGAAGACTGAGAAAATCATGTATGCTAATTAGGACTTATGTTTAGGAGTTTCGTTCATCAAGGTCCTTCATTTTCATAAAGTAACAATATAAACAAAACCACGTTTCAAAACGACTTTAAAACTAGAATATTGAGCTTAGGTGAGAAAAAAATTCTCACAGGAGGTGACACTTTCTTTCAACATGTGGATCACTCCACTGGATGATTAGGTACATTGCTCAAACTGCTGCTTCACTTTATCTGAGCAATGAAAATCCACTGGTATAATTGCTGAGAAAAAAAAAAAAAAAAAAAAAACAAAAAAAAAAAACACAACAAAAAAACAGTGATTCACCATTTTCTTGTCTGTTTACCACAGTCTTGTGCTTTTCCTTCACTGTCTGCCTCCACACTGCGAAATGTGGACAGTGAAGGAGGCTGTCATGGCTTATTGAGAGGTATGATGGTACTTGTTCATTTGAAAGAAAACATTAGTTATGGATCCATAGAACAAAGAGCTGATTAAGAATGCAAAATTAGCAGAAACAAAAATAAATATGTCATTCAAAAGACAAAAGTAGCTCACACTGATGTCTGGTGGGTTAAATCCACCTTCACTGGAGCACAAAGTGTGTACCAGTCAATTATCGATTGAGAGAAAAGCCATATGTCAAATACAGTACATGATAGATTGAAGAAAAATCACTTTGACTAGCATGAAAATTAAACCCAGCCCCAGATTCTTTACATATCCCAAACTCTTATTGATTTGAGTTGATGAATATGTTAGGAATGCAGACTAGGTACAGAGCAAGCCCTGATAATAAATAGCCCATAACTTTCTGCAGTATTTCTTTCATTTCCCATCTGCTTCAACCATTTGTGGTTGATATTGCTTTTTTAAAAACAAACAAACAAACAAACAAATGAAAATCAAGTTTGTTTCAATTTTCAATACACTGAGATCTTCCCTTTTACTTTACCACTTACAGAAACAGTATGTATCATCCCCACAGTTTAATATTTTTCTGGTGCGACAGTGGGATGACAGCCAACTGCTGGCACCAGTGCTGCTGGTTGTGTCCTGCTGCTGAATCTTGGCTGTAGGCAGTGCATCCAGAGGTACACTGACAACAGATGTCTGCGGTGTGATGCTCATTTTGAGATGAACCATTACAGATCTCTTGCATTGCACATCCTTCCACCTCCAAAATGTGGCTTAGGAACTGTCTTTCTGATTTTGGTAAGATTCAGCTGTTTAAAGTGCCTCATCAGAGTGAAATATGAAGGAACTGTTTCATAAATGAATACAACTTAAATTAAGTGTACAAGGAGCTTGAGAAAGCCAGGGAGCCATATGCTGGGGCCTTTGCGTAAAGACAGGTTGACAGAACAAGTCTGGGGTCTAAGGAGAACAGACTCCTTGGCTGTGTCGCATTTTATATCTGTCTCTCCAGAAATGCCATTTGGGATTCAATAACTGATCAGAAGCAGTGGTACTATTCTGAAAACAAAGGAATTTCCAGAAAGAAGAATGTGAGGTGGGAGCTGACTGGAATAGTTAGTTCCTCTCTTTAGTTTATGTCAAGTCCTCTATCACCATCCCTATTCACCCCTGATATTGTTTGTTTAATGGAAATTCTCTATGTGAATGCCAATGATGTTACAGTACTCTTGGGTCAGCCTCTTATTTATAGCCATTCACTCGAGATTGTCCTGGTAGTGTGTAAGTATATAAAGGTATCCTAATACAATAGAAAATCACGTCTGCCTCTTTTGTGCTTAATAGCACCGATTCTCACCCTGCAAGAAGCACTCACATACTTTAGATGAGACGTGTCTTCAGTGCCCTGGCAGAGAGCAGGGCTGGAACCAGTTTCACTGGCTGCCACAAAGAAGATGGGAAAAAGCAAAAAAATTACAAGACTGCAGAATTTAGCTTGACAGTCATCAAGGAAAATAAACATAAATAGTAGAATCATAGAATCATAGAATTGCTCAGGTTGGAAAAGACCTTAAAGATCATGGAGTCCAACCACAACTTAACCATACTACCCTTACTAACAGCCCTCCACTAAATCATGTCCCTGTGCACCATATCCAAACGGTTTTTAAACACATCCAGGTATGGTGACTTCCTATTGAAGCATTTATCCATAATTCTCCACTCCTCACTATTTTAAGTAAGTTATTAAATAGCATTATCTGCAACCACCCGAAGTTTTAAATGCATGCACTTAATTTTTTTAAGTTTCGTTTTCATGAGTATTGTATAAGTGACAAACTTAAGGGTTGGGATCAAATCCAAGTTGGCTCAACCATATTTATTTTCAAACCTTGTTGGATTATGTGACAACTTTAGCTTAATGCCAGTATTTCTGTTCAACACATAAGCATCAAATGGTGCTGTGTGTGATCAAGCATACGTGGACATAATAAACTAACACTTCCATATTGATTTGGAATGATTCTATATCCCGATCTTCACAACTAGGCAAATTAATGTTTGTGATACTGAATTTGTCTCTTTTCCCACTCTGAACAAGAAGTAAGAGTGTGAATTTCAAAATGTAGCGGCAAAGAAGTGTTGTTTTCTTTCTCAAATTGATTTCTTAATTAAAATTAATGAACTCCATGGGAAGAATAGTGTTTCCCATTGCGGGAACTACACAAAAGATTGTTGTGAGGATTAGAAATAGCTATGCAATTTGAAGACTGCAATTCAGCAATTTCTGTCAAATATTCAATGTTCTTTCTCTCTCAAAGAATTTGAAAATTATGATTCTGACTTCCACTTTGTACTTCAGTTTATTTCTATATAAATGAGCCTTATGCTTTTGTTATTTCTTTTGGTGGCTATTATATTTGCAATATAATACATAGCAGGAATTCACAGAGTTTTTAGACAACTCCTAGACTGGGCTGACCTTTCTTATCAGGGAGTTTGGGAACTTTGCCTTTCCTTCCTTTAGAGTTGTGTGACTTTTCTCAGAAAGAGAATACAGAGAGACTTAAGGAGGAAAAAAAAAAAAACAAAAAAAAACAAGAGATGGAGAGAAGAAAATATGCAGATATGCAGCAACTCTTCAAATCCTTTTATACTGTCAGCTACAAGGAAATCTCATGAAAAGTAGGGGAAATAACAGGGGGAAATGCAGTGGAAAATGAAGAGTGCTGGAGTGGAAGCTGAAGAAGGCTGGAGACTCAATTTTGAGGATCCTGAACAGAACCAGTAAAAGTAATAATGAAAATAGAACACTAAGATCTACAAGATTATGAAAAGAATGATTATGTACAAGTGGGTATTCAGAATGCACGAGAAACAGCAGAAAGGTTGAATTGCTACTGATACTGCTGAATGTCAATGAAATACAGTAGAAACTGTAGTCTGTATGACAATGTTAAGAGTAATCAGTTATAGAAACTCAGATACAACAGTGCATCTGAGTTTCTGAATTCAAAGATCTGGATATTTGATATCCAGTTCTATGACTGACTTGGAAAGACAGATTACACCTAAGTACACAAAAGTTTGATACTCATTTTATGGGCACATCATATTAAAGAAGTGACATCTAAGGGGAAATGGAAAGAGCAAAAAGGCACACTTGGAATTTATTTCTGATGCACTTCATAATCCCAACAAATTTTGTCGCTTTAGTGCTTTGAGAAGATTGTAGGCTGGGATGCAGATCTAAGGCAACTTAACACGTAAAAGCGAAGTGATACTTTGAAAATACAGTGAAATCTATAATATAATCCAAGGCATAAAAACAAAACAAAACAAAACCCAAACAGTGACAAAGTAGCCCTAGAGTATTGTGCTATCCTCAAAGGAGGGAATACCAATGTAATTGCACCGATATTCTGAGTACTTTTGTTCTAAGGGACTATGCTCATACCATGAGAACTCTGAAGAGCCAGTAATTGGGAGGGCAAAGAACATTTGTAGGAGGAAAAAAATATGCAAAAAGATATGGGAAGACACCAGTCTGCAGTTTACGTAATATATATGTCAAGAAAAGAGGAAGAATGAAGGTGATGAAATGTCATACAATAACACATCCAGGTCACCTAGAAATCCACTGAATGATTGTCAGTAAAATGCTGAGCAGTTATTCCATGTTGGAAACTGAAAGTTATGGCATGGGCAATAAAGGTGGATGAAGAAGTTGAATTTGCATTTAGAGAAATGTGATTAAATCCAATTTTAAATACAAAATTGGAATGAGAACAGTGGTTACAACTATTAAAAATATCAGCGTGCCAGGAATAAAATATGGAGAAACTGAGACTTGACTTGACAGCTTGACTTTTCACTTGCCCATTAAGATATTACTTCATTTTATAAATAAAGCTCTGAGAATACTAGGCAACGTGTTGGTATTGCCTATAGGATTACCAGCCTTATAAATTAATCATAACTCTACCAAAGAATCTAAAAGACAAAATTAAGCAAGACATCTAGGTAATATACTTGAAAGGCCATGAATATATTTCAAGAATATATTTCAAGGATATGAAATAAGAAGCACAAAACAGAAGTGATGCTACCAACACTGTACTTGCTTTAAACTTCTTTGGTGTTTAGAATAAGGGTGCTTAGAATAACACTTTAGTACTAAGATATTAAATATCTTTAAAAGGATTACGATTCTAAATTGAAAAATGAATTTGCATACGTAAGGAAATAATAATAATAATAATAATAATAAAAACAATAAAGAGGTAAAATTCTATGTGGGATTAAACTGAATACAATTCAAAGGTCTTCAGGTCTTTGGATGATAATTCAGTGTTGATAGACATTTATAAAGGGAGGCACAGGAAGGAACCCACTCCAAAAAGAAGTATCTTTCTCAGATGAACAACAGCTGCAGTCTATTTCCAGTAACTTCTTATCTTAAGAGAAAGAGGGCAAGAGATAAGAACTAACCTCTTACCAGAAGAGTCACCTCACTGAAGCAGCCAAAGAAGACAAAATGGGAACACTATTTTAAATTAAGGAATATCAGTATTAGCATTCTGTATGCTTCATACACCGAATTTCTCTGAGGCACATTTAGGCTCTTTTACTGTATGCTGTAGACCACAGTAAATAGTTGATTAAGATCTTCTTGGAGGGGCTATAAAGACCAAATGACATTTCGTCCCTTCTTAGAACTCAGGCTCATTCAGTTTCTGACAACAGCAACTGTATAGAAGTTGATAAATTGACAGATGCCAAAATAATGTAACTGAACCAATATACATTTTATACAGACAAAGAAGAGGATAATGCAGCAGAACCTTTTAGTTATAATAAAAAACTTTTAATTTATATTATATTAACAGTTTAGTTGAGTAATTATGAGTTTTTATATTTCACAAAATCATACTATTATGGTATCCATATTCAGCTATGTTTTCCTCTATCACTGTCGCAAAAATACAGCCAAGATATCCAATGCTGATTTGTTTGTTGGCCCAAGGCATTTCCAAAGCAGATCATGATGCAATGTACCTAGGAGCTACATGTTAACTCTGCCCTGAAAGGAAATTTTGCAAAAATCCTCAGTAATTAGATATTTATTTTACTGACTATGCTCTAAGAAGTTCATGTTTGTTATTTACTGCTACCTGCATTTCGAATAATTACACTCAATAAATTGTTTCCTGCTATGCCTTTCTCAGATATCGGGATAAGATTAGTCACAGTAGAAACTACCTTCATCCTTTTAAAAAGGCAATCTATTTTTCCAGAAACACAGGTATTCATTTAGATGAGGTCACTGACTGATAATCTATTTTGAATTGCAGTGTTCTTTATCCACTTTTTCATGTTTTTGTGGAAAACTGTGAATGATGGGAAATTTTTGTGATTTTACTCTATGCACACATATAACTTTGAACATAAATATACTATGTTTAAATAATATCTGATTAGTAATACATATATCTACACATGTACTTTAAATGAGTGTCAGAGACATACATCTCTCTACCGTGGTATGTTTAATAGAGTCCCGATGTACACAACGTTAGAGACAATATAAGTATCATTGATCCCCACTGTTTCCTCCAATTACTCTTCCACTTACCAGAGGAATATTTCATTCTTTTCTTCCCTAAAATTTATGTTGCTTTCAGACCTTTTGTAAGGCCACAGTTGGACATTGCATTCTCAGTATTGTGCAAGGTTTTTTGTCTGATTAGTTTTGATAGATTGTTTGGTGTTCTGGTTTCAGCTGGGAAAGAGTTAACTTTTCTTTGTGGAGTCTGGTACAGTGCTATGTCTTAGCTTTAGGAGGAAACAATTTTGATAACACATTGATCTTTTAGTTGTTGCTGAGCAGTGCTGTACAGAGCCAAGGACACTTCAGCATCTCAGGATGCCCTGCCAGCAAGGTGCTGGCAGGCACAACAAGATGGCAGGGGACAGAAACAGGACACTGACCTAGACTGGCCAAAAGGGTATTCCATACTGTATGGTTTCATGTGCAAGTATGAACTCAGGGAGTACATCAGGGTGGGCCACCACTACTTAGACCAGCTGGATGTTGGTCCACACACAGAGGGTGCTCTGAAAGTAATATTTCTTAGTTCTTACTTACTTACATATTTCTATGGGAAATATGTACAACAGTTACAAAGAACTGGCTAACTCTATTTGATAGAACAAATTCTTAGCAACAAAACACTATTTTCAGCACACTCACCACCATTATCCAATTTGCATGGATGAGATGATCAAGATGCGTTACATTTCATAGAGTGACAAGTCTGCATGGCCATCCGAAATGTGGATTATCTTTCACATCACTCTTGCCACTGCTGGAACATAACAGTCATGACCTCAGTGTGCTCACATCCAATGTTTGGTCTCCATAAATGTTCAACAAGCATTGATAAATGTCAATGGGTGCCATTTTTTTCCACATGGAGGAATTCACTGATACACCTTTGCTTCATACACACTTCCAGCTCTGACACCATTGTGTCAGACTGCTCCTCTGCTGCTGTCTGTCACACAGCAACAAAACATAATGGAATACTGGTGAGAAAACTCATCCGCTACTGCCCTATCACCAATATTCACCCCTGATATTGTGGGCCAACATAATAAAATAGGACGTGCTACTTTTGGAGCAACCCTCATACATGCAAGTGTGTGTGTTTGTGTATGTATTGATATATGTGTGCATATTAATACACACATACATATTTACATACATGTATACACACACACATTTATACATATTAAATCATTGCTAGTATTTCTTTTTTCCTTTTCTGTCTTAAAAAATAGTTTTTATCTCAACTGACTTACGTAGGTAAAGAGGCCTATGATTCTATGCAATATTACTTATCTAAATCGTTTCATGTAGATACATACAATTTGACTCTTGGAAATTGGAGGCCTAAGTACTCAAGCTGAATTTAATGGCAAAAGTCTTATTAGCATCATTGAAAAGAATACCAAGTATTGGTGACTTTTTTGATGTCTGTGCATACACACAGCTTCATTCAACACTGGCACACAGCTGTCACGCTCTAGAACTGGCATCATCACCAGGAAAATACCATTTTAGTGCTCACCTTTCAGAAGAATGCTGTATGGGAAATTGGTAATCACAGACTGAACCTCTGATTAATCAGCTGAGGCAAGTGTCAGGTGAGAGTAATTTAGTTGTGCTCCCGGAAGGGGTGGAGTTCGACTCCACCTCCTCTAGACCTCATTTAAAGGCTCACCACCACTAAGGCAGCATCTCTTTTGGAGATTGTTCCTTGGTGGAGGTTGCTTTAGCATTTCCTAGCAAAGGTGGCCATATTGGTGAGTTTTTCCTTATAAATAATGTTCTGAATATCTGTTATTATCTTCATATCATTCCATCTTACAAATGCTCAGACTTCTTGCTGGATTTCTGGTTGCTCTTTTACTTCTTGTGTTATAATGTCCCTAAGTGTGTATCTCCCAATCTGAGATACACTGCATTCTCTGGAGGAAAAAAAAAAAAAAAAAAAAATTAAATTAATCTATTCTGCTAATGAGTACCATTTTCTTTCAATGGATGAAAATAAATAATATGAATCACATAATCATATCTGATTACATGAATCCTAAAGTTTGCAGAATAGCATTCTATTTGGTTCCTTGTAAAATGAGGATAAATATGATCAAAGAATTTCTCTGAGTATTCTCCGAGTGTTGGATTTCCCTGTAAAACATGGAAAGTACAGTTCTCTGCCATCCCTCTGGGAAGCTTTAAAATTATGGGTTGTGTTGAAAAAGCAAAGAAATGTCATAAGGGTAGTGCTAGGTGGAGACATCTCCATCTAGCTGTACGAACTGCTGTTATTTATAAGAGGGAGAGTCAGTGCTGGTTGTCCAAGCTGGTGGTTATGGTCACAGCCTCTGGTGAGGCTCAGGATGCCACACATATAGGAGGCATAAATCTACTTTATTCTTTCTGAAAACAGTTGTTTTTTTGTTTTTTTTTTTTTTGTTTGTTTGTTTGTTTTTAAAGACAATGCTGAATGTCCTAGAAGAGCAGGGTGAAGAGAAGAGCCTCTTATGTACAAACCCTATTGTGGTGCTCTTACTCAATTATATGTGCCATCTCTGGAGAAGAAGGTCTCAGGTAAGTACCCCCTAGTACATGAGCTGCAGAGTGAAACCCCACCAGGTTCCTACAGAAGTAGGTAGGACTTTCTCTCTTCAGAAAGGAAGTTCTGTTCTAAAAATTCAACTGTGACCAAAATAAGCTCATGTTTCTTTGTATTCACTTGTGCATTGCCTCAATTTTCATGCTGAAACTTTCACTGATTATTATTATTTTTAATTTGAATCTTACTGTGTAATAATTATCCTTTATCTGGAAATTAAAAAGGAGCTTTTAAGCTCTTGACCTCAGCTTCTCTGCTGGCTTAGGTATTATCACTTACTGCTGGGATGCGTATTTCAAATGTTTCAGTTCTCTTTTAAACTTTTTCTTTGCAACCAACGAAGACACTCTGAACTTCCTTTTTTTCCTCCACCAAAGCAAGAGATATATGTTTAAAATTAACTACATGTGAAGTCAGGCAAAACAGCATTCCCGTGATTTGGACACCATATGGTCTACAGGAAAACATTGTGACTTACTGTCACATTTTAGACCCAACTATACAATGAGCTTAGAAAAAACAGTGTGGTATAAGTTTAAGATTTAAGCAAAGAATGGGCAACCACAGTGGCTGTTGAAATCGGTCAATGCTCATAACTTCACCCCAAGATGAGAATTTGAAATATTCTCAATTTTCTGTCTATCATTTAAAAGGTTTCTTGCAAAAGGTTGAACTTGCATCACAACAAAAACAAGTCAGAAAAGATACTTATTTCCTGATTTTATGTCTCATATGATTTGCTATTTACAATACAAAATTCAAAGATAAGGCTCAGGAATTGAGTTAAAGGTTAGTTATGTATTTTCTAGTTCTTGCTTTTGTGAAACATAATAGTTTTAGACAGCATTCAGCTGTTTTTGGGGCTTTTCATAGGATTTTGTGCTAGCAAATCTAATTCAGCAGTATGCTTTTTAGTGCATATATATACATGAGTTTCCAACATGTTGTACGAAAGACTGTCAGTGTTTTGAAAGTACCCACACAGACCTAACAAAAACTTAATGTGTACCTCATTTCAATAGGAAATACATTATTTATTAAAAACATGTTAGGTTTCTGTGTTTATTATCTTAGATTTGTCTACTCAGTAGATCATTAATTACCTACCTTTTTAAAAACAAATACCTAAGTTGCATTTATTTTTTTTTTTCAGTCCTATTTAAAATATCGCCACAGCAATGGTGATTATCATAAATTGCACAGTGTTTAATTGGTATTACTTAACTGTCTTTGAAGCTATTTACCAGTTGCTTACCTCTGAAGAGAAAGCTAAAGGAATTACTTGCTCTCTATTTTAACATCAAATCAGAATTAATGGCTTAAATTTAAAAGGAAACATTTCTTAGCAGACAAGCAATTAGATAACGGAAAAATGCTTTCTACTGATGAACCTGAGTCACCTTCATTAATGACGTTCAAAAATAGGTTAGATACATTTCTTGTTGGCCTACTGTACAAGAACACCGTGCTCCACACAGGAGGTCGTACCCCATGAGCTGAGAGTGCTTCTCCAGCTGAACAATCAAAAGGTTTTACAAGAAACAGAAATCACTGCAGATGAGTGAGCTAGCTTTATTTTTCATAAATTCATTATTGCCACAAATACTAATTTTAAAAAAATTCAGTATCTCGTTTAGCTCCTTAAAAGCTTTTAGAGTACTGTATGAACTCACAGTGATTCCTAACATACATTAAGAGGTACAAAACTGTGGTGTGTGTATATTACCAATGGTACAGTCTCAATTCAGAAATGGAAAATGGCTGTCATTTTGGTATAGATCCACAAAGCTGCTGAGGGGCCAGAAGCATCTCCTGTGTGAGGGAAAGCCAAAAGCCCAGGAGTTCAGTCTGGAGAAGAGAAGGCTGATAGGGAATCTCACCAACTCTTGTAAATGCCTAAAGGGTGGGAGTCAAAAGTATGGGCCAGGCTCTCTTAAGTGGTGCCCAGAGACAAGTCAAGGGACAACAGGCACAAACTGGAACAAAGCAAGTACCGGGTGGCGCAGCGGTAGAATTCCCGTTTGCAACACCAGGGGGCCCGGGTTCGAATCCCCCCTGTGGAGCAGGGGGTAGAAGTGCCGCTTTGCTACACAGAGGGCTCGAATCCCGGGAGTTGGACTCGATGATCTCTAAGGTCCCTTCCAACTCGCACAATACTATGATACTATGATGATGATACCATATAGACACTAGGAAGAATTTATTTACTGTGAGGGTGACTTAGCATTGGAACAGGCTGCACAGAGAGGAGATGAAGTCTCCTTCTCTGGAGAGATTCCTGACCCACCAGGACTCTTTCCTGCTCAACTCTTCCTGTAGGGAGCCTGCTTTTAGCAGAGGGTTGGACTCTATGATCTCCAGAGCTCCCTTCCAACCCCTACAATTCTGTGATTCTGCGATATTTTACTTTCATAAATGAATCTATGCTTTTAAGAAAAATAATAATAATAATAAAAAAGAATTGCAGGCTCCTACTCTTTTTGTTGGCTTATTTTCTATATCAAAGACTTATAATCTGTTTGTTAAAATAAATATGAAAATTACACAGAAAAATATTTCTTTGTGATGATATTGTTACCACTTTCTTTTTGTGTGTATTGTGATGGTGTAACAGAGTTACATTTCTAAAATTTTAGATATCTATCTGCTATTTTTAACTCAGGTATTTGTGTCTATATATTTTACAGCTTGGTACCAGAGAAATGAATTGTGTGTACTAGCCTTGTTACTCCCTCTTCTCAGCTATTCCATAACTTCATAAGCAAGAACTCAAAGCTGGACTTCTATATGAGTATACAGTTTGTGTCTTCAGGTCAGGGGTATTTGCCTCTGGGAGAATGTGTTTATATAAGAGATAGTATAGCAGTTACATGGCTTTACATGATAACATTGTTTTCTCTTGTACATGGCAAATTAAAACACCTTTAGATCTTACCGTAGATAAAGTATGAGCATACAAAAAAATAAGAGGGATGAACACACCATATATATATATATATATAAACTCAAAAATTCAGAAGCTTCTCTCAGTTTTGATTTTTAAATGCAAAATAGCCTTACTGTTTTTATCTAACTTTGTTACTGGGAGAAGAGTAGGAGATGCAAGAGAAAATACTCTTCTAAGAAGCTCCCTTCCTTTTTCCTAAATTTACCTAGAATTGCAACCATATATACTTCTCTGCTCAATTTGTTCTTAAACATGACTGCTTCTGCTTTCTTTTCAATGAGAGGAGGGCTACAGAAGGGGAATTACATGTGATTTCTTTGGCTGGGGTAGCAGATCACTTAAGGTCAGCCCTAGAGAACAAACAGCACAGCCTACAGTGCCGAAAGCTTAAAGCAGAAAAACTCACAAAACATGCTTTTTAGATTAAAAATAAAATAAAACATCTAAACACAATTCTTCCCTTAAAATCTATTAATCTAGGAGTACTTCTAAGGACAAATGAATTATTTTCTGCTAAGCATATCTAAGGATTTTTTTTTAAATTTCTTTTACCCAGATTGTGCCGGAGCAGGATGATAAAAATCAAACAAAATCATTGCTCATTTACTTACATGGAATATTAATCTGAGAATCCAAATCTTAAGCTCCACATTAGAATACTATCAACATTTCCAGATTTTCTTCATATTCATATATACAAACATACATATGTGCATGTGTGCACAGGCACATCATTAGTAACTATAAATATTTAAGAATTTCTATATTTAGATATGGATTTGCCATGTATCAACACTTTGCAAGCCCTGTTTATGGTATTGCATCTACAATGTAACCTGCCGAAGGACTGCTAATCAACTAGGAAAAGAAACTATCTGATATTTGGTGATGAAAATTGCTTTAGAGTGACTGATTGTGCTAATCAATCTTCCCACAAGTAAATCACCACTAAAAGATAGTCGATAATTATAGAATCTTTCCCTGTAACTGAGTAAGAAGAGGAATAAAAATAAACTCTCACTGCAAAGCTGTCCTCTTCAGTAAACAAAGCAGTTTGCTTTGCTTCCAACATGTTGGAAAGAAATTTGGATAATGTGCCCAAGTTGTCTTAGCTTTCAGCTTCTTTCTTGTGCTGATTGAACCAAAGCTGGCAAAATTGGCCATTAAAACTGATGTATTCAACAGTCTTCACAGGACATCTAAAAACAGGTTGTGGTCTTAATAATTTCTTCATGATTCACAGAATTTTGACAGCTTTTATAAAAATGTGGCCACTAATGGTATTTTACAATTTCTAAGAAAGGATTTTTCCTCTCTCCACTCTTCATGAAATTCTCTGATAAAAGTAGTTGGTGGAGGTCAGTTCCAGTAGGAAACACATCTTCTGATAAAAGTGTTATTATGAAAATTATTATGAATATACACATAAAAATCATTGTAAGCCCAGCAAAGCAAATTCAGAGGCTTCAGCTATAACACTGTCATCCCTCCAAGAAGAACTGATCAGATTATCACTAAGGGTATAATGTAGTGTTCCAAAGCAGTTAAAAACCTATACAGACCATAGCAGGTCTTCACATGGGAAAGACAGATGTACCAACAGTCGCAACAGGCTAGTTGTATGAAGGAGCTGTTCCCATGCTTTGTGAATGGTGCTTGTGCTTTGTGAATGTTGTTTGTGCATTGTCCTATTAGAATTAGGCTTTCACTTAGCATAGACACAAGTCTTTCAGCTGAAAGTGTCTTGGAAGGCCTCACAGATTGCCATCCCAGTCAATGTTCCTGTGACACAAAGCCCAAGCTGTGTTGTCATACTTACTGTATCTGGGATAAAAGTGGAAGTTCATACATGGTATGTCAACAATCCAGGCTGCTGCTGTGCCTTGACTTCTCTGCTGGCTTCTTGCATACTTTCAATGCTGACACAAGGTTTTCTTTCAACAACTTGAGCAAGTTAGGGTCCAACTAACCAACTCTTTGTTTATTATTTATCAAAATAGTTGCAATCATGTTAAGCCAAGGAGTCTACATCAAAGTATGAAAAAGCAGGAATCATTTCAGACAAAATATTTCACTGAAAAATGAACTTCCATACTAATGATGACATTTAGGGTGCACTGCTGGAGCCTCTGTGAGAGAAGCTTCCTCACTATCATAAAATTAATGGGGGATGGAAAAGAGTGAAAATGCCTATGTTTACCCAAAGGAAAACATCTTCAGCTAGGAAGAAAGCTCCCAGTAAGGAACCCGCCATGCATATCTAATTAGCCAGAGGATACTTAGATACTGCCATGACAAGTGCCACAAAATCTCTAGAAAACAAAAAGCTCAGAAAAACCTGCAGGCTGTAGTTGCCCAACCCTGTGCAAGTATCACTGCCAGTTATTGCTATAGCTATGACTCTATTGTATTGTCATCCATTACAATGAAGTAGTAAAATTTCAAAAACATGTTTCTTAAAATCATCTTCAAAGGCTGTTATCACCCATAACATTAAATGCAGATAGCTTGTTTTTATTTTTTCTCTTCAGGGTTAATAGCTTGCAGAGCACCTTTGTGTTGTTCCATTAGCATATTTCACTTGTCTTTCATTCCTCAAGAGGGTAGGAAGGTCATATATCCTGTTCCCATATTCGGAACAACAGCTTCTCTGGCATCTTTGGACCTTTTCAGTCTCCTCTGGTAATTTTTAGCTTTTGAGTTCCACTGTGAAGATAACACAGAGCTGTGTGAGAGGAAATTTCAGGTAGTCGTGAGAGCTGCTTTCCACAAGTGAACTGACCCTTTTATAATCTTGCAGAAGATGGTTCCCTTCAGACATTTGAACACTGAGGCATTTTGAACATTAAAATGTAGCATATACCTGCTTCTTTTAAACTACAATACTGATAGATTGGTGCAAAAATTTGTGTCAGCCTAGATTCTAAGAGAACTACCTCTCTGCTCTTTTAAGCATTAGTTTGTGAAGGTGAGTAAATTAAGCAGTTATTCCTTTATTTGTACTGGAGCTTTACGCCTCTACTCTCCCTTCAAAAGCTAGCAGAATTTTTCTTTGCTCTTCAGCTTGGGATAGAAGGTGCCTGTTTCCCTTTTGTCCTTGTGTAACAATCCAGACATCATGTCTAAAAGCAACACAAGTGTTTATGACACCTTTTTTTTTTCCCCCCCATACTGCATTCTCAATTGCAGTTAGAGTAACCAGTAAGAACAAGGTTACTGCTTTTGGATGACAGCCCTGACACTTTCTTGGAAGAACCTGTTCTGCTCTTGCATTTCTGCTACTTCTCACTGTCCTTTGTCAGAGCTGCTGTTAAAAACTAGGTCTGGAGAAAAGATATAATGTCAGCAATTTATAGCTACCTTAAAGCCTGGATTTCGTTCTTCTCAATGCACCCTTATTTTCCTCCTTCAGTTAGTCTTCATCAGTGTCTTAAACATCAGATTATATCCTTCAAAGACAAAACAACTTACATTTTTAGAGATCACAACCTCCAGTCTCTGTGGGAACTTCTCCCAGTATAGACATTTCCACCTGCAGAGACAAACTACAAGCTCCTGTCTATTATGCAGCTTATCCTGTTTATATTGGCAATTAAGTGAAAAAGACCACTAAGCCAGGCATGGTTGAATACACTGAGATTAAAACTGTTAATGTCCAACAGATGGTTGATATTGACTTCTTGTTATTATTTACCCACAGAGAAAAATAATTCACTTCAAAGTGTTACATGAATCTGCTTGATGAAAGAGGAAAGAAACATGTAGCTAAGCCAGGGCCTTTGAAATGTGAGCATAACTTCACATAATTCACACATTTTAATGTGTATGGGCTGCTCCAAAGGTAAAACCTCCTATTTTATGATGTTGGCCCATTACATCATGACATAAGAGGAGGATGTTGGTTGTGATGGCAATAGGGTTTGAACCTTCTTGCCAGTGGTCCATTACATTTTGTTGTAGCATGACAGATGGCAGCAGAGGCACAGTCTGACACAATGGCATCTGAAACAGAAATGTGTGTATAAAGCAAAAGTTGAATCAAAATTGAATTCCTCCATGCAGTCTGAGCATGCAGGTCACCTAAAACACATATTCTTCAATAACTTGTATCAGTGCCCGGTTAGGAGCACTTCAGGTACACTTCAGATTGTAATTTGACCAGAAGTATCCTGGCTTTCCTACTTTGTTTTGTCACACATACTACCCTGAGTTAATTGCGAATAGACCCACTGTGGAGTTATAAATCCTATATCACTCAGATCTCAGGTCAAATGGAAAGAGGACAAGTTTTCAGTCTAGCAATACTGATGATCCTTACTTGGCAATTCAGCCTCACAAATCAGCACAGTTCATAGCTGATGCATGAGGCTGTAAAGTGCCATTCCTTAACTACCATTCACTAATGAACAGAGTGATTTACAGAGTACCTCTGCCAATTTTAAACTTCTCTACCTACTGCTGCCATGTATAGCTCAGAGCATCAAAGGCCATGGCACTGTCACTGATATTGGCCTTGGGAGAAGGTGAAAATGAAATCTGGCCATTCCATGTTTGCATTTAAAGTGGAAAAAGTGAGTCCTTTATTTCCCCATAATTTCTATGATATGGTCAGAACCATTTTTTTCTACCAATACACTAAATGGAAACAAAAAGATTTAGAGATTACTAAAACTTTTCAAAACTAAGACTACAGTTTAAAAGTGCAGAAGGAAGAACTTTATTTTCATAACAAGTAAACATGATGTACCCACTGAAATCAAGACACGTATGAAGTTCTGCTAACATAAATGGATGAAGAATATGCACTTGCTCATTGCTGTATCAGGGTTGTATCTCAAACAAAGGTTTTACTCAGTTTTTTATTTTTAAGTACAATTTATATCAGGCATGTCCAACCCTCAGCCTCAGCTTGCTGAAGGTTTTCATGGTGACCAGTCAGTGGATGTGAGCACAGTGAGGCAGTAGGTGATGTGTTTTAGTAGTAGCCACAGCAACACAAAAGAGAAGGCACATTCCATATGATCATACACAACACTCACACTACAGAATGAAAAGCACCTCAATCAGTTCATGTGTAAATTAGATAATGGTGGTGAAAATGTTAAAAACAAATATTCTGTAGCTGGGAATTTCCTCTATCAAATAATGTTATGCTCTTTGTATCTGTTGTAGTTTCCACGGAAATAAATAGGAGGCATTACTTTTGGAGCAACAAACATACATCTCTGTCCATTTTCACTTGTTTTACAAATATGTTTTTTCCTCCCTAGCTCAAAAACTCAGAATTCAATGTATTTCTCAATCGTTGACATTCATTGTGGTCTTCAGGGACACTGCTAAAAGGTTTATAACATAAGGCAGAATATTTTTAAATTCAAATAAATCATGGCATTGGAAGACCTTTTAAAACCCATTCTGAAAAGAAAAAAATAAAAATAAAAAAGAAACAACCTAAAAACCACTTAGATTGATACACAAATAAAATGGGTTTTACATGGCTTGCAAAGAAGAGTGTGCAGATATCTATTCATTAAGGATCGTGATTTTTATATGAACTATGAGTTCAAGGACTTTTCAGTTACATGGGACATAGAAGTATCCAAAAGCATATTTGGAGTACAACTGTACACCTTATCCACTTGTCTGAGCAAATTACTTTGGGTAACAGAAATTGGCTATGACCTCTTAGAGCTCTGACATTTTACCATGGATTACTCCCTGTGTCTTCAGTGATGGAATCTCTAGAGCTGTCTGGCAACAGCACCCAGTCCAATTGATTAATTGCTGCTCAACCCTTCATATGGCTTTATAGCTGGTTCTGTCCCAATGACAGCAGCAGCTCCACGTCCAGGTGGGTCCACTTGCAGGCAGCAAGGCAGGTAAAAGTGGTGATGCCCTCAATCCATGAAGACTTATACAAGTGTAGCATGCAGGCTTTTGGTTTTCTGTCAAAGTGAAAATGCATAACTAATGGTGGTGACTGCATTGAAAAACAGTGTTCTGTAGCAAAGAATTTTTCTCTACTAAATAAGGTTATTGTGCTCTTTGTATCAATTGTTGTTTTCAGGGAAATGAATAAGAGACATTACTTTCATAGCAGCCTACGTATGTGTAGCCCAGTACAATTCTGCTTCACTCAGTGCAGCCCAGATAAGTCAAAAGGTTGGACAACCGTGATTTATGTGGAAGCTGTTTTTATGTTTATGAAGAAAATGATAGATTTAAAAAAATATATTCAATATGGAAAATATACTATTGTGAAAACAAAACCTAATGTGATATTGATCTAACTAAAGCTTATTTTTATTCACTTAGATATCTCAATGTGTATATAAATTTCAGTAAATCTCCAGTTTTGCAGGTCTTCAGTGTTATCTGTTCTTTGGAGGTCACTGAAACACTAAACAGTGAGTAAGCTCTTTTTCCTTTAAACCTTTTAAGTACTTAGGCAGCTTAATATCTTATTTACATTTTTAATTCCAAAGCTTAAACAAATGGTTTTAATAGTAGTAAATATAGAAAGTAATTAATATCTCCACTAAGTTCACTCAAACACAGCCTTTGAGATGTCATAGTAAACTATGTACTCTACAACCAGTACCAAAACTAGAAGACAACAATTTACAAATGTCAAAATAACCAACTCAACAAACAGAGCCTAACAGCTGGCAGTCCCTTTGCTTTCATTGGTCTTTTGGCAATAGATTCTAAAAAGACTGTGAGTCTCATGCATGGTATTCATTCAGGTAGAAAAAAATTCCCAGAGAAACCATACTTTCCCTAAACCCCACATGATATATTTCAGTTTTTCAAACGCTGAGAATTGCATGGCTGCTGTTCACAATTTCTGGCTGGAGTCCTAAGAAGGAGAATGCTCCTTTCTATAAACAGTGTCTTACTCAAGCCTATGGATTTTACAGGTAATTACTACAAAAAAAAAGTGAGTGTAGAGGTCTGAACTAAGTACCTCAGACTGAAGTACAGAAATCAAATATTTGAAAATGACTTTTATCATCATCATTTGTACCTATATATCAGAATATCTCCCAGCCTGGAGGTTTTCACGCTCTGTACCTGTAAATAGCCCTCAAATTGAGCATATTTTAAACAAAGTAGAAATGAGAGGGTTTTTTCATTGCTTTATCTTTATCTTTTTTTTTTTTCTTTCTTATTTAATATTGACTGATTAGATTTTCTCTAATCTTTTAACCATAGCACTTATACAGTAAAATAAAACAGCCAACTGGGAGATCAACAAAAAGTATTATTCTGTGGGAATGGATTAGAACACAATACAAGAAATGACACCACAACATTATTAGTGGTTGCAGCATTATAAAACACTGACTTTCAGTCTGTAACAAGGTGAATAATAATGCATTTGTTATAACCATCAATAACTAACACAACCATTTCACTTAACTTACATACTAAATGTGTGGAAAAGCAATATGCTTATTAAAAAGAAGGAGGGAGAGGAAGTGGGAACGAGTCAGTAAATAGTGTTGGATGGAAGATATCAGTGTGTAAGAGGATGAAAGAATCTGCAGTGAAATACATTTAAAATATAATTTTCTTTTGATATTTTTTGTACTATGTCATTTTAACATTCATATTTCCTTCAGTAAGGTAGAAATGACTTTTTTTGATCTTCCAAGTAACATCAGAATTTAATTCAATCTCACGTTACTACTCACATCTACAGCGAATAATCAATTGGCCAGTATCCTATTACTTTAGGGAAAAACACAACGATCACATTCCACTTTTTTAAGTTAGGATACATTCAAATAATCTTGCCATCTCCCACTTAAGAACCAAAGCTCTTTTATATGTACCAATTCAGCCAAAGTCTTTGAATGTTTGTTTAATTTTCAGTGCAAATAATTCCAGTAGGGAATATAAACATGCTTATCTAAGTTGATGAATTGCAGCCTGCATATGATCCAGTTGCAGAACCACTGGCCTTTAAGTAAATAAAAATAAAAGTATGGCTGATTATTCACATATTTCCTCTACTCCCAAAGCACATAAAAATGTGTAAGTAACGTTGACTTTAAGGTCACTCTTTACAAATAATGAAAGCAACAAATCAACAAAAATTAATACCACCACTGCCACCACTCTCCTTTCAATGTGGTTTCTCAGTTAACTACTATAGGCAAAAGCTTGCATTTCCATAAAGTAGGTGTTGTCCCATGTAATGGCTGCCTTCATGCAGGCTATTGCTAACACAGACCATTGCCAACTCTTTAGAAAAATCAATACCACATTAAAAATAAAAATTAAAAAAAAAAATTAAGGAAATCCACCAAAAACAGAGCACTGTAGTATGTCTAGAATCGTTCCCTTGGAAAACTGGCTGTTTGCTGAGAATTAATCATTAATTTTCTTGTACTCAGAAGATGGGATTTGCTCTACTTTCTTTACAGTTGTAAACTGACTACTTGTATTTCCAAGTTTTATGTTTTCCTGCTATAAAAATGTCATTAAATTTACTTTGAAGTCATATTTTTCAGGTAGCAAAATCACTTTGGAATCACTTGGTTTAGGATAACCGCAGAAAATTATAATAGCGGAGACAGATATTTGATCTGTGAAACATTTTTTCCATGACAGAAATCTAACCAAAGCAAACACAAGTGAAGAAAAATGTTGGAAGCAATCTAAAGGTTAATCAGAATTCCATGTACATTGTTAATTCAACATTTAAGAAGAGTGCAGAGCTGGGTGAATTACTAATTATCCAGAGGTTTGCAGGATTAGCATTTTCTTTCCTTCTACTGTGTCAGTAACGTGCTATTCATTTTGCTTCTAAGTTGGTTTAAAGTGTAGTCTAAAAGCTATTGCATCTCCTGCCTTCCTTGTTAAAAGATTTATAAGAATTATATATCACAATCTATCAGTGTGCCCTTTCATCCAGCCAGATAACAGGAAGCTCAGTATATGGGAACTTGTCTGTTTCTTCCCTTGGTCTTTTTAACCACTAGGAAAGCACAGAATAGGCATAAGGGACACGGTTAAATCTCGATACTTCTAAAAATGTTAAGCCTTCAGTTAACAGCTAAAGGTATTTCATTTTACTGGTTCACAAAAGGGTGAATACCATAGTAACAAGGGGCAGTGATAGCTCAGTACAACACAAGGTAGCCTTACTGGGGCTATTATCTATGGCTGCTCTTAACACAGGTCGTCTTGGAGCTGTCAGTTATGGAAAAGCAGACCAGAAATATATAAGGTAATGATGGTTTCAGTGTGACAAAACTAGCCGTTTTGTCAGAAGACATTGAATCTCTCATTTTTTTTTTAAGAAAATAATGCTATTCCTTTGCTGTCAGTAGATGAGTAACCAGGAGGTATTCATGATTAGATGAAATTAGAAACATTTTTCTCTTCCAGTTATCTATTAAATTAGTGATGTCATTGCATATATAACTGCCTTCAAATGATAAATAGAACTAACTAATTATAAAAAGGAATATATTTCATACCCAAATAGTACAGTGAGCTGATCTATTGCTATATCTCTGTTTTGATATATAGTGAATGTCATAAATGTATATGAAAAAGAAGCATCCAGCCTTGTATAGTTCAACTGTGTTTCATGCACAGCTTTTTATTTCTACATCTGCTAAAAAGTGACAGTAAAATGAGCTTGATTCAACTCGAATTTCAACCTGTCTTAAACACTACAATCTCTCAAGCATGTTCACTTGCTCATTTGAGAAGATTCACGCTGGAGCTCGTTGCTGTGGGTGATCAAAGAGGCAGGAATCTAAACATGTAAAGGCAAAAATATTTTGTGAGTTGCTGAAGTATCTCACTCTGAGTCAGATATTGGATTATTTTTGTACGTACACTATCATAAATAGATGAGGCATTGATACCAAACACAGAAGGAGAGGGGAGAATCCAATATCAATTGCTCTGGGTGTTAAAAATTCAGTGGCACTGAACTGAATTCATGCCTAAATGGGGAATTTTGTGGCCAGTGAGATCCCAGGAATTATTTGGGGTACCAGAAATACTACTTTTCATCCCATACAATTTCACAGCATTGCATCCACCAGTCTGTTGTCCCGGGGGGAAAAAGAAAACAAAAAACAAACAAACAAAAAACTGGTTATAATCACATACACAGCTGCAATGCAACCTGCTTGTTTGGCATTCGGTGTAGGTACGTAGATTACTTGCAAGTGATGTGGGGGTCTTTTGGACTATTTCAGATAAAGACTGATGGAAGAATTAGGATACTACCACCCATGCTCAGTCAAATGGCTTAGACAAAGAAGCGTGAACAAAAGCAGGAAGAATCATGCAATCATTAAGGTTGGAAAAGACCACTAAGATCATCTAGTTCAGCCACCAACCCATTCCCACTGTTCACATGGTTAGAAAAACCACAACCTTCAGTGCCACAGCTCCACAGTTCTTGAACACCTCCACGGACAGTGACTCCACCACTTCCTTGGGCAGCCTGTTCCAGTGTCTCACCGTTCTTTCTGAATGGTGAAGAAAAAACCAACTAAGTTTTCTTATACTACTGAATGCAGAGAAAGAACAACCTTGCCCTCAATCTGGGGGCAGCTGTGCCTCCCTCTGGACCCTCACCCTTCCATCATCTTTCTCTCAGTCTCCTGTGTCCCAGAGCCTGGTGGAGAATCTAAGGGTAGAGGTATCTGGGACAGTGCCGCACCCAGAAGACATCACTTGAGTCCTTCACTTACATCTGTGTAACACATGCTGGAACATGAAACACATGGAATTTGCTCATGTCTCTGAGACAGAGCCATGGAGTGAAACCCCTTCAAACAGGATTAGGCGCAGTGATTAAAATACCAACAACTGCTCCCTTATGTGCCTACTGACCAGGGAAGAAATTTGTGAGGATGGGGGTGGGGAGCTGATGTAGATATTCCTATGCTAGTTTCTGCATGAGTTTTCAGTGCAAAGACATTTAAATAATTATAGAGGTGTATGTTCAACAGTCAGTAAACTTAACAGCAGAGAAAATAAATCATTGCAAGCAGAGAAGTTTAAACAGAAACTTAGCTTTTTTTTTTTTTTTTTTTTTTTTTTTTTTTTTTTTTTTAATATGAATACATGAATTGACATGGTTTATTTCACTCAATTTCCATTTGGTAAAAATGTCAAAGCTATCAAAGTGCATTGATTTGCCATTTTCTGGACAGGCAGGTATTTGAATTATTTCAAAATCTTTCATTTTGAAGGTTATTTATAGTAAGAATTAAACCAATGCAAATGGAATCTGACTGAGGGCTCCTTATACTTCAAAAAACATGAAGTGATCTTGTTACAGGACACTTACACCACCTCTGGTACTGAGAAAAGTCAGCTGATAAAGTATCACATACACTGCTGCAGGAAAAATGGAAACAATCTACCGTTATTAACTTTAGTAGGTCACCACTCAGTTCCTCACATTCTCCCTGCTCATCATACAAGCAGGTCTGCACCTGTGCTCATCTCCATGGGAGAAGCATAAACCACTTTCTAATATGAGTAAAAAAATCTCAGTTACAAATTTGCTGACACAGGATTTCATTAATCTAGTACAAAAAAGGGTGCTCTTCCAAACCCAGATGACTGCACTGGTTTTGTAGTTCAAGGTTTGCTCAAGTTCTCTTCACTGTAGCTAATTCATATGAGGTGCAAAAATATGTCCAAAGGCATGAAATCTAAATTTTAAGACTCCTGATACAACTTTTGTTAAAGTAAGTGAAAAATGATACATGACCATGACATAATGTAATCTATCCAGAAGAGAAGAAAAGCCCTATTCACTGATTCTCTTAGCCTGCCTGCTGAGGCTTAGTAGTTCAGTGCACAATGCCTGTGGACACACAGATAACATTCTTTCAACCCTCCAAACATGTTATGTCAGGTCATGTCATGTCCTATGTAAAGTGGCTTAATGCGATGTGACGCAGTGTCGCCCAGCTCTGTGCCTGGCCTTACAGCTGAGGAACAAATAGAAGGGGCTCTTCGTCACACTCATGGTGATTTGAATTACTGGCACTGGGGATAATACTGGTCTCAAATGTGACATCGACTTCAAGCAAGTTTCCCTATTCATGTCATAGACTTCAGATGGAAATCAACAGCACCACCTCAAGCTGGTGATGAATATTTGCTTGTTATGAGCTTGGCCACATCATCTTCTCTGTTGCAGAAGCCAAAGGATAAAGAGAATAATCACATCTGCAATGAAACAGGCTGTGCTGAATATTTCACTACTCACTCAAGCAGCTCTTCTGTAACAACACAGACAGCTGAATTTTCAGCCTTGAAAATAGCAGCACCTTACTTGCATTAAAACTGACATAATCATTATTTCAGTAAGTAGCATATGATGTTTGCAAGTCACAGTTTGAGTTCAGTGATTTGAAGCAATAGATCATCAGTGTGCACCGAACAGCCTATCTTGTTAGTAGCCCCATCACATATTTATTACTCAAATGCAAATCTGATGACTCTTTGACTGACTACTAGAAGCAAGGTTCACCATCTTCTTCTCCTCTCCTCATTGCTCTTTTTTTTTTTTTTTTTTTTTTTTTTAATTTTTCTTTTATATTATGCTAGAAATGCTAAACTGTTTATTGATGGCTCTGTAGTTCTGCTTTTTACATTTCCTTTTTCCTTCCTGTATTTTTCCAAAAGCTAGACCCTGACTTGAGTTACCAGAATTAGAGAAGTTTCATAAAGGTTCAGGTGCTACACACTACTAACAGCACTGCTGAAAGACTCTCTCACCAGTCACCATTGTCATCCTACTCACTGAGGGATTTAGAGATTGCAATACTTCTCTCACTTGCTGTATTAGGAACTCATGGCTTTCCCAGTGAAGCAAGGTTAGTGTAATTTGTGGATGGTACACTTCCTGCTCCCTCAATATGGATGCTTATCCATGTATGATAATTACCTAAATGTAAATGATATCTTTTCCAACAGATTTCTTCACATATAGCTTTCCAGAAATCTTCAAATTAACAATACTGTCCAGTTCCACAGGTAAAATACAGAAACTAGTAATAGCTAGTAATAGAAATAGCTCCAAAAAAGAAAGAAAACATATCTATCTGCAGATAATATTGTTAGTTTACCACATTCTATCTGACACAGGTTTTAAGTAAGAGACTAGACTTGTTTCCTCTCTCTAGTAGATAATTGCCTGGATAAAGTTCCTTAAGACTGCTTTCCCATGTGTCTTACAAACTGGGAAAGACTCTGTTCAGAATGACTTACTGAAACTACTTTCAGTGATTAGGGCAATTTGTCTTATGATAATCACACTCCTGCTAAACCCAAACAAGCAGACTTATACAACAGTGTGGTACTGTAGGACTGGCACATAGGAAATCTGATTAATTATCAAGGCAGGGTATTTAAGTAATATAACAAGATACAGTATATAAAATACACTATATAGAATACAATAAATCCTAGCATGGGAGATGGTTTCACGTTGGTTATGATACAACAAATGAATAAAAGACACAAAAGCTTAGCAGAAAATGAAAGTCTCATCTCACTACGAAACTGTTGCATTGTAACTCTGCTTATATATTCACCTATTGGACTTTCATCTTTTGTGTGACTGTTCAGTGATCTCCTCCCAGGTATCCAAGTAGATCAAACATAACCATATCTAAATTTGTATAGACAAAATAATATGCAGAAAATGTCTCCCTGTATACTACATAAAATGAAAACACTTTGTTGTATTTCTTTGCAGTCATAAAGTGAAAGGCTTAAAGCTGTCATGTAAGTGGAAGTTGTCCGGGACAAGTTCAGAATGAGTAAGGTCTCAGCAGCAAGCCAGGAGCAGGAAATAACTGAGTTCTAATGCTGTTGCCACTGCCTTTGCAGTTAGCCTCAAATCACAACCGTATATTCAATATTCTTGATCTATGTTGCTGTTTTCATCTCAAAGCATCACAGGTATTTGTTCAGCCAAGCACTGAAGCTCAGTGGCCCCCTCTGAACGTTTTGGCTCCAGACTCCTTACAGCTCAGGTGTTTCTCCACCTGTTAACTTAAGGTGACATTTGTGGGTCTGACCTGAAATTTGCAAGTATTTCACTAGAACTAGCAAATTGCTTTGAAGCTCAAGCATTTGTACACATTAACCAGTTTTGATTGCCTCCTTGTCTTATCCTGCATTTAAATTCATTTTCCTGGTGAAGTAAATCTCTTCATCAGGCTTTCTCACAGTTATAAAAAAAAAAAAAAAAAAAATGCACTCAGACAGAAGGTGGGAAAGGCTCCCAAAGCCCATATGTTGTACAGCATGTTTCTTGCATAAATATGTCATGGGTATTTTAGTAACCTGCTGCCTTCTGGCATGAGTTGTATTCAGCTTCACATTGTTTTCTCAGATCTCAGAGCAAGGGAGGGGTAGCATGGAAACACACAGAAGCAAGTCTGATACTCTTCCGCCTGTCAGAGCGTATTCTATCTGTGGGGAGAACCAGACATCCTCTGATTTGCAGATGTGCTTAATAGTGTGAACCACAGTGTTATAGTAAGCCCTGTACCAATATATCACTCGCTGCAAACCTCAGGAACAAAGGAGGGCAAAACCTAAGACTGGGACCATTCCAACAGGAGAATATACTCATGCTCCTTTCAGTCTTGTTGATTTACTCTATTTGTATGCTAAAGAGGGAACTGAATTTAAATTCACAGCTTTTCTCTTTTTCTTTAAAATGGGCTTTCTGAATCATGAACATCTGAGCAGATAAACTTTATTTTCAGCTTTGATGTATGATGGTTAGCCATCATCTAATTTAGGAATTTGAATTTGTCATCTGTCTGGTTACCTCCCAACACTTGTAAGTCCTTATTTATCAGCAGAAACCGCACACTTTGAGTTTAGCGTGTTGATTTATAGACCTTGCTCAAATCTTATTTAACAGGCTGATTTATAAACACAGGACAAAAGAATCTAAATGATGAGTGTTAACTTTCCCATCAGATTTATGCATTCCAACTATGAATGTGGCTGTATTTCTTCAGTTGGTTTACAAATGATAACATTAATTAGTCCTCTAGCTGCCTGATAGAAAATATCTTTTATCCTAGTGATTAAGTCCTGATTTATCTTTTTGACAGATAACCATATCTCTTCTTTTTTCCCCACAGAGCTCTGATTTATTAATGCAATGTACTAAATTTTAAAACATAAATTTTAAGAGTCCTAGAAAAAAAGAAGTCTGACTAGAAAAATTATCCCTAAAACATAAAATAGACTTTTTCACAAATGTACTCTGAAGCTTAAGGAAACTATTGAGGTAGTTTGCTGGGGAAATAGTCTTTCATTATTGTTTCTGCATGAAGAATGCCTTAAAGCATTGCAACTGTTAGAGAGACACACAATTCAAGTGCTGCACACTCTAGTGTTCCAATACTTGGTCTGTTTGAAATGAGACAACTAGAGGCTACTGAGCTCAACTTAAGGAAATGGGAAACAGTTTGGCTTCGGTATACAGCACCTCCAGTGACCCCTTTCTTTCCCCAGCAAAATTATAAAGGTGTTTTCTTGACTTAACAGTCTGCTTAGAAATCTGATGCTACTTACCATACAAATTCTTAATTATTTTTCTGTTGAAGTTGCGTATTTTTTCTCCAACCACCTGCTACAGGATTACATTTATCAACACCATGCTCTCACCTCCAGAATGTTGAGCTGCTGCCTTCTGGCAAAGCTATGTGCTTCTCTCGGGTTCCTGGGCTGGGCCAGAAGGCACTGACGGGGATTAGTCCAGCAGAATAATGACCTTCTAAAGCCTCTTCTGCTCAGCAAAAGTGATTTTATGGTTCTCATAAATGTTACATAAAATTCAGTTGATTCTTTTGATTATTTTTTTCCGAGATTCCTCATCCTCTTTATACCTTTTTGGGTAATTCACCACTAGTTCAGGACTTTTGGGTAATTTCCTACTAAGGAAAGTTTATTATTCTTTCAAAATTGGCATAGCCGTCAGGACAAAAAAGGCAGGGGTTGTTTGTGTGTATTCTGCTAGGGCCAAAACCTGATTCCATTCAAAATAAACATATATTGCCACTTTTACAGATTTGGAACATTTTAACTTGCTTGAACTCTGGATTTTAAACAAGTAGAAACAGCAACTTTAGTATAAGTGGTGTAGTTCTTCCTGAAAAAATCCATATAAGATCAGTGACTAAAAATTCAAGCAAAGAAAGATTTTCATTTGTTTTATAAAAATTTTCAGGCATAGCACAGAAAAGACACTGCCTAATTTGTCCAGTCTACAGTGTTTAGTAACTCAGTAGGTCTTCCCTCTTTGTTATTCTATTCCAGTAACATCGGGACTCTAAGCTGAAAGGCAGTTCCTACAATGTGTGGTACTAGATGACTCCTTAGGATCCAATAGCTGAACACTCATCCTCAATGAATAGACACATATCTCCCATGCTTCTCCTTCTGCCAGAGCATTCCTGTGCCGCAAGTAGAACATGAGTGATCTCCTCCTACCCAAGACCTATGGGTAAGAAGCTGACATAACTGTTATGATCTGCAGTGGATATGCCACGGAAGGGATGACAGAGAAAGGTTTTGGGGTGAGGAACTTTCCTCTCTTTCTATGATGCTCATAGGCAATGTCATCAGCTAATGATACCTAGGTAAGATGTGCACAAAGAACACCACATGACAACAAGAATGGTGAACCAAGGCAGGCAAGGAGAGAGGAAGATCTGCCTGTGACTAGGCTACTCCTCTCATGGAAAATTCTGAAATTGGAGCAAGAAGACTGCTGCTTGGAGATTATGCAGTATGATTAGAGACAGCTGGTAGTTATTTCAATTAAGCAAGTCATATAGGTCCTTCATAATCACTAACAATAAAAAAGACAATTCCTCTCAACCTAAAATAGGCATCTAAAACAGGTCAAATGTGCATCCTCCCACACATTCTTACAGGAGACTAGATGACCAGCTCAGACAGAGACTTTTGCATTTCGGAATCTGAAGTCAGGTGAAATGAATCCCACCTTCATGGGCTTCCAAGTGTGAGGTGGTTAAGGACCCAGATCTGGGAAAATTTAACCCTGACAAGGTAGAAGGGGTGGGTTCCTCTCTTCAGGATAATATCCCCTAGAACATACCACCTCATTAAGTCTGGACCAGAAGCTCAGAGTCCCGAGTCTCTCCTTCTTTTGCTGTATAATAAATGCTTGTGAAGCTCCCTGGCAAAACTATTGTGGCTCATACCAATACTGCTGCCGACAGCTGTGACTGTTCTATTAGTGTAAGTGACACATTCAGCTGTTTTAATAAGTCCCAGGCTGCTGCTGACCTATGCATATATCAATATGAATCCACAAGATGGAAATATTTCTAAAAATTACAGAAAAACAAAACACCAAGTAAATTACACACATGCATAGAAATACATTAAAGAACATTATTCATCTTTACAAGCTTAATAACATTCTTTTAATGTTGTTTGTGTTGCAGTAATGGTTTAAATTTCTTTGGCTCTCGAGCATGGCTATGCAAGCATCCAAAATAGGACTGGGATTTCAATGAATATCTATCACATCAAAAACTATATAATGGGATTCAAACCCAAAAACTGAGCAGAGTTTCAAAATTCATTATTAACTATTTTATAAAAGCACTGTACCATGTTATAGACTGGTTCCTTCATCCTGACACATGATCTCTGCCCCTCTCTTCAGCCTGTTTATCGAGCATCATGTATATAATCATCCTTCAACACTGTCCATGCACTCATTAAGTTTACTTTCTTTGCCTCTGAAACCTACTCAATTTTAGTTCTGCTCCACTCTGCTTAGGTAGTCTCAACTCCATCATTCTGATATTGTCCTAAAGTTCAATGTATGTAAGCACAGTGGCTGGCTGCCATCCTTCACCAATGCTAATGGTACTTTTAATTCCTTTGTTAACCCTTAGAAAGTGCCAAGAAAAGATTTACAATCTCCCTGTCCCTGCAGGGCCTCTGAAAAGGAAACCATCCAGATGGCAAAACACAGTTCTGCAGTAACCCTCTCCCACAACTGCCAAATGTAGGAATGTGCTAAAGACTTTGAATGCTCAGCACAAGAAATTTAACAACTCATTAGCAATGCCACATCAAGATAATAAAGAACAAAAATCCCAACGAACTGAATCTCTGCAGGATGCAATCCCAGCAGTTTGCTGGCAATACAATAGATGAGAATTCAATGTCACAATTTGCACAAATAATGTTTCTTGACCACTATTTTGAACAACAACAAAGAAATGTTATAACCCCAAATGTACAGCAAAGTTGCAAGAAAATATTGACTTGGTCACCTTCAGAGGACACAGCTGCTGAAGTTCTCCCCTGGTATCACCTCAAGAATTACAAGCTAAATTAAGAGATTATTTTAAATTAAATATACATACATACATATATATTTAAAGAGGGTACAGCTGCTTTTGCCATCCTAACTTTTATATTAATCTTTCCTGAAAGAATGGTGGAGGAGTGTGAAACTGATTTTAAACTCCTTTTGGCAAAAAGAAGTACTAATTGAGCTCCAGGAAATCTGAAATTCTTTCCCCTAGCACTTGTTAGAAAAAAGGTCAGCTTGTACTGTCCAGCACTGAGGACATCACACTATCTGCTGGTTACCCATAACAAACTTGTTTTTTCAAGCTCCCTGGATTCTTTTGAAGGGAGAGAAACAACTACATTTCAAAGCAAGCCAAAGCCATTTGCTGTCAGATTATTTACATTAAATACTTGCGCTTCATATCCACTAGCAAACGTCAAGTCTGTGATTTCATTTGGTGTGGTGTTGACAGTGATTCAATAAATGCATTCTGAAAATGTATTTCAGCAAGTGGGAAGCTCTTCAGCTGCTCAGTATGACCATTGCTGAAAGAATGCATCCGTTTATAATTTGATTTTCCCATGAAAGCATAGTGGCATTCTCAAGGCACAGTTCCTGACATTTGAGTGATTACAGGGTGGACAAACAGCTGGTTTCCAGCTACCATTAATTCATCTGAACCATGGCACACATGCAGCCGATCAGCATAGGGGCACATCACTGCATACCTTTTGGTACCCTTTTATTTATTATTTGACTTGCAAGGTAGCAATTTTAGATGGAAAACCAACCAAATTTCTTATGAGCACAAAATGAGGAAGGCACTGAAAAACATTCATCTGACAAATTTAAAGTGAGTCCTAGCATATCTGTGTTCATGTTCATACGTTGCTTCTCCTACTTTTCAGATGATTACCTGCAAGAAGCAGAACGCTCCAAATGCTTTAGAGTGAAACAAAAGGAGACTGGTGGCAATATGGGAATTTGTTGGTCACTTAAATTGTATGACTGTGGGATACAGTCACTGTTGCTCTCTATTCCTGCTTCAGACCTTGCCCCAGCTCTGTCTACTCTGCCCACTAACCATCTTCCTCCATCCTGATTCCCCTCTTGGACTCATAACTTCCTCCATGAGCTGGGCACTGCTTTCGCATCAGGACCTGCACCTGCCAGTCCTGTGACACATGACTGACATCTTACTCCCTTATGGGAGCCTCGGTGAGGCATCTTGGGGAATGTCATCTCATGCCTTCTGAATACCAGTTCTCCTGTTTTGCATTTGAAGAAAACAATTATCTATATTCTACCCTGCAGCATAAAGATACCATAAGTATAATTCAGCTCCTCCAGGTCTGGAAAGAGTTCCTAGGTCCATGGTCATCCGGACTCCATGATTCCAGCCACTACAGTTTTTATGGAATAGCATCATAAAGCTATTAAGGTTGGAATAGACCACTAAGAACATCTAGGCCAATCACTAAACTCTTCCCCACCATACCCACTAACCTGTCCCTCAGTGCCACATCCACTTGGCTCCTGAATGCCTCTAAGGATGATGTAAACATTATTAAATTGTGGGAATGACAGCAGAGCAGCAAGACCTCAGGCTTCAGCAACTGAGGACTTGCTCAAGTGCAACAGCTGTGGGCACAGAGATAAAGGAAAGAAGCTGTTTACCTTCAGAAGATCTTAGGTATACAGGGATCTCCACTAAGATAGTCTTGTCTCCACTGCCAACCCTTAAATGAGGTCTGCACCCCTTCCAGTCCCTCAGATGTGTTGCATGCAGCTGAGCTCCCCTGTGTTGGCCCTGCCTTCCCACCAGGTGCTCCACCACCTGGTTCAGGCCTCGAATTAGCATTTCCACTACAGATGGTGATTCCACCACTTCTCCAGCCTGTTCCAAAATCTCACCACATTTTTGGAGAAGAAATGTTTCCAAATATCTGACTATCTAAACTGAACCTCCCCTGACACAACTTAAGGCCATTACTTCTCATCCTATCCTTGTTACCTCGGAGAAGAGTTACAATAAACTTAATCAGATAGGCCAATTTGTAACAAAACTATTTGTAGAAGTATCTGATATAAATTGATCTCTATGGTGGGAAAAGGCATAATTCCAATATTGCACTCTGAAAATCAGCTTTTCTGACTGCAGTTTTGCAGGTCCCTCCCTGGGGAACTCCTAAATTATCCTAATATTTGTGAGGCATGACAAGGACATCCTTGAAATAGATCTTTAATTGAGTCACACAACAGGACCAATAGTAGATTATACAACAGGAAGGCTGCACCTTTTTATATGGAGTTATGTGATCATAACTTTAGACTCAAGGCTGTCATTTCCATTATAAATCTTATTTATGCTTAGGGCCACCATTTCAGTTGCAAATATTTTCTTCAGACCAAAATATGACTGACAGACCCACAACTTGGAAGCAAATATTTATGTCACGTGGAAAAAAAGTTTGGTGCTTCAGTGTTTCATGGCCTGCATCTAGACACAAAATAAACTTCCATTAAAAAAAAAAGTAAAAATAAAGCACACCACAACCAAACAGTGATTGAAGATGATGCCTCTGAGGAAGCAAAGAAAGATATTCATGAAGGTTAACATTACCCTTGGGTAGGAAGCCTCCTATATTCTCTTTATGACCAGAAGCAATGCAGGCTCTTCCACAGGGTGATGTGGAGCAAGAAACTGCCTTTAGGCACACTGAATATACTCCATGCGAGATTCTCTCCCTGTGCCTGTAGGCAGAGGCTTGCAGGGTGCAAAGAGTCTTTCTGACTATGCTTCTTAATTTGTTTAATAATGTTCTAATAAAAAGAGAGTATTCTGGGCAGGAAGAATTAAGTAGTTTTAGTGGTTACAAGGATTTTATGAACCATCAAAAAAAAAAAAAAAAAAGTAATAACAGTTGCCCCTCTTTCTCCCTGTTTTGGGTGTAAGCTAAACAACCATCTTGCACACTTGCCACACTTACTTCCTGCCGTGTGGAGCCATGAGGTCTGCTTGGGCATTGATCCTCAAATACCCATTTTCATTAACAAGTTGTGCATGTGGGGGAGAGGGAATATGTCCCAAACTCAATCTTGTCTACCAACATGCCCGCCTATGAAAGCCAAAATCACAATAAGGTGACTCACTGCTTAGTATTCTTAAAGGAAGTGTGAAATCCCAGAGGACCAGAGCTTATCATCTCTGCACATGCTGAGGTCCTTTTGAGGAAATGCCCTGAAAGCTCTTTATAAGCTTTCTTACAGAGTGCAGCTAGTATTAATTTGTGGGGATGTTTTGTGCAAGAGAAGTATCTATTCAAGGAACTCTGTACTTCAGAGGCTGGAGCAGACTAAGCTTCCTTCAAAGCACTCCACTGGGCTGTGGAACGTAACAGCAGGACTTGTGACATGTGTGTTTTCAATCCCAGTCTCATAATTGTAGGAAAGGAGTTACTGTCAAATCTTTGAAGCTAAATCTGAATCCACCCCATGTTTTTTCCAACTTCCAGGTACTGATGAGCTTCCTCTATTTCATGTGCTGTTTATGTTTCCAAAACCAGCAATCCTGTCTTCACCCTAAACCACTCATGTTTTATGCTTTGAATATAAGTTATGGGACACTCATCTAATCATTTTGACTGGCTGATCAAAATGCCTTTTTAGTTATTTCCCTTAGTCTTGAAATCTTTGCCTTGTGTTAATTTGCATGTAAAGTGATATTCATAATATTCATCTTCAAATATGGTTACACAGTTGTAGGTTAACATAACTAATACAGAAATGCAACAAATAATCAGATTGTAAGCCATTTCATGAGATTACTGTTCCACTAAAAAGGCAAAACACAAGGCTTCCACAAAACAAACAAATCTAAAAAGATGTAATCCAACAAAGTGGCTTTTAATTGAGGATTTTGGCAAAAGAGGATATATATATATATATATATACATTAACATGTATCTGTCTGACAAGTCACGGACTAAGTTGAAGATGCTCTAAGAAAACTACACCAAATTGGTGCCTGGAGAATCTGTGAGACCTGAGGCTCAAAGCCTGAAATATATACATGAAATCCATAGGATTTTTTCTTTGCAGCTTTCGCATATCACCAGTGAGAGGATACCAAAACCACTGGGTTATGCAAAAGTGTAGCTGTTCTGAGTCAGACCAAAGGTCACTCTCCCAGCACTGTTTCCAAAAAACTACATACAGATATCTAAAAAAGTATACAAACATATTTTGGCACTTTGCCTGTGAAGTCTCCCAGTTTCCAACACTTTGCAATTCAAGAGATTTTTGAGTCTAAAGTGAATTCCAAGTGTCCAGCAACTCTCAAGGGCCTGCCTAGACTCCCTGTCTAGATTCCTTGTTTTTGGGGTTGTGTGTGGGAAGGAGAAAACTTGGAATATAGAGGAAGATACAAAAAATAATTTCTCATTGTTACTAGGTGCTAACAGCATATGAAACACTCTTCATGGTGTATGCAAAGGCCTAGAGAGCAATTTACCTAGCCAAAGGTTGATGAGCAGCAGTGCCCAGCCTAGTCTGAACTCCCAGCATGGGGTTTAGCAGTCCATACCCCTTGGGAGATTTGTTTATGATGAGAAATTTCTGACCTAGCACATAGTAATAAGCCAAATCCTTTGTTGGAATCAATATCTCAGCAAACCTCTCCTAATGGTTTCTTTGAGGGGTGAAGGGAAGGAAACTACCTTTGTGTTTTCAAAGATTTAATACAGTTGCAGATTTGACATTATTGTCTGGAGTTACTCTTTTCTCAAGACTTTGTGAAAGATACTGATTATTTTTTATATTTTGCTTTTTAAATTTTATGATTAAGTCTGAATTCAGAACTGTATTTGTAGGAGCATTGACTTAGCAAGCATACTTTGCAAATACACTTAAGCTCTAATAATTACAGAACCTGATTCTTAATAGCCCGTTTCTTAAAGTAAAATTTGGTGAATTATCAAAAATACATTCAGTAGCACTCCTTAATTTATTTGTTAAATAATCACACACACACACACAAAGAATATCTACATTGCTACTGTATTTTTAAAAAGTAAGTACCACATTAAAATGTAATCTACTTGAAGTAAAATCAATTCCACAATCCACTTTTAGATTTTTCTTTTAGTTTGTGGATTTAAATTGCTTCTAAAAATCTCATTAATCAAATCTCTGTATGGAAGGATTCTAACTCTGCTATGACAAAAGGAGGCTGTACCCGACCTATATACACCCTTCATATTCATTTTCACACCTCATGCTGCAGAGATAAAAATACTCTCTTTTTGGCAGACATGATCTCAACATTGTGATGACCTTAAACTTTGGGATACCTTTAAAATTCGGAGTATAGAGTAGCAATTTTACATTAAATAAAGCATAGGATTCATAAAAATATAGATCCAAATGATTTATGATAACTGTTAAATTTGAGAAGTCTTCCGTATGCGAATTGGCTCTGCTTGTATGTTTCTTATCTTGAAAATTTTCATGTCTTTTCTTTTCTGCCTTTCAAAGTTGATTTCTGATTTTCTAGTGTATTAAAATCGTGTGAAAACTTATTCTGCTGCAGAAGGCAAAGGTCTCAAAAACCAATATGCTTTTAAAACGCATATATACACAGTCAGAAACACTCAGTGTAGGAACAATTATTTTCCATGTGCTTTCATTTTTCTTCCAAAGAATTGTTTGCTATATGAAAGTGGCAACTTTAAAATGTAAATTGTTTGGAAGACTCCAGTCAGTTTCAGTTTCAGATCAAATCTCTGTCATTTCCTTATTTTTTCACTTGTTGAATTTGTCTGTCTGCACTGATAGTCACCATATCTCGTCTGAGAGTTCATTGCCTTGGGTATTTAATTCCAGTATTGGCATGATGCAAAACTGCTGGAGGACAACCAGTTGCCTAGATGGAGCTGACGTACAAACATTAAATGTCAGATTGCATTGTGCCTTTTTAAAATCTTGCACAATTTATATTTACAGCTATACATTAAGAAGGAAAAAAAAAGTAAATTAAAAAAAATGTGGTAACTAGTTAGCTTTAGAATAACAGTACTGAATTACTGCTGTGTGATTTCTAATATCTTCCTTTTCCTAAAAGTTAAGAGTTGGTGGTACTCTTACCACTACTGACAAAACAGGACCCTGGACCGTCCTGTAAATATGTCAATATTCCATTGTTTACAATGAGAGCTTTCCAATGTTTCATACAGTTAAAATGTTTTAAGTAACAATGGAGCGTGAGGAGGCCTACTTGGGGTGAGATATCAAGAACTAAAGCAAAAGTAAAAGAATTCTACCTGTGATCTATGCTCAAATAGTATAAGAAGTCAGAAATGAATATTTCGTGAATCACCATAAAATATTTTTAGTCTTTAAAATATTGCTTTGATAAATTAACAGTTTCAGATGAAGTTTTGTATGGGAAACTGGTAATCACAGCCTGAACCTCTGATTAATCAGCTGAGGTAAGTGTCGGGTCAGCTGAAGTAAGTGTCGGGTCAGCTGCAGGAGCACAGGTGAGAGTAATTTAGCTGTGCTCCCCGAAGGGGTGGAACTTGACTCCACCTCCTCTAGACCTCATTTAAGGGCTGGCCACCACTAAAATAGTATCTCTTTGAGACTGCCTCTTGGTGGTGGTTGACTCAGTATTTTCCAGCAGACTGATGGCTTCTATATGGGTGAGTTTTTCCTGTAGATAATTTTTTGAATAGTTATTACCATCTCTTTTGTACCATCATCATCTTTACATTGTTGTCACCATACAGGTTTGGACTGGAAGTAAGAAGGAACTTTTTCTCTCAGAGAGTGGTCAGGCGCTGGAGTGGCTTGCTCAGGGAGGTGGTGGAGTTGCCATCACTGGCAGTGTTTGATAGGTGTCTGGATAGAGAGCTAGGAGATACGGTTTAAGGAGTTTTCTCTATGTATGGTAGAGGGAGGATGGTTGGACTAGATGATTCAGTAGGTCCTTTCCAACCTTGTGTTTCTATGATTCACAATAGGTGAACTATTCTATCTTTTCTATTCAGAGTTCATAGGCTCCTTTACATAGCAGTTCAACAGTGTTTGAATAGATAGAAAATAAAACTCTTCTTCCAGCATGGCTAAGCTCAGTGCTCAGCTCCGTGTTCCCATTTTCTGTGTTTGGGAGCTGGTTATTTAAGTGCTGACATTCCTTTTACACTAGGAAAATACAGATCTCAGTGGTCACCTCCTGGCTCCCCTCATCTACTCCTTTCCAGAATCTCATCATGGACACATCTAGGGCTCTGGTCTGAGCCCTCATTGCAGAATTTCTGATACTAGCAGAAACTTTGCCCTAAGATGCATTCAAATGCATATCTCTCTTAGGTATCATTATTTATAAACATGTAATAAGACAAAATCTTATCAACATTATAGTAAAATATTTGCTGAATATTATAATAATAATTATTATGATAAATCCAGAACATTATAGCAGGAATCACACTTTGAAAAGAAAGATTCAGGAAAGAAGGGAGCAACAGTGGACAGCAGGATGTTCCTTGACCAAGAACCACATGTCCTTGTGAAGGCTCTGGTTGCCTTCATGGCCATGTGGTTCCAGTACCAGAAGTGAGAGACAGAAGTTATTAGAACTGGTCAAATGATAACCAGGTATAGTGGGGATTTCTAGGAATCCTGCAGGTTACTGCAAGGACTCCAGGGCATAATTGGATAATGGGAAAGGGTATTCCAGGCCCAAGAAGCTGTAGCACAATTCCACAAGTAACAGAAGTTAGATGAAATATGAAAAATGGTATTATAGGTGGGGGAAGAACAGTCAAGAAACAGTCAAAATAGTTTATTTAGAAAATAGTTGAAGACCTACGTGTTTAAAACTTAAAAAGATAACATATATATTGAAATATCAGTTGGTTTTCCACAGTTTTTCAGATATTCCTTTTCTGTGAAGTTCTGTAGCTTTGATTTTTGTTCCTCCTTAATTCACACCGCACAACTGTTCTTGTCATTCAAATGTCCTCCAGTGAATGCTAAGCAGCACCAACACTTGTCATACTTAGTTTCTTTTACCTTTTATTTTTCCAGAAGGGGAAGATCTCTTGTGGTTTTAAGGTTTTCCATCTAAAACTAATGATTTGTAATGTTCTTAGCTTATCTCAGGTTTTAAAATATAAATTGATAATAATTTTAATTTTCTCATTATATAAGCCTGCATATTTTTTAGAATAAAATTGAAGAGATGGAAAAAAAAAAATGTAAGACTGAAAGATTGTTACATTATACTGACATAGGTTTTCTATTAGTGATTGCCATAATAAGGGTCTCTGCCTGTATAGAGGACTTTGGAAATGTAAAAGACTCTGGCAAATGTAAAAGCATTAAATTTCCACAGAAATTGAAAACAAAGTTTGCAGAATGATGTCCCAAATGAAAGCTTAGTTTCAAATTCCTGAAATAAGAATTTTATTACTTTCAAACTTTCAGATCTCTGTAGCCATTTTAGTTAAGATATATTGATTGTCCCACATTTTCTTTCCACTGCCAAAGTGAGATTTTCTTCTGCTGTAACATTCAGAGAAACCCATTTTAACTGTGCATATAGAATCTGCTTTGCATTTGAAAAAAGTGTTAATTTGCACAGGATGTATTATTCATATCATGCCTGCTGTAATTTACATACCTCAGGAAAAAGTATTTGCTTTCTGGGTTTTCATTTGTTGCACAGACAATACTGGTAATGCTCACTAGAGTTTGTGAATGTCTGTACAGTTGTTGGTCACCATAGAAATTTAATGAAACTAAATAATCTTACCATGCAATTCCCTTATACACTGATAGCGTATTCCATATACTTAGCTGTGTTATTTTCTGAGTAGCTTGGCAAATGGTGTAGCGAAAGCATTCACTTATTCAGAAAGTGAGAAATGGGTACACATACTCATTAGAGCAGGCAGGAAGGTGTAGTAGGACTCTGCATGTTACCCCTAATGAATCAAAGTTGCTTAGTTTCCAAAGAAAGAATATAATTTTCCTAATAAATAATTCTGAACATTAAAAATGGAATTTGAAATTCAAGATGAGCTTTTTTGGCTTTGATATGAATACACAAAAATGTGCCAATAGAACATAGCTCTGCAGTTATGATGTATTTTCATTGGGAAAAAGGCTTTTTTTTATACATTAAGTAAAACCCAGAGATTCAAAGTTTAATAATAGTAAAAAAATAATAATAGAAAATAAAAATAATAAAAAAGAACATGCTACAAAGTGACAAGGAAACCAAGGCAAAATACCCTTAGGCCAGCAATCATTTTCCATTCCTTCAGTGAGCACAAAAATAAATCCCAAAGGAAGAAGACACCTACCCTCTAAAATTGACAACCTATCTTTTAATTACTGGGGAGAGAAAAGCTACCCTTGGGGCAGCATCTCTTCACTTTCTCAGAAATAGTGGATGAGCTGCAGCACCTCACATCTCAGGGCTTCTCCCCTTCGCATGGCACTAACACAGCTACTAATTTTCCCTCAAATCATGTTTTTCAAATATGCCTTAATGATTTCTCCTACTGCATATCTGAGGCTCTGTGGCTTCTGCTTACACTCTTGCCAGCCTTCCTCACCCTTCCCTTTTCACACCTCTCTCCCCATCTCGCTTTCCTTTAACTACCCTTCATTTGTACCAGCCTACCACTGTCTGGTATTCTGGAGTCTGTTTTTGAACTCTGTGTTAAGTTTTCTTAAAAAGAAGCATGAAACAGTGAAGTTCTGTATTCAATCCCTTTGTGAATTCAAACCCAAACCAAAGCTTGCCCATGGGCTGTTACATGTCTGCCACCCACGCTTCCCCTGATGCTGTCTTCATTGCTTTATTCTATAGAATGTCAGAAACAACGTTGTCACTATCAAGTACGCTATAAACACAGATTTTGCTGTTTTGCTTCAGAAACCCAACCACTATCTTAAATACCACTCAAGGCTTATCTTAGTTGCTTGTGTTCCCTGCTGTACTTGATCAGATGTCAGTGCGATCCAAGCTCTGCTTCCTGTCTTCTGATGCTATTCTGGGTTCAATAGGTTCTCTTTTGCCAGGAGTTAGAAGTATGAATCCAGATGTTCTCTGCTTAGAAGCTAATTCCTTTTAGCACAAATTGTTTCAGGCAGCAATGCTTAAAGTCAAAAATAACACATTCTGTAAGAATCTTTAAACAAGAACTCATCTAAATCAGAAATGCTTTACCTAAACCACCTGGCACCTGCTGATTCACACAGCTCTTATGCATGCAATTTTTAAGATATGGTTTATGCCATTTAAGGGTTTGCATAGATCAGGCAAGAAGTGCTGTTCTCTAATAAAAGCTGGCAATGAAGGTAATGGATACAGACTGTTGTAATGTTTTACAGTTCCACACCTTTGTGAGGAATGGGAGCCCTTAATCAGAAACCAGGTGCTTTCCATTTACCAGTCAGCTAATTCCAGATTCTTCTTGTGCAGTACAGGAAATGAACAATCTGTTAAGCGAAACAACCAGCAAATCTAAATCTTTGCATACTTTCAGTTATTCATATTAAGGTCTGATATCTGATGCTTGGTAAATTTGTAGTCTGACCAAATGCATGAAAGTATTTCTCAAAGTCCATTGTTCTGGCACAAGGAATGATGGATATCTGTGAGTCATTTTTAGTTTCTACTTCATTTAGTGGAAAAAATTATTATGGATTAAATGGTCAAGAATGTTAGTTTCACCCACTGAATTACTGAAAAGCTAATTGTCTTTGTGTTTTGCAGTAATTATTGGAATAGCTAGCATGCTCTTTTTGAGTTCTGTAAATTACTGAGAAAGGATGGTTTATTTTAAATACACTGTATTGCACAGGAGTTCTTTTTTTTTTTACAGCTGTTTTTAAGGAACAGTCAAAAACAATATCACTGTTTCAATTGGAAGGGATAAGAAAGGGATAAGCTTTATATATAACTTGTACTGTAGTGGAATCATCTGTATGGAATCCTCTGATTAGTCATGCTGCCAAGATCTCTCCCTCACTGGCAAGGGGCTGTGCAGTCTACTAATGAATTATTTAAAGCTAATACCTAAGGAGCATTAATAGAACTCTTTAAAGAACTCACTCTGACTATCTTTTTTTCCTGTTATGGAAACATGCTGCAGTGTGTTCTCTAGCACAGACAATCTCAATATGATCAACCTTCCCTAAACGTGTTGCTGTCAAATATATGGTTATTAGTTATTACTAAAGCAAAGCTTTCATAAAGAAACTTTTCACATTACAGGAGACAGGAAATTCTATTGCAATAAACAAATATTGTTCCCATTGATACAATATAGTTCCTCTCTGGTGCAATCATGTTATTACAGTTTTGCACCTGTGTAGCTGAGATGGGAATTTGTCTTTTTACCTTCTCCAGATTAATGTTCTTACAAACAACACTATGTCACTCTCTGAAACTGCAACATTCATAATAATTTTAATAAACACTCACTACAATAAATCTGACAACACCTTTAGAAAGCACTGGCTTTATGTCCTTAATTTTACACATAGTATTTGTGTCACTGAAGTGCATTTTTTAATCTAATCATCTCAAGTCATTATCATATAGCTGCTGAGCTAATGGGGAATCCACATGGTCAGTTGTTCATAGCACTTCTACACCATGCTTTTTATACTATCTTCTTAAGCTCATGAGTTATATATTTTCTGTGAATTCCTATGGACATAAGCATTACTCCAAAATGAAAACTTAACTATAATAAATGTTTCTTTAACAATGTAATAATGACTCAAAATGTATCACAGTAACACTTTAGGTGTCTTATCTGTGATTCATTTGAAATTACCTTCATTGAACTAACCACTATTAATTTATGTGGTATCCATGTGGATGTCATAGACAATTTCATGAGACTTCTACTGTAACTCAGCAGTAATTTACTAATCATTAGAAAGAGCATCTTTGCCTAGTGGAAAAAAAAAAAATCATTCATTGTAATAACACCAATCTTAATGGATTCATGTGATAATACCATTCTCATATGAACTGCTACAAAATTTCCTTTGTAATTTAGTTATAATGTAATATTATAAATGATTGTAAGTATTGTAAGTATGATTGTAAGTAGCGAGGCCCTACAGAGGGATCTGGACAGGCTGGAGAGCTGGGCTGAAGCCAATGGAATGAGGTTTAACAAGGCCAAATGCCGAGTCCTGCACTTTGGCCACAACAACCCCAGGCAGCGCTATAGGCTTGGGGCGGAGTGGCTGGAGGACTGTGTGGAGGAAATGGACCTGGGGGTACTGATTGATGCACGGCTGAACATGAGCCGACAGTGTGCCCGGGTGGCCAAGAAGGCCAACGGCATCCTGGCTTGTATCAAGAATGGTGTGCTGAGCAGGACTAAGGAAGTCATCCTGCCCCTGTACTCGGCATTGGTGAGGCCTCACCTCGAGTACTGTGTCCAGTTTTGGGCACCTCAGCACAAGAAAGATATGGAGGTACTGGAGCAGGTCCAGAGAAGGGCAACGAGGCTCGTGAAGGGCTTGGAGAATCAGCCCTATGAGGAGAGGCTAAGGAAGCTGGGGCTGTTTAGCCTGAGGAAGAGGAGACTGAGGGGAGACCTTATTGCCGTCTTCCAGTACCTGAAAGGTTCTTACAGTGAGAGTGGGGCAGGACTCTTCTCACTAGTGACAAGTGACAGGACGAGGGGAAATGGCCTCAAGTTGCGCCAGGGCAAGTTTAGGTTGGATATTAGGAAGAACTTCTTTACAGAAAGGGTGGTTAGGTACTGGAATGGGCTCCCCAGGGAGGTGGTTGAATCGCCATCCCTGGATGTGTTTAAGAGCCGTTTGGATGTGGTACTCAGGGATATGATTTAGCAGAGGTTGGTTTTTTTTTTGTTTTTGTTTTTTGTTTTTTTTTTTTTGTTTTTTTTTCTTAGAGATGGGGTACTGGTTAGGCTGCGGTTGGACTTGATGATCTTCAAGGTCTTTTCCAACCTGGATAATTCTATGATTCTATGATTCTAAGTGTGAGGAAGAAAAGGCATTGTAAATCTGTTGAGACACCATATTTCCAAGCAGTACCTTTATACCCTGAAAAAGCAGTATGGAAGTTTTTTTGTGAGAAATCATCTCTGCAGAGAGCAACTGGAAAGAAGTACTTAACAAACAACAACAAATAGTAAACTACTTATTAAACTAGTGTATCTATTACACTGAAATAAAATTTGAGAAAGGGAGCTGGGCTTGTTCAGCCTGGAGAAAAGAAGTCTGAGGGGTGACCTCACTGCAGCCTTTCAGTACCTGAAGGGAACCTATAATCAGGAGGGGAGTAAACTCTTTGAAAGGGCCGATAATAGCAGGACAAGGGGAAATGGATTTAAGTTGAAAGAGGGAAGATTTAAGTTGGATGTCAGGGGGAAGTTCTTTTCTAGGAGAGTGGTGAGGCCCTGGAACAGGCTGCCCAAGGAGGTTGTGGATGCCCCGTCCCTGGAGGCGTTTAAGACCAGGTTGGATGGGGTTCTGGGCAACCTGATCTAGTAAATGTGGAAGTTTGGTGTCCCTGCCAGGCAGGGGGGCTGGAGCTTCATGATCCTTGAAGTCCCTTTCAACCCGGGTCATTCTGTGATTTGGTGATTTTCCTAAAGAGAAAAGGTTTGATTTTCATATCACAGAATGGTATGGGTTAGAAGGGTCCCTTTAAGATCATCTAGTCCAACCCCTCTGCCATAGGCAGGGAAACAGGGACAAGATCAACTAGATCAAACTGCTCAATGTACCATCTATGTCAGAGCACGTAAGCAAGTAACTCCAGGTACAGATAGCTACAACCTAATGAAATTTTTTCTTCTCAAATAGAAAAATGTAATCTCTTCTAAGTCCTGAACTGTGACCCCACATTTTGGTGGATAAATCCATCATTTGTAAAGGTCTTCTTCTGTGACTTTGAAGCTTAGCATTTTACTTATATGTATGAAAATACCTCCCATTGCCACGAGTCCTATTCAGACCTGGACATCTGTGGTCTTACCTCAAAAGTCAAGATTTTGAAAATAAAATCCAAGAATTTGCAGGCAAATTGCAAGGAAGGGCTGCTTGCTGATCAATGCACGGGCAAATCTAAGCCAAGTGTTTCAAAATATTGCTTGCTGGTATTTATTAGAAAGTTAATAAATATAAATTCCAAAATAGGCAAGTGCAAATACAGCATCATAGGTATCTGCCTGACATACAAAGCAGAGTGACTTCTTTTTTAGCTATGCTCTCAATTCAGATGTCTCCATATCCTCTATTACAGTATACTAACTTTCCATTTCTCTTCATTTGCCTGGGTAACTATTGATAGGATGAGAGCTTGTGGCTACAAGTTGTTCCAGGGGAGGTTCAGGTTGGGTACTGGGAAACATTTCTTCTCCAAAAGAGTGGTGAAGCATTGGCATGGACTGACAGGGAGGTGGTGGAGTATCTATCCCTGGAGGTGTTCAAGAGCCCTGTGGATGTGGCACTGAGGGACATAGGCAGTGGGCATGATGTGATGGGCTTGTAGTTGTAATAGTAGATCTTACTGGTCTATTCTGACCTTAGTGATTCTGTGATTCTATGGTTAATCTTACTACTGTTTTCTCTTTCTTTATATTTAACCATTTTTTTTCTACCCTTCTTTATTCCCTAGAAATACCTCACATCTTTATTGATTATTAACTCCCTGTTTTCTCCTGTTCCTCTACAGTAGCTCATTTTCTTTTGTCTGTTTGTCTCTCTTCAGCACTGTCTTGACAGAAGGTGTTTGGCTCTTTTTTATTTTGAAAAAGAATATGACTCTTTGTAAAGCCTGTGAAAAATTAGGGCTGTGATATTTCTCATTTTCTTTCTCACTGATCATACAGCAGCTGAAGTTGCTGAGAACTGGGGTTCCTTTAATTGAAATTCAGACAAGTAGCCATCACAACTGCTGAGTTTCAACAGGAAAGGATTTCAGTGATGTAAATGACAGCTCCAACTATTGTTCCAGCAGAGAAGGTAGGGGTCATATTGGAAGGAATAAGACAAAATTTTATTGTTGTGGCTGAAAATCTTTGTCTTATTAGTCAGTCTGGTTATCAGTGCAGGCAGACACCCATGCAGGTGATGATGGAGTTAGACACTGTGTACCATGGGCAATGGACTTTTAATGAGAACTGGCTGCTGCTCCACTCTACTTCTTCATGTCACTTATTATGAGCAAGAAAGAATTTGTCTTCAGGCTATAACAAAGCAGGAGTTGTAAGGGGATGGCAGAGTTGCCTGGATCCCAATAGCTGAATGCTGTCCAAGAGCTGCAGGACTGAATGCTGGGGCAGAGGTGGTGAGGCTGAGTTATGAGAGTGCACACTGGTACTGTAAAGAGGAGACATCTCAAGATGGCTTCTATAGGAAATGTGAGCAATGAAGGAATAAGTGGCTTGACTCTGCTAAGTGCAAAGCAACTATTGCACCAGGAAGATGGGATCTGAAGTTCCAAGAGCTTCACACAGGATAATGCCAGGAAAGCATGACATAAGAGCAGCAAGGGTCTGGCTAGGGATAACTATCTTTAGTTGACTTTGAAGGTTTGGCATAGGTGCCTCAAAGGTTGCAGTTTCCCAACAAAGGGATGTAAAACTTACATCAAAAGAGCTATCAAAATCACATCTGTGTGCTGAAGAGAGTAGCATGATTTGGATTACAAGAGCACACAGAGAGAACAATGAGAACAGTGACCACGATGCACCCAACGTAGTGCATCCCTGTACTAGCAACTGCTCCTGAAGGGGACAAAGCTGAACATTATAGGCAGGAGGGAATAGTGTAAACTTTGCAGCTTCTGAGGTGCTAAATGATCTTTCCAAGATCACATAGTTCTGACAGGTGAGAGTTAGGTATATTACCCACCTCTTCCAGTTCCTTGGCCAGTGCTCTCTGCTAGACTGTATTTCCCAACAGCAGTCACACTCCCCTAATTAGACTTGTTTCCTTGGAAACCTGTGTGACAGAGAAGACCCAGTTAAAGTTTTGTTGAAACACTCTCTACAACTCCCTGAAAGGAGGCTGAAGCAAGGTGAGGCTTAGCTTTGTCTCTCATGTAACAGCAATAGAACAAGAGGCAATGGCCTCAAGTTGCTCCAGGGAAAGTTCAGGTTGGATGGCAGGAAAAAATTTCTTCTCAAAAAGAATGACAAGGCACTGGAACAGGCTGCCCAGGAAAGTGGTGGAGTCACTATCCCTGGTAGTGTTCAAGTACTGTGAAGATGTGGCACTGCGGGCATGGTGGGAATGTGATTGCAGATGGACTAAGTGATTTTAGAGGTCTTTTCAAACATTTATGATTCTATGATTTTATGGGAACCTCTAACTCTACCTCTGAGAATGGCAACAAATGTTAAAGGCAACTACCATCTCACCAACTACTGTCTCAACTTTTTTTTCTTCCCTCTCCTCTTTCCCCTTTTTAATTAACAAATCTGGCTCAGGAGATCCAGATATTTCTTTCAAAGAAAATTCAAGTGGAAAAAAAAAAATAAAATTGCTTTTTCTGTTCCTTCCTCTGACCAAATGATATTGATATAGAATAGGTCTTATGCCCTTTACTATATGATTTGCCTTCTCTCATAGTCCAGTTGCACCAAATATCCAAATGTGAGTGTTCTATAAGCTTAAAGTAAATAAAATTCATGGACAAAGGGCAGTTCATCTTCCTCAACCACCCCGCACTTTTTAAGCTTATTGTAGTGTTTCTATGAATGCTGCAGACAAAAACGTATGAAGAAAATCACTACTGGCTTAAGGACATGAGATTGATTGAGCTATGTTTAGTCTGCAAATCAGTGTACCATTATCTTCCTGGCAGCATTAAGGATAAGAAACTAGTTGAGTCACAAAGCCAGGATTCAACTTCTAAACTCCTTGAAACTCTCAGGAGACTGAGCTCAAGATACTTATTTGTGATACCATGGGCCAATATATGTTATTTGGAAAATCCAAATTTTCACATTATTAGCATGTACAAAACATCAGTGTGTTTGGATATAGTCTACTCTGTCAAAACATTCATAATGAAAACAGCTAGTGTGAGAATAAGATAATTTTCTGCTGTTCCTGGAAGATTTTACATGAATAAACTGATTCGCTTTTAGATGTTTACACACTTCAGCCTCTTCAGCCACTGCAAAGTGCTGGATGCACACAAGCACAAAACAGTTGCAAGATGCATTTGCTTATGATGCCAAAGAAAATGATATTTATTCTGGAACTTTACAGAAGGTAAGAAGCTATGATGGAAAAAAATGTTGTACTGATTCTTGTGTTTTTCTTGCTTTTTCTCTTTCCACTTTTCAATAGGAATGGGGTCACTTACTTAACAGATTCTGACATGCAGTTAGCATAATTTTGCAAATTCTGCATGTATTCCAGACATGTTTTACTTCATAGATCCTGAAGACAAATATATTCCCTGGAGGTTCCCTTGGAGGTAAGGATTTGAGATTATTTTCAAAAACTATATTCTCATGTTCATAGTACATGTCTCAGATTAACTAACTGAAGTAGAAAGAAGAGGCCAGTCAAAATGAACAAGTTATACCAAGTGTTGCCATTAGGGGATAAACATTTAGAATAGACTTAATAATGTAGCTTCTACACTGACATATAACCTATAGCATAAGGAGTATTAGGAGCATCAATTATACCAGTGAATACATTACAGACTTGTTTATTATTTAGTTATAAGATAGGACAATACATGGATTAGATGAGAGAAACACAACTTCCTTTTCAGGGACAACCATCTTTAATTTTCATGTTCTTTCAAAGTCTGCATAACAGAACCTGTGCATTTATTTTAGGCAACAGCAGTCATCCAAGTAGCCCTGTCTATTTCCTTAGTAGGTCAGTAATTATGAAAATATTATTTCATTTGTGACTATTCAGAATATCACTAAAGAAGAAAACTTGCACAGTTCCCTTTCTATCTTTTGCTTCTTTTCCCTCTTATTCTCCTCTTTCCACACACACCATCACTCCTGCACAGCACTGCAGACTCAGCAGTGTCTTTAAGCAGCCAGTCAAGTACTGAGAAGGTGGAATTCCATCTGGTCAGGCTGTTTCACATTGACACTCCTAAAAGGTGTAATAACCAAGAAAAGAACAGCTGAAGCAGCTAAAGAAGTTTTATTTTTGCATAAGAAAACACACATAGCATCATAGAATCCTTAGAATTGGAAGGGATATCTGAGGGCCATCTAGTCCAGCTCCCCTTCAGTGAACAGGGACACCACAGCTAGATCGCGTTGCCCAGGGTTGCCCAACCTCCCCTTGAAAGTCTCCAGAAACAGGGCATAAAATGCCCAAGATTAATTCATTTCTCCTCTGTGTCCTCTCATCTATCACATGACACATACATAGAATCTTCCCCCTGGATGGGACACATACATTGTGATGAGGATGCACACAGCAAGATGAGGTTTGACTTCTGATAAGCTTTTCAAAAAACATCCATTTTAACATGAGAAATTTGGAGCGTGAATAGATGTTCTATTTTATATAGTTCAGTCTCCCTACGGAAGAATTCCAAGTACTCCAAGACAACATTTCAGCATATATGCGCACAATAACTCAGAATGGTATCACTACAATGTTACCCAGACAAATAGACTATTATTGTTTTAAAAAAAAATAAAAATAAAAAATTAGGTAGTGGCTCCGTGAAACACAGCAAAACTGTTATTGAAGTTATTGTTTTAATGTGAGCATGTATTAAATAAAGGATTGGAAGAGTACTTTGACATGTATTTTCACCTTTTCTGCAGAGAAATGGATGAGCAGGATTTTTTTTATTTCCTAGTCCAATGCACATTTATATTGGGGGTGGGGGTGGGGGGGTGGGGGGAGGAATGAGAGAGTGATACTGAAAAGGAATAAATGGCAGAGGGGGGAAATGAGTTATGAAAAGTAATGTTTGAAATAGACAGATAAGGAAAGAAACAGAGGAATGACAAGGGAAGAAACAAAGAAGTGAGGAGAGAAAAGAGGAAAGGCTGTCTCATAGCACCTTTATTCTTATGACATCACCTGGCTTAATTCTTCTTAGGGAGGATGGCTTGAAAGAAAAATCAAAACCTCATATGGATTCACACCATAAGAAATACAACAGAGATGTTATATCTGTTATCTTTCACCTTCTCTCCCAGTTTCCATTTACAACTTTGCACGACACTGATTAATGCATATCGACAAATGTCCCTATGGGATAGGAAAGCCTCACCCTCAAGTCCCCCAAGGAACACACAATGAGAATAAACAGCTTGCTGCAGGTCAAACAGGACATCTGTGACAAAGCTGGAAATTGACCTACTCTGCTCTCTTTCACCCCAATGCTCTTAACAAAAAGATCAGTCTTCCAGGGACATATCAGCTTAGTGATGCTGGCTACAATGGTTGTAAAATTCATAACATTTCTAGTCCAAGCTTGCAGTTTGCACTGGAAAAATATACAATCCTAGAAGGTTGTTTTGTTAATGTCTGCATCTTCCTAAATCAAACAACTACTTTCTGAAAATCTGTAACATCTGGAGTTATTTTCATTCTAACCATATTTATTTTCAATCTAACCATTCTTCTTAACAGGCAGTAAAGCCAAAGGAAGAGATGCAAATTTGGCAAACCATCTAACAACCATGTTCAACATGAAATGTTGGCCAAGAACAGTGAGATTCTGGCTAAGCTCTTGCAGTGTGAGAGGGATAGAAATGAGTACCCACCACAAGCCATTTCCAGGGCTTTGACTGACCAGACAACAGTCTCATAATTGCTCTTAACTTATTAGATTTGTGGAAATTAGCCCATATCCTAGATAATGAGGTCTTTCTCATTATTAAAGGAGTTACTGATGAGTTATTCTCTCTGGAAACTCAAACATCAAACATTTGGGAAAACATCAGTGTTTTTCCAAATTCTTCAAAGCGAGAGGGATTTTTTTCCCCCACTCTTTCTTAACATCATCAAGATTTCTTTATTCACTCAAAAAGGTCTCTTCAAACAATTCTGCCCCTTTCTTCTTTGTACTGTCCTCTTGAGGAAAACATTGACATTTTCTTGCTTCTCTGTTACCATGTTTCATCCATAGGAAGGTCTAAAAGCACTGAATATCATTTTCCTTCAGACATGCAGCATCATCTGCAAATGATTCAACTACTGCACAATGCATTTAGCCTCTTTCTGGGCAGAACCACTACTCCAGAGCAGATTGTATGAAATGTATGCAGGGACTGACATTGAAATATTTGTCTTTGGGATTCTGAAATACTGTCTACAGATCTACTATAAATAGGCTTCTTTGTCTTACTCAACAGTCTTGAATAGTCAACTTCATTCTTCACAGAAGGAGTTAATTGAAAATACAAAAGGTAGTTTTCAAGCTACATTTTCCCTCAGAATGACACCACAACTAAGATCTGTTCAAGTTGTGTTTTTTTGTTTTTGTTGTTGTTTCTGTTTTTGCCAGAGGGGTATAAAGAAAGAACTGCTATCACAGAGTTATCTAGATCAATCTATGTCTGTGATGGGGGAGGACGTGGAGGGGGCAGTAGGCCTGTGGGCCCTGACAAATGGAAAAGAGAAAGGGGTAGGGAGATAGGAACTGGGCTCAAGGAAACAAGCAGAGCAGCGGCAATGATCTAAGGAGGAAAACTTATTTTACTAAATATGATATTGGAATGCAAGATAACACAATATAACACAACCTAATTGAAACTGAAGCTAATATATCAAGTAAAATAAGGCAGAGAGAGTTTTCCAAAGACTGAAAAGCCTATGAAATTGAAGGTGCCACAGCCTGGAAGTACACCCACACCTGCTGCCAGTCAGTGAGAGAGCCAGCGTCACTTCCATGATGTGTTTCCCTCTCTGACTGTGAGGTCCTCTGGGACATGTAGTTCTCTGTGTTCCACGTGATGTCATGATGTGGAATACCAATAGCAAAAATTACAAAACCATGACAAGTGTGACACTGCTGCATTTAGTTTAAGGAAGTGATACATATAATGAGATATGCTGTAGTGAAGGAGTGAGGGTGGATTTTATTATCAGAGCACAGAAGACAAGTCATCTGAATGCGGGCACTTCTGTTTCTAGAAAGAGAATATAGCTGCCTTATTTTTCATGCAATATTCCTCCCAAATTTTGATTAACCCCTAGTCTTCATAGTAGTAAGTAGCAATACTCAATCTACAAACCATTCTAATGCTTTTCTGTTATAAATTACTTGATGGCAGAGCTCAAACATACACTGCAGTTAAGCAGTTAGAACATAAAAGAGCAACTTTCATACTTCATCATAGGCAGGCTAATGTTTTTGTTTCTCTGTTTCTAGAAAAGGGTGTTTCAGGGAGGAAAGCCTCGGTACAGGTGAAGACTGGAGACAAACTAAATCTAAACCATATTCTTCCAGCCTGTGAATCTCACTTTTAGGTCTGTATTAGCTTCTCCCTGAAATTCACAGCAAAATTCAATGATACAGGCTTAAAGTCAATCCAGTTATCTAATACAACCAATCAACACTTTGTTAGCAGACTTCTGCCTCCATCCTAAAAATGTCTCTAGCTATGACTTATCTCATTTGGGAGTAATATGATCTGTTGTTTTAGTCAACACTTAAGAACAACTGCAATAGAAGAAATAAAAAATAGGCAAGAAAACAAATTTACACTGAGATCACTCTAGCAACAAAAGCCTATTTCCAGATACCCAGAGCCAAACAGCAGTTGGTACTTCAGGAGGTAGGATCTTGTCCCAGTGAATTCTGGCATTGTGTCAAACTGCAGAACAGAGCTTCAGTAGATGCTCCCTGGGAATAGTAACCTTGTCTCTTCCTCATTTATGAATTCCTGCTCTTTGCCAAAGAGGAGGAACTCTACCACCCTAAAAACCTTTGTCACCTTAAAGTCTAGCAATGTTTATACATAAATTCCTGGCTTTCTTTTCTCCATCAAACATTAAAGAAAAATCAAGTTCTTTAAGCTGGGTCAGATTGGTTTCATTTTTTACTCTAATATTAGTCAAAATAAATCTCCCTCAGGAAATAATTTTGGCATGTAACTGCACAGCTTAGCTAATCTTTTCCTCCTAATATGGATGTAATTATGGACAATACAGTATGTTCTTACTGCCATCATTGTGATGGAACTGCTAGCATTTTCACAGTAAGTTGCTCAGAGGCAGATTTTTCTTTGTATCACAGGTGCAGTGGGTGTCATCCCCCTTAAAACAAATGACCATTCAAATAATTTCTAATACCGTCTCTTGACTCAGAAGCATTTAAGAAGACTTAGTGCATCCAAAACTTCTACCTGCTGGTGTGTGAAAACTCGTATGACAGAGTTATGACAGAGTTATGACAAAACCAAAACCAAAACAACAACAACAAAAAAAGACAACAACAACAACAACAACAACAAAAACTGTTATAGATAATATTTTGAGCTCAGTTCTTACCAGATAAGCAAGACCTCCACTAAGTAACCTTATTACCCACATGGTTATATTGCCTCTGCCAAACAAGAGCTTCTCTCCAGTTGACAGGGCCATCACAGCAGGTGAGAAGCTGTACTTAGAAGAGCTAAGTGATTCTTCATACCATAGGCAATCCTACAAGGGAGCCAGCCACAGAGGAGTGGCTGTTGTTTGGATCACCACTTATAACCCCTCGATCAGTGCTTTTAGCTGGCATTCTTATTGCCAATACTTAATCACAATTAGTGAATGACCCTTGTGGCAAGAGTATTTTAAACTGGGTTTAAAAGACAGCCTTGCTTAATTCTCAGTATTCCCACTACTCGGCAGACAAAAACGGTTTTGGAGAAATGAATTTAGACCAGCTGTGGCTGCATTATGTCATGAGCTGTGACAGTCCCCAGCTGTCTGATAATGAACCACAAAAAAAGCTAGAGCTTTTCCATCTTCTCCCCTGCAGTACAATTCCTCTTTCACTTCAGACTGAGTACAGTGGCTGGTGGGATCCTCCTGGATATTTATCTGCAGGCTGCAGGGTCTCAAAACAAAGGTCCAGGTCTTCCCTACAGCTGTGTCATTGGATCTGAAAGAGCATTTTCTTGTAAAGGGCTTGTTCATACAGAAGCTACATCTCCCACATTGGTGGCAGTTCTCTTAGTATTTCTACCAGCGAGCATTAAAAAAAAACAGTTTCCTCTCCTTTTCCCAATTACACCTTCATGGAAGTGTGAGAAATGCTCATGTCCAATAGCCCTGTGAGAGGCAGATTTTTGCAGTGGAAATTTCCAGTATTTCTGTATGTAGCATAGGATGTCTTTCACAAAGAAAGCTCCTGAACAGAGTAGAGACTGGGGCATTCTGACCTGGGTAGAACTGGCATAGGCACTAGGTAAGGTGATTATATAGGGTAGGGGAGAGTTTGGTACAGGAAAAAAAGAGTGTGCGCTAATTTTTGAAAATATTGTGCTCCTGTCAACATAAAAAGTATAGAATATACCTAAAAACAGTGGGTTGGTAACAGACATTGAATGGAAATGTAATGTAGCAACAGCATCAGAAGACTGTGAGCCTGAGATGCCCAACCAATGAGTACCAGCAGAGGCTTTACCTGAGTCAGACCCAGGGTATATAACAGAATGGATTTCACTGACTAGCTGCACAATTTCTCCCTCGTCAGTAGGAGGTGTGCGCCCATCATTGCAACAATGAATAAACTGCTCTTCACAGAGATCTTTGCCTGATTAGAATTTTTTTGAGTGTTTCTCAGAGTTCAGACTCAGGTGGAATTTGCTATGAATTACAACTCATTTCATGCTTTTGCAAGAGTAGGCATGCCTAACCCAAGACACAACAGTTTGTATTTCTAACACCCAGTGTGAATTTCCCTCCCTGTTTTCTCATTGGATAAGTACTACAGGGTTTGCAGCCTGTACTTCTGACTCTCTTAGTGGATGTCTCCCCCTCCACTTCCCCCATCCATTCATTGCTTAATTAACCCCTCCCTGTTCTCCTTCCTTTCTTGTTCAGTTTTTACCCATTATGATATGCTGGGATAACCTCTCATAATTAACCATCCAGTCTGGCTATCATTCAAACCACAGAGCTGGTTTCTACCAGTACATCTCCTGATGATACTCAAAAATACAAATCTTCTCTTCTGCGAGAAGGAATTCATTGTGTATCAGAGCTCCATAACACAATTTTGGCATCATAATATCTTAATATTATGCAAAAACATTTATTTCCCCACAGAAGGACTGGACCAAAAGAACATTGGCAGATCATCATGTTCAAGACCCTCTTGGGCAAAGTAATTACTCCTTTTCAACAGTTAATGAAGTATCATCTTGAAAGTAGTTTTTTTTTACCCTCCCAGCCTTAACAGCTGTTCTGAGACTAACTAGTGACTGAAAAAATATTTTGGCCATTGTAGTTGGCTGATGCTTATACGGACAAATTAATTCATTCATTTTGTATGACATGAAAAAATCACATAATGGTTCGAGTTGTAAGGGTCCTCGAAGCGCACCCACAGTGGGCAGGGCTGCCTCATTAGCTCAGGCTGCCCAGGTCCCCATCCAACCTGGCCTTGAGTATCTCCAGAGATGGGGCACCCCCTGGGCCACTGCCTCACCACCATATGAGTAAAGAATTTCTGCCTAATATCTCTCCCGAATCTCCCCTCTTTCAGTTTAAAACCATTTCCCCTTGTCCTATAATTATCAGACCATGTAAAATTTGTTCTCCCTCTTTATTATCAACTGCCTTCATGTACTGCAAGTCTGCAATGAGGTCTTCCTGGAGCCTTCTCTTCTCCAGACTGCACAGGCCCACGTTCCTCCACCAGTCTCTGTAGGAGAAGTGTTCCAGCTTTGTGATCATCTTCGTGGCCCAGTAACTCCACATCTTTCTTCTACATATTCTCGTTTATTTTTCCCTGTTTGTCTAAACATATTTGGTTCACTATTTCAGGAGGTCTTGTTTTTAAATTTTTATATGTGTGTGTGTGTAGGTGTTTATTTGAGTCTCCTGATTTAGACTGATGAACATTATGTGAATTTGCAAGAAAAGGACACCCCCTGCCTTGCTGTCTAAGATGAGAGCTGGTAAATCAGCACAGCCAGGAAAAGCAGTCAGGATGGGGAGGGTTGTAGGCCCAGACATTCAGCTAACTGAACTGGAAGTGAGAAACTGCTGGGTATGATGTGAGGAATCACTGGATGTGACAGGTAATGATGACAGGAGCTGACAGGAGGTGCAGACAGCAGCATGAGGAATGGCTGAATTTCACAAGTGGTGAGGGTGGAGTGATATACGAAAGACAGACAGATCTCACAGGTAATATAAAGCGAGGTTCAGGACCTTTTGGGGAACAGACTGGCAAGTCCAGCAGTGCCTTTGTAACTACACTGGAAGTAACAGTTCTGAGATTACCTGTGTCAGAAATGGGGCCAGTAGGCTATGAATCTAGGAAAACTGGGACCGACTTTGGAAAAGTAGGGAGGGGTGAGTTGTTCATCTGGCAGAGAACTGGAGAGGAGAAAGAGAGGAATAAGGGTGGTGAAAGAGAGTGGGAAGTGGTGGAAAATAATATAACAGAAATATTTTAACAGTGAAGCACACAAAATTGTCACTTGTGCTGTTATAAGTAATACTGTAAAAATACATGTATCTGCTTAAACTTGGTTAAGCTTTTAGTCCCTGATTCAGCAAAGAGTTTAAACATTTGCCCTATTTAAAAGCACAGAAAAAATCTGACCAAAAATCACTCCTACAAAGTGAACTAGAGAATTATCTGGAAAATTCAGTGTGAGGAGAAACAACCTTGCAATACAACCAGACAAAAGGGGGAGGATTCCTCTCCAGCCCCATATAGCTGTTCCTATATGTTTGGTAAATCAATTGGTAGATACTGCTGTGCTGGCCTCCTCTGGTCCAGGGAATTAGAGCTAATTTCTGTATAGTGGCACAGTTTCTACAGGCAGGCAGACAAAGCCTGACTTCATTCCAGAACACAACATAAAGCATCACATTGGTAGCCTGCTGCGAGGTGAAGGCTTCCGTCACCTCAGGGAAGGGAACTGAGCTCAGACGGTAATGAGAAAGCTGAGTACTGAGTTACTAAATGAGAGAGACACTATCAAAATCTCACCATTTTATATGAGAAACCAAGGGCTGGAATTGGACTTTCTGCCAGACAGACCTTGTTGAAGGCTTTCAGGCAAACTCTGAGAATCAATCTTGAATTTAGTTTCCTCTGAGACTATGATTTTTTGCCCTCATTTGGACTAAGGGTTGAGTCTACATGGCCCTATAGTTTGGATCGTGATTGCACTTTTGAACTGGATCTCAGTATTGTCACCACTCACTAATCTTTAGTAAACTTCGTGGACAGGTGTGAGGAACATGAAGTGGATTCTTTTCAGTTAACATCAAACTGGAAGAAATAGATCAAGAGGGAACTGGAAAGGTTGCAGTTTTTCTTAGTGTCATTTAAACCTCTCTGCCTAAAAGCTGCGTATAAGCTATGCAAGTTTCACTATGCCCCTTTTTGACTTTCAGTCCCCAACAAGATTTCTTTTGTGAGTCTTCTAACTAGGTAAGGGATGTTTTTCCACCATAGTGGCTTCCTCTGTGTACCTCCTCCTTCTTTTCTAATCCCAGTGCACTGGTTCAAAAAGCAATAGTGCAAACCTGTGAAGCCTCAAGATACTTGAGACGATGACACTCAAAATATTTTAGAGAGCACAGTAGCAAAGAGATTACAGGGGATATAGGAGAACATAAATGTAAAGCAGCAGAATTATTCCTATTTTCTTGTAAAAATAAATTGATTTTATGAATCAGCATAGAAAGTGAGGATTGAAGAATGACAACGCTCTAAAAATTTGTATATTATCATTGAGAGCAAAGATTCTTACAGTTTTGTCATATCACGTTCTCTGTCTTTATGGAACAAAATAAATACATGAGACTTCTTAATGGAAAACTTTCTCAATGACAGTGTCAAGGGAATCTTTCGTCAGAAACAAGCTACAGTTCTGCACTGACTATTACTCCAAAGATATGAACAGAGGCAACTTGCTAGTTTTAATTTTCTTGACCTATTTTAGACCTCACAGAAGAAACATTGCACCCTATTTAGTAGATCTTGCTTTGCCTGAACCCCCTATCAAAACAAACGTGCAGTAATATTATTTTATTTATTTATGAAGTTTTCTGTTCCTTTCCCCACGTTAGATCAGTCATCAGTCGTTCCTGAATGAAATTAAAGCTTTTTCTGGGGGGAGGGGTGAGAGGGAGTGGGAGGGACAAGGGGGGTGGAATTGGACTGATAATCTGTGAGGAGATCCTCATGCACAACTGTAACATGATAGTGACTTTTTCTGCCCACTCTTTGAGATGAACAGCAGTTGTATGGGGAAGGGCAGCACAAAGTTCGAGTTAATACAAATGCTGTTACCATCAAGGCTTTGAGCAAGGTGTTATGCAGCTAGATAGCCTTTGGTCAGAATGTGAAAGAACAGGGCATGGTATGTCACCCTGCAAAAAACTCACATAAACATACTCTATATATTAGAATCAAGCAAGCTTTGATATCAGCCACAGCTATGAATTTCTTTGTTTCCAAAAAGGGAGGAACAACAAATATTACTAAAAGCAACAGGAGTTTAGAAAATGTAGACAGTGACAAAAATAATGATGATCTTGAGATGTCATGCAACCTTCTTTACATAAATGCAGGACATGACATGGTCGTTTAGTTAAGAAGCACCCATCAGCTCTCAGCTGAATAATGCCATCAACATTAACATCACTTGATGCTTTCACTGCCAAGGCTCTGATGATGGCACCTTGCCAGGTTAGATGCAGCCCCATTGCATACAAGGACAGAACAGCTGAGCTTCTGCCTGCGAGAGTTCACAATTTTAGATGCTAATTTTTCTAGTATTTCTTCCAGGCCAGATGCTGGACTATTTGTTGGAGGTGCTGTACATCACAGGACAAGAAAAACAGCTCTTGACACAACTAAGCTCTCCCTGAAAGCCTTCTTTTTCCAACTTCAAGTGCTGCAAGAGAATATTTGCCACCTACAGAATGCTCAGATACTGGAATTCCCAAACACATAAGCACCGAACACACTGAAATCCCAATGTGTGTGTACAGTGGGATCGTAAAGTTGATCCTCGCCACTTCCAGTAATGCTGCTCGATATTGGACTTACTGCTCATGTACAGATTAACTGTGTGGCATATGCTCAAGGGATCCAACTAGTGCCAGATTCATTTTACACGCACTGCAGCATGCTGGGTCGTATCTTTTTCAGTCAGAAATGTGAAGTAGAAACATGGGAGCCATACAAAGAGCTTGCAAATTAAGCACTAGACAGTGTATAACAGATGGAGATGGACAGATGGGGAACTACAGTATAGGTGGTTGTCCTTGCACACCAGCAGTTTTTACTAAGAGGGCTCTTAGAGAATGTTTGAGAGATGGTGACAATGACATGAAGCCTTCTCCTAGTACATCCTCTACTGGAGTGTAATCCAGCTTGGAAAGTCAGAGCTCCAGTAGAGAATACAGTCATTCTGTATTCTTTGTATGAAATAAGACAAACAGAGTAGCTAGAGGAGCCAGAATATGAAAGCAAACCTTTACAAAGAAGCCACCAATTATGACCAACTGGGAAGCAACAACTATGCACCTTGTGCAAACTCAAAGCTGATAAATACTTAAGAAAACTGTTAAGTAGGTAGCTCTCCCTTAGCTGACCAGTACTGATTGCTGTGATCAGGAAGCATCTAATTATCTGGATTAACCCATGATACCTATGATCAGAATGAATGTAGCACGTACATTTCTTCTTGATACATCTGGCAGCTGAAAGCTATCAGTTCTGAAACATGTGATTTTTTCTTGGTAAGATACAGAGAAGAAGGTTATGAGAAATGGGCTAAAGCCAGTTTTTATGTATCCTAAACCACAAAGCAGCAGGGTTTTTGTTTGTTTGTTTGTTGTTGTTTTGCTTTTCCCTTGAGTAGAAATGCTGTCCTCAGCAGAGCATTTTGACTTGGGGCACCAAAGTATTTATTAATTCTTTGTGTCAGAAGCAGGAAAAGGTGAGACAAACTGACCAACAAACTTGCTAATCTGGAACAGAACCCCATATATAATTATAATAGTTGTCTGCTGTTTGAGACAGCAGTAATTTCTTGCCTCTGTTTGTTCTTACAATATTATATGCTTTAAAAAGCATCTGATTGATCACAGTGTCACATTTTAAATCCAGCTCTTTACAGCAGGGACTGGCAGGAGGAGAGTGGTTTTGTAACCTAACACATTATTTCTCATTCTCCATACACATCCCACGATGCAGCGAGTCATCAGTTCCTAGAATTTAAATGGAGAAGGCTCTGAGTCCTTCAGGGTGGGGGTTTTCTCTCTGCATCTGCATATAGCAGGTGGTGGGATCTTCAGCACATGCAAAAAATAATAACATGAGTTTTGCTATCCAAGACCAGCTCATTGCATTCTGAAAATATAAGATAGGGAATCTTCTAGCCCTCTGTAGTATCTAACAAAACTATTCTGATTTGGACACTGAAGTAACAATTTTGTTAGGAAATTGCCTGAGCAATTGAGGGAAGCCAACTCAGTTATTCTGAAATTATCACAGTGTTTTGAAAAATGCTGATTAAGATTTGTTCTTTCAACATGTAAGATGCCCATTGTCTCACTCCAATTTGTAGGAGGGAGGCAAGGTTCTTTGATATGTGTATACCCGGCGTGAGATTAAGAAGCAATGGTTCAAATGTTGGTCCAACCAGTTTATTAAAGTCATAGCCGTTTTAGGGAGATGGGGAAGGGAAGGTGGGCGATAGGAAAAATAGGAAAAATAAGCAAGGAGTCTGTAGAGAGCAAAAGAGATAGTCACCACCGTGGGTCCAGCGAGGTACACAGTAGGTCTGTTGATTTCAGGAACTCGTCTGATCACCGCAGGGGATGGGAGAAAGTCAGGAAGCACTGCAGCAATCCGGCCTTCCGAAGAGGTTTTCCCCTCAGGGAATTCTCCGTCAAAGGTGTTTTTGGGAGTTCGTCTCCAAAGTTCGTCTCCAGAGATCATTTCCCAAGATCGTCTCCAAAGTCCCCAGTTTAGTGGTCAGCTCCTTCAAGCAGCACCCCTGAAGAAGACTGCTTGTCCTGTCTCTGCTTATCTTTGCGATCATAAGCAGAGATGGCACAATAGCAACCACCATTCACCCTCCTAGATAGTTAGCAGTCGCCAGTCAGAGTCTTATCATCAGAAAAACCTCACAAAGCAATATTTGAGACAATAAAAGAAAACCAGTTCTGTCCTTCACACCCATCCTGGGAAAAGGCTAAAAATGAGCCAGATTGGAGGGAACTGGTATGAGTAGAAGAAACTCATATAACTGAAGCTGTGGCTTCCATCAGCCTGGGAAGCAGCAGGACCTGGTGATTCCTTTTACACAGCCAGAGATGACAGAAAGAAGTATGATGGTCTTGTCAGGGTTTCTAACAACTAGGTTTGTTACTTTAATAATTGGGCCTGCCTTTGTGTTGGATTGATTCACAACTCTATTGCTATCATTTTATGCTGATATAACTCCTCAGAAAATCAATCAGCTAGATGGGTGCTGGTATAAAACTGGCACGATGCAGTGCTGAATCAGACGTGCAGTTATAAGACTGTGCCTGTAGGATACTATAACTGGATTAGGGATATTTTGAAGGAATTAATCACTGAAAATCAAAACAGATGTGGTTATGTTCAGATTTTCCTGCAAACAGTACTATAAATGTACTGCAGATTACCTAATTACTCATCAACATATTTTTAAAAAGAGGTAATTTAGTTATAAATTTAAGTAAAACAGAAATACATGAATATTGCTATTCTTCATACGGACAAAAATGCATGGTGTTTTCTCACACTGAAAGGCAATGCCCTGACATCAAATTCACAGCTAAGATCAACGTTTTTCTTATCATTTTAGGATAAGAAATACTTTAGGAGATGGTCTAATAGTGAGTCAAGCAAGATATAATGTTACAAATGTACTGTGTTTCTGGAATGACACCTACTTTGTATTGCTGAACTGAAAGCTGATGTCTTTTTGTCTCTTCTCAGCACTGTGCACTGATCACCACCAGAATTTGATGTATGCAGTTCTCAGCTGTCAGAGCTAGAAACTGTGCCACAATTTAGTTCAAATCAAAATTTAGTTCAAATCAAAAGATCAGGAAATCAAAATTAACAACAGTGGCTTGTTATTTAACTACACAAAGGTGTTTTTACTTTACAATATTGGAAGATCTCAGGTGTCTGTTTTCCCTCTTTACTGGGTTTCCCAAATTAGAGCCCAAGTCTGAATCTCAGCACCCCTCCTATATGGTGGCTGTTATTTATCCAAGGCTCACAGTCCAAGTTCAGCCCATCTTGCTTCCCAAACTGATTGAAAGCAGAGTTCACCCAGAAACTTTTCAAAACTGAAACTAAAGTTTCACCTTCCTATTACTTGGACAATCCCTTTTCAGGTCCATTAGCTACATTCAGTTATAAACTCTGAAGTTGCTTATGAGTGCCTATAGTCACTTTTCCTGCTGTTCAACTTAACCTAAGTGTCATGGAGTTATCTAGATATATCTGTGTCTGTGACAGGGGAACAGCAGGCCCACAAGTCCAGAAAAGGGGAAAGAGGGAAAGGAGGAAAAGATTAAAAGGGAAAAGGGGAATAGCAGGGAGATGGGAGCTGGGCCTAAAAACAGAGCAGTGGCAACGATCTGAGGAGGAGAGTAAAGTTACTAAATACAATATCAGAATGCAAGATAACACAATATATAATTGGAATTAAGGCTAATAAATCAAATAAAATGAGAGAGAGAGTGTCTGAAACTAAAGGCGAAATGGCTGGGGAACACACCCACACCCTGCCAGGTAGCCAGAGGGAGTCCCATGACTTGCCAGCAGTTTTATCTTCCTCTCTGAATTCAAAGCCCTCTGGACTATGTAGTTCTTCTCTTCTGAGAGCCAGGTAGTCAGAAACTTAGCGACTCATGGAAGTGGAGCATTAACTCTTCAACTCCCAGTGCTCTACATGATGTTATGATGTGGATTACCAATAACAAAAATTATAAAACCATGACACTAAGTGATAAAATGGATTTTTTTTTATTTTTTTTTTTAATTATTTGCAATAAAGAATGAATTCCCAGCTTTAGGTTTGGAACTGAACTTAAGAATTCATTTTACTGAAATCTGCTATACCAAAACTAGGGAAAACTCAAAATTCATGGACAGCAAATCAGTAAGACAACAGAAACAAGATTAAGTAGGACTACATTCTCAAATGTTTCTATTACAGCAGTTGTGGATGGAAGGAGGGAATGAGGAGAAAAAAAGCTGCCATTTGTGGCAGACGGACTCCTTGGTTAGACCAAATACTGGTTTGACTCAGAAGGATATTTTGTATATTTTATATTATATGGATTCTTTAACCACTTTCCTTTCCAATACTAATACGCATAGTGTTAGTTTTGGACTTATATCTGCACCAGAAACTGGAAGTCTGTATTTGCCTTGGGTACAGAGGGTCTCGGCATTGTCTGACATTTCTTATTTCCTCACACTTACTTCAGCCTATGTGCTATTGCAAGCTGGATTCTTTGTTTTTCACTCCATGTATATGATATCCATGCTAACATTCATGTGGCTCTGAGGTGGTAAGTTTCCTTTTCACTCCATCTTTTGTACAAATATATTCTCACCCCATCTATAAATGATTTGAAAAGACTTCTTTTTCTTGTTAATTCTATTTCACACTTTGTCCTGTATGATGTTAATGCAGCTCTAGCATGCTGATATACATAGAAAGTACTTTAGAAATCAATAGCTGATAGTAAATGCAGAAATTGGCTGAGTTGTTTGTGAAACATCATCTCGGGCCTGGCATAGGAAGACAGGGCTTTAGTCAACCATAGGCTTTTACTGTTGATTGCCTGGGGATCAGAATAAGCGTGCTGGAAGATGTGCTACATTACAAAACAGTTCCAGACTGCTAGGAGAAGGAAGGTCTATAAAGACTTCATGGAAATTCTGGCTAGGATTTTGGCGAATGGCATGCCTGCATACAGAAGCTGGTCTTGAAGCCTTCTCAAAAAAAATTCTGACACTGATAATTAATGTGTTGTTTCACTTCTTTTAAAGCTGGCTTGATGCGCTAGAAATTGCTTGCTTGCTTGGAATACTGCATTTCATTCTTGAAGGCTCTAATGATTTTAGTTCCTTCCCCCCTTTGCCCTTTTCTTCCTCCACTTTGAATAGGCATGGGAGGAGCTCGTGCATATTAATCTTGTTAAGCATGTTGGAGCTGGTAGTCTAAAATCTAAACTGCTTGATTTAGCTGCCAGAGGTAAATTTCCTCCTTATTTAACCTCTCTCTGGAGACTGATGAACTGCTCTGAAAAAACAACAAGGTCACACTTTTGCATAATAGTGAAAGTAAATTAAATGCAACCTTTTACAGATCTAGTTCATGACTTCTTGTAATTCCTAAATCCAGGGCTGGGAGAGACTGAGGAAGGCAGATAATTTCCCTGATAAGTGGGGTATTTTTTTAATTATTATTTTCTATTTTTTTCACTTGACAGGTTTTTTAATGACAAAATCATTCAGTCTTTCCTCAGTGGCATATATGCTGCAGATGCCATGTCACCTATTAGCTGTGAATTCATAGCACTAGGCTGAAGCTGTATTAGCACCTAAAATTAGAATCCTGTAGCATGTTAAATCACTGGCTCTTTTTATGAAAAATCACTTAAAATTCTCCAAACTCAACAAGCAATTGACTCTTTAACTCTCCCCATTAGCTATTCAATGTTGATGTTCTCTTCTAAAGCATCCTTTAGAGCCTGAATTTCCTCTAGATAATCTACTTTTTTTTTTTTTTTTTTTTTTTTTGTAAAACATTCATAGTTGTGAACTATATTCCTTAGTTAACAAGGAAGAAAATTCTGCACGTGGGAATTTATATTTATTAAAATGACTTCCGGTCAGCTAGTTTGTATACTTGGCTAAGCTACTAGCTCACCATTTGCCACTTCAATCAATCTGACCAGCACTTCACTCTTTGTAGATGTTCCAAAGGTTGCAGGCAAAGGGGGCAAGTGAGACTTTATTGTCTTGGCAGCTCATAGGCAGAGCTATTATGTGGCTCTTTCAGATTGTTAATAGGAAATATTATCTGAAATTGACCGTGTTTATACTGTAAGTGCCTTTGGCCTTGCTTCAAGATATTTAACATGAGCAATTATCTGATAATAATATGTGCTTTTAAAAGACTGTATTGCTTAAGGAGTATCTCACTGCAAGAATCTCCAGTGTATGCCAGCATTTTCTATTCAAAAGGTTCTATGAAGTACAGCTTCTTGTACTGCAGATCATATTTGTCAGATTGATGGGAATTTGCACCCAGGAATTAAAGGAGAACTACCAACACATGGTATTCCATTACAGTAAGAACCACTCAGTGCCTCTATTTTATGGTATTGCCCACATTTTCTTAGTGTAGCAAGTAACACCATTTTGGAAGATAAGCTGTGCTGAAGATTCAGATCAGATAAAAATTCATATAAAAACAGAAGGAAGTACATGAGAACACAAAATATTTGCTCCTTATCTTAGGTACAATTTGTATCTTTCTCTAGAGTTAGAAATGTCCGGTGTCAACTAGGTGCTCCCAGGGGGCTCAGGTATTTCATACTTGGGAATTATCAAGCATACTGCTTGATAAGCTTGCTTTGGGACTGATATTTATGTATCTAAATAAAGCTAATGGCCATAACAAAAGAAGAAATAATAACCTATTATGTATATTATTGTTTCTTTTCACCTGCCTCAAGCAAATAAACACATATCAGGTTGCTGACAGTAATTGGGACACATCAGGCTGGCAGAAGTTATTATTACTTTTAAAACATTATACATATGCAAAAAATAGCTTACATTACTTCTAAAATGGGTAATACTTGGTGGCTGAAGGTGAGACAATGTTATGCATGGCAATGGTATGTGCATTTAGGCAGCTGATGGAAATCTGAATGTCTTCAAGGCTGAAGTGAAAAGAGTGGTGCAAACCCAGGCTTCTGTCAAAATAAATGTACTTCTCATGGGACCTCCTCATTGCAGCCTTCCAGTACCTGAAGGGAACCTATATCCAGGAGGGGAGTAAACTCTTCGAAAGGGCTGATAATAGCAGGACAAGGGGAAATGGATTTAAGTTGAAAGAGGGTAGATTTAGGTTGGATGTTAGGGGGAAGTTCTTTACTAGGAGAATGGTGAGGTCCTGGAACAGGCTGCCCAGGGAGGTTGTGGATGCCCCGTCCTTGGAGGTGTTCAAGGCCAGGTTGGATGGGGCCCTGGGCAACCTGATCTAGTAAATTTGAAAGTCTGGTGTCCCTGCCAGGCAGGGGGGGTTGGAGCTTCATGATCCTTGAGGTCCCTTCCAACCCAGGTCATTCTGTGATTCTGTGGGACATAATGAAAGTTTAAATCAAAAGCATGAAAAAAGGTTATTCTAAGATGGAAAATAAAGCAGAATCTGCTGGAATTTCATATCACCAAATGGAGATTCTAGATTTCTTAGATTTACATTTGATTATGCCTGGATTCCTCTATTCAAAGGAAAAACATAGTATATGATGCCTCTGCTTTTCCACCAGCAGACTTCTTTTGGGATAAGCTACAAGTCAGAGCTGTTTCATCACTGTTTTCTGTCAGGCATTAAGATGCCTGGCAGGCAAAAGGAGAAATGCTTGGTCCTCTTGAATTCTTTGGTGGTAGCCTTGAGCACCAAAGCTGAGTTTTATTTAACTGTGGCTTTTTTTTTTTTTTTTTTTCTGTAACATTTCTTCCCCAAGCACAGCAGTTTTTCTGGCTCTTGCCAGAACATGATTGATATAGGATAACATAACCCAGGAACTCTTCCCCATTTTAAAAGGTCATCATATATCATTGCAGAAACATTCACATCTCCTAATCTCTGATGATTTTTTACATAATCATTTATTCACCCTTCTGGGCTATGACAACAATAGTTCATATAGCCTCTGACAAAGAACTAATACCCAGTTTGCTAACCACACAGGCAGTAAGATATAGAATTTGACTGCATAATGACCAGAATCTGCATGAATAACAAAAATATTGGGTAGAAGAAAAGTTGATTCTGGGTGGCAGATAACAATTCACACAGAAAGCTTATGACAAAACTGATAATTTGATGGGGACTTTCCAAATCCCAGTGAAGTGCCTTAATGAATATTACAGCCTTATTCCAAAATACTAATACTACTTTTCAGTTTTATCTTAGGATTCCATATCAGAAATGTGAAACAGTTTTCACATACTTGTACTGAAAGTAAATTTACAACACAGAAACTTCAAATTTTAAACACTGTTACTACATTTTTGTTGTTTGCTTTGACAGATTTTTAATTAAACAGCCTAATCATGTCACTAGTCAATTAATCACTTTTTAATGCTCCTTCCAGTGATTCTTGACTTGTATTATGTACTAAAGGGTATGCAAAAGGGATATTACACAGCACAAGATATAGACCCAGCAAAGAGCCAGAGTGGTTGACTGTACCAGGTATGTAGAAGGAAATGGTAAAAGAAGAATATTGCAATGTATTATCTCAACTGTATTTACAACATCATGAGCTGCAGCAGAAGAGGAATGGCAGTCATTACCTTCAAACCTAACAGCCCATGAAACCAAGTGCCAAGGTTAAACATGCTGTCTAAACAAAGGGGCTTTACTATCTATTACATCAGATTTGCTCAGAGAGCTGGAATATAGTATGTGTGGATTATGTATTCATCAGAAAGCAGTCGCTAGCAGAGCACAGAGTGTATAGGTCCCAGTGCGACCCATAGGGATACACATCTTGTTTGCCTTTTGGGGATAATTTAAGCATCTACTGAAACATACACATGTACACTGGGGAGACTAAATTGTTCCAATTCATTTCACATATCCCACCAACTGCAATTCAATTTCATTAAGAGCTGAATGGGCCCTCAAGGTCTAAAAATGAGCTTCAGTTTATAGATCAAGGTGTTCGTCTAAACTTATTCTTAGAAAGGGACAGAAAAGAATAATAATAACAAAAAAAGAAAAAAAAAAGAAAAAAAAAGAAAAAAAAAAAGAAAAAGCAAAGTACAAGGAAGGCTTAATGTTAAAGTATACAAAAATGCTATCAACAACAACCCTACTCACATCAGTTATAATTTTCACAGAACATTAGAAAATTGTCATATGCCTATAATATTCATATTAGATTTAAAAAAAAAAATCAAGATAATGCACAAACACTCATAGACAGTCCTCTCTGTAGCATTTTTGTGTTTGTTTTGTTTGTTTGTTATCCTCTCTCCAATCTTACTCTAAACTGTCAAGGCCAGACTGCCATCCATCTGATATTGTGTCCTTAATGGAACTTCTCAGGGTAGTGTACTTTTAAATTCAAGCTAGCTTTGAAGATGAAGGCAAACTCAGGTAACAGAGTTAAATGCAACCTGCTATAGAGACAGGGAAATGTTTATGTCCTTAGTTCATCTGTAAGCTCAGTGTTACCTGGCTGGTATAGTCCCTCTGTGCAGGCCTGAATTTTAGCCTCAGAGAACTTTTGTAGTAGGATATGGCATCACTAGGGCATCTGGCTATTTCCAAAAAACATACACCTGAGCTTAAAAGGAGATAAAGTGACGTTCAGCTTAATCATGACTTTGTATGGTTTGCAGGACTAGATAAGAGAGTTAATGAAATATGTATATGGCTGACCATTCTGTAGCATCTGTTTCCTGCTATAACAGCATTTTCAACATTGTTTCTGCTGTTTCCACCGAGGGAAAAAAAATCCCTGCCAAAGCAGAAAAGTTACTATGGATAAATTTTTATTTCTATGACCCATATGACCTAAATGAAACCTAAAAATTACCTAAGGAAGACAGGAAGATTTTTTACTTTTTTTTTTTTTTTTTTTTTTTTTTTTGCATGGCAGCAGAAGTTTAAAGATGCTTTTGATATAGCAGAAATAGCTGAGAAAAATCAAATTAACAAGACAGATCTCAGCTGTCTGATCCAGTAGGTTGGTGCCAATTTATAGCAATTTAAAAGTTGGACCAATGACACGCACAGATTGAATACAATTATTTCTTGCAAACCAGGATTGTAGTGTTACCTCTATTGAGTGAGCATATGTATTTGGATGTTAAAAAATAATGGCAGTTAAAATTAGGTTTCAGTTCCAGGAGAAAGCCTGACTCACTAAGAAACCAGTGAAATTATCACAGTTCTTGAAAGAGAGTTTGATAACATGTTGATTCACAGATAAGAACAAAAATGGGACAGATGGAATGAGTGAGTCCTAATCAGGTGTCATGATTTTGAGAATTTCTCTCTTATGCACAGACCCCTAATTGTGGCATATGCCCTCATAGGTGGATTTATTCTTGATAGTAGAGTTGCCTCAAGTGCCTAGTAAGTGCTGTTAAAGATCATCAGTTAACAGAACAATATTCACATAAATCCACATTCTTGCAGAGAAGCTGTCAAAAATTTAAGCAATGTAGGTAGATTGCTCCAAAAGTAATGTTTCCTATTTATTTCCATGAAATATACAACAGATACCATGCCAAGACCAGCTGAGAGAGAAAATTCTCAGTTATGCTATAGGTGAAAATCTCACCATAGTCTCCACCATTCACTACGCATTTCTTTCCAGTGATAAACAAGAGCCTACATGCCATGCTTGTATAAGTCTTCACCTGTGAAAGTGATCCACCATTGCTGTTACCAATGCTGAAACACATAACCTACTGCCTTACTGCGCTAACATCCTGTGTGGTCTTCATAAATGTTCAGCAAGTGTTGATGAATTTCAGCAGGGGCCTTTTTTTTCCCCCTGCACAGCAAAGTTCCATCACACACCTTTGCTTCATAAGCACTTTCATGTCAGGCACTATTTTGTCAGATCACCCCTCTGCTGCTGTATTGCACACAGCAATTAAATGTCAGGGGATATTGGTGGGAAGGTGCAACCTGTACTGCCATACCACCAACATCTACCTCTGATGTTGTGGGCAGACATAATAAAATAGGAGGCATTACTTTCAGAGCAGCCCTAGTAGTTATAAACAACTAGCTATTATCTTCAAGTAACTAAAAATAAACACATTCAAAATAAATCACCCTGTAGCGATTTCTGTTTAAAAAATGTAGGCAAATGGTTATTGCAGTTGATTCTGTGGTTGATCTAATTAAGACCACAGTGGAATGTACATACAAGTTTAAATCAGCTACTAACAAGGCTTGGTAATTGCGCTGTATTTATTAAAGCTATTTGGAAGGCTGGAGGCAGCAACTTTGCTGAGAGTTCCATGACACGGGGTTGTTTGCTTCTTACTCTTCTTGGAAAAGGCAAGAGCTAACATAGCACTCAAAAGTCAAGCAATAAGCTGAAGAAGGATCCTCTCCATTAGCTCTTCAGCAGTATTCTACCTGCCCTTCTGAAGTGGGACCTCTCCCAAAAAGTCACAGAATTGTTTGCACCAATGGTGTCCCCTCAGAAAAGACTCTTGTCTTGAAGAGAACAGGCTTCAGCCTCATGTATCCACAACCTGATTTTGTTTCATAATAATAAGGAGCTGAAAATCTGAGCCAAGATCTCTGTAATCCCATTTTATTATATTATTGTTATTATTTTCAGAAAAAGCTTTGAGAATACCAGGAGATAACAAGAGTGCACTCTGCCCCTTTCTTCTTTCTCCCATTTAGACATAGTAGGCCTGCAAGTGAAGGAGTGGCTAAGTTCCTGGCATAAGCACACACAGCATGAACACTGATAGAGCCACAATCTATATTTTTCTGATGTGAAAAAACATTGGTTTTATCTCAAAGTTTTTCAACTTGAAAGTATATGTGGAAAGTCTTCCTTTCTTTATGCTGTGAGATAGATAGGAAATAACCAAGTTCTCAGACACCCTGCTATCTTTGATATTCCTGTCTAGTTCGCAGATAAGTTTTCACATTCTTATATTTTGTCTCCATCCCATGGAAAAAAAAATAATGGTAATAAAATAATAATAATAAATAACCCCTACAATTATACTTTGAATCTCTTTCTAAAGTTTTCCTGAGCTTGTTATTTTCCTTATCTGTCCCTGCATCTGTTACTCTGAATCGAGAGTGAGAAGCATTACTTATGTACACAGGAACACTTATGTTTCTACATTCTGTTTCACCTCATTACTCATGTGCCTTACAACTCAGCAGAACCTTAAACCATGTTCAACAGCGTGCAAGTCACTTTACTAAGTGTCAGCAAGATTTACTTTCCTATACTAACGGTACTCATTTTCTTTTTACTCTATGTGTTAGCTTATGGATTTCACCCTCTGAATGCTGGGGTTTCTCCTGTGTCCTTGGAGAATGAAGGGCACAGGAGCATATTTGTGACGTCTACTAATGGACTAATTCAGATACATAAAGGATGGTTCAGAAGGTCAGAGTGCAGACAAGAAAGAAAAGTAAATTCTCACCTAGTAGTTGCTATAGGCAGTCTTAAAGATAATTGACTCCCATTCTAAATAACTTTGTCAGGTGCATCATGCACTACAGTTGCCTTTTGTTAAAGATTAGCACACACTTTAAAAATAGAAATTAATATATATATGTATCATGTATTTTTAACCACAAGTTTTGCTTTACTTCTCTGTTGCTAGCAGTTGTTTTTTTCCTGCTGTACCTTCACTTTAAAGAACTGAGTTACATGTTCTTAGATGCTCTGTATGAAGGATTGCCAGTCATCTCCCCTACTTAGAAGGTGATGATGGATACATTCAAACATCCTGTAAAATTTTGAAAGTATAGTTGTTTTAGCCATGAATTTAGAAAACATTACAGGAACTGTCAATTTTGAGAGTGATGCTTTTAGATACAAATGATTGTTCAGTATTTTAGGACAGAGGTCATTTGTTTTTTGCTGAAATTCTCATTTAGTCAGGCAGAACAAATGACAGCATTTTCAATGGCCAGTCCCATGATTTGCACTATTCAGTGTGCTTGGGATTTCAGGGACAGGGAAGAGAGCACAAGCTGTGGAAGGAAAAATTCTGGAAAGACACTGATTGAATCACTGTGTGTGCACCCAGGTTGCGTGCTGGGCTAAAGCAGATCTATGATTCAGTCATTTCAACAGAGAGCCTGTGTCATAAGAATGAGACTGCGAGGATGAGCTTAGCTATTTCTCAATACAGTTTGAAAGCTGTTAGGGACTTCAGGGGACTTAATGGGAACAGCACAAAAGTCTGTTTCTGAAGAACTCAACAGCACTTAAAAAAAAAAAAAAAAAAAAAAAAAAAGAGGAAGCACAATTTTCTCTTATTTTCCTAATTAATTTAATTGAATGGATTGTTTTGATTGTTCAGTTGTAACTCTATATTGCTGATCATGAAAGATGCAGGTCTGTTAGCATTTCATAAACATGGTTATCACAGAATCGCAGCATCACAGAATAATGAAAAGGCTTACATTGGAAAGGACATTAAAGATCAGTTACTTCTGCCTCCCTGCCAGGGGCAGGGCTGCCCCCACCAGCTCAGGCTGCCCAGGGCCCCATCCAACCTGGCCTTGAGTGCCTCCAGGGATGGGGCACCACAGCTTCTTTGGGCAGCTGTGCCAGCACCTCACCACCCTCTGGGGAAAGAATTTCTGCCTAACATCTAAGCTAAATTTAGCTTAAGCTCCTTTAGCTTAAACAATTCACTCTTGTCCTGCCACTACCAGTTTGTGTAAAAAGTTGTTCTCCCTCTTATCTGCAATCTTCCCTCAAGTACTGGAAGGCCACAATGAGGTCTCCTCAGAGCCTTCTCCTCTCCAGGCTGAAAAAGCTCAGCTCCCTCAACTTTTCTCCTTCTGGATGGTGTCCCTTCCTTCTGCTGCATCAACTGCACCACTCAGCCTGACATCATCAATAAACTTGCTGAGGGTGCAATTGATCTCATTGTTTAGGTTGTTGATAAAGGTATTGAAGAGCACTGGTCTCAAGATGGGCCCCTGAGGGACCCTACTCATGGCCACCCTCTCCTTGGTCATAGATCTGTTAACCATAGACCTCTGACTGTGATCATCCCACACGTTCTTTATCCATTAAAAAAATCCACCCTTCAAATCCATGTCTTTCTAATTTTGAGACAAGGATGATGTGGGATCATGCCAAAGTGCAGATAAATGACATAATTTGTCCTTCCTTTGGCCACTGATATTGTCATTCCATATATATTACATAACCCTATATAATATATAAGGAGAGAGGAGAGGGCTTTTTATCTCATTACAGCACCAAATGCTGCATTTATGCAACATATATTTCAAGAACCAAAACAATCTAGGTTCAAAGCTTTCAGCTCTCTTCTGAGATCACTTAGGAATCCATGTTTTTGTGCACGTAATACATCTTCTGGGGTGCCCAGAGAAGTTGTGGATGCCCCATCCCTGGACATGTTAAAGGCCAGGCTTGATGGGCTCCTGGGCAGTCTCATCTGGTGGTTGACAATTTCACTCATGGCAGGGAGTTTAGAACTGGATAATCACTGAGGTCTCTTTCAACTCATGTCATTCTATGATTCTATAGTTTTCTGATTCTATGATTCTACAATACATCCAAGGACCATGTGTAAGCCCAGGGAAGGAAACTCATGTGTTTAGATTTAACAGCCTTTCCCCCCCCCCCCCCCCCCCCCCCCCCACAAAAAGAATGACTATCATTACTCTCAGGTTTATTATGATAGTTATTTCTGGTAGTAATTCCAGTACATTAAATGATATGAAACATAAACCAGTCCCATTATATTCCAGCAGTAGCTAATTTATACAACAGATGGGAATGAGATCAAAGCAGTTCTCTCTGTTTGGCCAGTTGAGTCACAGAGAATACATATCATATGATGGCTGCTGACAGAGCACTGTGCATCAAACAGCAGTCCAAGAAATAGAAAAAAGTTACAGTGCACATATTTTAGGAAGATTTTCCCTCCTATCATAGCACAGACGTATTTGTTTTCTGTAGGCTGGAGAAATGGAAAGACTGACAACTGCACTGCAGTGGCAAATTTACACTGGAGTACCAACTGAAGTACCACTGGAGTACCAAGACACTCCAAGTATGCGAGTCATTGATGCTAATCGCTGCTCTAGAATACAGTACATTTAGGGCTGCAGATGTGTCAGGGCTCTCCAATGCCTATGAAGAGGCAGGTATAAAAATGATATTTCAGCTTCTCAGAGTGCTCATACTGTTCATTTTGGGTGCCTTATTATGTTCTGCATTTTTCAAAAGTTAGTCTGCCATATAAAACAACTACTTCTGTCAGGAGCCTTGTTCAAAATTACAAGAAAACACTAAAGAGAAATTCAATCTTAAGCAACTAAAATTTTCCTTCTTTCAGCATCATCAGTAAGTGTAGTTGTAGCTGTTAATAAAACATACAACATTATGAGAGCTCTGTAACCTGCTTTCCTCACTTGTAATTCCTTTTCTTTTAGTGACTGCCTGAAAAGAAGAACATCAAGAGCTGTAAGGGTAATAGAATAAGTCCCAAATTTCCTGAACTGAAACAATGTCAAATTACTTCACATTACAACTCTGAAAGACAGACAGATAAAGACTATTATCTTTCTTTGCATGGTTGCAAAGGTGAACTGGAGTTTTGCTGCATTTCCTGTAAGCCAAGAAGGAAACAGATGAGCAGGAACTTCTGTCTTATTGTTCTGTGCTATTCTGTGAGATCACGCTAAGCATGAAATAAGAAAGAAAGAGGCTTTGCAATTAAGGTTGTTCTAATTGCCATGCTCTTTAATAGCAGTTCTTGGGGAAGTGGAGAGAAGGCAGCTGCTGAGCTTTTGCCTTCTGTGTTGTGGAGACAAAGACCAAGTTTCATTGACAGTTATAACAGCTCAAAAGTAATTGCCATGTAAAATGCATTTATGTTAGAAGCAATTATTTAATAATCCTGAAACTAGCCCTGCTAACTAAGCTGGAAGTTTTGCCAGAGAAAAAAAAAAAAAAAAAAAAAAAAAAAAATGAATATTTCAGCACCAAGACCCTATACACACATGACCTCTCCTCAAAGATCACAGTAACCATATTTGTTAGAGCAAAATCTCAGCTACAAAACATGTTTTTTCAACACAGTTACCACCATGAGCTGTGCCTTTTCATTGGTGATTAATGAAAGTCTGCATGCCATACTTGTAAAAATCTGCAACAGCAAGGTGACCTACTGTTGCTGTTGCCACTGCTGAAATGTACCGCCCACCACCTCAGTGTGCTCTCATCCATTGATTGGACTCCATAAATGTCCAGCAAGTGTCAATGAAAGTCAATGGGTGCCATTTTTTTCCCCCATGAAGGAATTCAGTGACACACCCTTGTCTATATACACTTCCCTGTCAAACACTATTCTGTCCGGGTGCCCTTCTGTTGCCATCTGTCACACAGCAACAAAAGGTAACTGGATACTGGTGGGAAGGTTCAGCCTCTACCACCATATCACCAACGTCTGCCTCTGTTGTTGTGGGCCAATGTAATAAAACAGAAGGCTTTACTTTTGAAGCAGCCCTTGTAAAATATATCATATAGTTAATGTATGTACATAACATTTATTTTAAATGTTTTTACTAAAAAAAGTGAACCAAAAAAACCTGTAACACAGAACTAGTGGGACATGTGACCCTGTGTTTGTGAAACTGATGCACCCAACTGGTTCAATGGCAGTGGCTACCATTCTCAGTGAGCACTCAAAGTGCTCATCAGAGATTTTTAAAGGAATTGTACTCCTCTTGTACTTCATCCTTGAAAGTAGTTGCTCACAATGTAAGTATGTTCTGCCGAAAAGTAATGACCTGAATAAGGCATGATTGTGAAGAGAGGAATGTTTTTCTCTGGTAAAAAAAATCTTAAAGAGACACAGTCAGATTTTTGAGATGAATGACTGATTGCTACTCTGTACACCCCCTTTGAAAATTCAGTGTTTACGTTAACTGAAAATGGATTTGGCAGTTGCCAGCAAGTGCACTCCCAGTGCAGGGCCAGGCTGCTTGGCAGGGCAAAGCCACTGCAGCAGTGGGAGCAAGGGGCTTGGGGCAGCAGCCAGAAAGAAGAGGTCTGCCATAGAGAGACATTTTTGCACTCACATATCAAATGCTGTAAACCAGCTATCAGAAATAGAGTGAATGAGCCTTTAGAGAAGTTCAAGCCCTTCTCTGGGACATGCATAGCCACCATCCTGCTGCCCCATGCTTCCCTGCCTCTAACTTCATGTGAAGTTTTCCTCACACTCCATGTCAACACCACAACCCCCCCCCCCATAATCTTTGGAATAACAGTCTTCTGTCAGTCCTCCCCTGCCTGGAAATGCTCAGCTTCAGTTTTCTGCTTCTTCATAGACAACTAGTTCTTCATTCTGGCATACAAAAGTCCTTTAGGTCCATCCTCACCCAAAGATAAATCTCCAACAGAGAAATACAAACAGGAGAGTACTAGTTCATCTTTTCCCCACTTCTTCAGCAACATATGTCTGTTTTTTGAACTCGAGAAAGGAGTGAAGCTGTTTTGGGAGAGCATGGGGAATTTGACAGCAGACCTAATTCAGAATTCATGGCATGAATATGATGAGAATCAGAAACCCTAGAAAAAGCACTAGTGAGGTTGGAAGACAGGAAAACCCATGGACAAAAATTGAAGTACAGAAACTATCTGTATTAAAATGCGTAGAATTTGTAAAAGATGTGCAACAATAGTATTTAAGCATTTTAATTAAAAAAAGAAAAAAAGTTATATTACAAATATGTTTCATCCCTTCTTTGGGATCACAGATTTTGAAATAAATAACTCTTTTGTGATCAGGCTGGCTTCATTTTATACTGACTTAACATTCATTAGTTTAATTACTCATAATATATTCATGTTGAAGGAAACTGCATCCATTTACCTAGCACAGCAGATTGAAAGTTCTCATTGAAAAGTACTGTTTAACACAGAGAGAGTCTTAAATTTCTAGCAGTGAAAATAGTTACTCCCATTAATAATACTGAGACTAATTCTGCCAGTATTGGACCAGATTAAATTCACCTGACTCTAGCAGTTTCTGAAGTGCTAAATATAAAAGACTAATTCCGTTCCTAATCCTCATACCACATGGGAGAACCATGCTTCTCTATCTCCCCTCTTTCTCTCCACTGGTGATTTAGAGTGTCTATAGTGACTCTACTCCACTTCATTCTTAACATCAGTTAATTATAACACCCTAGTCATCAAATCTTATTATGCTGAAGGCAAAATTAAATTATGGAAGATGCTGCAATGGGATGTCATTTCTGCCAGATTTTCTTTGGAGAGAAAAGGATTTAAATTCCTTCAAACACAAAGAACCTTTCCCAGATAATTAAGCAGCCAAAGCAAACAAGCAAACAAACAAACAACAACAACAAAACAAACAAACAAAAAAAACTACCATGGAACCTAGAAACAAAGGGATTGTGTAAAAACTTAGTTTAAAAAAGTGAACCAAAGTTGGAGGGCATTGATCCCTGAGAGCATTTTATGTAAAGAACTTCACACACTACATAGTTGGAATAATTCAAATTTACAGATATAATTACAGAATGAATGGATAGACAGAGGATATCTAAGAAGACTCACCAGTGTTGAGGCTTTCGGTTGAGATGGATGCTCACTGATGTTGAGTCTCACCACAAGAACTCCACAAAGGAGCAATCTCCAGAAAAAAACCTTGCCTTAGTAGTGGTCAGCCCTTAAATGGGATCTAGGAGAGGTGGAGCCAAGCTTCTGGTGAATTACCTTCACCTGTGCTCCTGCAGCTGACTCGTCGCTTGCTTTGGATGGTTAATCAGAGGTTCAGGCTATGATCAACAGTTTCCCTTACACACACTGAGAAAGGAAAGCAGATACCTACAGTAACCCTGACCTGTCAAGCTTTTTTCTGTGAATGTGGTGAAGAGCTCTCTCAGTTATAACCCCATAGTGAGGCTTAGGGAGAAGCCAGGAGGTGCTATTCTTAAGTTCTCTGCTGGAAAAAAAACCCTGTGCTGAAGACATACCTGACCTCAGGTTTATGTACAAATGTCTTAGTTACTTCCATCTGGCTTTGAAATGGTATGGGTCCTGGAGACAAAAACAAACAAAACAAAAAACAAAAAACAAAAACAAACAAACAAACAAAAAACCAAACCAAAACAAACAAACAAAAAAGAATGCTATTCCAATTGTAGACATTAACCGTGAATGAAAGAGAATGCTTCTTTAAATCAGAAAGTATTCAGTTAAAACCAGAATCTGTGGATCTGCATTGTTTCATTCATTGGTAGCTGGTCTTTACGTTCCCAGAATATTTTGCACATGCATTCAAGAAATAATTCATTAACTTTGAATTGGTTGGAAAGGAGAAAGTGCTATGACAGTTACTCATGGCAGACATGGTATGAAATACACAGAGATGCTTATGATTTCTCCGCCAGATTAATATGGACAAATATAATCCCAGCGACATAATATTCTTTTCAAGTTTCTCTTCACACAGGTATTTTCTTTCAGATGAACTCATAAACTAAGCAATTCAAGGAAATTTCATTTACATCTGTTTACACATATGCACAGTTATAGGCATAGACTCAATCTTCAGTTGCCACAGTCCTTCACGAATTTTTTAGTCTCCCTGATTCCTATGTATTAGTCTTGTTCTACTGTATTCAGAGGGAAAAACATTAACATGCTTCTCATTTGATGTGGTTGACACTATTTCAACATTCATTCTTCAGCATATCATACATTGCATGATAATGGTTAGCAATGTTCTCCAAGACCCCAGGTATTTACATTTGCCATTCTTCTATTATAAAAGCATTATACACCCATTAATCTATTTTAAATATAAATAGGGGAATTAATTCTATGAAAATAATTAAATGTACAATGCACATCCATTACAATCTTTTATTTCTTACAGAAAAACAACACAAAAAATTTGGTTTTGTCTGGAGTTTCTTGGATGACTGCATCTATAGTGAAATGCCAAAAAGGAAGTCATTTTATTCCCTTCTCCAGAGATTGAAAAACAAAGTAAGAGTCAGTCATTTTGACCACACTAAATGATCATGCTGAGCTATATAAAGAGAAAATCATTTTGTGATTATAGAAATTCTGAGACAGACTGATGCTATATTTAGCTGGTCACTGTGGAAAGCTGGGAGTGGTTCAAAAGCACTGATTTCATCGTCACAGATGAAACGCAATCTTCACACTCAAGAGTTATGCAAACAGTAGTAAGACATCAAGGATTGCCTCAGAATATCCCTGGGTCATGGAACTTCCCTCACATACAAATTAGTTCCTCCTCTTCCTTCTCTGTCACATGCACTGCTTAAGCAGAGATGGTTAAAATGGATAAAGAATGTTTGGTGATACTTCAAAATATTTAAGCTGTAAATGGAAAATTTAATTGAAATTTTTCATTTCAAGTTAGACTATATCAAAGTAAGCACTCATAATTAAACTTATAGTCTGTATATACTGTAGGACTTTGCTTTTCAGTTGGTGTTAATTGGTTATTGGTAAATGGTAAATTATTGGTAAATGGTCCCATTTCTTTGCTGGGTTTGGTTCAAAAGTAAAGAGGTTAGTGATTGAAGGAAATCACAGAAGATTCAAATCAAATTTCAAAGAGCTGAGATATGCAGAAAAAATCAATACAATTTTTTCTTTTTCGTACTGCCATACAAGCATTGTCCAAATACAAATGTCAGAGGGGGAACACAGGTTTGCAGGCATGAGAATTACACTGGATTCCAAACATTCCACATCTGCTACCTATACATACATTAACAAAAGTTATTTATAGGAAATAAGTTCTTGCTATCTCATGAAGGACAAGAGGTGTCCTTTTCATAAAGGAACATGGGATGGTTTTTATGTTTACTGCTGTACTGCTAGAAAATTAAGGATTTTAAACTTTAAGATCTTCAAAAAGATAAAAATCAAGTTTGGCTGTATAAGAAAAGAGAATTGTAAAAGTTCGCTGGTAATCTTATTTCATGTTCCTTTAAATGGCATAAATTCTTTTAGATTACATGCTGCACATTTCAAATCTAAATGTTAATTAAGGTGCACTTAAAACATTCAATCAGAATTTGTTGTGTACCACACACCACTAAAGGAATTTCAAAATATTGTATTACACCAATTTAAACCTCTTTGTTGGATAATAGGATGACTAAAATAGCTGTCACTGAAGTAAATATAAATCACAGCTTGACTAATCATAAATAGGCATTACTATAAAACACATTTTTTGATATTATTACTGAGAAAGGTTGATTTCTAACTAATGCAGTGTTGGTTTTCTCAAAACATGCATTGTGAGAGGTACCACTAACTAGTTAACATTAACTAGCTGAACAGAGTCTAAAGGTAATGCTGGTCATTTCAGTTCTAAAGTGGCAAATATCTTTCTTACAAATATTTTTTTCAAAGACCATGATTTTCCTGAGTCACTGTAGCTGAAGCATCAAATTCTCAAGGCACTTCATATTTATGAAGATGCCCTTCCCAGCACACTCTTCAGATCTGTGTAAGCAGACTTTCTGCTTGGGCTTTTTGTTTTTTTCAGCACAAGTATGCATCTCTTTCCCATATTTCTTTATCTGATTTGCAACTTGGTCCCTTTTTAATGTCTGGCTTAAAGAGCTCCTACCCAGTAACAGCAGTGCCTTTATGTCATTGCAAGCAGTGGTGGTGTGTGTGTGTGTGTGCAGGTAAGTGAAAAAAGAAAAATAGTGAGGAGATAAAACATTATTGAAGATTTATAGCTGAAGATTGTACATAATTCCAGTTTGAAACAACCATTTCCATCAAAAAGAGCTGATTTCCATTCTTCATTTTTCCTCTAGTCATTTTTATTAGTAGCTCTGCTTTAAGTCTATGCTCTTAACAGCCCCTGGCTTCATGTCATCCAGTTTTTTCTATATCAGTGACAGAGGCAGATTTGGTAAAACTGCTGACCATAGACACATGGCTTTAGCTCTTTCCTTTCATTCTTCCCTTCTTCCTTCCTTTCCCTTATTTCCTATCTCTTTCTCTTTTTTCTTTCTCCATTAAATTCCTGTAGATATTTTAGTTGGATTTAGTTGAAGTCTGTCTATGAGAGATACAGTACTGTGCTATTGTTTATCCTCTTGGCTCACATTTATAATTAAGGTACTGGTCAGTGATTAGCCATGGATGTGAGGCTATTTACAGGCAGAATGATGAGCAGAATGATTATTGAGCCTACAAACAATTCTGCAGCTCAGTTCCTCTGAAGCTTTTGAGGAGCAGGCAGGCATACTCTTCACTTCTCCCTGCTCTGATGAACAAAGGAGCAGAAATTCTGGGAGCTGCTTAGAAAACAAAAGGAGCCCTCACATTATTAAATTTTGCATACAAGAGAAATAATAGTAATAATAATCCACTTAAGTATTTCATTTTGTCAAAGTTCAAGAATTCTTTCAGTGTTGCATCATGTAAAAGACCTGCATATTTTTGTTTGTAGAAGAGGAATCAAGAGAGAAGAAAGCATAATTGGGTTCTTCTCCCACCTGCAGTGTTCTGAACTGTTATGAAACAGCAATTTGCCCATGAGGTAGAATTTATTGGTTCTCACTAAAATTGAGGTAATTTTATCTAATGGGAATATCTGATTTCTACCAGACCTAAATGTAAAAATGGAGAACTGGATAAGACACATTCACTCTGAACATTAGCAGCCCCCATGCCTTTGGCTGAGAATTATTAATTTGCACACCAGCATTGACTTTGAAAGTCAGTTCACTACCAGATTTATAATAGCATGTAATGAAACTTTCACTTGGCACCATGTTTCATTGGTGGCATGACATAATCCATTTTCTGTGTGTTAAAACTAGGGTGAGATCTTTTTAGTGTTGAAATATCAAGCATGCAGCCTGACACATTTTGATTGAGTTTGGACATCCTGTTGGGCTGTCTGAGAAATCGACTTTTAAGATGGAGCTTATGAAGAGCCTTTGGTACATTTATCTTTGCAGCCGTTTCTTTGTTCTGCTCACACAGCATGCTGCAAAGTGCATTTTTCTTCTTTCAGCTCATAAAATATAACTAGCCAAACATGTTTCTATGTAAAATTTAAAAATAATATCCATGATTAGACAAGAATCAAATAAAAGACCTGACAAAAGATGTTCTGCCATAAGTTCCATTAGACATCATAAAAGAGGAGAACAGCAGGACAGATCAGAAAAAGATAAAACATAAAGGGACAAGGGACAACTAACTGAACTGGGAGAACTGAATATGAGATGAGACAACAAATTGTAATGGAATTGAAGGACAAAGAAAAAGATGACTTTGAAAATATATAGAAAGGAAAAAAGGAAAGACTGAACAGAGACTGTTATTGTTCAAGCTGCAAGATAAAAGAAAGGGTGGGTAGAAGAGGTGGTGTTTTCAGTTCTTTGCAGTAACTGTTCTGACCACCTATGTGGACCAAGAAAAAGAAAAAAAAGTGGAAGGGCATATTTACTGATTAATCCCTACTGCATTAATGTACCTTATTTAGCTTGTGTAATTGTAGATGGTTGGACATTAAGGAGAAACGTTTAATATTAGAAACTGCTGATTGCCAGAAGTGCAAATTTTTACTTTTATGCCTTTGTTTTATTCTGGATTAAGATACATGCAAATTGTCTTTTGCTTCTTCATATAGATAGCATGCAGATATACAAATGATGACAAGAACTCAATTTGAACAAAAATCTATTATTACAAAAATAAATGCTACAAAAAAAAGTTTTCAGAATAATTCACCTTTCTTCAACAACATATAATAATAAACAACATATAATATAATATAAAACAACAACATATAATATAAAACAACATTTTTTACTACAGTCAAGTACGTTGAATTAGCAGTTCTATTACCTGGGGTGGTGCTTTGTTACTATTTCCCACTTCTCATCTTGTGGAGGATGAAGTCTATCTTTTACATCTCTAAAAGCTGTGATTTTAGTCCTCAGACAGCCATATAGCTTCCTGCAAGGAGCTAAAGTTTAGATATTAGCTAAATATGTCACTTAGTCCTATAACACAGGCTGGAAGCTAAAGTAATAACTACTCTTAGTAACTCTTAACAATGCTAAGATGTATCCACTTACCCCAAGATACTCCAAGAAGGAAAAGATACTTACACATAAAGGTGAAGGAAGAGATGTTTAACCATTCAATAGATTATTGAAATAATACAAACAAACATATAGGTCACCATGTGTATTTGTAACAGTAACAAGTGAGTGAGCTATACTGACACTTTTTATAAAGTCTATAAGTCATCTTGAGCCATAAAGAGGTATTTTCTTAAAATTATAGAATATGGAGCTGTGGAATCAGAAATAATGTTCAATGAAGGTGGCTATAAAGGAGTCCTGCCACCTTATCTCTCCTATTTACTAGATAATGAACCTTGAATTCTTTGCAGGTGTATAGAGATAAATTGTTTTCACTTAAGTAAACAAGCAGAATCCTCAGACATACTGGGATAAGAATATTTTCTTATATGATAACTAGTAAAGTGTCAATTTATTTATTTATTTATTTTTACTGTTTTTAGCCAGTAAAATAAGAGTAAAATTAGTAGCTTGAAAATAATGCAAAATTTGTGCTTCATCCTCAGTGACTAAATCCTATCCAAATAATGCCAACAGAAATCCAGAGGAATTACGTGGAAATAAAATTGCTTACACATTCTTTATCTGGCCTAATGGACTACAGCATTTTTTAATGTAGTAGGATTTTAATTTTGATATGCAAAATATTTTAACTGATATGATTCTCTTGCAGGAAGAAAGGAAGAATCTGAGTAGCTGCCAGCATGGACTATGAATGTAGCACCTTTTCATCAATTAGCCTCAACAGCCATTCATTGAATTAACTTCCCTGTTCACTAAGAAGAAACACCTCCCCTACTTCCATCAGACCAGGAGTAGTTAATCTAAAGCAAACCTTAAGGCTTACCTAATGGGAATCTTGAATCATTTGTATCATTTTTTATTTTCACTTTTTCTGAAAATGTTACAAAACAGGCAAAAATATTTTGGCTTTAACATTGGTTGAGTCAGCCTCATAAAGCATGTGTCCTTCACAAGTAGGCCTTTTCTACATGATGTGAACTGCAGTATGTGACAACACACGAAAGTAACATAAGACATTATGTCAATTAACAAAATAAACAAACAAAACAAACAAAACAAACAAAACATAACCCAAGGTCATACAAACATGTGAAAGAAGCCAGTATGTTGCAATTCCAAAAATAAAATACAAAAAATAGCAACTCAAAACATGTTCGGAGAAATCACTGTGCTATTTCTATAATTCACATGAGCATTTAACTTGAAAAGGTGATGAACTCCACACTTCAGACCTCAATATATGTGCAGACTAACTTTTATATTCTAAGGCCACATCTAGCATTTCTCATTTTGAATCAATTTACCCTGTGTAATGAAATAACTTGCTACAATGTCTCATTAAGATCCTTACTGATACATATTTACTGTTATCCTCCTCTTGCCCCCAAATAACTTTCAATAGAGATTAGGAAAACAAATAAAAACCACACTCAAGTTGAACTGGGAGATTAAAAGTTATTTTCTGGTCATTTTACATCCCACCATCACCATAAACCACCACTCACAGGCATCCAGAGATGTACATCAACACAGTCATTCTGACCAGAAAGCCTGTTGTTAAGTTCATGTACAGTCTAGGTTCTGAGGAAGAGCTGCAGAGACACAAAGTCTCCAAGGGTGCCAGGCACTGACAGAGGAATTACAATCAGAGATTCTGCTGCAACCTTGATTTGAGGCAATGAACAGACCAGGCAGACATATGGAAGCATGTGAGTGATGATAGTAAACATACATGTCTGCTTGGATAGAATCTTCTGATGTTTGTTGATTCTATCAAGTGTTAATAAGGATGGATGACTATACTTCTGAAGCATCCTTAAAGGATTTTTGTCCATACATTCTGCCTTAGGTCAATGGGATCCATTGTTTTCCTGCTAATGTTTTAGATAAGCTGTGATTTAACCTTATTATCAATAAGATCCCTGTGCAAACCTTGCAGTGAAGACTTTGTCATCTGTCATGTGGTTTTGTAACTCAGAAGGACAAGATGGGTTCTCATTAATAAGGACTTTCCATTTATAGGAGAAAGCATAAGCAGTGAAGAAGGAAAACTGATTAAATTTCATGATAGGGAAGAAGGTGAGAAAATTGATAACACTATGAAACACTTATATACTCAATTAAAGAAACAAGTATCCTCTCAGATAACACTATTATATTCATGTGAATTTATGAGGAGCCTCTCTGCATCTGTCTTGCTAAAAATAAATTGATTTTGTAGGGCTTGAAAATCTAGACATTTACTATACACAACAATCACCACCACTCTGATCACTTTACTGCACATTAACTGTGAGAACTAAATTTGCAGTAAAATTGTCTAAACAAGTGCCCAAAGTAGACATATTTGGTATATTTTAAGCCATCTCAGCCATCTATTTTTACAAATGTATAACTGTAGATGAAGAGCTAACCAAGAAAAGCAGAAGTTTTTTCACAAAGAACTAGAAATAAAGAAATAATTACAACTTATTTTTATTCATCTGCACTCACCTAAGGACCAGAGCATGTTTTATTTGGTGGCAGTTCTGATCTACCATGACATTACAGTATCCAGAAATAACCTAATGTCGTAGCTAGGACAAATAAGATAGTAGCTAGCATAAATAAGGTGCAGTTAGCACAGATGTTAGCATAAGCAGAAGAGTAGAGAAGCTCAGTTCATGAGTGAGCATTGGAAGCACTTGCACAGAGTGGAGCAAAGACTTAACCCTAGATTATATTACTCTCACTGTATGTTGCTGCCAATATGGTCATGATGCTTGTGGAAGCTCTGTTCCAATCAGCCTTCCCCACCATGATGCCAGTGCCCTGCAGCTCAATTTTCTGCAGAAACCTGCAGGAAGTCTTGCCTTGTGAGCAGGAAGGAAGAAGACACTGAAAGCACAAAAAATGCAATCTCTTCTACTCTCCAGATGTATTTCTCCCACGTTGCCCAGTCACACATATTTACATACATGTATACTACCAATAAAAGGCATGTGAGTCATCATGAGGCATTTCTGCAAAGAAGGTACTCTAAGGAAGTGCAGGCAAAAGAGAAGAGCTGTAAATGTGGAAATTCGTTGAAAGCAAGACTCAAGTGTTTGCTACAAAGCTTCAGCCTTGACTATGAGGGATTCTATGGATATGGGAGTTGATGGAGGAACTCTGCAGCATTTGTCATACTGCAACACAACAGCTACTGATCTGAGCAAATGCTGCTGTGCTATCCAATGAGGCAGAAACCATGATTTAATCTGCATTCTGGTTCTGTAGGTACTCATGGGGAAAAAAATAAATCATTTTGGATCTAACAGTTGGCAGCATCTGTGTTCTGCACCCTCTTGCACAAACAGTACTCATAGGAGAGAAAGTTATGAACCCTCTTTTCTCAACCTTTGTGTACCAGGGGATGATATCCATACATAGAAACACAGAGAAAATAAAAGTAAACCATCTGACACCTTTCAAGGTAAAAAGAGGAAGAAGTAACCAGTATATGTCTGTGCTTTAGCCACATACATGGAAAACAAGGAGTATATTCCCCACAGGAAAATAATGTTATTATGGAACATAATATGTCTACGTAGTGAATGGATTCAAATTCTAAATCTTGCAGTTTACACTCAAAAATATGTCCTGGCTTTACTAGCCAGGTAGAATTTAGGCCCTAAGGAAAACAGTAGGAATGAAACCTTCATCTGTCATTCAGAAGGATAAATGCACTAGCAGGCCATCAGGAATTTAGCTCTGCTTAAAACCAAAGGTCTGAAGAGCAACTGCTTTGCAAGAAAAGAAAGTGCATCCTCTCTTGAACCTCTACTGTCCATGTAAGAGGAGAATTAAGTGAAAAGGGTATTCAGGTTTCCACAAACCTGCATACCACTAATGAAAGCACCAAAGTGCCTTTGTCCATCTCAGTAGGAATTCATTTATCCAACTTATCCACTGATGTTAAGAAATCTGCTAAAGTCATTGCTAAAATTTGGAGTTATGATGCTGCCACTGTAGTGAAGTAAACATTTAAATCTTCTGATTCTAAAAAGGAAGCGACACAGCAGTGTGGCAGTTTTAATATGATAACATATGAATGACATTGTGCGCACGTGTTTGTATCACTATTGTGATCAGATGCAGAGCATCTACAGGGCAGAGTCAATTTCATCATTTTACCAGATTAATAAGAAAAGGAATGATGAAATTGAAACAACAGTTGTCATATTCATATAGCAGCATAATTTATTTGACTGGAATTTTGTTCTCAGGGAAAATGTGGGGAAACAAAAAGACAGTCTGGGAAACAGTTGGTCTGCTTACTTTTTCCTCTGGGAGACCAGGAGCCTCACAATGCAAAGCCAGGACAGTCTCCTGCTATCAAGGTAAATCTTGGGAGAGGGGAGAAGGGAAGTAGAATACAAAAGGCTCTTTTCTCCTTCTGGGAATGGGAGTGCTTCATTAAGGCTGCTAATAATCTCTAGACGAAATATGATGATGATGTGATCTTCACCTGATTGTGAAGAAAACACTGATTTCTCTTCTCCAATGCTATTAAAAGTCGTAGTTTTTAGTCTTTTTTTTTTTTTTTTTTTTTTTTTTTTTTTTTTCTTTCAGTTTGGGGAAGAATGTTTGGGGTTTTCTTAAAACAAACTATCTACCAGGTCCACCACCAACTAACTGATCAGGTGCAGGTGAGCTAGTGAGATTTCAGGTATTGGTATGGAAGAACATAGGGAAGTTTGCCTAACACAAAACCCAACATAAAACTTCTCACACAACTACCAAGAAATATATCTTCTACCAGGCCCAATATGTCTTTCATCTGTAGGACCAATTTAAAGAGTCATAGCTGTATTAGTGAATTAAAATGTTGTTCTTGTTCACTCACATTAACAGCAACAGTCCTCCCAGACAATCAGTGTTTCATACAGCCACACAAGACGTACAAAAAACCTATGCATAACTCTGAAAAAGCATTACTAATTGCAACCAATTCATATCAAACAATACGTAATCACTGCCCAATTTCTCCTCTGGAACATGGAGCAGTGAAATGTAACTAAGCCAAGGTCAGCCATTTCCATTGTAAATATACAATCTACTATCATGTTGCTTACAAAATAACCATGTGAGGAAAATTACTCCAGGTAGCAGAAGTCCATTGCGTGTGGACATACAGAACATTAATCTTTGCAGAAGCATGGGACACACATTGTCACATAGCCATCCAGGTAGCCAGGAAGTTTAAGCTTTTTACTTCTTACTAAGCCTCATCTCCTACTATGTGGTATGAAAACTAAACAAGTAAACAAGAGAATTTAAAAGCAAGAGAACTTTAGGATTGTTGAACAAGAAGCACCTTTGCAATTTATGGAGAAAAGGCTAGACAAAAATCCTGCTTCTTAATAATGATGGCATTTCTGTGCTGATCTACACTTGAATTTGTTGCCTGACAGTCTAAAAGAGGCTAAGCATCATCTTGAATGTCTAAACTAAGTCTAAACTCATGCTGTCTGCACTTCAGAACTGCACATTCACTGCCTTCTTGGAGATTATAGAAACAGAATCTGTTTTATGTCAGTAACAAAATGAATTATGGAGTGATAAAAACGAGGTTGTTTTGTTTTGTTTTGTTTTGTTTTTATCCTAAAGAAAAAAAGAGAGAAAGTATGCAATCATGTTTTCATAGATTAAAAAGGATTGTTCACAGTATCAGTAGAATAACAGAACAACAGTTTCCAGTTCAGATTTTCAGATGGGATTACCCATACTGACACAGTGAGACTGAGTAATACACGTGTATTGGTACAGTTTATGCTGCTTACTACACAGCAGATGCTAACTACAGGAACACATGTTGCCAGCAAATAAGGAAGAATAAAAGGGTTTTGTTAAACAAGCAGAAGTTGTTAGAACCATTATAACCAGTATCTGATGCAAAGCACTTTCTCATTCACAGTAGGCTTCTAAAAAGATTTAGAACTGATCAAACCCCATGTAATGGGACCTCCTGTCAGCCAGAAAGTTCAGATGGATCTGTCTAGAGACAATCCAGCTACAAAAAAGACTTATAAACAGCTTTCTGCTTTGCTAGCTGTGTCCCTGTAGAGTAGGTGTTTGCTTTCAGGCTTGCTTGCAGCCAAGTGACTGGCTTTGTGAGTTACATCAAACCCTACACTCTCCCCTCTTAGCCTTTAAAAATTTCTCTTTCCATCACATCAGAGACCTGTCTGTCTGCTTGACTGAATTTTCCAGTTGCTTACAGAGTACAGCCTCCAAGTTCCTTTCAGTCTCCTCTTCACCATAGGCTCAGAAGCCCTCTTTCCCCTAACAGGCCCAGTCCCTCCTGCATAATGCTTCTGTCTGAGTAGATTTATTGAAGGAACATAGTATGTCACTGAGAACATATCACTCAGACTGTTACTGTTTGTCTCAAATCATTTTAGAAGCTAAAGCACTCTGGCTGAAAACTGAAGAGAAGGAAAAGGTTTGCCATGAGATGTTGTCATTTTGGGTGAAAAACATTGCTGCATCTGAAATCCAGTTTAGCATCAGTTTTCATAGATATATTCTGACAAATTCTCATAAAGAAGAAATTTTTTTCAGAAGGCAGAACTCCTGTTTTAAGAAAAGTGACTCATATTACTTGATATAAAAAAATGCTTTGGGAAAACAGCTTGTCCATTTATGTCAACAAGGACATTGCACAGCGAGCTACAATGTGAATACTCCAATTGTCATAAGTGCTCATGAAAAGCTAAAAGATAAAGTATTACTCAGATTTGAACCAGAAGCACAAACACTAGAAGGGCAAGGGAAAGAGCACTGATTTAACAGAGGAATCATCCAACAGGTTTGTATGAACTATCCACTGCAATTGCAGGAGTAAACTTCAAGTCAGTTCAGTTTGTATTCCAGGATACTGAGATCTACATGACTTTAACCCATAATAAATAAATAATAAATAATAAATAATAAATAATAATAAAAAACCCCACAGAATATTAAGCTATACCTCATTTTATTAATTCAGTCCCAAAGGAGGAGTACCATTTGTGGTTCTTAGGCCACAGAGAAGATATTTCTGAATTTGGGCCATTGTGATGAAGTTGTGACCCAGAAGTCACGATGCCAAGAAGAATAAAGTTTTGGTTGGCAAGTGTTAGTTCCACTTCCCAAAATTCTCTTATGTTTTATCCAGCAAGTTATTCCTCCAGTTTATTTATCACTACAGCTGTAAAATTTCTCTGCAAAGAATACAATAAGGCACACAGATGCAACAGACCTCTGATGCAGTGCTGAACAGGAAGAGCTTCCCTCTGTTTGTCATATTCTTCTCATGAATGGGAGTTTGTACTTAAAAAGGAGTTGGATACAAAATTACCATTGTGGATCTTATTCTAATTGTTTAAAACCCCGTCAAATATAAGATTGCAATCCTTCTGTTACTTGAACATGTGGAAATCATACCCCAAATTCTGGCAACAATTCTTCATAATTTAATTGTTCACCAGTACCCAATAAAATACAACCAGACAGTGTTTATATCTGGAATCTTTATCACATTAAGTGTGAAAATGGCAAGGAAAATATGGCCAAACATAAATACACATATACATATATGCATACATACATATATATGCATTCACACATGTATATCTCTTTCGTTTTTAGAAATACAAGACTACAAAGCCAGAGATGAAGCTGTACAAATGCATGTGAGAAGACAAAAATGGTTGCAAAACAGCATGTGGACATTTCAGATGTGACTCATCTCATTTCTGTGAAGAATAATACAGTGTTTATAAAGTTTTAAATATGGGTAGAAAGATGACTGGAAAACAATGACCTCAGACTGTCTTATTACAGATGGCCACAGGGTCTCTAAATTTCATACCTGATCAATACTCATGCTGATGATTAAGAGGAGTCATTTTCTGAGTTGCAACCTTGTTAAAGAACTTCACTGTACTGAACAAAACAGCACTTTGGTCAGCTTTTCCTTGGGAGCCATTTCTAGTATAATTAAAGAGTTTGCCTCTCCTCCCACAGCCAAGACCTCCCTCTTGCCTCAAGCTGTGGGTTTTTCATTTAACACTTCAATGCCTCACCAATAATAATAATAAAAAAATCATTCAGACCAGTGAATGGGCGATGATTTTTTTTTTTTTTTTTCCCTAGGATGTGATCTCCCAGCTCTTAAAAAAAAAAATAATTTTTTTTTAAATTTTTTAATTTTTTAAACAAAAAATGTTTTATACCTGCCCCTCTCAGATGCCACAGTTCACTAATGCCTACTAAGGCAAGCAAAAATACTACTGTTTGTACCTGAATATGTGAATATTCCAACTGTTTGCAATAGAATTTAAGCAAACTGCATGTGCTTCAGTGAAGAGTCAAGTTTATATACCTGAAATTAGTATTGTAATCTTTTCTTAAAGTTCAGGCTGAATATAGGAGCTGTTGTTATTAGTATTATTCCAGAGATACTAGGCAGAGTGAGAGTTCTCAACTGTAGTTTTACTATGTATGTTTATTTGCTACTCTACTGATATTTTTAAGCCTAGCTCTAGAGAAAGTTCATTTGCTTGATAATCAGAAAAAAATGCTTGTGATATGCAAAATTGCCTTCCCCTACATCACTAATGGTAATGTAACTTAACACAACCCTGTGTTTTTTTCATTAACTTTGGAAGATATGTTTTTTATCTCTGTAACTTTTACCATAGTCAAGCATCTCCACTAGGAAGACATCAGTACCTTTCCTGTCAAGATGTAATCGGGTTATCTAGATTTATCCGTGATAGAGGCTGCTGCCCCTAGAAGGGGAGAAATGAACAAAAACAACGGCAGCAATCTAAGGAAAGAAATTATTTTACTAAATACGAGACACAATATGATACAATATAACTACAACTACTATATCAAACAAGGCAGAGAAAAAAGAAAGAGAGAAAAAGAGTCCCGGAGAACCGGGGGCCTACTGCAATCTCTAGGCGACAGGCTGGAACGTTGCTGATAGAGCGAGACGGCAGGGATGGAGCGCTCCAAAGCGAAAGACAGGGCGAAAAGAGGGACGTTCCAGCCTGGGAGCGAGATTATATGTGTGTCCTCCTCCTCTGGTGATTCATCTCTGGCCGCGTTGTCCCCTGGGATATGTAGTTTCCTCCAAGGGCTGAGTACTCGGGATGCTGCCATTCCACAGATCTGGAGCATGAACCTTCCACACTTCCGCATACCCTCTGTTACACTTCCACATACCCTCTGTTACACTTCCACATACCCTCTGTTACACTTCCACATACCCTCTGTTACACTTCCACATACCCTTTGTTACACTTCCACATACCCTTTGTTACACTTCCACATACCCTCTGTTACACTTCCACATACCCTCTGTTACACTTCCACATACCCTCTGTTACACTTCCACATACCCTCTGTTACACTTCCTTATACCACCAAAACAGTTCATACCGCACATGATGTCATGATGTAGAATATTGACAGCACAAAACCATGACACAAGAGCTTTAGAAAACCTATGCCTGGAGTTACTAATTAAATGCTTTATTAGAAACGGGTACTTCACCTAAAGAGTCAAGTGCATCAGCAAAGAAAAAAGGAAGAAGCTTCTATAATTGTTGGTGCTAGCTAGATCTGTCACAAATAGACTCAATTCCTCTCCACTATCAGCCAGGTGTCTTTTTAAGCATTGTATCCATTTGAGGAAAAAAATTGGGTTGGAGGATTTTTCCATTTTTCCTTGCTAGGTATTTCAAATTTCACTGTCATCATCTACAGTATTCATATTTCACACATGACAAGATTCATATAAAGTTGCCATGTAGTATCACTTGTCATAAACTAAAGCCAGACTACATGTTGAGAAAAACGTACACAGAAAACAAGGGTTTAGGACTAGGTAGAGCTGAAAGCTAAGTGAGAAGTACTATGTCAGACTGATCTAGCAGTAACTGTAGTTTAATTTTTCATCAGTTGAGTTTTTACTATTTACTTAGGCATTGAAAGCCTAAGTAAGTCTCATGAGTAGGCAAGAAAAAATTATTTCACCTGACAAACCTGGTGTCTGAAAGATTTAATATAAAAACAGGCAAACAGAAGTCTGGGTATGCTATTGCTGAAGACAGTGACTGAATGTGGCTTGTATCAGTACCACGTTAGCTATCTATGTTTTAAAGAATGTAACCAGAGTACAGCAAGTTTGAGTCCCACTTAGGAATGAATATTTATTAGTGTTCCTTGATCACTGTAATTTTTATGTGGATGTATATTATCAACTCTGTCTGACAGAAGATATCTTTGGTTGCCAAACATTAAAAAAAATAAAATAAATTAAAAAAAATAAAATCTATTTTTCAAACTGGAGAGCTTAGCAGGGGACCAAAAACAGCTTCTCTCCAATTCTCAGAAATGCTGAAATTTATTTGCTGGATGCCTCTGCAAGTGATGGGAATTCAATACATCTGAAGTCAATCCTATTTAATATCAAAAGCTCTGCATGGTAAGGCTGAGGTAATTGAGTCTAGAAACCAGCTGTAAAATCCCAAACACTCTCTGAAATTATCCAGTGAGCCATAAATAATCCCACTGCACTACAAAAAAGCAAGTGAGAAAGAGGAACAGAAGAAGGGAGTGGAATGCATTTTTAGCTTAAATCAGTGCTTGGAAAAAATAGAAAACAACCAATAATCAAAGGGTCATGGGTTAAGTACACAAAAATTTACAATCTGGTTATAAAAAACTTGCCAAGATCAGCAACAGCAAAGAAATTACATAATAAAATAAATACCACTGAAGGCAAACAACATTTTAAACATTCTATCTGTTGGCAATTTGATTTCTTTGCCTTAAGCTCTTTCTCTACTTCTCTTTGTTCCTTCCCCTCAAAAACATCTTCTCTTTTTGGTATTTTTACAAATCTGGAGAAGAAATTACAACTATTAGTACCTATAAAGACTTTTCCAGACTGTGATAAAAAATAAACAGACAACTTGAGAAAGGAGTAGGAAAAGAACCAGTTTTGTTTCAGTCTTCTCTCACAGTTGGCATCTATGCAAATCTTAGAGAGGAGGAGCTCTAGGAGCTGTGTAAACTGGAAGGGATTTGTGCAGAAAAGCATTTTCTTTACTTTGCTAATCCCAAGGTCTTTGTTTCCTGTATGACATAGTTTTCTGGCAGACTTTCTCTGCCTATCCTACCCAAATTTGGGAGTTTGGGATTGAGACTGCTGTCCATAGCACAAGTTTAAAGTTTTGTTACTCTGCAACAATGAGGCCTTCCTAGCTACAATGTAAAACTAGCATTTTTTATGAACATACTTCCCTTCCTATCCATGGGACTACAGTAAGTAAGTATCATAGTCTATCCATCTAAATATGGATTTGCTGGAAGCCTTGTCAAGAGATGTAACACAGCTCATTATCCCGCAGCAGTGCCACACAAACCATGACAGAGATTTTTATTCCCACTGTGATTTTAAATACCTCCTTACAAATAAGCCAAGAAATCAATGACCACAGAAAAGCTTGAGTCCTCTGTTCCCTCGTGGTTTTTCATGAGGATGCTTGTCTGCATGCATTCCTTGGGACTATGATTCTGTGGTTATCTTGGACTGCTTGACCCTGATTGGCTTAGAGTACTCACACAGAAAAGCTAAGAAGCATTTTCTGTGTTAATATGTTCAGTGAAATAAACTTTGAGAAATGGAACACATAAAACTAAATTCTAATAGGAAAGTGGTGTTCCTCTCAGTGTCACCATCTCTGTTTGAGTTAGTATTATTATGCTCCCTTTGAGGATACAAATATTTCTAACTAATGGGTGGTCTGCTTCACTTGTTGTAAATAATTACAGTGGTTTGGTCAGATTAACCCACTACAGGCAGCCCTATCATGGACTAAAATAATTATTTCATACTTCAGCCAAAGAATGTTAATATTTATAGAGCTGAAAGTGCTCTGAAAGTGCTTCAGAGAGTCAGGTGCACAGCTTAGACTGCAATTCTGTGGGGTACGGACATAACACTAATGTTGTGGCCCCTTGGAGATTCCTAACTTGTGAGTTATCTAGAAGTATATTTATTAGAGATATGTCTTTTTCTCTAAGAATTATGTTTTCAAAACTGTCTGGGTAAGGGTCACCAACACAATAGGTGACTTGAGAAATGCTGTATGCACATCGATACTGTTCATTTGCAGCAAAGAAAGCATATTTGAAAGTGAAAGGCTAATTACCATCAGCTCCTTGCCATTTTACACCCAAAATGACATATTCTAAATTTTGCAGGTTAGGTCCAGCAACTAATTTGCTTGAAGGTATCTGCTGCTGTGGCAGCCTAATGGTCAGACTATCATAGGCCTAACACACTGACCATGAGTAAAAAAGGACACTTGTGAAGTTGAAGAGGTATATTTATATATAATCTTTTTGTGTGCCTGTATACACATAAATACCTGATTTTAAATAAATAATAGCACCATTTTCTCCTAACTGTACTATTGCTTTCACAAATAATTTAATTGTTTGATAAACCTATCTGTATTTCTATCTGTATGTGTGCGCATGAGGGAGAGAGAGATTGAGGACTTTATGTCCAGTAACACAATTTAGCAGCTGCAGCACTGCAAAGCCATGTGTGCTTTAAAGATTAAAAACAAACAAGAAAGGACCATTAGCTAAGGCAACAATTCTCAGCCTTTTTGCAGGGAGTCTTCATTTAGAAAATCTACTCAGGAAGAATAATTGTTCCAATTCGTTAGTTTGCCTGGATGACTTTTGCAGGGTTGTTTTTACCATCAATTGGTAAATTCAGTGGAAGAAAAAAATTACCCTATTATTTAAGTGTACTTACAACAAACAATAAGTACTCCAAATAGGCTGTGCTTATCTGAAATTTTTTTGCTAACTTCTCAGAACTAATTACTTTCATTCCAATTTGCCTTTGCCTTGCTGGTGTTTAATAACTGGGTAGATTGCTACAAGAGGACCATCTGGCTCACTGTGCATGTATCACAGTGGGTTAAATTCCAGACTGGGGCCAGTCTCTCCTAGCAAAATTTGTGATCCTTACAGAGGGTTTCCTGTACTGTTTGCTTATTCTACACAGCTTAATTTCAGCTGCACTCACTGATTCTGCTAGGGTTGTTTTGTATCAGTATTCCTGGTATGAGCTGCCCCTGTTTTCACAGGTGGTAACATAAAACTTGAAAGTTTATTCTGGGCAAATATTTTGCTACCTAAGGCAACTTTTCACAACTAATGAGAGTTTGATTTTTATTTTCCTTCAGTATTTAATTAGTTGATGAGAAAAGATGGCTTGGGAATTGAGCTGAGTATATTTTCAAAGGCAAGTATTTAGAATTAAATTCTCTGTCTAATTCTTGGCATGTATAAGCTAGCTGTTGCATCTTCATTGGTCATTTACAACCTCCCCACAGTTAGCCAGGGAAAAAAATAATGAATTGCCCTTTGGACTTAATGAGTTGTGTTTTTGTTGGTTTTTGTTTGTTTGTTTTTGTTCTTGGTTTGTTGTTGTTGTTTGTTTTCTTTGTGTGTGTGTTTCTTGTAATTGTTTATGTTTGATTTTGTTGTTTTTGTTGTGGTTGGTTCATTGACGGGTTTGGTTTGTTTCTTTTCCACTGAGATTAATAGAAACCATCAATATTTAAACAGAGAATTAAAAAGAGGGAGTTAAAATCCAAACCCTTAGTACATTCATCTCATGCATCTTGATTCCCCTGCAAAATGATACATATTTCATTAAACTTTTAATGGAGGCTTTGAAATGCAGACTGCAACACAATCTATAGTCCTGTCATTTGAAATGAAAAAGACTTAATTAGATCAATAACCAATGGATTAATGAGTCACTGATGATAATAACAACAATTCACATCAACAGCACCTATTATCAAGAGCACTCACAAAGCAGTTGGGAAGATTTACAGACTATTTCTGCTTAAGTGGTGTTAGAGGCCAGCTCCCTTCAGAAGCCAGATGGAGAAAAATAGGAAATAATCACCATTAAAGCAAATACTAAACTACAGTTGCTACGCTGCTTTATAGAAGACATACTAACTCTTTCACATTTGTGGGTGAGGGGATAGTATCCCTCGACTGTCTGAGTATCAAAACAGAGTCTTTGGACAATGTTCAAAATTAAGCATCAAACAAAACTTTGAAAAAAACTAACGTGAAAGACCCTCACATGGAAAGTGTTATCCCCACTGGTCTGTTTTCACATGCATCAGTTCTAGATTGGGCTTCTGCGCCTGAAAAGCAGATGTAGCACTGGATAACACTGATATCCCTCTGAAAATCTCCTGAGATAGTCTTCAGGTCATGAGACACCATGTTAACTGTTTGTAATCATCCTACATCATACGTATGAACAAATATAAAAGGGACAAAAAGCCAACTCAGGACAAAGCCTGCTAAGCAAAACGCAATGAAGCTCCCAGGGTAGACGTTAATCCAGTAATGATTTTAAGTCCTGAAACACTTGACAGGAATGTCCATAAGACTCAGTTTTAGTAGATAACATTAATGCTTTCTTACTCTGTTTCCTGTAGTGCCTTTTGTGAACATAAGCATGTATTTTACTCCACAAAGGAACTGAAAAAATGCACTGTCTTTCTGTTTCTTACAAACTCTGTTGAGTCAGAGATTCTCTAGTACTACAATGCAATATTTTTTACTTTCAGATTTTGGGGTTTACAGCTCTGTTCTCAAGGATGCCCACAAGCAAAAAGGCTCACAATCTTTTTCTAGTGATCAAAATTGAGAAGCAGAAAGGGAAATAAGACTAAACAATATAAAGCACGCACTTTCCATTTCCGCTTCTTTATCACTTTATCATTTTTGAGTCATCAAAGTAGATCAGGAGCTTTCCTCTCTGCCTTTGAAATAGGAAGTCTCCCTGGTCTATTCTTCAACTTCTTTATGTTATGTAGACCATTTTTTCTTTTATTATCTATGTCCACAATTAAACTATACTCCTTTGCTATAAAGGCAAAGTGCTCTATTATTCTCTGTTCACATCTCTTTTACTGCTGTGAAGTTTCACGTACTTTGCAAGCTGCCTAGTTTTCAAATCCAGTGTCAATATCTGACCTCCTTATTCTTCTTGGGAATTCCCCTGGTTCTAACTCCCTTCAGTCTCACTTGCAGAAGCCTCAGCACTACCATCCTTTTGTGGTTGCACGATGCTGCTTGAAAAGAAAGTACACAGATTTATAGCTCTCCATAGCACTAATCTGGCAGTGATATGGCACAGCCCCAACAGTAGATAGCTGACTACAAGAATCCTGATGAACTCCATAATGAAATGATTCTGTGGTGATAGATGGAATTCCCAGGATTCATTTAAATGTCTTTTGCAAGAAAATATGCATTAGTTCACTACTCTTCATAACTAAGTGCATTTAGCCCAGTTGAAATGCTAAGTTAGATAAAAACTTGTGATCAGAAAGATAATAAACTACTTGGGCAGGAAAACATGAATAGTAAATGCAGTATCATCAGACCATGTAGGTCATACGTTCCACTACAATCTTTCAAGTTCTAGAGACCTTGAAATTAAACTTTTCTTATTTAGAATAGCTGATGGTCAGAGAAGGTAAGGGTCCCTCACATTTTCCCCACTAGAAATACGAAATGGTTCACATTCACAGTTTCAATAGTAAAGAAATAAACAAGAGACAAACATTAATAATAATAATAATAATAATAATTAAAAAAAAAAGATGGCATAATGTGTAAAAATATTCATCTGTTAGTCTGTTTTGGAAAACAAAAACAACAGCAACAGCAACAAACTGAAAAAGAAAAAAAATTGCTAGGAAACATTCCAAGCCATATTTCTTTTTTTTGCCACAGATTATGACTCTGGGAAACATTCAACTGGATTGGCCATTAGTTTGCACAGAGGTGTGGATAGACTACAAACTGTGCTTGTTGGAATTATTAGAAATTTTGCCACTGACTTTAGCTGAGTTTGGATCATCCATTAATGAAGTGCAGTTATATGCAAATATAAAATGCTGAGAATATCTCCATAATTTTATCTCTGTAATTCTGTAGATCTCAGTGAAAACTGTCTCAGAATTAGGGAAGACATTCTTTAAAATATAATCATTTTGGGGACTCTGCAACAGTGATTCTTACTTTCAGAACACATCACTTACCACCACCAAAGGCTTAAAAACAAAACAATAATGACAAGATGCCCAGAACAAAATAGCTTGAGGCCTATAACACCATATAAGAAACAGCTCTTAATTTCCCCTGTGGTTTTCTGTAATCTTTGACACTGCATTTACATTCTGCATCACTCTCCAATGTGTGATAGAATCCCAGCACAGTAATATGAAAGTAAAACAGTTCCAAAGGGTTATATTAGGATACTAAGAACCTCAAAGACAATACATTAGCAATTGACAATTTTCATGAATAATTTTATTGCATTTTTATTACTTTGTTGTAAAAATGTCTGTACAAGATGCAACACCATTATTCTTTTCCCTTTCACTTTCAAATGATTTTTCTTGGTATGTCTAAAAATTCTTTCTTCTCTTATAGGTCTAAAAATTCCACTTCTAGTTTAAATCTGAAATGTAATTAAAATGTACATTTTTCCATTGAAGTTGAATGGGTACGAAAATAGCAAATGCCTTTTTACCCTCTTTTGTAACTTAATAGTGCCTTAATTTTTAAAAGGCCATTTAAAAAAAGTAAGAATATTTTAGTTAATAATTTAGTATTCACTTCAATTAGAATGCTTATTAAAACTTCCAGTGACATTACAATTAAAAGTTTGAAAATAATTTTTTTATAAATTCTTGCTCCTTAAAGATTTCTGCTCTGAAAAGAAAGCATGTGCGATATCACTTCTTCATCTGCTATTGTCGCAGTATAATTCTTTAAAACTACTCAGCCCAGCAGATAAACGAGCAGGAAGTGGTGCCTCCATTGCATGCACAAGCATTATCTCCTTCTGCACAGGTCAGCTCCTTCAAGCTGCACCCCTGGAAAAAACTGCTTGTCCCGCTTCTGCTTATCTTTGCAATCATAAGCAGAGGTACTGTGGCACGGTGACACTCACCATTCACCCTCCTAGATAATTAGCAGTTGTAAGTCAAAGTCTTATAATCAGAAAGGCCTCAGGAAGCAAGCTTTGAGACAAAAAAAGAAAAATAGTTTTGTCTTTCACAATGGCTGGCGGCTCCAATAGGTTCAGGCCTGTGCCAACTACCCCTTGTTCTTTTGCGCAGGGAATGATCTCTCTTCTCAGTCATGCTGCTGAGAGCTCATGTCACATGCAGTGCTCTCATCCTCGCCCATGGTGGCTTGGCACTGAGAGCTTCCAAAGAACAACTGCTCACCTGCCTAGAGGGAGACATCGTGGGCAACATCCTGCTGCTCTACAGCTGCAGCTGGCAGGTGAGACCTCAAAGTGTGCCAGGGTGTCTGAGCCTCCAGCTGAAGGCCCTGTGTGTGTGGGGATGCTGTGATGAGCCTTCTCCTTCCAAAGGTTCCTTGGGGAATGGTTTGTATCCAGATGTATTTCCCTGAGCGTTGCCCCCTCATGTTCCCCTTGCAGCCCTCGGCCCTTCCCACAGTTCAAAGAATGTTCTTCTGTCTTGGGCCTCAGGACTTGCAGAACAAGCTTGCGCTGGTGCAGAGCATCACCAAGTTCAGCTCTGCCTTCATGCTGTGGGTGACTCCACCTGCTTTAACCCCTCCTTTAAGGGCAAGCTGCTGGAGATCCTGACAGTGAGCTAAGGCAGTCTGCAGCGGAGTTTAGGGCTGTGCTGTGAGGCTCGCTTCCCTGGAGGCATACAGGTCTCCCTCAACCACATGGCTACAGCTGGTGGGGACCTTGGGTGCTGGCAGGCAGTAGCTGGTCAGCGGTCTAGGTCGATCAGCTGTAGAGCTTCTGCATCCTGCGGTGCCTCCATGGGAAATCTGTGAGTGATGGGGCCAGTGTGTGGCGGTTGTGTCTGTCTTTGGGCTGGACAGAAGAGCTCTCATGTGCCCCTTGCCCACTTTGACAATGTCTCTCTGGTACTTGCAGAACTAGATGCAGGAGCCAGCCCCTGGCAGGCCACAAATGAGGAAAAGCTCCTGGGTTAGGAGGCAGGAGTGTCTGCAGAGTGGGAGCAGCAGTGCTGGTGCTCAGTGAGGCAGGGAGCTGTGTGGAGCCACAGGAGGAGCCATGTGGAGGGACAGGGCAGGGACCAGAGGAAAAGTACCAGGAAAGGAGGGGCTGGGAGGGGGATGGCAGGAAGGGAAAGATGTCCACAATGATACAGATGCCCTGCCCCACATCCTGCAGAGATCAGTGACCTCAGAAAACTTGTGGGAGCACAAGAGGGCCCTGCAGACCTGCTCCCAGCTGCTTGTGAAGAGCTTCAAGTGAGTAAAGAGCCCCACCTAGGTTTTTTTGAGCCTCTTGCCCCTGCAGAGAGAAAATGCTTGCAAGCAGTTTGGCTCCTTGGTGGGATTGCTGGCCCTTCTGACTTGTGACCCCATGTCCACATCCCACCAGTTGGCCGTCACCTGTCTGAGCTCCCTTCTCTGAATCCAAGGGCCCTGCAGAGTCAAGGATACAGCAAGTTGTTCTTTCTCCCCTTCTTCTTTCAGGTACCACTGATAGTTTACACCCTGTGCAGATGTACATCATCCAAACAGCAGAGCATGTTCATGCCCTTCCTTTTCCAGGAAGTGGTCATCCTCACCCACTGTCACACAGAGATCATGAATGACAACTTCTAGCTGTTTGGAGCTTAAAGAAAAAAAGAAAGGGAAGGGAAGGAAAACAGATTAGCTAAAACAATTGTATTATTACTATTATATTGTATTATTGTATTATTATTATTTATTATCTATAAAAATTAAATTCTAGAATGCTGGCTAAGTGAAAAGAGTTGTTTGTTTTTTGTTTTTCCAAGTCTTCATTTTAATAACTGCTGTCTCTTCTCTTCTCCGAAAAAAAAAAAAAAAAAAAGATTTTTGGCAGTCTTGAATCTCAATTCTCAAATTCTTGTATCAAAACAAAAAGCACTGCGTCTTTTTTGTGTTAGGGGTTGGCCTGCAGGAGAGGAGCTCTGCAGGGAAGAACCTGGGTGTCCCAGTGGACAGCAGGCTGGCTGTGAGCCAGGAGTGTGTCCTGCCCTTGCGGCCAAGAAGGCCAGTGGTATCCTGGGGTGAGTTAAAAAGACTAGTGGGCAGCTTGAGGGGGTGATCCAGGACACTTTCCTGCTCAAACTCCTGCAGGGAACTACTTTTATCAGGGAGGTTGGTCTTGATAATCTCCAGAGGTCCCTTCCAACCATTATTATCCTGAGACTGGATGAGAAAGAAACTGCAAGTACCATGTGCTAATTACACTGGATGGATCTGGCAGATCCATCAAAGAAAGACCACTCACTTGGCACAATTCCAATATCATTAATAATAAATAAGTAGTGGGAGCTTAAGGGTTTGTAAACATTTTATTCAGGTTTGAAATGATATTTTGTACGGGAGATTGGTAATCACAGCCTGAACCTCTGATTAATCAGCTGAGGCAAGTATGGGGTCAGCTGTGGGAGCACAGGTGAGAGTGATGTAGCTGTGCTCCTGAAAGGGGTGGAGCTTGACTCCATCCCTTCTGAGACCTCATTTAAGGGCTGACTCCCACTGAGGCAGCATCTCTTGGAGACTGCTCACCAGTGAGGACTGCCCCAGCTTCTTCAGCCAAGGCACCACCACGAGTGAGTTTTCCTTTACTTATTGCTTCTGTACATTTGCTACCATCTGTATATTAACAACCAATACATATTTCCATTGGCTTGGTCTGAAAAAAGGAATATAAAGCAGTTAATGTCCACAAAAAAGAAGTTAACTATACAGTTTTAATTTAACACAGAAGAAAATGTAAATTTCGTCTTAAGTATTGAAACACTGTGGAACATGACCTTCCAATGCCCCCTTCCTTTCTGTCGTCATTTGGCTCAACCAATTCTGTAAGGCAGGGGCTGCCATCATTCTTTTCCAAAACTTTCCCATCATTTTTTAGCCTCTGTCTGATCAAAGTATGTTTGTGCCTATTAAGTTTTGACAGAATCCATTTTTCTGTAGCATTAGTACTAATGCATTTGTCATACATTTTCTAACGTTCCTATCAAATAATTAATCTTTTTGTCCATTCAGATTATATACAAAGAGACAACCACAATAAATTGTTAAAAGCCCTGTGCTACTCTGGGATGCTAATTTTCTATGACTACCATGACAAAGTTACTTCCCGCTCACACACATTTCCAAAGTTAGTTCACATCCTTTTTCCAGAATTATCCATTAGTGTTAGAGAGGTCACTGCTGAGTAAGCTATCCCTATGGTTGTCCACATGCTCTCTGGGTCAGTCTTGATTGCAGCTTGTCTCAAAGCTGCAGTAGCATTGACTGCAGAATGAACGAACCACATACTTCTTTTTTTTCCAGCTGCCTACATTTTTTTCCTTCCTCTCGCTGTCTCACAGAATGGCTGAAAGCATACCCTTAAAAGATGCTATCAAGATTATCTTAGTGATATCAGTATGACTAGAAATATATCCCATCATTGTGAACTGAGTGCTAGACTGCTCTGAAACCAAAACAGAGCTAGATATACCCAAGCTCCTGGTCTTCAAGTGTGTGTTCTCAAAGTGTGTTTTCACTGTTGCCAAAACCAGAGCCAGAAAATCAAATCAAGGAATCTGTTACAGGATGGATAACAGATGCAAGATGTTCTGATGAAAATGAAAAATAACAATAGAAGAAATAAATGATGCTCTTTATGTGCTTTTTATCTATTTTTAAATGCACTGCATTAAAGAGAAAATGATAAGGGGTATTGCTTAGGTGTCTTACAAATGGAAGACCTGAAAATTGGGGAAATCCATTAGCTAAAGGGGGGCTATAAGAGAAGGGGGAAAGATACTAGCAGAGTCTGTTGTGATAGGATAAGGGGAAATGGATTCAAAGTAAAAGACAGAAGATTTAGACTGGATCTAAGGAAGAAAGTTTTTATGATAATGGTGGTGAGGCACTGGCACAGGCTGCTCAGTGTGGTAGTAGATGCATTTTTCCTGGATACACTCAGGGTCAAGCCGGATGGGGCTCTGAGCAAATTGATTGAGCTGCAGGTGTCCCTGTTCATTGCCAGGAAGTTGGACTAGATGACCTCTGAGAGTCTCTTCCAACTCAAATGATTCTAGGTTCTATGAAAATGAATGTTTTGGAAGAGATCATAATTCCACATGGAAGTTCACATCAGGAATAACAGTGCTCAGAATAAATTTAAATATTTTCTACAGTTTCACAAAAATCTATGTGTTTTAAATGTTACATGAGCTCAACAGTTTGCATAATTGGTTTGACCGTAGATCTTCCTCAGTCACCTGCTAGAGACCAGTGGGCTTTCCACCAGACTCTGGGTACATACTGAATAAATGAGAGTGACCTCCAGTAATTTAAACTGCTATAGGAAGAGTTTCAATCTACCACACTGCAAAAGTGTTTTAAACATAAGCATAATTGTTCTCCATGGCTATGTGGAAAACAGCTTCTTCAGGGTTCTATGTTTGGCCTGACCCAGCAGCCAATCCCCCTTGGGAAGCCCACTCACACAATGGTACTCTGAATAAGCACAAAAGTTTTTTGCATACTACTGCTTTCAGGAGTGCATCCCTAAATTGAGGACAACAAGCATGACAATGAATCACCATTTTTTATCTTAATTATACACAAAGGAGATACTTGCATTCATAGCAATACACGTAAGATTAAAATGAATAGAATTTCCATCTTTTCTCTTAGCAAAAGGTACAAGTCTCAGCTGAGAGATGAGGTTAGAGCCGATTACTTACAGTGGCTGGAAAGCTGCCTTATGGACCATGGTGTACTGATGGACAGTTGGCTCAATATGAGCCACCAGTGTGCCCAGGTGGCCAAGAAGGCGAATGGCTTGTATCAGGAAAGGTGTGTTGAGCAGGACTAGGGAAGTCATCCTGCCCCTGTACTCAGCATTGGTGAGGCCTCACCTCGAGTACTGTGTTCGTTTTGGGGCACCTCAGTACAGAAAGGACATGGAGGAGCTGAAGCAGGTGCAAAGGACAACAAGGCTTGTGAAGGGCTTGGAGAATATGCCCTACGTGGAGAGACTGAAGGAAGTGGGTCTGTTTAGTCTGAGGAGAGACCTTATTGCTCTCTTCCAATATCTGAAAGGTGCTTACAGTGGGAGTGGGGTTGGTCTCTTCTAACCAGTGACAGGATGAAGGAAAATGGCCTCAAGTTGTACAAGGGTAAGCTTAGTTGGATATCAGGAATAACTTCTTTACAAAAAGGGTTGTCAAGCACTGGAATAGACTCCCCAGGGAGGTGGTTGAGTCACCATCCCTGGATGTGTTTAAAAACTGTTTGGATGTGGTGCTCAGGGACATGATTTAGAGGGGGGTTGTTAGTTAGGGTAGTATGGGTAGGTTGTGGTTGGACTCAATGATCTTTAAGGTCTTTTCCAACCTGAGCAACTCCATGATTCTATGAATCTATTGGGCTTTAAAGGAAGTCTGGAGGATGTTATGGTAACTGATGAAATCTCTAATAAAGCTAGAACTTGTAAGTGCAATAAAGTCTATTTTACAGCTTCTGACTCAGGGATCAGGAAGGAATAGTCCTTATCTTTAGAGCATCACATGTTTGGTTTACTTCTTTATAGATTTTTTCAACTTCTTAAGCTATGCCAAATCCTATGGTTTGAAATGCACTGCCTGTGTGTTCAGCTGATGCCAGCTGCAGAGCTCTGCCTTGTTGTTTCTTCCTGCAGTTCCACAGACATGGAATCTGTAGAGCTGCCTGCATAGCCACAATCCCAGTGGTTTTCCTGTGGCTATTATATGACACAGCTGTCCATTTGGCAACTTGACTAGCACACTCATTTCAACAAGTAGTAAACTAATCACAGAGGCAATAGGTTAGATCTACTGTTGCAGTGCTTTCTAGATTCATATTTTCTTATGTATTGTTCTATAAATAATTATGTTACTGAATGGATTCTTTTCCATGCTGTTGCTAGATGTTTTGAGAGTGTGTTTTTTGTTGGTTTTATTTGTTTGTTTGTTTTATTTTTGTTAACCAAGAGTGTCCTGAAAACATATGACTATGAAATTGCACTAATTATGGAATTAGTTCCAATTTAATGTCTGGTTTATCATAGACCTATTTATGGTCTGGCCAAAAGCTGTTCTGGCCAATTAGCAGAAAATGGGAAAGAGAAATATCAATATGAGCTTCATAACTGTTGGCATTAACTGTGCCTTACTTATGCTCTACTTTAACGATGTTGTTTTATTTTTCTCATAGAAAAAGCTGCTATAAGATGCCTCTAAAATCAGCAGAACCATTAAGTTCATGATGAAAATAACATTAAGCTAATGTTCCCTGTTTATTTCAGCAGTAGAGTAGTAGTGCTACTGGAACATTAAAATGTTTTAGTAAGTTTATAAAAGAAATAATGATGACAAAACATCTTTATCACCAGGGGAACCTTGTTTACAATCTTATGCAAAACCCACAAATTAAGCCATTGTCCCAGCACAGAAAGTCAACAGCTCATTTTTGTCTGCGTAGATGTATCAGGAGGCAGTAACTCAATATACCTGCGTCTTTTAAATAATTAGTATTATATTCTTACGCAATGTTTGAAAAAAATATATTTTTCTTCCACGAGACATTTAGAATGCAGTTGTTGTCTCTTAGTTTGTACTGTGTTATTATAAGCTGTTGCAAGTGGCAGACCCAGTGGAGAAAGGATAATTTAGAATTGCACTCCAGCTTTGGCCAGGATTTGGTCACATACTTTCTATTTGCTCTCATTAAGATAATAAATCTTATCCACTTTCTACTGAGTATATAATGTTGTTCACCCTTGTTTAGATTTGTCTATATTTTGTTACATTTTTTGTCGCATCTAGAATGCAGATGAATTGTACTCAGCTGCATTCATGAACTTTTGTTGCATAAAAACTAAGGGGAAGAGGAAGAGGATATATCTGGCATGAATTCGGGATGCAATCATGGTAAGTACCTGGATCTGGAAGCTACAGAGCTCTGCCAGGACCTGTCATATAGATCAGGCTTTCATGAACATCCTGAAAAGATCTCAGATTGGCAAAATCATTGGCTTGAAGCTTAATAGTAGCAAATAAATGTATTGGCTGACCTTGAAAACAAATGTATGGTTAGCTCCCTGCTTGAGATACTGTTGGAAACTGCCATTACATATTTAAATGGCTTCTTTTGCTTTTCAAGTGGAAGCTGGCTGAAATGTATTGCACCTTTAGAGAGGGAAGAGTCATTCCCTTAATGGCTGGCCAAGGAGAAGCAAAGACAACAGCTGCAGAGGCAGCTGGAGTTGCCACCCTCACAGATGGAGTCAAAGTGCTTGACTGCAGCTGAAATAGGAAGGAAAGAGTGAAGACAGAAGGCAAAAATATGTAAATGGCAAAACAGAAGCTGTAACTTAATAAGACCTGAAGATCTCCTGCATATCCACATGTAACACTGGCCTGGAGGTACCTCAGGAACATGGAATCATCTATACATACTACATACACTACAAAATGGGTCATTTCCCTGAGCAGAATTAGGACAGAAACAGAAAATATAATTGGACATTTAATTTGTTTATTTTTCATGTGAATAAACAGAAAGTAAACAGAAATGTTCAGACTGGAAAAAACCTTTCTAGGTTACATTGGGATTCTGCTTTCTTGTGCCTTTGTTGCAGACTGTGTTATCAGAAGACAACCACAGTTAGATTAGACTGGTGGCACATCAATGGCCATTTGCTTGCTGTGGCCAGCACTAGACTTTATAAAGAAAAGTGTAAAAAACAAGAAAACTGAAAACTGCCAAGTTTTCAGTAAGTTAATGACTACTGGCCTTAAATCATGGAGCTCCTTTTCCATGATTTTCAGGGTTTGATTCACTTACATCAGTGTCTAGTTATTACATTGATTTTAGATTAAAGTGTCTCAGTTGGCTTGAAAAAGATCATGCGATGATCTAAGAATCATAGCAGTGAAATTGGGATGTCTTCATTTTTCATAAAATTTTCAATTGAGAAGAATGTGATTTAAAAAATGATTTTAAAATAGAAACTTATACAAGCAGTTTGTTGGTAGGTTATTAGGCATAAGTAGAAAAAGCATTTGAAGGAGTTTGCATAAATTCACACTTTCTAAATTGAAACAAAGATCATGTTGACCAAACAGAAAAGTAGGAATAGCCTTTTCAATTTTAGACATTCATATTTTCTTAAAAATACCGCGAGGAAGCAAATTTTATGACAAAGAATTTAGATCTAGCAATGTTAGGTACATATGCTTATGTACTTATAAGAGAGCTGCTGAAAGTAAAAGAAGGGAAATATAATTTGCAAATTCATACTAAAAGAATGTGTTTTTGTGGTACAGATAAATACAATGAGTAAAGCAAAAATTTTATTTCTGGATCTGGATATAGCAAAAGATTAAGCATTTAGTAAGAGCTTGAATATTAGGAGTTGTTTTCTTTTCTAAATCCACTGGTTTCCATGCCTGTCAAATCCTGAGAACTTTCAAGCAATTTTTTTCAAAAAAAAAATTTGAAAACAATGTTATTAATATATTCATAATAAATGAGATGTGTATTTAAGAAAGCAATGTAAATTATGCAGTCTATGCAGTGTTGAGCACTAAATCTTCATGAGCTGAGTGATCTTAGTTAAGAAAAGTGTTACCCTAATCTGTACCTGTGAAAAAATGATCACTGTGGAGGGACATTATCTTAAATTCACATATTAGTTACTCACTGGTTGATCCTTCCTTATCACTAGAATCAATCCCCATCTTAATTTATTCTTAGAACTGCTGATGTTCCATAGTGTTAATAATGGGTACTAGTATTTAATGTTCCAGTAAGAGACTATTTGCTTTATATGTTTAGTTCTGTTAAATGTCAGTACATCCATCCTCTGCAAAGTTCAGTTAAGAAATCCAGTTCTAACTTTAAGCCTCATCTATGCAGAACTCACAAGGAGGTCTTCCTCCTATTCAGTGCAGAACCAAGTTGACAGATGTGTTCGAACCTTTTGTCCCATGTGAAAAATCACAGGTTCCAGTGTTTCACCATGTGGAGTTCAGTCTCCAATCACAGCTTCCAGATAGGATTTACTGATTGAGAGAGATTTACTGATAGAGACAGGCAGGAAAAAAAAAAAAAAAAAAGGTCTGGCAGCCTGACCTATGGTAGCTGGAACTCCCTCTACATCCCCACAGATAAAAATGGACTTTGCTATCAGGCACTTGAAGAAATAGGTGAATAAGAAATGCACTATATTTCACATTTTTAGAGGAGAGTAACAAAATTTGTGTGGCTTTCTTTGTCTAGACTATCTATAATACTGAATTAGAAGGTAATTGTAGAGTGGATTTACTTTAAGTAAAAACAGTCTCCCATAAATGAGAAAGAAAGGATGTTTCCCCCTGGAATATTAAACCACGAACTGTGACAAAATACAGTGACAAAATGACAGTTAGGCAGCCAGCAGAATCCATGGTATTTACAACTTTGTCAAATGAGTCCCTTTCTGCAAATGTTTTGGCCTTTGCATATTTACATTCCTTGTGCTTCATGCATTGATATGCTTCACATAGCACAGCTATTGCACTCCATCAGTTAATGCTGCTTTTCCTAGTTTCTAGCGGGCAGGTTTCCATTGCTTCTTTGTTTCCCTGTTTGAATGCAATACATGCTAATTTTACAGTAAATGCCAGTTTACATTAGCTCAGTTGTCCTCATGACATAATTTGACTTGAAGTTATGCAAATGACTTCTTTGCAGATACCTCTGATTAGTTGCAAAAAAGAAAACCACTTCTTAATTAGTCCTGAGATAATCAGGGAGAAATCACAGCTGATTACACATACTGAATTTGCTTCTCAAATCTGAATGGCAGTACTTCCTGCCACGGGACCTTTGAGCACTCCATAGAGTTTGCACCTTGCCTTCCCTTGAAAAACACTTCAACTGTTCCCTTAACAGCTTCATAAAGTAAAATGTTTCTTTTTACAGTGGCTCTACCCAAACGGCAAAGGATCTCTACTGGCAGTCCAACTGAAAATTCAACCAAAGCAGTACAAATCCTGCCTACTGCTGAAGGCATGAAATAGTAAATCTTGCCAGAAATATAAAGGTGTTAGAAAGCTTTACAACAGGCAGCAAAGAGGGCTAGTACAAAAACAGGTCTTCTGATTAAAATGACATTGTCAACTGATATCAAAGTGACAGTTTCAGAGATCAATAATTCATATGGTATTTCCAGTGGAGTTTTGCTGGTTTGCTGCTCACTGAACTCTTCCTGTTCCTCAGTAATGAGTCAGTAATTCATCATAACCCATTTTTCAAATAAACAGGGACAAGTGAACTTCAGAAGGCTCACCATTCAGATTCAATTTGAGTAAACAGATAAATGTTTAAAGGTTTATTCAGAGGTTGGTCTCAATTACGTAATACATCTTGAATCCTTGAGTTACCAGGACAGATAACCTTTTCTACATTGTCCCTAAACTCTTCTCCAAGCAGAGTGCCTCGATAGGGTGATGAGTAGGTCAGATACCTCCTAATAAAAGTACTCCTTTTTTTAGAAACAAGACTGATGGCTGATATTTTCTGCAGAAGAAAGAGGAATGATAGAAGAACCTGAGGTCATTTATTACTTAACAATTCCAGGCACAAACACACACACAACACCTAGATTTTGGTATCAACTTGTATAAATCCTTGATGAAGCAGAGGTGTGCCACTGAATTCCTCCATGCAGAAAAAATAGCACCCACTGACATTCATCAGTGTTTGCTCAGTGTTTATGGAGACCAATCAGTGAATGTGATCACAGTGAGGCAGTGGGTGGTGCATTTCATCAGTGGCAACAGCAGGTCACCTCCAGTGGCTCATGTTGTTACAAGTGCAGGATGTAGGCTCTTCTTCATTGATGGCAAAATGCATTGCTTATGATAGTGACTCTTTGGAAAAAAAAAAAAAAAAAAAAAAAAAAAAAAAAAGTGTATTGCAGCTGAGAATGTGTTCTATAAAGTAGTGTTATTGTGCAATTTTTATCAGTTGTAGTTTTCAAGGAAATAAATAGGAGGCATTATTTTTGGAGCAACCTTCATGGACCCAGCTCTAGACAATTAATCTTCACTCAGTGTGGTCCAGGCAAGCCAAAAGGTTTGACATCCGTATACTATAGCATAAGAAAGAATCAGAGACTGGAAAATATTCCCATCCCTCCTTGTTTCAGAATCTGTCACAAGCTGAAGTCTCTCAGGGACACAGCTCAGTGAGGGAGATCACTGAAATTGAAAGTTCAGTAGAGAAGAAAAAAAAAATTAATCTTCCCAGCACCCAGCCACTCTTTTTGTTTTAAAGCTTTCTATGTGGAAGAACAATGACAGTTTTTGTATTACCATTAGAAATGAGTTAAATAGAGTTTTCCATCACAGTAAGGGAAATATGAAGTTTTATAATGTCACCCTCAACCACTTGGAGGTAGTTGTACTGTCACCTTGCATGAAAAGATTAAGCTACATAAGTTCACCCTTGATAGTGAGGCTGTATTTTCTCAGTGAATCCTTCATCATAGTTGTGAATATCTATGTCCTGTTGACTTGATAACCTCAACAAGATGCATTTTTTGTTTGTTTCCTTAAAAAGCTGGAGAGAAGTTTTCTTTCAGCCTAGTTGATCTGCATTTATCGCTATTACTGTATTTTATGATGAGTTCTTTTGATCAAAGAAACAAGTCTCATGGCCTTATATATTAATTACACAGACAGAGGGAATCCCGCTCTGTATTTTAAAAGCTGCATTTGATCCTATTACAAAGTAATTCAATGTAATGACATGAAAATGCTCGTAGCATAGCAGACTGCTTCTGCAAAAATCCCAAGACCAAAAAAAATAAAATAAAATAAAAATAAAATAAAATAAAAAAATAAAAAAGTCAAGGCAAGAAATATAAATCTATGACAATATTTTGCAACATGATGAGTTTAATTCCATTACACCAAATGCCTGCTGCTGATGCAGTCTTATTTTTTATGACAGCTTTTAGCAGGAAGGGAAGGCTGTTCTTCATTGCAGTCCTGATTATATGGAAACAGAACTGTCTCCTTTGAGTCAAAGCAGAGTGTGACAGTACTGTTTCTGAAATATACAGCTGCATATTAACACTCATTGATTGAGGTCAACAGCAAAAATCATATAGACTTTAGTAGTGCAGAATCAGTATTTCATCACTAAGATGTTCTTCATTTTCCCTCTGATGAGTTGTAAAATATACAATTTTGCATGATAATAGTATGGTTATTGAGTTACCAGAATAAAGTCCAGTGCATAGGAAACATCACTAGGAACTTATTAAGAAAATTTTCATTAGCAAAACAAGCCTTCTCCTTGAGCTTGGACCACAATTAGATATCCAATCAAAATGCAAGTGTACTTTTCTCCCTCTTTTTGTCCTTACATGTTGCCTGTCTCTATGCAATGATGACACAGATATACCCACTAAACTTAATTTACAACCCACTCTGAGTTATGAGCCTTCAACATTTACAATATCCAGTGTTTTCCACTGCCTAAGATATGAAAACAAACATCATAGATGTTTTCTTTATTCTTATGTCTCATGATGAAATCTTAAATTCCCCAAACAGAACAGTTTACTTTCTGAATATGCTTTAATCTTCCTCACATTTTTAGATCACACATGGAACTAAACCCCAAAATCAATGAAAATCTGCAATTAGCCCACAGATCCCATTGTTTTTTCCCTAGCAGCAGATTAGCATCACTGAGAGAAACTAGCCTTAAATAAGTAATTTCTAATTGGTTTACTGAATAAATGCAATGTGTACTTAGAGGGTCAGTTACACGAAGGATTAGTTTCTATTGGTATTTTTCTAATTTTTAAGTTTATTAAGGTTATGTACAACATAATCTGCTTGGCAAGGGGAAAAAAAAAAACAAACAACACTTGAAAACTGTCTTGTTTCACCAAAACTGCTGGCTTTTGTCTCTGCTCTTCTTTTTAAGCTCTTACTGTACTGTTCCCTGTCTTCCCTGTCCTATGAATTGTGATCAGCCTCTCCCAGCTGCTCTGCCCTCATAATCAGTTAATTTCTTTTGATTTTCTTTACTCCCACCTTTTCAGGTGACCTTTGGTCTTTCTCGAAGTCATGATCTTTGATATTTTCTTTTTTTAAAGTAAACATAGAAGTTGGCTTTGAACATATAGATAGATCCTTAAAAATCTATATTCTTTTTCTATTTTCTTTTAAAGACTTCTGTTTTTTTGTTTTGTTTTGTTCTTTCTCCTTTCTCTTTTTGGAAATAAAACTTCAATTCTGAATATCTGAAATAATCATAACAGCCCATGAAAGAGGACCAGAATTTAGTTCAGACCATGGGGTCAGCAGTTATAGGTAGAATTTACAAATTACTGAACTTGTTTTTTTGAACTGTCTTGTTTTCTAGCAGACTTGGCTTAAATGTCCTGGCGGTCCACAGGCCAAACCCTCCTTCCTGATCACTGCTGCAGTAGGAGCTGATGTTACACACCCTCCTTCCTATTCTCAGCAGTTACTGGCACACAGAAATTGCACCTCCTCCTCTGTTTGGAATCCTGGAGTTTAATACCATGTTCTACGACTCTTCTCTGTTATTTAATCTCAACGTAAGTCTTTTCCAAGAGCCTTTTTTCCCTATTCTGATGTCTCCAGGCCAACCTTAGCCTCCAGCTCACAAGATCTGCTCTCAGTTTATGACTGGGAGCTGCTCCAAAGCTATAATTCACACCAATGTCTGCTGCCTGTCTAAGCAACAGCAACTTCCTGCTCTTTTCATCTGTGTTTTTTTTCTGATGGTGCTTTATTTAATTGAAGGCAGTTTCTCATTAAACTCATACAGGACCTGGAACTCTCAGCAGTGAAAACATTATTTTTGTTACTTGCATAGTGACATCTAACTTCCACATATGACCTGATCTTATTCCCATTATGTTCGCTCATAAAATCCTTTAGTACTTACAAGGAGCCAGCCCTTACCCTTGCTTAACACTGAAAGCAATGTATGGTGAAAAAAATGTGTAAAAATGTGTAAAAAAAAAAAAAAAAAAAGACAAAGTAAAACAAACTCACTAAGATTTTGTTAGCAATATAAAAAGAAAACAAAGAACAATAATCACAAAGCCTCATATTCTTAAGTCTTACTGCTCCTGAATTGGTCTAGGGACATAATTCAAAGAGTTTAGGTAGCGGACTACCTAAAAACTCCGTGTGGACTCAATATGATCATTCAAAGTTAGGTACCTGTTCTCTGTGTGATATTAACAGATCTAAATCTAAGCTCTGCCTATCTGTTTCTGAAGGATAGTGTACAGGGACTGCTGAGAGTCATATGCCTCAAAAGGATCATAAAAAATAAACAATAATAGTCAGAGGAAGCAACCCCAAAACCATGGAAAAGGCTTATGAGAGGGTGCTGAACTCCCACCTTTCACTGGTAATATCTAGGGCTCAAGTAGTTGAGCTCTCCTAACTCCTCATGTCTAAACACTGGCAGAGACTTGTGAAGGTTCATCTAGCAGGGAGAACAGTAACTTATCTAGATCTACCTAGATACTGTTCAGCTTTTAGTAGATCTTCTCTCCTATTTTTAACCCATTAGGTGCAACAGAGTTTTTGTACACTGGGCACAGATGTAGCCTTTGAAATCAGATCCTTATTTTCTTGTTATCAGCCTTCTACAGCTTGTAGTCAGCTTCCTAATTTCTCTATATATTTTGCGACTCAGTTCTCTGAAGTGCCTATTTCTTACCAGTCATTGTGAATCACTCCTTGGAGACACTCAGAATATTTTATTGACTGTGTAGTGAGTCCAGTTGCTTATTTACAGCTTTCTGAATTGCCATAATGGAGCGAAACACAGGATTTTCAGTCACTGAAATAGTACAGTTAGAAAGAAGAAAGTGGTGTCTCTGAATTTTCCATATTTTGATTACAACAGGTAGCATGATTTGGGCCTTCAGCTGCTGTTGTGAGAATAATAGCAATAGTTCTGATTAGCTGATCCCTTTTCAAAGAGGAATGTTGATCAAATGGATCATTAAAAGTAATTTTAAACTATATAGGCATTATAAGAACTTTGCACATTGAACTATCCGGAAGGAGAGACTATCCCACTGGTTTTAAATTAGTAATAATAATACAGTAGATTCAGCTTCAAAATTCCCCCCAGAGTAAGAATAAATGACATATCTTCTTGATACCCAAAGTACACTTTGATGCACCTTCCACACTGAAAACAAGGTGAGAGTAAAATCCCACTGGATTGAGAAGTTCACTTGCGTGTCACCTTTAAAGTGACAGAATTTTGTTTGTGGAGATACATGAAAAAAGTCAGGAATGAGGTAGCTAAAAGCAACAATGAATGCATCTTAATTTCAGGATAGCATACTAGTGATTTTAGGATGAAGAGAGACTTTCTGATAATTTACACAATTCAAAAGATTATACAATATTCTGCTTGGGTTTTTTTGTTTGTTTTTGTGCTTAACAGTATCAAATTTTAGTATTAAAGGGCCACTTTTCTGAGGGCTGGCAGCTACATAAAGAGATTTTCTTAACACAAAATAGACTTCACTTTATATGGAGTTATACTTTGCAATGTTAATATTCTGCATAATAAATGAGCTTTGAGTATGACAGGTGACATGACTCATACACACATTATATTGACATTAACAGCTGAGAAAAAGAAGTCCTTTATGGACTACTGCATAACTCTACCTTTAGTATTCTTACATGGTGTGATCTCTTAGAGTAAATTATTCAGTATTTGTCCTGTACTCCAACAACAGCTAATGGATTTAGTCCCATTAATCTACATTTGAAAAACGCAGAAGACAAAATAGTTTTTTCATCACAGTTCTTTTCAACTGCCATTCATATTCACATTCTCTTTTATTAAGGGTTGTTTTGTGTTTTTTTTTTCCAGCATACTTAGCAAGTGCACAGAGTTTAAATCATTCTGTAGTACAGTCTCTTAGTTATGCATTGTTAATTCTTTGCATTGTGTTTGAAATGCCTCAAATATAAACCTTTCCCAAACTGCAAAAGGCATCCCATAAACCCTGAAATTCAATGGGATACATGTGTCCACCTACACATTTGTGTCTTTAGTTCTTTTCTTTTACCTACAACAAGGAAACCATTGATTTTGGTCAGTATAGTCCAAGGAAAATCAACCACGCTAAATATCCCTGTACCTTTACATTAAAGTGTGAGCTAATCATACACTGTAGTAATATTAAGAGAGTATTACTTCTGAAAAGCTTTAGAATTAAGAAAACCTACTTCAGAGAATGAAGAGTGGTTTCTTCTTCAAACAACTGTTCAAAATTACATAATGTATATAAATATGTTGGTTAGAAAAAAAAATACATTACATCCTTCCCACTGCTTTTTCCCATTCACAGCCATTTTGTTGCATGGGCGCTACCATGTGGTGGAATGCCCTAATCATACGATTTATCAGAAGTGAGTTGTGCAGACAAAAACAGAAGAGCACTGGAGGATCTGAGAGAGCCTGCAGGGAGAATTAAGATATTTCATCCCTTTCCATTTTGGCTTCCTCAGCAAGAGTTACTCCACCAGCCTTGAGATTCTGCTCATACCACTTTGCAAACCAATGACCTTTAAATCTTTTTCATGCTGACAGTCATTCCTAATGAAAGAGGCGAGTTTAGTTTCAGAGAATTTAGGCAGAGTCTCACAAAGGAATTGTGGCACTTCAATTTCATTTTAGGCTGCATTCATGTACTTAACTCTGAGGGGATTGACAAAAAAAAAAAAAAAAAGCTGCTTTTCTGCTTTTCTGCTAGAGTGCTTTGGTGTGCACAGACACTGAAAGTTTTCAGCACAAAGCTTATATAGTTGCTTGAAGTTTTGCTGCTGTGTATGCTGAGGTAGGCCACCAAGCTGGCTGAGCTGCATGACTCAGTGCCTATGGCTGTCAGGAATTCACAGCTTAGGCCTCTGTCTACCACTGCCCCCTGTCGAGGTCTGATCTGGTAAGCTTCAGAGCAAACCTAATACCTCCTGACAGCATGAAGGTCAGTTCAAAATATGGGAGCATAGTTACTTCTACTCAAAAGAAACGGTAAATTCAGTTTGCCTTCCTTTCTGTAACAGCTCAGTCTTTTAAAGAACTTGCAAGGAACTGAGACATGCTAGTTCACTGATACACTCTTTGTATAACTTGGAATTGAAGAATTAAACAGATTGATCCAGTCTCAATTGGCAAAAAGGGTAAGCTGAATTCATACAGAGCCTTTAATCTCTTGGATTTTCTGTCTGACTAGCACTACATCTATCATGTTACCTGTTTAAGAAGCCAAGAAACATAATTCTCCCCAGTCACTGTGGAAGTATAGTCACGGATGAGTTCACAGGTATGTAAGTTTCTTAATAAATGATTGTGAACAGATGTTGATTAAGCTATACTTACAATTGCAGGTGCCACAAAATTCAGCATGACAAATCCTAATAGGCTTTCTGAATTCAGGCTTTGGTGTCTGCTTCTGCAAAGAACAGGAGTAAAGATTTTGACAGATACCAAACTTCAAAGACCCTTTGCTTCCAATGGGAGTGGGATTTCATGGCATTCCTTCATAAAGTATCCAAGACTCAAGTCACATCAAATTGGGTCACTGAATTAGATTCACCATCTTCTACCAACTTAAAACAAAAATGTCTTTGAAATTAGATTTTAATTAACCAAATGCAGGGGTAATTCTTGGTTTGGTCCTGCTATGTATGGATATATGTAAGTTTTTCATTAGAGAGTGTCTGAAGTTCTAATGTACACGCTGACCTGGGAAATTTATACATTGCTCCGACTGGTTTGTATAATACCTGCTTTTGCAGTGATATTCCAATCATTCACAAATCAGTGTGGAGTTTTCCATAACATTGGATACTGCTGAATGTTCATGCCTAGAAAATGCATGATTTGATTCACTTGGTTATTCAGCTGATCTTGGTTATTTTGTGGACGAGAACATAAGGGATTAAGAGACTCACTCTATTAGATATCTACTGAAATCTATATCCATCTGCTAGTAGATGTTTTATCTGTACTAAATTCTATCATCTTCCTTGTGTATTTTTTTATTTATTTAGTGGTAAGGCTAAACCAATAGCAAGTTTCTTCTTTAACCATTTTTCATGAGCTGAAACTATTTTCAGGACTTGAGTTTTCGTAGTCTTACTCTGCAAAGCAGGTGAGAGCCCTGCTTGCTCCTGTTTACCTCCCAGTTTGGCTTCCTGTAGGACAGCATTAGCAATCTTCAAGCATGGCTACAAAGGCTAATTGCTATTAGAATTTGGTCTAGCGTGCTGGCATTTGGCATCACTGAAAAAGAAATTAGTTTGAAGAAATTATTTGTCTAATGTCACTACTTTCCCTAAAAGGGTACAATTCTTGTGTAATATTTTCTTACACGTTGTTTACTATGAGAGAAAAATAAATAAATAAAAAATACCAGTTATGATTTGTATAGAAGCATCTCAAATGCTCAGTATAATTCTCTTCCCTCTCCCTGAGCAGGAAATAGTTCAGATGTAGGTCAGGCAGTACATAACATCATCTTTCATATCACTCAGCTCTATTACCCACAACTCAGCTGCTTGTTTGTCAGCTGGTCTTTTGTTGTTTGCGAATGCATTATCAATGGTCTACAGGAACAAAGAGCATACTTTGCCTAGGAGATAATGAAAGTCTGTCTCATTCAGTATTTCATATTTTTAAGGTGCCACTTCTTACCTATTCACAATGCTAAGAGGTCAGAAAGAACTGCAGCATCACAAAACATCTATTCTTAAAGTTTATAATATACTTCTTTATACTATAATATAGCAATTTTAATCCCCAATTATGACATAAGACCTGGGTGAAATATTTAGGAAGGTATATAGGTTTTAAAATGTCATCTGCATTCTCATACCATATGAAACAGTTATTTGGACTCCTCACATGTTAGCCAGCCTCACATTTTTTAAAGTATTGATCGTAGTAGAAAGGAAAAAATGCTTTAGAAACTTCATAGAATAAACATACTTTTGTTCCAATAATTATTCCTTGCAAAATGGCACCAAAGAGCACGAGAGCTAAAAAGACACCTGAATGTTCCCTATATATTCCAAACAAAGGTAAATAAATCTTACTTCCACAGAAATCACTAAGAAAGCACAGACTTTGCAAGTATTAATGTACTGTTTAGGTAGGGTTTTGTCTCCTAGGAAAGTCTGATTTAAGAAAGATAGTTTGCTGACTCCAGCATGGCAGATTAGTTGGGAAAAGCATGTAATTTCCTTTTTCTGCCCTCTCTGTTTATTTAGTATCTTGACACTCCGGTGTAATGAATGAGCACTTCTTATTCCAAGCCTAAAAGAAGAAAAAAAAAGCTGTCTTGTGTAACGTGCAGTTCATTTTTATTTATGCAACAAAGGCTGCTTGATGTCTCGGAGCTTTAATTTTAAAAATAAATTGTAAAGGAAAGACAGATACAGTAGACAAAGAGTGAAAGGGCACTTTGCAAGACAATACAGAGATGGCCAGAAACTAAATTTTAAAAAGCTAACCAAACACCATATGAATTTATACAACCCTGAGCCTGTCTTCACACTATTTTGAGGGTAAGTAAGGATGCTTGAGCTTCCCATTCCATCGTGTCTCCTAGAGATCTTGAAAACAAACAAACAAACAAACAAATAAATAAATAAAATTTTAAAAAGAATATATATATATATACATATATATATATAGCATAGAAAAAAAAATAGAGATTGTTACATCAACTATAACTTTTTTTTTTTTTTTTTTTTTTTTTTTTTTTCTGTAAATATTTCTGGTTTATCACTACTTGAATCAATGCTTTAGGATGAGTTCATTTCAAACCAGAGGTGCTAACCTTTAAGATACTACTGAACTGTACAGATTTCTTGCCAGGGATGATATGCAAAGACTTAAAAAAAAAAAAACAAAAACAAAAAAAAACTGCTCTAAGAGCCTCACATCCTTCAGCAGTTCTACACAGATCAGTCTCTTTGGAAAAACAATGTGAAAACAGCTGTCAGACTGCCACCATTTATCATGAGTGGCCATGAAACAGAGCAGTCTGGAAACAGGACAGCAAGCTTATGGTCAGTCTGGCAGTACATCATTTCTCTGTGGGCTCAGTGGAAGGCGCCTTGTGTTATTTTCTGTTTTACAGGAGCAGTACAGAAAAACAAGGGGATAAGGGGGCCCTCTTTATGCTCTCTGCCTTCTTGGAACTGCTTTTGCACACAGATGATTCGAGCGCAGCCAACAAAACTCAGTTTGGAGCAAAAGGTTGATAGCATTGTGCCATTAGTGTTCCAGTTGCAAAGCAATAGTCTGATTTTTATTTTTATTTTTAAACACTCTTAAAAGATACCAGTATCAAATGTGCTCTGTTTTTTTCTCTATCACACATGCAGAAAGACATTTACCATTTGATGAAGGGAAATATTTGTTTTCCACTGGATTGGATTGTTTCCTATACTCCCAGAGGCAGCTTTCTCCATGTAGAGAAATCATAATTCTCAGCAGAGGATCCGCTTGGAAAAGGAAGGGGAGCAGGGTCAGAACAAGTAACAAGAGGCAGCAAAGTTGCAGAGATGGTCGTGTTACAGAACTGGGACTGGATTCAGAGGAAGGAGAAGACAGCTGGTAGAAGGTTTCCCAGCAGGGAAAAGAAGTCACAATGAGAAGCTGCTTACATAGCTCACCCTTGCTGACACAGACTGAATAACAGCAGCTGTTAAGACAGAAACCTGAGTGTGAGAATGTGTGTAAATCTAAACCCAAAATGCTGAAGAGCACCTTTGCCCCCAAACTAATTAATTTAAGGAGGATAAAACAGTAATTTCAGAGTTGCAAAATTTGGAAGCAAAGATGGAGTCAAGTAGATAAGTCTTTTGCTTTAAACTAAGAGGGGAATTATGATTAGATGTTAGGAAGAATTTCTTTATTCGGAGAATGGTGAAGCCCTGGCACAGCTGCCCAGAGCAGCTGTGGTGCCCCACCCCTGGAGACACTCAAGGCCAGGTTGGATGGGGCCCTGAGCAGCTGAGCTGGTATGGGGCAGCCCTGCCCATGGCAGGGGTAGGGGTGGGTAGGCTTTGAGGTCCCTTCCAAACCAAGACAAAGTAATAGAGAAGCATGGATTTTTTTAGCAACACAGAGAGACCTTAGAGTGAAAACGGCAGGTCCGCTTTGCCACTGCTGAACATCTCCTCACTGGCACCTCCATCCCTGTCAAAACCAAGCTGAGCAGTCTGCTTGGTGGACACCATGAGACCCCTGCAGTCAGGTATAGGACTGTCTCTACAGGGTGAGTAGATAGACTTACACCTCAGCTGCATGCAGGCAGCCTCAGGAAAGGATTTCTCACTGACATGGGGATTAGCAGCCTGTAGGAAACAAATCTATAGCATCCTCATCTCTAGCAGAAGGCAAGCACATGCAGGGTGACTGGCACCTGAAGCAGGGGTGGGTGCTTGCGTTTCCAGAGGGAAAGGGGGTTGTGCACTTCTGCACACATCTGTGTAAATGTGCATAATGTTAATAATTTGGTTTACATTACAAGAATTGAGAAGTTTTTCCTTGAGACAGAGGTCAGTAATGGAAGTCCTTGTGAGGGAGCAGGAAGATGAATTAGATATGGAGCACTGAATAGAAAACAAGGACTGATTTGGCAAGTAAACTGGGAATGGAAGAAAGAAAGGACAAGACAGAGTGGAGACAGGAAGTGGCTGAGAGGTTGATGCTTGGGGTGATCTAAGTGGTTGTACAAACTTTCTTTGATAAGGCTTGAAATAAAATCTAAGATTCCCAGAAATACTAGCAGCTGTCATAAAAGGACATATATCTTTGATTCATTTCACTGTTGGTCCAGGATAAAGGGAACACCCTGCTGCTGCTGTCATCGATTTAGTTAATCCAAGCAGCAGAGAAACATGGTCTGGTTCTTAAGGTCCCATTTCTGTTAATTGCTTTAATGAACCAAGTAGGTGTCAAGATAATGCCACGGATTTGGTTTTGCTTCATTTCTTTTCATTGAAGAATAAGATCACAGCTGTGAAGTTAAGCCATCAAAAATTAGAAATTGACAGAATCAAGGTAGCCAGTGTGACCTTAATTTGGCCACCTTTTCCATATGAGTTGTAGTCTTTAATTACAGAATCACACACTGAGCTCTCTCAAGAGGACTGCTACCTAACACAGTGCATCAAAATGACTTAATTAGCAGCTGTTCAATATTTTTTTTTCAGCCTCATTGTTCAATATGTTGCCCTGGGCCATATTTAAAAACAGCATTCAAGCTTTGCTCTGAAAAAAAAAATTATTAATTTCCTCCTGGACTTTTCTATGATGCTCATCACCATGAAACCTGAGTGCTTTGCAGACAATTCATTCATCACTGCAAAACTCATATGAAATTTGAGGGCATTATCTGCATTTAGCAGGTTAGGAGCTGAGACACAGAGACTAAAATAAAGAATGTTGAATGTCCAAAATGAAATCCCTCAAACTGTCAAAAAGGATATGTTGGGATCACACAAGACCTTGCATATGTAAAGACCAATTCCCATACATTTTGCTAGCAGCTGAGACCATGCTAAGTGTTGCAAAGCAGATCTAGAGGTACAGATCAGGCAACCAAAGATGAAGAGCATATCTGAGTTTCAAATCATTGCAATCAGAACTCATTTTTCCAGGAAAAAATAACTCACATCTTCTGTTCCTGCAGTTCCCTGCCTGAGCCACTATCCAGCTGTCACCTTCTGAAATGAACAAGGCAGAATTTTTATAGAAAAATATCCCATTCCTCCATTTCATTATCAAGGCATCTGTGTATTAGCTGAAGCCAAGCTGCCAAAGAGGAAATATTAAGTTATCCGTAGCTAACAGTTTTATTACAATATTCAAGAGACAGGATGTCAGAGATGCATGGGTGGGCTGTAATAAAAATGAAGTTGGTCTGCCATTTCCAAGCTTCAGTCCTTCTAATTGTGTTTCTTTACATAAATTAATGTGCAACTTGTGTGTGACATCTTATGCTTGTGACATAAAAAATGTTTTGAACTACCACCACTGATGAATGTGGAATGTGAATGGGAAAAAAAAAAAAAAAAAAAAAGAAAAAAAAAAAAAGACACTACCAACTGCTTACTTTTTGGAGACAGAGAAAAGCTTTTGAGCATTTTGTATTTGATAAGCAGTAATATGCAAAGCTGACGATCCATTTGCCATTGCTTTCAGGCATAATTAATCTTGAGCAGCCCAGACAGCTAGCTCTTCTGGATTACAGAACTGTCAGAAAAATATAAAAGCTCTGCAGATTCCTTGTTAAGGCTCTCTGATTGCTATTTGAGCTGTGTACTCTCTGAGATCCTTAGCAAACTTTCTAGCCTGACATTTGATTATGTTAGCCCCCATATCTGTGCCAGGAAAAAATAAACTTTGTGTTTCCTGATAAACAATATGAACCTGTTCAGTTTTAGTATATCTGTTCAAATAATGGTAAAAAATAACAATAAAGGAAAAGAGCTATCTCACTGTTCTAATATACTACAGACCTTCTAAGATCATTAAAACTGTTGTTTGCAGTTTTGTCTTTTCCCACTGTTGCTAGTAATGCTGACAGTCTTCACTTTACTCTTCCTTTGACATAAACTTGGCAAAGAATGTACTGACAGTGCTACCTTGGTTTTATTGTTTGTTTTTCTTTGTGTGGGCTTTAGGGCATTATTTATTTATTTATTTATTTATTGACCCAATGATCTGCCCTGGATGATTAATTTATTAATAATATATTTAATAACTATAATTAATTTATTTAATACCAGCTTGCTAAAATAACCTGTAAAGTGCTTGGTGACAGCTATGAATACACACAGTTCTCAGCTTTTCAGGTAAATATGTAGAACTCAGGGAGCAAGAGTAGTGGAACATGGAACCTCTACCCCTCTTCTCTAGCACAAACATGAATTTCTCTAGCACAAAATAGTCACTTTCTCATAAACTCCTCGTTAGCAGGGGAGGTGGACTCCTGAGGTCCCTTCTGTCCCTGTGATTCTGTGTGATAAGGATCTTTAAGAATGAGACTTCAGCAAATGCACAGCCTAGTTCTTCTCTGAAAGAAGGAAAGATGACTCCTTACTATGTTTTCCCAGAGGGAAAAACTGGCCCCAGGTAGTGCCAAAGTTATTTCCTAGGAAGGCTATTGCTCTTTCTTAGGACAGAAGTTGCGCAGACTTGGCATAATCCATACATTGTGAACAATATCAACTGATAAAACATTGGAATGGCTGAAATGTTCATTCTCAAATAAAAGAATGACGCCCACACAGAGGCATCAGAATAGTTTAATTTTCAAAGCTACATACTACTGCATGTTGCTCCCAAATGTGGTCAGCCGTTGACCTCTGGAAAAGACCTGCAAAGGCACTGCAGACAGTCCCTGCAGCATTTCATCGCTTCATTTAATTGCCGCATATAATGCCAAGATTTCAGAACTTCAGGTTTCTCTGATGTAAGTTACCTCCAGTGAACTAAAATGGAAAGATCCAGCAAAATTTTAAGTGAGGGCTTTCAAATTATGGTCTTTGTTTTGGATTTTCATCAAAATGGAAGTATTTGCACCAAAAGTTAATAATGTTCTTTTGCTCACTTCTTGAGAATGGATAATTCATTTCAAAACCACGTTATAGGTATATAAAATTAGGATTATTAAAAAACTGTTTTGTTGTTTTCTTTTTCCTTATTTCATATGCTTTTTTGATGAGTTGTTATTCCTTTGTCTTTCCTCCTTACTGTCACAACAACTCAGGCAATTTAATTGTCTTGGGCATTCAGTGCAGCTGCTTAAAGTATCTACTAGCAAGAATTAATTTTTAAGAAAATGTATGATGCCTTTTTGTCATTTGTTCAATTAATTATTCACCATCGTTACTAAATAAAAAGCACCTGTGGTGTTTTTGCTTGGCTTTCATTCCATTTTGAATTAATGCATATGTGTCTCAGTTGATTAAAAGAAAGGCAATCCACTAGGAAAGATATTAGCCTGGTACACAAGAAATGGGAGCATAATTCTGACACAAGTCTCTTCTGTATTCCTGGGCTGGTCGTTTATCATTTAATCTGGTAGTTCCGAGACAAGAAGTAAAACACTTTCTGCCCAGTGTCAGTTTCTTTGCCTCCTACAGGAATGCAAACCGTGACTGCTGTGCATAGATGTACAGGGAATGGCATCACAGGGCCTCATTGTCACTATAATAAATGTAAAAAATACTCGCCCTCATATGATGCCATGCGCAGCTCAGGCACTATACGCTGGTGTTATTAACACCACTGAGATTCTGTTCTGAAGCCTCTCAGTAAGAGCAGCCTCCATGCATATTATTTATGATATCTTTCAGTGGCCAATGCTGGGGCTCGTGAATGTGTCAGTTAGGTGTAACAGTTTATACAGGAGTGTTAGCAAGGGAGCATATGAAGTTCATGAATAGTAGGGATCACAGTTTGACAAGAGTAGATAAATGGAGAATTTTTTCTTAGACAGTATTCATTTGGGTAAATCATATTTGAAGCCTGATTTTCAGAACTTATAAGCATCACCCATTTCAACTGGAGGCAAGGCAGCTCTCTATCTGCTGAGTCCAGGAGATACATGTTGTTTTATTAAGCCTTTCTTATAGCTTATCCTTTCTATATATGTTGGTTAACCTTGTTAGGCATGGGTAGATGGAAGGTTTTCCAGCAATGTGCTATGGCCATATGATTGTTTTTGATTAGGCACCTAATAACTGAATTCAGTAGCAAAAGCCCATAAACAAAGGTGAATGCTCACTTAGTTTCCTTTATAAAGAGAAAGAAACATTTACAAAGAGTCTGAATATACCTCTTGTGAACTATATTCTCAAAAATGTGTAAGTTATCAACAAGCTTGAATTTATTTTTGGTAGTTTTCAGTACCTGAAGGGAACCTATATCCAGGAGGGGAGTAAACAATTTGAAAGGGCCGATAATAGCAGGACAAGGGGAAATGGATTTAAGTTGAAAGAGGGTAGATTTAGGTTGGATGTTAGGGGGAAGTTCTTTACTAGGAGAGTGGTGAGGTCCTGGAACAGGCTGCCCAGGGAGGTTGTGGATGCCCCGTCCTTGGAGGTGTTCAAGGCCAGGTTGGATGGGGCCCTGGGCAACCTGATCTAGTAAACGTGGAAGTTTGGTGGCCTGCCAGGCAGGGGGGTTGGAACTTCATGATCCTTGAGGTCCCTTCCAACCCAGGTCATTCTGTGATTCTGTGATTGTGTGGTAGCCATTTCACAAAATCACAGAATCACAGAATGATTTGGGTTGAAAGGGACCTTTAAGGTCATCTAGTTCCAACTCTCTGCTATAGGCAGGGACAGCTGAGGAACTAAAGCTAAAACTCAGTTTTTCAGAAGGACCCAGGAGTCCCAATGTCTAAAACATAATTGAAAATATATCCTTATTATTACAAGTGGTTGCTACTCGCAGGGTGATTTATCTCATTTTTAGCCAGAAATACCATGCAGTTCAGCTACCTGAAAGTTATCCAGTGGTTGTTACTAGGCCCTTTCTACTGATCAACAAAACATATGACCAAGCCTTCAAAATATTTCCAAATATATTTGTCATGAATTCTGTTATATCTTGCTCCCAATATTTAGTGAGTGACTTCTACCTACACTTTTCCACCTGCACTTAAAAGCTAAGACCACAGCAAGATAATAATAAATATGAGGTTGATCACAGAATTATAAAACTCCCACACATGGAGAAATGTGAAGGGGGGGGAAGAGAGAGAGAGAGAGAGAGAAAGAGAAGTCAGACTACAGAGTTATTTCCTGATCATATATGTCCAGAACCTTCTGAAACTAATTCTAGCAGTAACACTTGGTGTGGTGGGTTAGTCTTGGCTAACTGTGGCTGCTCACCCATCTGCTTGCTTGCTCCTCTCTCTGGTGGAATTAGGAGAAAATAGAAGGAAGGTGAGAAGATGCTCAGCCACTTCCTGGAAGGCAGAGTCTCAGCAGGTGCAACACTTGCTTGGGACAACAAATCCTACTCTGACTGCCCCAACTCTTCACCCTTCCCTTGAGCTTTCATGGCACAGCACAATGTCACATCATGTGGGATATCCTTTTGTGCAGTTCAAGTCAGCTGTCACAGCTATGACCCATCCCACTCGCCTGTCCAACACCATTCATCCCTATACTCATTAAAATTGTGTGGGAAGAAAAGGGTAGAGTAGGAAATATGGAAACCCTTAATGCTTTGCAAGTACTGTTTAGCAACAGCCTAATATTTATTTGCATTACCAACACTTCTTTTTTGGCTGCAAGTCCAAAGCACAGCACCATATGACTATGAAAGAAACTGACTCCATCCCAGCCAGACCAAGCACACTTACAAAAGGCCTATTTTTATTTCTTTATTTATTTTTTCTGGCTTAGAAGTTATTCATTACATTTAATGCAAAATATTCTGATTTCCACAAAATGTAATGATATCAAGAAAGCTAAAAACTGGCAGAATGAAAAGAATCTTCATTTGAAAGGGGCAGCAAATAAGTTACTATGAAGTGTAGTAAGAAAATGGTGATTTTTTACACCAGAAGATTGCCTGCGTCTCTCTATTAGTAGATACTGAAATGGAAGGGTGATTTTAAATTGCTGCTAGTCTGTATCCTGAAGCCTTGATGATGAGAAGGTATGGGATAAGCTATTCTGACGATAAGAAAATTAAAACCACTAAAGAAAATGAGTAGAGGATCTTTTATATCACATGACAAAGAGAGACTTCTGTAGGTCTTCTTCGCAAATGCATAGGAAAGCAGTAAGTAATCATTTCTATACCCTCTATCTAGATTGCTAGTACAGTGACCATTTTAACGAGCATGTAAAACTCAGATTTTTATTTTGGATCATATTTTGTGAAACCACAGTGCAGAGCTCTCTAAGGCTGAGTTTCATATCACTGCAATGAAAACCTCACAAAAAAAGATTATTGTTACAGGCTTTATACCCTATCCTTCCAAATTCAACGCAATCTGTTCCACAGTTGATTTTCCTGTAGCAAACAGCTAACTGGCATCTATCCTTGTCCATTTATTGACATGTACTAAATGAATCCTAGGACATCAAGTGCTAACAACCAACCTGCAAAGACACAGAGAAGCTAAGACCCAACAAAACTGAAGGAAAATCCAGAATAGAGCCTGGACAGGGAAGGGCTCTTGGAATACTCTTGGAGGAAGCAGCTATCAAACCTTCAAAATATTCCATTCTGCAATTAACTAGGAATTTTGGCCACCTACTTGTTTGGTCACTCATTGGCGGAAAGCAAAATCATTCAAATTCCTGCAACATTTTCCTACCATTTATTTTAGTGAGGTGCTGATCTCAGGCAATGAAATGATTATATTTCACATTTCTGACTGATTTTGTGTTTAGGAATGACCCCTGGTTTAGTATTCTCATGATGTTGAAAGTGTTGCAGTGGGGCATCTGAAAGATTACTTATCTGTGCCAGTAGAACAAAGCAACCTGGACTGCATCTTATTCTTATCTCAAATGTATGAGCAGATGATGGGACCACAACCTCTACTGTCTCAGCATTCATCTATAGGTGCCTTTCCCTTCATCAAAGTATATTCCAGTGCTATTCCAGGCACCTCTGTGCAGCTTGAAAAGATTCAAGCCTATGATCTCATGGTGAGATATATCTTCCTGTCCTGGCAACCACCTGCAGACCCATTTGAGAAGTCTGGCCTTTCTTGTTCAGTAAAACTATATATTGCATTGTGGTGACAAATCAGTGACTGCCCAGCCTGAGGAAGGCTGCTTGTTAGTGGGTACATCCGTATGGCACTAAGGGAGAGGCCAGAAGAGGTAATATCCAGCCTGATACTTCTCTATAACATCAGCGGGTGGTGGGCAAGGGCACAAGGCCAAGGGTGAAAAATGAAAACTGAGAGTCCTGGCTCACAGGCAGGCATGCTACAAATGGAGCTGGAATGGCAATTGAGTGGTTTTGTATCACTGAAAAGAGCTGGCAAGGCAGCATTTAAAGTTTATTACATAACTGGCTTTGGGGGAAAAAAAAAAATCACTTAATGAGGAATATTACAAGTAGGGCAAGGGATCCGGGACAGTATTATTTTTATGCACACAGACTCTGAGTTAGTTAGTAAACTGGCACAACAAGAGCACAGCAGAGAAAAAAAGCTATAAAGAGAACATTATCTTTAATATATATATCTGCCAATCAAGCATTATACCAGTAGTTGTAAGAGATGACCTGATTGCTTGGCCATTAGCACAGCAGACTGCCTTGTGGGGAATATGAATCCAAGTCCAGTTGTCTGAATATAATAGAAACTTGGCAGGGGAAATCTAATAACAACTTCAGCTATGTAAGGATAAACAAGGGAGAAAAAAACAACAAACTCCCAGTCCACCTGAAGAAACATGACACTTTTCATATGCTTAAAAGTACACAAACAGAAGGATGTATGAATTAGAATGGAAGTCTATTCATACAAAGGTGTAAAAATAAACATCAGAGGCACATTAGTGTCCACAAATTTTACTATAGATCAAAGCACCTGATAGCAGTAGCTGCTTTTTTCCCACTGCTTTTACTGAACCCTTTGCACTGCTGCTCCATGACTGCAAAACTACTGAGCAGAGTTGAATGAGTCATTGATTCAGTCAATCAAAATCAGGACTAAAATTACACTGCATACTTTACATGCAAAAGGTTTTGGATATCTTTCTGATTTTAACATACTGTACTATATAGCCTTTCTTTTTCTATAGTGGAAGATAGAATTAAAAGCCGTTGAGGAAAAATGTCCTATATAACAGAATAATGTTTGTATTGATTACTTTTTCATTATCTTCAGTAGACTGTGGGTAGAGTGTCTTGCTACACTTTGTCCAGCTTAAAAGAACAATTTCAACAAGACTATTTTTCCTAAGCTCATTCATGCTCTTAGCTTATATGTTTTGACTGTAAGAAACAATCCACAATCCAATTCTGATTAGAAAACAATATATTATAGTGTTATTGGTGAAAATTAATAAAAAACAATAAATAAGTAAATAAATAAATACATAAACCTGATAAAAATTATTAAGTTCATGTAACAAACTCAATTATTTGATTTGCATTGAATTTATGGGCTAAATAATACTGAACTAAAGAAACGTGAACAGTCAAACCGAGAGGATTTTGCACAGGAAAAAAAATGTGAAAATAATTACATTTAAAATGTCTCTCCTTTTCATTTCCACTTAACTACCCTTGAATTTCAACTGCTAGAAAATACATCATGTGGCAACCCATATCACTGGAATATTATCACACTGTTACAACTCATGACAGGTATAGAATTATTTTTATAGAGCAGTAGAAATTACGTTCAATTCAGAGACTTGATTTCTTTCATATAATGGGACAATTACACAAAATTGAGCAAACTCTTGCTGCTGCCTCCATTTCAATCTCCAGGGTGTTAACCCTATGCTTATATATGAACCTGGTGAATTTTCATGATAAAGTTTTGAAGCAACTCTGAGTGAATTGGAGTGAGAAACAACACTGAGCTACTAGACAAATTTTAGAAGGTCAAATATAAATATTTTAAAGCTATTTCAGTTTCCAAGCCTCAAATAGAAAAACAAAACAACAAAACAAACAAAACAATGAAAAAACAATCCATTAAACTGCTAAGCCACATAGGCAGTTGAAATTTAACTCTTAGCACAGCTGTTGAGAACTGAGATTTTAAGAAGGCATAGCAGCAGTTCAACCTTTATGAGCAAAGGCAGTAATACTCCCTAGATAAATCTGCTGACAGATTTGCTGGGACAGTTATGATTAGCTATGTATCACCTATCATTCAAGCTGACAGAAAGCTTTTTATTCAGTGTTAGGAAGGCTGTTTTTGTTACAGATATCTAGGTTCATCCTGGAGGCTAGAAGGAGCTCCCTAAATCTGCACCAGTTGCTCCTCAAAGCATCACCCCTGTCTCCTTCAGCAGAATATTGCTGTTAAGCACAGAGCTTAACAAGGGCTTAATAAATGTTTCTAGAGTTTAATATGCAAAATAAACATTGTAGGATATATGCAGTATTTACAAGCATGGATTGTATGTTCCTCTTTTTTTTTTTTTTTTTTTTTTTTTTTTTTTTTTTCCCATCAGCACAGTTTAGAAATGGGACCACTGAGGATGCCAAAAACGCATAAAAGAGATGGATAGTAGTGCAAGGAACAGTTCTGGGAATCCAGTGTTAACAGTGGTGCTACAGTTCATGCTGTGACTTTGATGCTAGCTTGAGTTGTTATAGCAAACTAGACACATATCCTTCCCTGGTCGGCTTTTTATCGTAAGAATTGGTCACAACCTACCTCCTATAGGAGCCTCACTGCTCCTGCAATTACCATCGATAAGACTGCATGTTCATCATGTCATATGCTCATTTTAACTCATACATACATATGAATACATCAAGGTTGAAAGTCACTATGATCTTCTTTTTGGAGGATGAGTAACAGGAAACAATAGGAAATGCAATGGTAAACAACTGGGAAAAAATCACAGGAAGCTCGAGTAGAGCAGAGGGAAAATTTTGTCTGCATCAGACTCAGGAAACAGCAACTAAGTATGGAATCCTCAATAAGGCCAGGCTCTTCCTGGGCTGCACACAAGTGCAGAGAAGAAGGGACAGAAGGGCAGAGCCCAAAACAGTGACTTTCTTCTCCTTACAGAACCAGAAGGAAATTCAAGGTGAGTCTGTGAAGGAATCTCACGGTCAGCCTTCAGCTTTTGAATGCTGAAGAACTCCCTTCTCCTCCATGGGAAGGAAGGACACAGCTGAAGCTGCAGTCTTTGACTGTGACTTATTTCTCATTTGCAAAGGCACAGAAAGCTCTGACTTCTGATTGAGGCATAAGGATAAATCACACAGGGTTAACAGCTGGCAGTTTAAGAATGCAGCACTTCTGTCACAAATAAATAAATAAATAAGGATACATAATGCAAGGGGGGGAGAAATGTCAGAATGATATTCACATGATCTTATCAGGGACATAATGTCACGGACGATAAAAGGGAAATGCAATAAGTTTGCAGTATAGCTTTTAATTGTGACTCAGAGCATCTTGCACGAGGCCTATCTGCTTTCCTCCTCCTCTCCACCCTTAATAATGAGAAAAATACTATTATTGTGTTAGCTAATAGTTCTAATTATCACTCACAAGCTCTTATTCATTGCAGTCTGTTGTTTTCAGGGGAACAAGAACAGCACACAAACTCTTCTCACTGAGCAGCAACTTCCACGGCATAAACGTGAACATGTTTTAAGATACACACAGAAAAAAAAAAAAAAACAAACACGAAAATCCATTGATCATAAAGCCCAACGCTCTGCTAAGGGACGCACATTCTCAGCAGCATGCTTTCTAGTCTCTCTTCAAGAATGATGTTAAAAATACAGGTGGTGAATCATCCTTCCAGGTCTCACAGGAGACTATTTCTCAGCAGAATTCACTTTTTGTTTTATTTTGTTTTGCTTTGGTTTGAAATTATTTTATTCTTAGCACTATTTTCTCTAACAACATTAAATACTTCTCCCTTTGTGTATGGTTTGCAATCTTTACACTTCTCTGGCCCATCAAATCTCTCACACACAGCCTAAGACTCATAGCTGCAACCCCACCACACACACCCCCTCACACTCCCATGCAGCCAAGGCTTTATTGTGGAGTCTCTAAGGATGCAGCATCAGGACCACACATGAATCTCAGGGCAGAAGCCTCTGGCCAGAGGGATCCAGTGCAGCAGAGTGTCTCAAGTAGGGCTGCAGTGAGCTGCATGTCCTTCAGCTGCAGTTCCTGTCCAACTGCCCTGCAGCTGCTTCCCTCCTGCTGACATGTCCCCCAGCCCCTCTGAGAAAAAATGGCTCCTGCATATCACTCCAGCCAATGTGACATCTTCATGATATATCTGTATGAGACAATATAGTATCATTTCAGAAGTTAAACCTGAGCAAATTCAAGAGGTTTATCTGAACACCATTCCTCGTTCTGCTTAGTCAACACATACCTAATTTAGTAGTTTTAATCCACCTACTCAATCCTCATAGACCTTGTGTAATTCATTTGTTCTTCTTTGCTAAATTCTCCCCAACCGATCAATATCTTTCTAGTTAACATAGTGCTGAATGCAGCCCACTATTTCAGAAGCAGTCACTAGAAAAGTACTGCTATTGTTTATTGGACTTGTGCTTGGCTATTTTTATGAGCTACTACTCATCAAAAAGATAAAAAAATAAAAATACAAATAAAAAAACACAAAAAACTCAGAACTCTCTCTTGGCATTAAAGCATTCCACACTGGAGTCAGCAAAAAGACATCAACGTTTCACTTCAGCCCACTGAATTATGTCCATATCCAAAATTAACTGGTACCCTATGTTTTAGGCTGGCAGAGTAAATAACAAAAATAACAGCTGAGACTTCGTGATGAATGCTTAAAATAACTAGCAATATAAGCAGGTTTTAAGTGTTGAGACTTCAAAACCTGTCAGATTTGGCAAAACAAAAAACAAAAAACAAAAAACAACAACAACAAAAACCCCAACATTTTAGAGAGGGCTTTCTCGCTGTAGTGGAAAGATACATGAGCATAAAGTATCTTCTGATCAACCACTGCCTTTTCATTTTTTTGTCTTTTCCAGTGGGCTGGGAGGGATTTTTTTTACTTCCCTCCCTCCACTTCCTTCAAACAGGCTTTTCAGTGCTCCTACTACTTAGGATTTGGAAGATAAGATATCCAGGAATGCCAGGGCACAGAAGTTGAAGGACAGTGTTTTTGCCCCTTGTGCCAGTCATGTATGTTATTGTAAAAGTAGCAAGTAGTTCTCAGAAAAGTAGCAGGGTGAGATGCAGGCAATCCAAGAGACCCCTGGAATGCATCGAGGATAACCTCCTGAGTCAAATAAATGGCAGTACTGGACATGTTACTCACCAAAGCAAATGAATTGATTGATGACATCAGGATTAGAGGCTGCCTGGACTGTAGTGACCATGCCATGGTTAAGTTCATGCTCCAGGACGATATGAGACAGGCAAAGAGTAAAGTTAGGATACTAAATTTTAGGAAAGCTAACTTCCAGCTCTTCAGGGAGTGAGTCAACAAAACAATCAGGGAAACTGTCCTTGTAGGTAAGGGTACAGAGCAGAGCTGGCAGATCTCTAAGGAAGCTTTCCTCAGTGGGCAAGAGCTCTCCATCCCTAGGTGTAGCAAGTCAGTAAGGGAAGGCAAGAGACTGACATGGCTGAACTGAGACCTGCTGGTGACACTGAAAAGCAAGAAGAAAATGCAGTGGAAACAGGGATGGGTACCATGGGAAGAGTATAAGGAAGCTGCCAGGCTGTGTAGGGATGGGTCAAGAAAGCCAAGGCCCAGCTTGAACTAAGTTTGGCAAGGGGTGCCAAGAAGAACAAGAAAAGCTTCTACAGATACCTCAGCCAGAAAAGGAAAGTCCGGGAGGGTGTATTCCCTCCTAGTGAGTGACACAGGCAGGCTGATAGCAACAGACAAGGAGAAGGCTAAGGTTCTTAATTTTTTTTTTTGTCTCAGTCTTCTCTGATAACTGCTTGTCACACAGACCTAAAATGTTTGGTTTGATAGGAGGGAATTAAGGAAGCAACATCCCTCCCACTGTAAGCAAAAGTGAGGTTCATGACCACCTGAGGAACCCAAACGTCCACAAGTCTATGGGTCCCAATGAGATGCATCTTAGACTCCAGAGGGAGTTGGCTGACGTAGTCACCAAGCCACTCTCAGTGATACTTAAAAAGTCATGGCAATCAGATGAAATCTCTGGTGACTGGAAAAAAAGGCAATGTTACGCCCATTTTGAAGAAGGGTAAAAAGGATGACCCTGGGAGATACCAACCTGTCAGTCTTCTTTGCCAGGAAAGACCATGGAGCAGATCCTCCTGGAAGCTCTACAAAGGTATATGGAATACAGAGAGATAATATGGGAGAAGCAGCATGGTTTCACCAAGGGCAAATCCTGCTTGACTTTTCACTTTGGCAAGTGAAATCTTCACCTAAATCCTGCTTCCTGACATCAGGGTTACCAAAATAGAAGGCAGAGACTAATCAACTGAATTAAAGATGCCTTAATCAGTCTTCATAGGAAAATTATTCTCATAATCTACTCTTCCTCCAACAAACCTTCCCCACCTCCAATATTGTTTTATTTGATTAGAATATCATGCATCTGTACCTTTGAATATACTAAACTGGAGAGGAAATATTTAGAAGACAAACTGCCTGCAAATGAAAAATGGCACTGAAGAGTGCACATAGAACCAAAGGGAATTCAAACTTGCTGCTTATGAGGCTTGGAGGTCATGACAGTGAGACAAAGAGCTTGAAGGCTTGAAGGGAAATACCACACAGCTGGAGCAAGGTGTGCAGATCCTGCTGTTTCTGCCTCTCCAAGGACTCCTGGGAGAAAGCCCATCACCAAAGAGCAGATACAGCTTCATGGTTCTCCAGAGAGAGCATATGATAAACTACAGTCACCTTGCCATCAAGTGTATGTCTTTCTCTCACTTTCTAGGAGCAGTATCAGTACCCTATGGAGTCAATGACTCCTTCACCCTTAATGTGATAAAGTGACAAAGTTCCATGGTGTTAAGGTTTAGCAAGGTGCTCAGGAGTAATCACAAGCCTCCAAGGACATATGAAGCAGTTATTAAATACTGGAAGTAATTACCTGCATAATTGTAGTAACATATGGAATCTGAAATATTTTTGTTTATTGCTTCGGATTATAAAAATCTGTGACAGAACAACGGTGCCAAAGTATTTAAGTTATGAGCATTAAGAACTGTGGATGGTTAATGGAAAATAGGTAGATGCTCTACATTGTATGAGAGGTCTTCAGAAATATCACAAATAACAAAAGAATCATAAATTAAAAATCATAGCATCGTCAAGATATAAAGAGAATCTGACACAACACTGTTCCTAACTGGGAGCTGGACCAAAACTGGCTCATTAGAAATTAAACAAAGAGCCTCTACACTTGTTTACATCATTTTGAGTTCAGCTAAAACCAGGGGCTCAATTTTCCAACTGATTTTATTTTTCATGTCAGAGCAGTAGGCAGAATCATGTTGATGTAACACTAGGTTGAGAGAAGAATTACAACATAAGAGCAGAAGATACCCTCAAATAATTTCACATAGAGACAGAATTGAAAGCACTTACGGACAGGCATCTGCAATGTCATATTAAAGGAAAAAAGTGGTTCTTAGTAGGAAAGCATTCAAAGTCTCACAGAAACACTGGCATGAATAACATTATGACATGTTTTGACAGTTTTTGTAAAAATAAATGTGAAATGCTAGATGTAGGATTCTTTCTTACACCTCTGAGATAAGATAAGGCTGGGAATAGATGGTATGTGGAGTAAGATTTCACTGGTAGAACTGGGCACAAAAAAAAAAAAAAAAAAAAAACAACAAAAAAAAACGTGATTAAGAATACATTAACATTTGTGAAACCAATATATTGAATTTACTAGGCATGACAACTTGACATACTAAACCTCAGCCAAAATTAAAACACAGCAGAAATTAGAGCACACTAGAGCTTTAGGAAAATAAACATTCCAATTGATCTAAAAATGATCCTCAAAAAAGAAAATCATGTTAATTTCTTTCTTAGGTTAATAGCTCAATTTTCAGTGTTCACTGTGGCTCCCAGAAGTGATGTTTCTAAAATAAAGGTGTTTTTCAAAAATGTCACCTTAAAATCAGGGAATACCAAATATGGACACAAATATAAACAATTATATTATTTCTACTCTTAGAACTCTTACAAACAGCTGAAACCATTTTTTGTACTGCTACTATTTTCAGAAAATAAGTACCACCAGCTAAACATTTCAAATCTGTAGCCTTAATTTTCATAATTAGATATGTAAAGGAAACTACATTTAGGTCCAATCCTTTTCTAAAGAACACTTCTAAAAGCCCCAGGTGATACCAGCCACAAGTTTCACACCATTCATGATGATGTCAAATCTAGTCAGACTTTTGATTTTGGAGTAGCAGTGAGCCAATCTCAGCAACACAGCCCAGTCACTTCCTCAGCTGAAGAAGTTAGGGCACCTGAAGAGGGCTAAAAGTCTTTGCCAGAAATATCTTCCTTATAATTCTTTCAGTCTTGTCCCTGACATAATGTTATTGTATTGATATGATCAACTCCCAGGCACTCTGAAAAGTAAGGTGTAACTCCCATTCATTCTCATGAAGCCACATTTCTACTTACTTTGATATTGGAAATACAATTTCAAGTACAGATTATGAAATAAACTGCCTTAAGCAGAGGGAAATCTGGCAATTCAGAAACACTTCTTTTAACAACTTTATCTGCAACTACTCAATGTAACCCTCCTTGTTGAAGAATGAAGAAAGAGAGGTGCTACCATATGTGAAAAGGTGGTATATATATACAGATACATTTACTCATGCATATGGAGATCCTGAGCTTGAGAAGGGGTAGCAAATTAACACGATGGAGCAATGTCTAATTTAATAATTCAAATCAAATAGCACCAACTGTTGTCTTCATACACTGCCACCTCTGCCACCACTTCACATCAAGCAGCCACTTTTTTAATTAAAAACTTTCACATAAAAGAATTTGATCATTTTGTAGAATAAGTTCTCATATATCTGTTTGAGGCCCTGGTTTTGCTCTAAACCTCTCCAAAGTTTTTGAAACTGAGGTAAATCAAATAGATTTACATTACATTTTGCACTATCTAGACATTTTTTCTTCCATTACTATCAACCAGTATTTATTCCATGGGAGTTATAATGCTGTAAGGGCAGAGCCTCTGTATGTTTGGCATTGCCTTAGTTATATGAAGGTATACACACCTGCACTAAACATAATTTTCATGCAAACTGTCTATTGGAGGGCTGTTTTTCAACAGAAACTTTTATAACCATGACCCATATCCATATTTTAGATTATGAAAACTCCGTTTTGCAAGATTTACAAGAGCACTGCACATAAATAACTAAAGTAGCCAAAAATTGAGGATGAATTTTGTGACACATTATCCTGATTTTTTAAATTGTATTTGCTCATTTATAAGCTCTAGTAGTAAATCTCCCAATTATTACAATAAATTAGAGAATTTCTGTTAATTTGTAGCCACCAGATGTCTCCCAGATTGTTCTGTCTATACAATAGAAAAACACTAAGAATCACAAGAAAAAAAATAAAAATCAATGAAAACAAATGAATAAGAGCTAAAGAGTTCAGCCAATGCATGCTACTTGATTCATGCCCAGATCCACAGTATGTTCTTTAAAAATCAACCACAAATTACTGTGATTTATACTGATCCTTGAACAAAATTTATTAAAAAACAACAAAAGTTGCACATAATTACATTCTGTCTACTCTGCAGATCTCTTTCGAAGACAACATCCACTGAAATATTCACTTTTTTTGCACTCTTCGCTTTTTTGGTCTTAGAAAAAAATGTTACATCCAGGATTATTTTCTATGTTGTTTCGGTCTGCATCTCAGTAGTTAACTGCAATCCAATTTATCTGCCTTCTCAACAATTTCTTTCATCATTATAAAAGGAAGGGAGAATAGGCTAGAGCCTTAGTCTAATTCCCCATTCTATATACAAACTGGTAAAAGGATGAAGAACATTCTACATGCTTTTTTTGCAGAGGTCCCTGTTTTCCACTACAGCTATATCAACCCAAACGTGTTTTTTCACTCAGTAAGAATATTTATGTAGAATGAGAGTTGACAGGGATGATCAAGCACAAGGGAGAACCATACCTGCTAAAGATTTATCTTCCACTTGCAGTAAGCACACATTTGGTGCTCTCCTAGAGACATTTTTCCTCATTTTAGTTTCATCTAAATAAACATAATGTGAGCGCTCTGAAACTACTCAACAGTGCAAATCCTATAATGGTAAATTGGGACAATGAAGGTATTAACTTCAGAAAGCTATTGTATAAAAATAAAATAGTCATCTAGTTCCACACTACCCTGTAGAAATCCTAGAAATCTACTTTTATGCCAGAATGACAATGCGCTAGGAATGCTCACTGTATATCATCTAGCATCTGACATCATACATGCTATCAGTTAATTCTGAGGACAAAATGCAGCTGCAAAGCCTAAATCTGAGGCAGCCCACCACAGTTTAGCATTTCTGTTTTCACTGTAGCTTGTTTCTCACTCATTCTTGTAGAAACTTTTCTTCAAAAGAGTGATAAGGCAGTGGCACAGGCTGCCCAAGGAGGTGGTGGAGTCACCATCCCTGGAGGCATTCAAGAACCATGTGGATGTGGCACTGTGGGACATGGGAAGTGGGCATGGTGGGGGTGGGTTGGTGGTTGGAATATCCTTGTCTTTTTCAACTTTAATAATTCCATGACTTCTGTATGTAGTTAGTGACTGTCTTATAAGTTGCCAGTGCTATCAGATTTAGCAAATTAAACTTATTTGAGATGGAAATTACAGTCTACCTAGAGTCTGTACAGACCCAACCACTGTTAAAAACACAAAGGAAAGTTCATAGTTTTGCCAGCATAGTCTGACAGTTTGTTCTCAGCAATGCACACCATCAATCACAGCAGCTTGATAAGGTGAGCTGACCCCTTCAGTTAGAATGCCAAAGAAGTGATTACTGACTTTTGTTCGAAAGGAAAGGAGCTTCGGTATGAATGCATAATGTATTCTGACTCAAATGCCTGGGATGAATATCATCAGAGTCGTATTTCTGAAGGAATTTTCTCCTACATCTCCCTTCATAAACAGTGTTGCTGCTTTGAGATCAGAGAATTCTCCCTCAGGCCAAATCTTCATATATCTTTGTATGCTTTCTACTGCATCACTTATTTATCAAGATTAATCTTATCTACAGGTGTCAGATACTCCTTCAATTGCAGGAAAAAACATGAGTTGTTTTTATTTTTTAAGCAACTAAGGCCATCTGAAGTAAAAAGTCTAAAAGCAATAGCAAAATTGTTCATTGTGCTCATACCTGGTGCTAGCAGTAGCAGCATTTTTTTCCTCTTAGCATGCTGACAAACTGAAACCAAAGTTAACCTCTTCTTGTATGCCTCAACAGCTTGTTCTGAGTCTGTTCTGTTCCTTTACACTTAACGGATTCATTAATGTCACCTGAATTTTGCTTCAGATATGGGCAGCAGCTTAAGCAGATACCACAGAACTTGTCTACTTATTAACACTGGAAATAAATAAATAAATAAATGAGCGTTGTGGTAAATTAGCAAAGTGTTCAAACCCAAATAATAGGAAGGAATAAGAAATACAGTATTGTAAACAATATGTATTTGATTTATGTGAATAAAAGATAGTTACATACAGAGACAATTTGATATTAAACCATAATCAATCATTTATATAATTTAATGTAAGACTGAATGGAAGCAGAAAATTGCATATATTTTCCTTTTCTTCTTAAATGGGCATACTTCTATATTTAAAGCAAATTACATAAATTTATCAAAGATAGCATACAGAAGAATATATCTAACTGTATGAAAGAGTAATTTTTCCTAAAGTAAGAAAATATGGAGTCATGCAGTATGTCTGCCTAATATATGGACTTCTAATAATATACTGAAGCTAGAACGAAGCCGAGAGTTCCTGGCATAACAATACCTACTGCCTGGCAGGCTTGCATGAGGGTAAAATGTAATGCATAATACCCATATTGATCTTGCTGTGCACTACTGGAGCAGGGACACCCAGAGCTGTATTCCTACTCCCTTTTTAAATTACTTTTAGATTTCAAAGACTTGGTTTAAAAATAAGCAAAAAAAATAAATAGAAAGAATAAACAGTAATACATCAAGAGTAGTTTGTTTTGGATGTAAGAGATTCTATAACTAATACAGAATGCAGAAAATAAATTGCAGCTGCAGTTAGCAATACAACACATACTTTAAATAAACCTCTCCTGCAGATAGCATACTGTATCACATTCAGTATAGCATCTGAACAAAGTGAAAAGTTGCAAAGAACATAGGTTAAATTCATGCCATTTCCCACTCATGTTATATCTTTGTCATGAAGATGGATTGACTAGAGAAAGGCATGGGTTATACTTTTCATTTATTCTCAGTTAGCTCAGGGGAGTTGATTGTTTTCTAACTCAGAGCTTTCTCAGGAGTGCACTGTTCTCAAACAAGCAGGAGACAAACCTTGCCAGAACCTTTCAGCAGAAGTTACAGATAGAAAAACACCTCGTGTTACATGCTCAGTATTTCAGATTTCAAGCATCATGTTGCATTCTTGGAAACGTGTATCTGTATGCAATTGTAACATACTTATGGACACACCAGTCTTGGAGATAGCCCATAGTTGCCTACAGGAGCTGAGCTCACACTTTCTTCTCATCAATTTTGCTGCAGTCTGAAGTAATGTCTTAAGACTAGTGTCAGTGCATGGAAAAAAAGTCACACCAGTTCAAGGTAGCGCATTGTACTGTTTGCTTTCATGTTTTATCTGTAGTGGACTTGATTGTGCAGAACGGCAGATTAGGAGATAAGTTCTGAGTGCTGCTTCAGAGTAAAGCAACTGCCTAAGACACCAAATGTCTACAAAAGAGGGGTGTTTTTTGTTTTCTGTAATCCGTTACCGCACTCGCACTCTAAAATGCATTATGCAATGAGCTTCAACTCTATATCACATACAAAACAATACTTGAATATCCAAAGTACAGTCATTGAGACATTTTACTTTGAAACAATGTGTCATGAAACCCAATTAATTTGACCATATAGGTATGTACAGGCATAAACAATGGAAAAGGAAATATAAATCATACAGAGATACTTTACAAGATCTCTTGCCTTCTGAAAAATGCTGCCATACAGGTCAGTTTTAAACAGTACTCTTACTAAAATTAGTTCACTCTCTTACTCCTCACCTTCAGGCAGGTTCAGCCTGTTTGGCAGCCTCTTAGCTGTTTTTTGAATCTCAAAACCAAGCCTTTCATTAGCGTAAAGAGAATATCTATGTTTTCACTTTACATACATAGGTCTTGCTGAAAGTAATGCCTCCTATTCATTTCATGGAAATTATAATAGATACAAAGAGCACAGCAATGCTATCTGATAAACTCTCAGCTACATAAAACTATTTTTCAATACAGTCACCACTATTAGCTATGCATTTTTGCCAGCAATGAAGAGCTTGCATGCCATGCTTGTAAAGATATTCACCAATAGAGGTGACTGACTGTCACTGTTGCCTCTGCTGAAATGCACCACCCAATGCCTCACTGTGATCATATCCAGTGATTAGTCTCCATTGACATTCAGCAAATGATTATTCATTTTTTTTTTTCTGCATGGAGGAATTCAATAACTCACTTTTATTTCATACACACTTCCACATCAGATGTCATTCTGACAGACTGCCCCCCTGCTGCCATCTGTCCCACAGCAACAATATGGGATACTGGTGAGAAAGCTCAACCTCTACTGCCATACCACTAACATACACCTCTGTTGTTGTAGGCTAACATCACAAAATAGGAGGCATTATTTTTGGAATAGTCCTCATGTATTCTTCTATCTAAGCCAAGAGTCCTTTTCAAATTTCTCATGCAGTACCTGTAAGATAGCACATTTGCTTATTGCTCAAGCTGAGATTCTCCATACTTCATATTTTAATTGGGAGGGGTGGGGGGGTGGGGTGTTAATTAAAAAAAAAAAAAAAAAAAGATATAAGATAATATAATTAGCCACCCAATAATTAATTTTACCTCATTAAGGGATAAACTAGCCTCAACCACTTTTTCCATTGCTCCTTCTGATACCTTGTTACCTATTTACCCTTCTCTATCCCTTCAGTGATCACTGTCACCATGACAGAAGGAAAAACAAGTCTGAGCTGCTTGCCTCTCCACATCTAGAAAAGCCTGACTTCAGCTTCCAAACATATATCAGTCCTTCTCCAAATGATACAGTCACAAATAATTTTCCATTATATTATTCTACCAAATAAAGAAGAAAGGTATCAAAAGAGGCTTCTGCATATAAATAGAAAAGAGCTTTTGTGTTAGCGTGGTATTTTGCCTCATGCGATTGAAGTCATGCTTGTAGTCAATCTGCCACAGCAGAATGCCAAATATGCCCTCTGCTCTCACACTGTAAAGTGAATAACATAAAAGAGTAACTCCAATCACATCTGTAGGTGGTATGTTCAGATTCTTTTTCACCACTAAAATACAGAAAAGCAGATCAAGACAGGTGCAATAGCTGTTCCACACAATAAGAAATAGCAGAGTGGGCAGGGTTATATCCTCTGAGTTCTGTCTGAACCGTATAAGCTCTGTTCATAGAATCGGCTCAGGCTCAACATCTCAGAGAACACAGTTTGGAAGCAAGAGACTGGGCCCTTGAACCAGTTACAAATAAAAGTCAGAGAAAAAACAGCTTTGAAATGCTGCACCTTGCCCTACTCTTTTATTATCATTATTATTATATTTTGTTTCACAGTTTTAAGTCACACCAGCACTGAAAGCTTCCAGAAAAGTATAATCCACTTTTTGTATCTAAATAAGTAAATACAAATATAGCCACCCTACTCTGGTCAATACAACCCAAGTCCAAAGCATTGCATTTTTGGATGAAAAGAAAAATCTATGGGGATACTTGAGATTAGTAAGAAGCTGCAAGCACAACAGAAATAGGGAGAAAAAAAAAATACAAAAGCCATCAACAAAAAAAACCTTCAAAGCCTCAGAAAGGAAAGATAATTTTACAGGATAGCATGCACTCAATATATCCTAGAGGTTTTCCGAAGGATCTGCGCTTTCCTCTTACAATACAATCTCTCCCATTAGAGTGGGCTTGCAGGGATCTCCATGTGAAGGTACTTCCTCTTTACTGAGTCTGCCTGAGCTGGTTTTTCCTAGTTGGAACAGCAAAACCAGCAGGTGGACAATACTTAGTAGCTGTCACTGAATATTTTCAAAAATTAGAGACCTGCTCCAGTGTTCTCATTATATTTCAACCAAAACAGGTAAAGCCACTGCTGCAGAGTTGGAGATATCACTCACTACACAAATAGTCTACAGCATTTGCTGTCTTCCTGAGAAGCTGTATAGTAAAAGAATACCACTAAGAACTTAGAAGGGACATTTGTTTTGTAACATCTGAATTAGGCATGCTGAAGCAGACACCATGTTTTCAGTTTTATGAACAATTTTTAGCAGCCGTTAAAGGTGGAATAAAGTATTGTTTGATTCACAGAAACTCAATGTCACTGAAGTTAAATGCTTAAGGCAAGTCATCTCTAAAAAAAAAAAAAAAAAAAAATAAGTGCACTCTTAATAGAGTCTTCTATATCTTAGCTGTCAATACTTTCATTTTGTGCTTTCTGGCTAAACAGAACCTTATTCATGTATTTCTTTAAGCCTTTTTTGATGTCTTACATAATGTGCTCCCAGAAGACCCTACAGGCAAACTTTTCTAAGATTGCTATGTTTTGAGACACCAGTAATGTTAATTGCAGCCTGACATCAAGCTTATTTTATGGCTTCTAGATACATTATAAGTGGGTATGTGACATATTAGGATTTCAGATGCCACAGAAGTTGACAAGTGTAAGAATGCTGTCACCATAGTTGTGTTACTGTGGGTCCTCACTGTCAGCTGGCTCAATAAGTCTTGAAGTCCACTACACAAATCTGTAGTCTGATGTTCAGCCAGAACTGCAGCTTTGTCCCAAGTTCAAGATGTACAGCTCCTAGTGACAGCAGAAGTTATGATTACAAGTTCATCAGGAAAAGAGAATTAATATTGATCTTCTGTCCATGCAACCCAGCACATGGGACTGGTATGAATGTGAAAGAAAAATTTCACAGAGATGGCACTGAAATAGACAGTGATAATGATGCAAAGAAGATGTTTTCGAAGTGATTCTGTGCATAGCTTTGTTAGAAGAACTTGTAAATTGTCTTCTTTTTCTCCCTCATAAGTGAGGCACTGCATATTTAAGGGTGTTACAGAACACAGTTCTGTGTTTCTCTCCCTGCAGGAACAGCACAGCATTCTGCTGTCCACAACAACCAATCTCTTACAGTGCTGTAATCTCAACCCAGGAGGGCAAGCAAATGAAGATGACAGGGCAAAGGAAAGCACAGAGATAAAACATTAAAATCTCTGTATTATCATCATCATCATCATTATTCACATTCTTTATTGGCACTAAAGGCAGAAAACTTCAGGAGAAAGGTGCTGTGTTAGAAAACAACTTGCAGGGCAAAACACTACAGAATACATCAGACGAGACCAGAACAAACCACAGTGAGGACAAATGAAGAGCTGGCTTGATTGAGTCAATGGCAACTCTTCTTCTCCTACCTTCTAAGAATCACCAAATGTGTTATCAAGTTAAAATACTGTTAGGATTTCAGTTTGATTTTCATGGCCTACTTATAAGTTAATTTTAACAAATTAAATAAATTACTCCTGTGAAACAGATGGAATGAACTTCAACACACTCTACATTACATTGCAGACCTGGATCTAAAGCAAACAGGCATCATGTATCTAAAACAGAAAATTTTCCTTCTCTTTTTTTTCTGTAAGGGAAATCAACACCAGCAACAAATGATGATGGTTCTCCTCCCTGTTCCCCTTTTCATAGAATCATAGAATCATAGAATTACTCAGGTTGGAAAAGACCTTGAAGATCATCAAGTCCAACTGCAGCCTAACCAGTAGCCTATCTCTTAAAAAACTTTTGACTCTTGGTCTTTCACGCAGCAATTCAACTACACCGGCTAAAGCCAACAGAGGCAAAATAAGATTACAGCCTTTCTCTATGCCTACCCACTGGCTCTGCTCCTAGGAAACCTGGACAGAAAAAGCATCTCTGTGCAGGCAGTAATGGCAGGAAAAAGTCAAGTCCCATGATTTAGAATTCCATATTTTTCAGTGTCTGCTTTTTATTTCAGTACTAGTTTCCTTATAACTTTGGTATGAGAAATGAAAAATAAAAATAAATAAAAATAAAAGAATCACCCAAACTCATGATTTTGGGATAATACTTAAAGAAATACATGCAATTTGACAATTTCTTTCATTTTTTTTCCTTCAAAAGTGAAAAGTAAACCCCACCATTTTCAGCTTCTGAAATATTTAATAGCAAATTATTGTTTGCCATTTAGAAAACAGTAGTTACTTGAGGTGACAGAATTACTCCCATACTTGTTGCGGTTAACCCATTCGTTATTTTAGACTACTATGAACTTTGAGAATTACTTTATGCATTGTTCAAACTAACTTACATATTTTCCACTAACCCTAACACAGCAACCTTGCTTTTGCTCACATTTTTATTCAAGCCAGTAAAAATTACCATAAGTAAAAAACAGTAAAACTCAGGCAAGCTCAGTAACTTTTGACAAATTAAGACTTACCTTTCTTAGTAAAATACAGGAGATGAATGAAACTTGAAAAAAATATTTTCTAGCTAACAAGTTAAAATTACGAATAGTCATGTCAGGAACTGAAAAAAAAAAAAAAAAAAAACTACTCTGATTTTTTTCCTGGGAAAAAATCTGTTATCCTTGGATGTTGTATTCAAAGCAGTATTTTGGAGATCTCTGCACATAACTGAGAGAAGCATTCTTTGACTCAGTAACCACTATGATTTCCTACATTTGTTTTATAGAAGAGTCTTGCACAGTGTATAGAAATCAAAAAAAGACTCATTTTACTGTTTTTCATTCAGCAGATGTTTTCTTGTAGTGAAATAAATATAATAACAGAGCTATTCAAAATGGTGGTTTTGATTATCATCTTGTTTATTTTGATTTCATGTTGAAGGATTTTCTTTAAGCAAACAATAACTACCAAATTTCAAATGAATGAGCAGTTCTGACTTTCAGTTTTTTTAATCCCTTCTAAGCTCTCTCTTAGCACTATGGCAGAGACAATGCCTCAAAAATCACAATTAAAGAAAAATGGCTAATTGAAAGAAATTTTGTATGCTACTCTGATAACAGAACTTTTCTGCCTCTCTTATTTTTTGCAATGCAATAAAAATTTATGATTTTCAAGGAGGTGCTTTCTTGTCTGGCAAAGAAGTATATAAATGAAGAAAAAAAAGGTAAAAAGACTTCTAGCAATGAATTAACTGCTACTGTGGTATCTAGTCTTAATCTCTCTGTCTCATTCCACTTTACTGACTGGGAAAACAACTGCTCTGAGTTCAAACTGATTAATAGACAGGATATAAGAACACCAGCTGCAACCATAGAGTTACTGAGCAGCCTATGGAAGTTATCAGGAGCTTGTCTAATTCTGATTTCATCAACTAATGCAGAAAAAAAATAAACACCTAAAAATGAAAGCTATTACGCTACCTATAAAATCTGCCATCATGTCTACAATCACATTAATGTTAGTTTGTCCTTCAGGTTCTCAAGCAACCTTTTCTTCCTCTGTCTGATCGCTAGATAAATGATTTGCCTTCCACAGAGACTCAGACTGTGGGATTTTGTGGTAAAGAGCAGAGAAAACAAACCTATGAAAGAAGTAATGGAACTTATGACTCATAAATGGAAAATTAGCCCCAAAAGATGATGTCTAGGAAGTCACTGCAGCAAATACAGCTGTAGAAAAAAATCAACTAAAGTAGCATGTCTATACTGATATTCATCATGCCTAATTATTAGTTTCTCCAGGCAGTCTGAATATGCGTGTGTACTTAGAGGAATGCTTACTTGCAAAATAAAATATGCCACATAAAGACACTGATGAACATCCAGCCCTCAAATTTATGTTATCCTGATCCAACAACAGATCAAGTAGGTTCAGCCTCACTTTATGATTATTCAGTTCCTGTTTTACTTCCTTTACTTTACTTACCTAATCAGAATGAAAAGGAAAAGCAACATTTTTTGCTATCGAGGTGGTTCACACCTAAGCTAGGTTTCTCCAAAGAAATTGAGATAATGAATGCTGAAGTGAGATAGTGCAATGGTGATGGATGGCAGGAGTTAAACATTTATGTGCATGGATTCTTCAATTGTGAACTGATAGATAAACATAAAAAATAAATAAATAAATAAATAAAAATAAAAAAATCTCTGTTCAAGAGAACATACAAGGGAAGAAAAAATGTACAGAGAGAATATTGTTTAGAATGCTCATCTTCGCAACTTTAATGTTTTTTAATCACAGTATCTTGTGATTAATAAAAAAGTGAAGCTTGTAAGTAAATTTCAGTGACATTCATAGAGCATCTTCAAAATATTATTTGCATTTTATGGCTAACATCCATAGAGAGGGTTCTATAGCTGTTTTTATTAGTATTGTTAAAAACCACAAGTGTCAAGAGACTGGAATGAAAAAGTAAAATATTCAGCAATTCACAAATGATATTTATATCCAGCTCCCCTCACTGTCTCACTGCCTGATTTACAAAATTCATCAAACCCCAACTTTATGTCTGTGAGGTCCCATGAACTCTGTGAGGGTGAAACCCTGAGGCTTATGCTGAATCACTTGAAAAAACAAGACAAACGAGACTTAGCTATGGCATCTGAAAGCTAACAGTTTACAGAAGAAAAATAAATAAATAAATAAATAAATAAATAAATGGAACAGAGAAAGAACTATCAGGCAGCTGAGCAGGGCAGGTAAATATTTGAGATGTTGTAGTGTTAATTACCTTTGATCTCAGCACAGACTGAGACTGAGTAGTACTTTTATAGGGGACCTAGCAAGCAAGCTTTTAAACTCTTGTGAGATTTTACTCTGAAAAGTAAGGTTTCAGAGACAATTGCTTTGCCAAGGGGAAAAAAAAAACGTAAGGAAATAGTGCTGAAAAATAGTCAGCATCTTCAGTATTGGTATTTTGATGTAGTGATTTTTTTTAATTTTTTTTTATGTTTCACATTTACATTAAAAAGCACATTGTATATTAACAGTGTAGTAACCAGGTGTACAGTCCATGAAATTCTGAGGAATGGCACTTATGCTCTGGCAAATTATTTCTAAGTATCTCTCCATCGCCAATAGGAGAGAAATGCAATGGTAAAATAATTCTCAGCCAGCATGCTTTGTTCTTTATCAGACAAAGTAAATAACCATTGGGAAGTGAGCAACATTAAAATTTCAAGGATGACAATTTGAAAAGCTGGACACAGTATCTGTTTAACTCAACATTTTGATAAGCCTTGACTGGGTTTCCATTTTTTGAAAAACTGCCTATGTTATTTCTGAGATATCACATCCAAAGCTATTCACAAAAAGCTGATCAGTCACTGGAGCAAGCAAGGCTCTTTGATAGGCTGTCAGTGAGTGCAAGAGTGAATAGAAGGCTTTAAAAGATCTTAGTATTTTCTGTGAGGTGAGGAATATAGGTGCAGGCATTCCACAAGTTGGAGATGCAGCTTGCTCAACTCAACTAAAAGTAGATATTATGTCCTGTGTTAGCAATATTTCAAAAGCTTACGACATCTGAAAATAAACCAAGGATCACAGAAAAACCATTACACATCTAGTAAAATCCAAGACAGATTTCTGCATTATGAATAAATAATGTTATTTTTACTACTTTGTCACAGTTCAGGCCCAGTTCCATGACTAACGGGGTGGGGAGACCCAGACTCATGTTCCAAAGAAGCAGGAAAAAGGATAGGGAAAAGGTAGCAAGATGGGCCTAAAAACAAAACAACAGCAACAAACTAAGGGAGAAAACTAATTTACTAAATATGATTGTGGAATGCAAAATAACACAATATAATACAGTGTAATTGGAATTGAAGCAAAAAATAAAATAAAATAAAATAAAATAAAATAAAATAAAATAAAATAAAATAAAATAAAATAAAATAAAATAAAATAAAATAAAATAAAATAAAATAAAATAAAATAAAATAAAATGAGACAGAGAGCATGTCCAAAACCAAAGGCCTTACCACAGTGCTGAAGGCAAGATGGCTAGCTAGCACATGCTGCAGAGACAAGCAGTAAACATAAGATTACTCTTATGACTCCCAGTTTTATATTTCCCTCTGAATGGAAAGCAGAAACAGCGGGGCCTTCTAGGAATTTTTTTTCCTCTTCTAAGAAAGGTACCCAGAAATATCAACAATCCATGGACCTGAAATGTTTCTCTGTCTTCTGCCTACATAACACAGGTGAGAAAATAATGAACAACTTCTCAAATGTCACTTGAACTACATTAATTGCTTGTAATATTTTTATAGCTCAACTGTAAATGACTTCAAAAGTTTAAGAAACAGCATATTTCTAAGCATATAATACATGACGGTTGTTTTTATGATGCTATTTATAGGCAAGTATGCGCCTATGTAGTTAGTATGTACCACTAAAGACTCCAGCTCTGAATTTTGCTATAAAAGTGAACACGTGTTATGTAGGCATAAGACAGAGAAAAGATGGGGAATAGTTGCAGGAAAACAGTATGTTGTAGTTTCATGATTTCTGTTACTGATATTCCACATCATAACATCATGTAGTGCACTGGGGGTTAAAGAATTAAAATTTATGACAACTCGGTTTAGTGAATGTGTCAAACATCTACTGTGAAATAATTAGAAGTTCTCTACAATGTTGTGATTTAACCCAGCAATCTGGTTTGGCACATCGACCTTCAGCAACCATGTAACATAAGGGTTCTCTGAAAGACCAGGCAAGGTAGACAGCTGCTTTATGTCCTCCATCTCCACAGCAGCTTCAAGTCCATGAAGTATCCTCTTGTAAGGTAGTCTATGCAACAAAATGCACAAAGCCTTGGGACCAGGCACTGTGGGATTTTTTGCCCAGTCCTTCCCAGTTAAAGTCATTTCAGCCTCCAATACAGTTAGCCTTTGGGATCCCCGTCACTCCAAAAATACAACAGATGGATTCTTCCCCTTTATACCTTGATGGCACTGGGGTATACTGTGCAGTAATATCCAGTAGGGCCTTAGATTCCTGTGAGTCCTATTCACCAGGCCACTGAATCCACACATTCTACTAACTTGATTGTTCCTTTCCTCCACCTGGCTGGTTGTAGTCTTTGTTACTCACTATCCACTATCCACCATCTTCTCACCCCCTACAGTAGAATGTGGGAAAAAATCTGAAAGGTGCAAGAACTCCTGGGTTGAGAGAAAGATATTTTTGGAAGCAAATAAAGACATAAGCCAAAACAAATAATAAACGAAACAAGTGATGCACTATGCTACTGCTCACTACCCTTTGACCCATGCTCAGCCAGCCTCCAAGCAGCAGCAGTTCCCCTGGTCAACTACACCCATGTATTGTTCAGCATGATGTCATGTGGTATGGAATATCACTTTCACCAGTTTGGGTCAGATGTCCTGTGTTCCCTCCCATATTCTTGTACACCCCCAGCCTCCTCCCCTACAGGGTGACATGAGAAGCAAAAAAGTCCTTGACTAGTATAAGCACTGCTCAGCAACTAAGTCACTGGTGTATTATCAACACTGTTTTTGTTTTAAATCCAAAGCACAGCACCATATCAGCCCCTCTGAAGAAAATTAACTCTATCCCAGCCAAAACCAGGATATTTCTAACTACTTCTAACTCATCTTCTTGATGTATTGTGACGTGCTATGTCCAACACAAGAGTAATGTAATGTGTCCAATTAAAGGCTGCTGAGACAAACAATTAATGTAATGAATCAGTCATTGCAAAACTTATCACAATATTGTATGAGATCTTATGCACTAGAAATTACCCTGACCACATCTTCATGCTTTCCTTCCTACATTACTGTAAAATGCAAATTAGCACATTGAACTCCAAAAGGTTGCAAAAGGACTGATCTATTTAAAGCCTGTGCTGTGGAAACACAGGCCTATAGCAAATCTGGAAAATAAATTAAAAGCAATTAGGATAAAGTGATGAAAATACAGAAGCAGGGTTAAGAGTTACCAGCCTGCTCAGTATTTATTGAAGCAAGATATTACCAGTACGAACCTGTGACAGAAAGCCTAATGACATGGAGTTTGCTTTCTCTTGTCCCTGATCATCAGTCACTGCAGCTTGCCCAGCAATCTTCTTCTCTAGAAGAGCCAAGAATGACATCACAGCCACCTTGAGTTGAGGGCAATCACAAGACACAATTTTTCTGTTTACGTAAGCTGTTTATCATACTACATGCTCCAGTAAATTCATGGGTGAAATTTTCCTTATTTTTCAAAACTTTTACACTCAGATGCAAAGGGTCTACATTACCCCTTCTCTGCTCTTCATCATATCATAGTATCATAGTATTGTGCGAGTTGGAAGGGACCTTAGAGATCATCGAGTCCAACTCCCGGGATTCGAGCCCTCTGTGTAGCAGAGCGGCACTTCTACCCCCTGCTCCACAGGGGGGATTCGAACCCGGGCCCCCTGGTGTTGCAGACGGGAATTCTACCGCTCTTAGCCCCTCTTGCCTTATGGGACAGAACTGACAAACTGCTAGGGTCAGAGCAGGCACAAAAGTGAAACATTAAATTGGTACCCTTATTCTGTGTCCCAGCTCCTGACGCACTGTTACTGTCTTTGAAGGAGAAGCTCCTGCTGCTCTGATGGAGGAGAACTGGCTCTACCACTGATATGTCAATCTATGAAGTAAAATAAATAAATAAATAAATAGAAATCTAGTAGAGTAAAAAACAAAACAAACAACAAAAAAACACATGCTATTGGTATTTTTTTGCTAAAAGCTTTTTTGTAGTATATACAGCTCTCTTTTATCCCTGTACTGAAGAACAGAAATCATTGGTTACAAGTTCAGATCCTCAATATCTCTTCACATTTTAGGTATTTATTACAGTATTGATACAAATTCAGTCTATCACTGGGACAGAAATGCCTTTAATCTCAATCAGATGTCTAGGGCATTTGGCAGTGATGGGCAAATGGTTAGATCAAGTTCTGCTACATTCTGCCAGAGTGCTTGTAATCTAGAAAACAGGACAGCAGATGCTCTCAGACATGCAGGGGAAAACAAGGTAAGAACAAGACACGGTTGGTCAGTGCAACAGGACAGGTGACTTCTCTTTGTCAGTTCTTTTGAGTTAGTTCTTGTCAATGAGAATTTTAGGATAATGTATGGCATTGTAGACCTTTGAAGATATTTAAAACAAATCTCTTCTGAGCATAAGAAATGAATCACAAAAAAGAGAAAAGCCTGTTAGTTCAGTTATTAACAGCTGGAAGAAAGAGCTGTATAGAACAACAAATGATAAAAGACAGACTGAATGACAAAGCACAACTGTGATTTCCAGGCTGAGCACGTCACAATATGTAGGTATTTCAAACATGGTAAAAGAACTTCAAAAGCACGAATAGCACTTTGACATCAATGATGCACCAATGAATGGGACCTCAAATAGGAGATGGACACGTTGTAAGCATTTGCTGTTATTTGGCGATGACATAAGAGGTTACTAGTATGTCTCAGATGAGAACAATATTGAGGTGGTACAATAAGTCTTATTTCAACTCGCTAAATTTCCAGGTTACTTTTCTGTCAAAACTGCGACATACCCAGATGGTGCTGCTTTAGGAATATATGTGTGGTCTTCTGTTTTGCAGCACACTGTTTAAATTAAAGCAGTAGCTGAATTTCCTCTTAAAAATGCTCACTCGATATTTCATTATTGTTGACAGGAGTCACAGGTCTGAAAATACATGTACTGTGCTCATCTGACATTATCTTCAATCTAGCTACTACCTGCTCAGCTAGAACACGTTGAGAAAAAATAGCTAATCATTTAAAGAGCAAATCATTTGGTAACATCTAAATTGCTGCTAGTGCTATTTATAAATAATTCAAAATAAAATGAGACGCAGTAAACACAGCTGTAGGTTTTTTGCTGTTACCCACCTGCTGGTGAGTCTAGGACAGAGCTTCAGCAGCTGCTTATCAGCTTCAAACAATAAATAAGTAAATAAATAAATATTATTGTCACTATAAAGACTCTCACCTGGATACATGCAACTTGTAAAACCTTGTTCTTGGTGTATTTTTGTCAACTGACACAGAAGAATTTTCTTTAGTGCCAGCCATGACTTTCACCTATAGCCTGATGCAAAACTCCCAAGTATTACATATCTTTCTGAGACAGCCTAAGGTAAGAGAGAACACTGCTGCATGTAGAGTTATTCTTGAAGAAATTCCTTAGGAAAGAAAGCTCTTTAATTTCCACATGAGTATAATATTCTTGTATTTGTGTGTCCCTTGTATTTGCCATTCCCTGAAAGACAAGTTCCTGAAGATAACATATTGGACATTACTACTATTAGTATCCATCAGTCCCAATCTGTACAATGCTGTGAGCTGTGCTAATCAATCACAAAATATTCCCCCCGGTACCCCACCAATTTGCACTCACTGAGGATTTGACTCCAAAATGCTTCTGCAAAATACAATTTCTCCTCAAGTATCTTCAAAGATAACAGTTGTCTTTACATGAAATTCCCACTCTAATACTAGAAATCTTAACTGTGTCTAGTCTATAAGTAGTTCCTTCTGGTCTTCCTGTGCTCTTCCTCATACAACTGCCTTTTTGTCAGACAAAGGGTTAGCTCAATTATTTATTTTGGTTATTTCATTTTAATTGGCTGCATACACAGAGTTACAAAGCAGAGATTAAGTGAGCAGAGTACCTTTTCAAGTTCAATTGTTAGAAAAGGAAAGAGGACCAGAATGGCTCTGATATAATGGGGAAAAGCTGTGCTGGAAACAGTCATGGGATGGGTATATAAAGGTAAATGAATGTCAGTTTTAAAAATAGAATGTTCCAAGGAACAGCTTCAGAGAACTGAGGAAGGAATTTGCTTTTCCCTTTTTATTTTTATCCATGGAATTAAGACACTAGGAAAAGGGGAGCTGCCAAAAAGCACACAAAGTGGTTTCTTATTTGAATGCAAGTGAAATGTTCCAACTGGTGGCAAAAATTTGCTTTTTTCCATGCTCATAGAACTTATCTTCCTAATAGACCAAATAGAATAAATAGAGCCTTTCTTCATGCAAATATAAGAGAGAGCTGGAGAGGAGGAGTGTCATACAAATGAGGACAAGCAAACTGAGGGCTTAAATGCTTTTAAACTCTTCTCCATTTATAATTGCATCCAGTTCAACTGAAATATTTGGCAAAAATGCCCATAATCACTAAGATGAAAAAGTGCATCTTTGTAAGAAGCGTTTTCCTCAAGAAATCCTACAATTACTTGTAAATCTCTTTAAATACAAAAGCTTAAATTACTTCACTAGTAGTCCCTGCCAGCATTATGAAATCAAAGCTGACTTTGAACAGAAAAATGTAGGTTACAGGATGCACAGCAGGGTTTCCTGGTTTAGATCTATAGCTCCCAGACCAGGAACTAACTTGTAATTATTTGACAGAGCTCTGGAAGACATCCTCTTCCAGCATCAGAGAAGGGGAGTGTTCACTTAATGTTTCAGGGCCCGGAGTCCTGTTACTTTGCTTCTTTCTCTCCAGTGAGCAATTATCATCTCAGGAATCACCGATTTTACTGAACTCCCATGTTAATTGACTCAACTGATAGGGCCAGAATGTAATATAAGTCCCTTCCAATTTGTGCATGATTAAAAAGGATAAAATGTAAAGAGGGATCATCAATGTGAAAGAATCAACTTGCTTAAATAGCTTATGCTGCTAGAATAGTAGCCAAGGAAAATTGGAAACTTATTCCCTCAAGTTCTTTTATACTGATACCAGGTAGTTCTTCAGTTGTTCAGAATTCTTATTTATAGGAATTTATCTTATTTATAGTAATTCACTAGTCATTCCTAGTTATCAGGAGAGTGCACTGGAAACACAAATTCCTGAGTTTCGATCCAGCTTGGCATTGGACACCACTGCTTTATATAAAGGAATTTTCAAAGACAGTATTTCCCTCCACAGCAACAGGAAGGAAGTGGACTTCACAGTGCTCTGCTGAGATTGGGGAGGGGAAAGAAATTTGTTCAATGTGATTTGCTTAGTGATGGCTGAATGGACAACTGCATCCTGTTTATCAGGCCGACTTTAGTAAATCAAGGATCAGGTGGTAATGATGGTGAAGATTAAAGGACAGAGCTGCAGGGATACTCAGGTGGATGGCACAAAGCATGTATATGAATTTTCCCTGTAATAGTATGGTTGATGTTTTATGATAACAGCTCTACGTATGACAAAGTGACACATTTAAAGGAAGACTAAATATGGGAAAGCGCAAAAATAAAGTGACTTTTTGGTCTCTCCAAGATTATCAGATTATGCTGATACTCCTGGCACTCAGTTTTTAAAACAGAAGAATGTGTTGCTGCATCTGTTTTTCTTGTTTGTTTTTTTGTTGTTGTTGTTGTTGTTGTTGTTGTTTTTGCAGGTTTTGAGCAAATCATAGGGCTTTCCTGTAGCAAAAACCACACACTTTCACTCTATTCACTCTAGTGGTTGTAAAAGTTAAGATTCACAATGTACTACCATTTTTGCACCTAGACTATTAGCATCATCATCATATAAACAAAACACCTAAGTGCTTGTGGTACATGCAGCAAAGAGAAGCACCATTAATATTACATCACGGGCTCTTCACAACTGTGTGATTCAGCCCAGGTATTCTGATGATTAGGAAAGTTAGGTGAAAACCCCTCCTACACTGCTGAGGGGGAGGCATACATTATTAAAAAGTAATCATTATTTCATATGTACTAAGACAATGAGTCAAATATGTAATTGTATTTATTTGCATTTGGAGCTAAATTGCCATTGCAGATTCTGCAATTTTTATGTCTAATTCTTTTTTGAATTTGTGAAAATCTTAACAAATAGAATCATAGGATTTTTTGAGTTGGAAGGAACCCTCAAAGATCAATTGGTTGAACTCCCCTGCAATGAACAGGGTCACCTACAGCTACATCAGATTGCTCAGAGCCCTGTCCAGCCTCACCTTGAGCATCTCCATGGATGGGGCACCCACACCCTCTCTGGGCAACCTGTGCCAGTGCTTTACTAACGTGCTACTGATACTGTTTTAGCTAGGAGAATTTTTAAGACAGATATGCTTTTCCTAAAAATCACTAAAATTTATCCTGCAACCTATGTTTCTGCAATTTGCATTCATATCAGCTGTGTTCTATCAGAAGTTCTGCAAAGGGTTTTGCACTCTTCTGATGGAAATGAACATCCTGATGTTTCATTTTCATGACAAAGACCATAAAAAAATAATACAAACCTCATGTTCTCCTGACATTGACCGAGGTAAGTAAGGAGAATGGGATAAAAATAAGAGATTCCTCTTTCACATTTTAACACTGTTATCAGAAAGAATCCACAGATTCCAGTTACAGAAGCAATACTGAAGTGCATCATGTTCAGCATTACAAGTGTTGTTTGAGTTATATTTTAATGTTTTTTCATATCTACTCTCCTGACACACATTTCAGACATGATCAAAAGAGTTCTTCTACAGAGGACAATGAAGTATGATTACCTTTGTCATGATTGCATTATATCTTAAAGCCAAATGACAAATTAACAGAAAAGGCTCTTTATCTCTCTGTGCCTTTTCTTTCTACACAATGATACACAACAGCCTTTCTTACAGGGAATTCACTGCAGCATGCAAACCAGATACAACAGGTTTCAGTACAACAAATTCATTTTCAAGGTTTTGCTGCCTCTTGTACAACCACAATAAGTTCTACAGAAGCAGAGACAAAGCATGAGAATTCTTCTAACGTCCCCAAAACATTCTCATTAATTACATTTATCCTGCTGACAGTTTCTTGCTCCAACACTCTTAAGGTAGAAGCAAAACTTTCAGCACCTCATTGAACTTATTTATTGTTTAAAAGAAAGGAAATTCAATTTTTTTCCATCAGCATTCTCACTTGTGTTCATAGTTTATAGTACATGCTGTGTAGAGCCTGCAGCCCAATTCATTCTATGCAGTAAGCAGTTGCACTTAGCTTTTGTCAACTTTTAAGTGCACAAAATTTATTGAATTGTATTACTTTTTAGATTATATGATATGAAGAGAATATCTACATGTTCTGATTTGCATGATTGAAAAGAAACTTCAAAATTCAGATTTTCCAATGGATGACCTTTTAGTTTTGACTTTTAGAAGACATTTTGAAACTCATGCAAGACATGTCAGAGGAAAACATTATTTAGGATTTTGTAGGATAACAATCTCCTGATAAGATTGTATTGTGTATTGATCTCTATTAGAGCTCATTTAGGCATCTGTCAGAAATAACAGGATTCTTTCAGTTCATATTCTTTTCAAGGATTCATGATCCTTATCTCTTTTGATAATCTCTTCAGGTCACGCATTTGGAATATGTTGGAAGGAAAGAGCAAGGCACTAGTCAGTGACAGTCACTTTGAAATAATATACAGGAAAATAAGTTTCTCTTTAAAGGAGGAAGAGCAACTAAGTGAAACAGAAGGACTGTTGCCAAAATAGATAGCAGCATCTGTCACACAGGAGAGAAAAACCTTGTAGCTGAGCAAATGGATGATTGCCCAGAAACAACAGAAGAATCTGGCAGTGGAGCAAGTGCTACAAACATCTGCCTAGTGTCTGTGCTACATCAGGGCCCTACAATGCTTGGAATAGTTCCTTTCATCTCTCAAGTACTGATCTTATGCTCTGTCATACGGTGCCAGAAAGATCCCTTGCCTCCTCCATGCTTTCCTGATTTGTGTGCTCTAGTCTAATTCTCTTCACTCTGCTTAGCTCAGAGAAGAGCACAAAGGCATGCTCCTATACCTTCATAGCAGGAAAAAACATGGGGAAAAAGTCATTCTCTATGAGACAAGAGGCAGATTAATGCCCAAAAAGGAACTGTAAATGTTCTTCTCTGCTTCCTGCAGCCCACCTCCATTGGTACTGCTTGTTTGTGTCTTTCAGGAACACTATAAATTGAGTCTAACAGTTCTGCCACCTAGCATTTGACCTCCAGATTAGCAATAAATGCTGAGAAAACATTCATCAGTGGAAATGAAACTTATAAAAGGCAGCAAAATTCACAGTTGTTATTTTTATTACTAACTTTCTTGTAGGAATCAAACTGGTATTCTCCTTTCTCTGTGATTTAACCTCACTCATTACATAACAGAACTGTCAAAGCGATATTCCAAACTTTAACTCAGTCTCCTTTTCCAGGGATAAGCTGTGCACAATGCTGCTGGCATTCCTGATTAGGAGTACTACCTTTGGTATCAAGCCACCTTCTTCTGCTGGCATTAGAATAGAACTATTTCCAGAGGTGCTGTCAGGCATTAGCAGTAGTTAACTTTCTTTCTTCTTGTCTTCCCAGAGAAGTGTCAACCAGTGTTTCTACTTGAGGTTAATAAATAAATACATAGAGTTCTTACAGTCTATGTATGAGAGAAATCAGACTTCTTTTGAAATACTATCAGGTGGCTTTTTCATTTATACAAATCACTATTACTAAACTGAATAGAAATAAGCACTCAGTGTGTTCCACCAGCTCAGTGTATCTCCTCTTATTCTAATGTTGCAGTACTTCATACAGCAGATCATAATCTTTTCTTATGTACCCTCATATCCTGAACTCAATCAAACTTAAGGTTGCTGTAGGACCATGATTAGTATTTTAAAAAGCAACCTAAAGAAATTTGTTCATATATAGGTATGGGTTTACTTTTTGGTGTACAGAGCAGCATTCTTCAAAACAGCATAGTTCTTTATAATTATCCAGACAAGTTCTCAACTGGAGCATTTCACAGCACTCATCAACACGTGGCCTGATTTCCTTCACATACCAAATAGGATTTGGGGAAGGGAAGGTACTGCAAATCTTCTCTTGTCCTAACGTACAAGGATGAGGCCAGAGCATGCTTTGAAATTTGAGAGCTGGAAATCACTGCTAGGAGCTGTAAAGAAGCATCATTATTGCACCTATATTTCACATCAAGCCCAACACATAACAGCTATTGCCCCAAATGGGTCTGTAATTCTTTAGTATCCTGTATAGAATACAAGAAGTCAGGCTGGGTGAATCAAGATTAAAAGGAGAGGGAGGGTTAGGTGCTTTAAAGACTGATGCTAGCACAGTATCTTCTGCAAATGCATCTAAGTGCAAAATATAGGCATTTTTAAGTCTTGGGAATATATGGGGAGTGGGATGAAAGATTTTGTATACTAATGGATCTAGAAGCCACAGAATTACATAGGATGGATTTTTTAAAAAATGTTATTTTCCATAAAAGTAAAAAAATTACAGTTAAAATGTTGAGGAGTGCTCAGTTCTTTTTGCAGAGAATAATTAGGCTATAGTTGAAGCTTACAGCTTTTGAAATCCAGATAGTAGAATGTAGGGCTATACAAAGGGAATACAGTTTTGAACAAGAAAGGAACAAGAAAGTGTATGTTCCAGTTCCTCTGCTTTGTTACTCAGATATCCCAAAGCAACATATGTGAAATTCTTTTCCAGGTAAAGACTACATTAGTATGCACTGAGATGAAATCAGGGTTCTGCTCAGGTAATCATGTACTTTCTGTCTGGACAAATGCCTTATCACTAATGTCAGACTCAGGCACCAGAGTGGATCTTTTTAATCTCTTTTTCCTCTACCAGCCTCCGTGTTTCATCCCATTGGATGGACTTTTGTTTGTTTGTTTTTGTTTTGTGTTATTGTTGTTTTTGTTTGTTTGAGATCTAACAGAAAATAAGCTGGTAAACCTTAACAAAAACTAAACTCTATGTTTGCTGTGACCTCACTGACCAGGACCAGTAAAAAAGATGCAGCTATCATGCAAGATGGCTGTTCAGTGGAAAAGGGAACTGGGTCTTCCAGAAAATGGATCAAAATTTTTGTACCTTAGGCTGTTCTTGCAACAGTGGGGAGATCTGCAAAGTGAATAATCCTGATGCATGCCTTCTTCAGTAAAAGTGACTTCTGTAATCTCTTGCAGGGAAAAAGTTTCACTTAGGTTCTGAGAAATTTTGGAACATGCAAGGATGCTTTACAAGGTATTTTTCTCTTCCTTTACTAATTACAGTCTCATAGCTCTAAGAGAGTGGAATAATATAATGCAGAAACTTACTTCCTTTCCCTGGAGGTGCAAATAGGTGTTTGAACATGTGAAGTCATTGAGGAAGTCTCACTTGAACAAGTTCCTTGTATTTGTCTCAATTCACATGCCGAGTAGGGTACTATTTTTACATATATATGTACATTCTTAATCTTTCTGGGACTACTGCTCTGCTGGGATCATTGGCTGATTCTTCAGAGTACAAGTCTCAAGCTAGTAAATAGGTACTGATATTGATTCCAATTCACAGTACATGGACAATGTGTTTTTAGATATTATGTAAGCAAAGCCTGGAGTGCGCACAGCTGCTGTTGGCAGGATAGCAAGAACAGATTTATTTATTTTTTTTCCCCATGGATAATGTATGTATAATGTACTGTATATTTTTTATGTTGTGCAAACTTGATTGTTGTTTTAAAATAAATCATAAGGAATTACGGTAACACTTTTCTTACTTCTGTGTACTGCAACTCTAAATGCAAGGGAAGATAAACAGCAGACTTAATGCAGTCCTAAGCTAAGCTCTCTGTAGACCAGCATGCAAGGAAGAAAAGCCCTGCTGCTTGGGAGGGGACCATGCTGGATGTAGATTCTATTCCTGCAGATTTCTCTTTGCCCTTGTCTTGCCTTGCCCTGGATCAAAGAAAGAGAGAAGCAGAAGGGGGAATTAATCATCGCTCACACCACTGCTTCCCTAGACGTCACCACTGCCCTGAGTTACCCTCTCCTGCAGAACTATCCTTCACTAACACTGCAGGAGCTCTGAATCTGTGGGTACTGCTCTGTAGTCTGAAGCATTTACCGTGCCCAGATTTCACAATACATCTCCTGCCTTTTGAAGATAAGAATTTCAAGTTGACTGGGTAGCATGGAATACTCATTATATTCCTTTTACCTCTGCCAAAATCCACCAGTGCTTTACCACTCTTCTCTTACCATTTTGTTTTTCCATAAAGATTAGAAGATTTTCCCATTGAATTCCACTCATTCCCTGCAATCTCCTTTTTCTCCAACAAGCTGCAGGATCTTTCCATCAATCAGTGCAGCCTTGCTGAGCACCAGGAAGTAGACACTTGACATGAGGGAAAACATCACAGAGACAGGAAATTGTCTCATCTATCTCTCACCTTGCACATCCTTGGACAACTGTAGGAAATGCAGGGAGTTACTGATTATGCCTGTTCACTTTGCCTCTGCATTGCTCACTTCAATACTTTCAAGCTTTTGACCCACAGCTCCCTTTTTCACTTCACTTGAAATAGTTTATTTTTCCTCCATGTTTGCTTTTCTTCCCTTCTTGCTGACATAAGCACATTCTGGTTTTTTAGTACACTTAAAGCAGAGAAACAGCAGATGGAACAATGGTTAGTAGCAGATTTCTAGAGCAAAAGAAGAATGGAAAAGAAGGCAATGCTGTGGCCATCCTTTTTCTTCTACTCTCCCTGTTTTCAGAAATGTACAATTCTTTGTGGAACATGAAGTGCTCCCTGCTATAAAATGTCATTGTTCCATCAAAAAGTCAGTGAGAGTTTATGCTTGCACATATACTACACCCAACACCGGTATCTATTCTTTCTTTCTTCAGTGGAAAAACATATGTATGAAACATATACATTTATATACTCATCAGTACATATAACAGACAAATTATACTAAAGGCTCACAGATTTCAAAGTTCAATTAGGTAATCCATGTGTATGTGTTGAATAACTGGAATCAAGCTATAAACTCATACACTAAATTACAATGTACAGTTCCAAGCTGCAGAAGCCCTACTGTGTAAAATACCAAAGCGAGGAAAAAGACACAGTCTAGTATCATATCAGCACAAGATCAGCAGTAGGTAGAGGAATAAAGCCAACACTCTTCTACAGCCAGAACAGGTAAATAGACACCTGCCCTTTTGATTTCCGTTTTCTTGTTTTTGCCTTTTTAGTTATTCAAATTTGGCAGTCTTAAGAAGAAAGAGGCAATGTTTTTCAATAGTCAAATGTTGGAGTAAAAGAATTTAAAAAGTCTACTATATATCATACCAATTTTTAAATACTTCAGTGAAAAACCTCCATAGTCATCAATGGTACCTTGCTCCTCTCATTGTTTTGTCTTTACTACATATTCCTAAATCTGCCTTACTATAAATTAAACCAGTACTTTTTCTCCGTGCTCCACAAGCATAGCACAAAGAACACTTTCTGTCCTGCTTAGTACAATATCTTTTCTAGTGGAAGATACCACATCTTCTACTTTCATGTTCCCACTTGTAAAAATGTTTAAATATGCTCTCCTTTTTTAAAATGTTACTATTACTAAATCTCCTGTCCAGCTACTCTCCCTTGGATTTGCCTACATCTATACTTCCTTAAGGTTTAGTCATTTGAGGACTCATCAGCACAAAGTAGAGCAGAATAATTTCCATCCATGTGTTATACATGACATTTCTAAATTTCTCTCCAGCTCTTACAGAATTTGCACCATCCCCTACAGTGCCATCTATGCATTTCATAAATGGACCATTTATTCTATCATCCTGCAAAACTAGAAATGTGGGCTAGAACTAGGTCTAAGACTCTCTGCAGAACTGCATGAAAATCAGTACTTCATTTAATTAAAAACAATAATTACTTCTACTCAAATGAAGTTTTCAACTCTTTTATAGTTCACGATACATGAACTACATGTTGCTTTATCATGAGACAGTGCCAAAATCCTTGCTGAAGTTAATACAAAGCACAACAACAGCTAGTTGATTCAAAACAGTCAAAACAGAAAGTATGCCGTTTGTGAGGCACATTTTGAAGCCATTGGGTTTCTCCAACAGAAATAAAAAAGTCCTATATGCATTTTTCTTTTTTCTTGTGACTTTCAGATGGAGCCATAGAGAATTCATGAATCAGTTAGGAAACAAACCTCCATGACTACACTGTGTTTTAGATATAGCACAGAACTGCATCCATTCTGGGTGTTAAACTTCCTTAAGTAATAATTGCATTAAAACAGTCAGGAGGTTTCGGGCATTGTTTTTGTTTTTCCTTTTAGCCATAAGAATATATTAAAATACTGAGCCATTTCCCAGCAGTAGTATGTAATCATCTTCTGTCTAGACAGAAATATCAATATGCTATGACTGTATAAAGAAAGACCACTAGGAAGAACAAAGCAGAGATCCAAAACAGAAGAGCTCCCTCAGTAAACTGTCTTATCAATATTTATTATATATTCTAAATAAAACCTCTTTCCATTAATATTTTTAAAATAAAATAATGATCACATGAAAATTATGTTTTCACAGGGCTACATAATATTTTATTTGCATTTTGTAACCTTTTTTTTCCTTGAAGATAGTGGTCACCACTGAACTCCAGAATTACATAATTTAAAGTAGAAATAAATGACAAAACAAACAAAGAAAAATTTACAAAGTACAAAACAGCAAGACACTTGAGGGTCAGTGCAGAAAACATCACTAGACAAGCTCTTCCCCCTCAACTTCCTATCAGCTTGCAGACACGAAGTAGAGTTCCGGTGTAAATGCATCATGCAGACTTTAACTGTTAGTGCTACACAAGTGCTTTTTTACACTACCATTTCTTTCAGCTCTGAACTACAATAACGTAACAGCTTTTTGTTTGTTTACTTGCTGATTCTTAAATGATACAAGCAGAAAATGGTAGCCTTAGAATATTCTGTAAACTCAGTTGATTTCCTATTTCATATGCTCACAGAAAGGTAGGTGTTAGAAATTGACCCTGGAGATCATCAGGTCAAAACCCCTGCTAAAGCAAGTTCTATCATTTCCTATTTTTTTGCTTCCCCTGTATTAAATTTCTTAATATAAATAATATTTATTATCATAATAATTTAATACAATAATCTAACAAAATAAAACAAAGCTGCAATGCAATTACTCACCATCTGCCAATCAACATACACTACAAATGCAACACTCTCCTCTTGCCAAGAGGTCTCTGGGACAGTCACACAGCAATTACCTCAATTACCTCAAACAGCTGCCCTCCTTCAAGGGCCTCCCACAATTTTATGACATTCTGTGCCATGTCAAATAGTACACAATAATCCCCCCTCCTAATTCAGGCACCTGTTCTGGCTCCACCCCCCCACCCCACATCATGGTCACTGCTCTTCCCTTCCACCTGACCTGGACCTAGGTGCACTCTCATCACTCAGCAACACCCAAATATCTGTGTGCTATTAACACTTCTACAGCTGAACCCAGGACACTATTCTTGTTCTTGTTTTCAGTTTCAGTGTTGTTTTTTTGTTTCTTTTTTTTTTCTTGTTTTTTGTTGTGTTTTTTGTTGTTGTTGGTGGTGGTGGTGGTGGTTTTTTTTTGTTTTTTTGTTTTTTGTTTTTTGTTTTTTGTTTTTTTTTATCTTTTACCTACCCTAGGTAAGTAGATTGAATTTACAGTGTTGGATTTAGGATATCCCTGCTTTTGGTATCCTGTCTTAAGTACAGTACAGTTACATCATATTGTATCACTTGAAAGTACATGGCAATTTGTTTTGGCTTTGAGGAGACTTTAATTGAGCTGTCTGTGCACTGAAATCCTGACATGGAACAAAACAAGCTCTAATCTTTTGGGGTTCTACACAATCAAGTAAAATGCCAACCCTGACACTTGATGTGGCTCGATATGGTTAAATAGGCCGCTGTATCTTCATAAGGTGACTGTACAGAAATACAGGTTGTTTCACTGGAGGAAGATGGTGCTAATGTTTACACCAAGTCTGAGAACAATCTATTTTATCTTCTAAGACAAGGTTTGTTCCAACACTGATATCAAAGGGAGAGCTGATGCTACCCCAAAACCTCAAGCTACCACATAAACATTACTATTAACTTCTCCACTGATAAAGTCAATATATATTGAAGTTAAATGACATAGTGCTGTATGTCACTGAGAAGATCATCATCACAGATTCTTTTTGCAAAAGAAACAATTGTAGTCACAGAGAAATGCTTCAGGAAAATGAATATTATGTACTTGATATAGATGATGTACCTGCTTATGTACTCAATATAGATTGACACCTACATTGATTTTCATGGCAGGTGAAAAAAAAAGCTTCCTAGAAGTCAAAGGAGTGGAGAATGTCAAGGGCTTATCAAAGCTTTTATTAGAATTTGCCGGTATCTGATAATGGTTGAAAGTTGAACATAAAATTTCTGCTTATTGCATATTTCCTGGTAATAAAATCATTTATTGGAAGAAAGTAATTGAGGGGAAAAGGTGGGAGAGGTGAGAAATATTTTCTGTTTAGGGCACAAGAGCAGAGCTAAGAAAGTCTGGTTTTACTTGGTTTTCTGATAGGCACAACCTGTAAAAACTTGGATGCATCTTTCCACCTCCTCATGCCCCTTATCTAAAAAATACGTCTCTTTCCTGTAATTTTTCTGTGCTTCCTTGTGTCTCTTCCATTCTGGAATGAAATGGCAAACCTTTCAAACACGGATGCAGCAGAGCCCAGAGATTTTGCACGCAGGTCCACAAATACACAACAAGCTGATGGCTTTTATTCATTGTCAGCAACAACTAATAAAGAGAGGGTCTGTAGTAGAAAAGCCACTGTTCTATATTCTATTAATCTTCTACTTGTCCTTTCTACACTTTCTCACTCCCCAGATGTCCTTTATTCCCTGCTATGTCTTCCTTCTACCACTTCTTCCTGTGATACACTAAAAACATCCATCGCTTTTATGCTCAACGCTCAGCTCCATTTTGAAATGCCTGTCAATGAAGAAAAGTAAAGACAACCTGTGGGGATATGGTATCTGAGGAAACTCACTACCATTAAGATAAGCATTTGTATCAGGAAGAAAAAGTTGATAAGCAGTCTTGTCAAAATAGGTGATGGTGAGAACAACAGAAAATATTTCAAGTAGCTAAGAGCTGGATTATGTTACACTGAAAATAAGGAATTCAGGGATGGAACTGGGCCGAACCAGCCTGTAAACTACTGACACCAAGGAAAGCCCCAGAGGTGTATAACACATGTATACCAGTGTGTATGCACATATACCAGTGTATATACATGCTCCTTGTTTAATAATTGTCTTTTAAGCCGTTGTTTCGTAGTGGTGACACTTCATATGTCCTCAGAAAAATCCCAAAAATGAACTTTTTTTCCTGTTTTTGCTACTCTGCCACTCATGTTAAAAGTTGATTTGTGGTTTCTAAAAATAACCAGGAAGAGGTAATAAAGCTGTGCCAAATATAACTGCCATTCTATCATAAGTTTGTGAGCTTAGTGTTATTTTTACATGAAAGCCTGGCTGAGTCAGAAAGACACCAGTAATGAGGGGAAGGTTCTTTTTTTCTATCAAGATTAGTGAGAAATCTTTCTGTAGAACATATAATGAAGTTCCTCATTAAATGGTTTGTATTACCCCATCACATTTTGGAAAAAGGGGTTTAAATAAATCTGTAGTTTTGTGGTTTTTAACAGCAATAATCCTGCCAGGAATAGAATGTGTAAGAAGAAGAAGGGACTGAGGAGAATAGGAACTACTGGCTGATTGCAAATAGAGAGCAGACGTTTCTGGATTGATTTGATTCAAATCTAGAGCTTAATATAACCAAGATATTTCAATAATCATTATAGCAATTATTCCAAGAACAGTGATAGTTTGGGATGTAAATTGAGGTTTGGTGACTCACAGGTCTGGTTTTGAAAATCTTTGCCTAGAACCCCTTGCTTCTAGAGTACAACATACTGGCGTACACTGTGAGTAGCACTAGAGGACCTTCATTAACTCTGTGAAATATCCTGTAAAGAAGCTGTATTTTCAATAAGTAGTGAAAATACATAGGCTGGAGAGGGAATGGGATGTTAATAGAAGAAGGACAAAAATAATGTGCATCATGTTTACGTCACAGTGAAGTGCAATTCTTGCAGAAATTCAGTGAGAGTTTTTTCTAGGACATACCCTTGTCCTTCTCTGCCATCTTTTCCACATAGTACCACAGTATAAGATATGGCAACAGCTGTGCAGGCTTCTTGGTGTAAATCTTTGACAATGACACTATTAGGGAGAAGTGAATTGTTTGTTACTTTCAGTAACTTCCTAAACTCTGCTTTCATAATGCTCACAGATATATGAATGGTCTGGCGTGGAGCCAGGAGTTGGATTCAGTGATCCTTGTGGATCTTTTTCAACTCAGGATATGCTGTAGTTCTATGAAACAAACACTACACCATTAACTTATGCAGATTTATGGTGTCCTCACCAGAGATACAATTATGGAACTATATATCAAAATTTATAAGATTTTCACATCTGGAATATATGTTCACATATATATTAGACGCAGTGATCAGTATATCAGGAAAAAAAAAATAATCTAATGCATTTTGTCTTTTATTTTTTTCTGCTATTCAGAGAATTATCAGTTCACCCTTTGCCCATAGCGCTTCACACAGAAGAGATTAGCAAATTCACAATAACAGAGTTCATAGAAGGAAGAAACAGGAAATCAGCTTTTGAAGTTTTTTCTAAACAACCTTACTCTTTACCTTTGTAACTTACTCAATTTTTTGCTGCATTATTAATATTTTTTGCATATTTTCAAAATGAAAAACCTACAAAGTAAACAAAGCACAAGACGATCCATGCAACCTTCCAAATACATTAATATTAAATTAACGCAGGAGTTTATTTATTTCTTCATGTAACCTGACATCACGGTCAATTGTTTTTCTTGAATAGCCCTGTCTTTGACAATTCTTTTATTCTGTCTGTACTCAAATAATCTATTAAGGCAAAAACAGGAGTAGTAAAAAACATTCGAATCTTAATTTATTCACTCTGATTGGAAAACAGAGTGGGCTAATATAACTCTATTTGTATCATACAGAACTTCTCATCAGCAGCTCTGAAATAATTTTATACTTAAGGAGAGTGGCTACAAAGTGATTTCCCTATAGGCACTTAGCAAGACTATATCAGGGCTAAGAGTAGATTCCAAGTCCATAGAAACATTTTCTTGTGCTGCCCTGACTGACTAAGAATCTTGGGGTTTTCTAAGACAAATTCAATTTGACAAGGATGTATATACTGAAAATAAATTACAATGTCCTTGAATGATGAAAGTGATTCCCTTTGTTACTGGAAATGGTTTCTCATTGTCCAACACAACAAAATTACTAAGTGGAAGCTAGGCAACGTATTTCAAAGGTATTAGAGACATCATGAGTGAACACAGACTGCTAAGTTATGCACTTTATGTACACTTGGCTATAATATCTTCTGTTCATGTGTTTGAAGGGAATGGGCCCATTAATGTAATTCCCCATCTTCAACTTAAAATAGCATTTAAAATTAGGAAACCAATGACTTGGTGATTGCATTTATGTTTCTCAGTGAATTCACAGGTCTCACTGGCATTTTAAGACCTCAGCTTTGATATTCTATTTCTTTTCCTTTTTTTTCCACTTGTTTTTCTTTCAATAATACTTGAAATAAAAAGTACTCTTTTTCTCTATCTTTGTTTTCTTAATATATGTATATTTTACTATCTGCAAAATCTTTGCTTTTGATCACATTCAGATGTGTAGTTCAGTAAAAAGACAGCACTGTCACTACATCCTTAATGTCTAAATAAAACAAGAGCAAGGCAGCAAACAAGTAAAATGAAACAAACACCATCATGGTTTTACTACAGTTGTAGTATTCTAAAAAATAGCCAGAGGTAAGCTTTCTACATTTGTGTTATATTCAAGTTTCAGAAAGGAAGTATTTCAGACAACCTTAACTTTTATTTTTATTTTTTATTGTTTCCCTTTTATCGTCTTAGTGACATGATCACTGCAAGAAATCAGCTATAGATATGTGCATGTATAATATGATGTAGGTAGCTAGTTCTGTTTTGTATGTACACAGAATCAAAGAATCACCTCCAAGGAAAACTCCTCCAAGGTTATCTAGTCCAACTGTCCACCTACTACCAGTATTTTTCTCCAGTAAACTGTATCCCTTAGTACAACATCTAAATGCTTCTTGAACATGTCCAGGGACTAATTCCTCAACACGGCACTTCATCTTGAAAAGGACTCTGAGAATATCCCTGATCAAATGTGCTGGAACATGTCTTCAGGATCATGACGGATCACATGAACCCAAGCAGCTGCTTATTCATCACCCAGAAGATGAGGTAATCAGATAGACAAGGCATGGAGGTCAACGTAAGGCTGCTTGCATACACAAGCTTACTTTTGAAATAAGTCTTTGTAAGAGATGTATACATAACAAACTCTTCTGTCATATACACAGCAAATTGTTTGACCTTTTTTGAGACAAAGAAAGATACCTAAACACAACTGTTACTTAAGCAGTATAATATATATAATAGTCGCAGTAGCTAACAGATGAAAGCCCTACAGTGAGTAAATCTCGAGTACGTTAATTAAATTGTGAGACCAGAAGCCATGATACCACAGTTATCTAGAGGAAGAAATAAAGTGCTGGCTACATAAACAGGACTTTAATCCAAAATTCCTGTTTCAGAGCTCCTTTTATAGGCAAAGAAATCTTTTGTCTTTCTCCTAGTTACAGACTTTTTAAGGACAGAATGTTCTGTATCTGTATTCTGTAAAATAGAAAGCATCTTTAAAAATTACTCTTTTATATTACAGTTAGGGTCTGTTTAGGATAACTGTGCCCTGTCACAATGAATTAAGTCAGAAATGGTTACCATGAACATCTCAACTCAAATTGTCCTAGAGCAAGTATGTAAACTGAATTCTTTCCATGAAATCTCTACAAATGTTTTACTAGTTGAAAGTCTCAGTTAACAAAGAATAACACAATTAGCTTCCAGTTTCTACCTGTATAATTACATTATCTGTCAAACCGTATGATCTGGTTACCTTATCTATTGATTTCGTTCAAGAGCTGGTAAAAAAAAAAAAAAAAATTATTCATGAGTCTCAGCACAAATGATAAAACAGTACAGTACTCTACTGTTGAGTAGAGCATTGATCATCTCAAAAACTCAACAAACAACAGTCCTGTAATCAGAATAAATAATAAAAACCTCCCATGAGCTGGTGGAGCTATTTGGACTTTCTTTTTGCCGAAAGCCTGTATCAAATATAAAATATTGTTTCCAATACAAGGACCCAACCCTACTCCAGAAGTACAGTGTAAGTTTATCTCACACATGTCAAAAAGTATTAATAATATGGAAGAAAATACTGGAAATTAAAATAGTCCAAGATTCTTTGTGGTAACTTCCGTAAATGCAGTTATTTTCATGACATACTTTATGGACTATTTTATTCATTCTAGGAACCTTGAAATGTAAAATTTCATAACTTAAATGCCATCATGTATGGAATCAATCATAATATAATTTTGTATTTCTACTGTATTCTGTGTTCCAGCTTGCAATAAGATAGAGCCAATCTTGTGAAAGTGTATTTATTTCTGAAAATTACTTTCAGACTTGTAACGTATGAGTTTATATAGCAACCTACCACTAAACTCTCAATTTGTGCCTAGCTAATATCCAATTTAGAAAACCCTTAATAATAATCACCCTGTTCTCCCTCAAATATGCTATCATTAAGTCAATATATTGTCTTAAATAATATTTTTAAAACCAGATACAGATTGTGACTTGGCAGAATTAAACCTATGTAAAAATCTGAAAAAAGACAATTAGGTCAAAGAAACCTAATTTGTATTGGAAAAAAACAAGCAATTAAATTCCTTTCTTCTTCAAAGCAACATCTTTTTGCATTTTTAACCACTAACTGTAGTTCCCTTTCCTATGGAAGCAAATACTGCAGAATTTCTGCAGCATGTTCCTCTTTGAAATCATGCTGGTCTAGGCCACACTTTAACTGTTGCTGCAAAACTGAATATAAAGTTCAGATATTTTTAGGTTACTTGGAGAAATTTTTTTCATATGTTTCATCCCTGTAAAAAGATGTGATACAATATTTTATACTCTTACTTAATTTTGATCAATATAATTTATAAACATTAAAAAATGAAGTTAACTTTCCAAAAACAAAGAATATTAAAATATTTTTTTAAACACCTCACTGCTTAAAAACCAGAGGCACAAAATCAACACATCCTGCATTACAAAGCAAATTTAAAGTAGAAGCTGGGAACAGAACTTAAATTGCTTTTACTGACTGTGACTTTCTACAAAGATAACCCTCCTTCCTCTTAAAATGTCAATGTATTAATTATAGAGGAGATACAGCCTGGAAGTATTTATGCAGATTCACGCACATAAATTTTATATCATTAGACCAATGTTCATAACCATATTTTCCCATAAAAAGACATTCTGGAAATTTATTTACTCTTAGAATAAAATCTCTGGTGGAGATCTATTACTGACCAGTTGCTCCATCAACAGTTTATACATTCACAGCTCTATATTCAGTAAGGAGTATAATGGCATCAGAGATGCAAGAAACCTCACTACTCTTCAAAAGAAGTAAAGGAAAAGATAAAGAATTTGAAAATGAAAAGTAAAAAATAAGAAAATGAAGGAAAATAAGAAAAAGAATTAGAAAGAAGAGCACACTGTCAGGACAGCAGTTTTAAAGTAAAAATAAATGTAAAAAAACAAGACAGACTTTTTATAATGAATGTACTGACATAGCAAACGGTATTTAGAGAGTTTAGCAAACTTGCTGTTACAGTTGAGAGAGATCTTTCAGCACAGACCCACAATATGGAAGAGCTTTGTACTCCACATTCAGCATCTCAGTTTGGTTATCCATTCTGTTTTCCATCATGCTATTCTACAGTACTCTACCAAGGACCCTACATTTCTCATACTTCCTTTTCACAAGAGGCATTTTGAGGCCAGCAAGCTCCTCTCTCTAGCAACGTTCCCATTCCAAAGAAGCTGCCAGTGTTGCTAATTGAACTGTCACTGCTCCCGCTGTTCACATTATTTTATCCTGTCCCTAAAGCCAGTGGGACAGGTTCTCCTTGTACAGGGTAACTATGAAGAATTATTCTGCAAAAGAATAGAAAGAAACTAACGATGAGCTGGTAGCTATTCACCAGCAATGAATAAAACCTTTTAAGTAAGAACACTGAAAAGCTTTCAGCATTTTAAGTGGAGAGTGCAAAATTTATTCACTTTTTTACGTTTGCGTTTGGGTTGTTCAAAACAGTGAAGAAAATCTGCAGTGTTTTCTGGTGTATTTGAAATAGTTTGTTCCTAAGTGAATAATGACTGCTGCAGCTTCCCCTCAAAAAAAAAAAAAAAAAAAAAAAAAAAACCACTCAAATTGTTCTGCCAGCCCAGCCTTGCTCCCTTTTTCTATGCTGTCAAACATTTCTTTCATGCACTCCATGGAACTTCAGGTCCACTTTCAAGCCAAGAAGCTGTCTGGCATCATTTCTCCACTGCCTTCTTAAGCAGTAATTTCACATGAGTAAACAAGCCCAATCTATAGGTTGGGATACAAAATCCCATCAAGGCTCAAGGCTTTACTTTATAACATGTTCTTAGCTGCAGTTAGATATGACATCAAATCTTTGTAACTGAAATGGGCATTGCGAAATATGCCAAATACATACGTATTTGTTAGTTCCACTAATGCAAATGCCTTCACTACCATCATCTGGAATCATAAAATATCAAAACAATGAATTTCTTTGAGACAGTGGTTACTGTGATTTGTTCTTGATTATTTGGGGGGGCGAGGAAGACCTAGGAAGATGTTTTCTGCCTGGAATATTTTCTGCAACATCAGGCATGATGCTATAATCACCAATTTTATTTTTTTTTCTCATTAGTATTTAATGAATTGCACCATGGAAGCTGGATTCCACATATCTTCTTATCCATCCACATCTGTCTATTTTATCATAACAGCTCTCAAAAGGGCACTTATCTGAGGATATTCTGTATGATTATCTAATTGTCTACCTGATCTGTGAATCATGGACAAATGCTGAAGTGAACCAAATATCTGAAAAAAAAAAAAAAATGCTGAAACAGAATAAAAGAGAGGCTGGGGTAGTACGTAGCAAAGAGGTGACCATCTGCTGTGATTGTGCAAACAGAGTTGCTGCTGCTTCTTCTACTCTTACATGGAATAGACTGTACAGAGTCACTCCATGTAAGCAAATCTTTTTTATAAACCTAGGTCAAGCACAGACATTTGCTGAACAACATGTAGTCCCTTCATGGAAGCAGGTATAGACTTGGAGGCTTTCTTTTCCCTGTGGAACAGAGGTAAGAAAATCTTATCAAATTTTGCATGAATGCAAAAATATCCATCTTCTGGGTTTCTTGCCTTCCTTCATTCAGTGTTCAATCCTTATTTGTCTAAAGATATAGATTTGATTTACCTCCCCTTTATGAAGCATAATTAAAAATAAAGTAATTTAACATATGTCAAACATGCTTAAGGGACACTAGTTGGCTTATGACTGCCAGGCAATCTCTGAGCTTTGTAAGGAAAGCCCACCAGCTGTGTTTTTTCAACAGGGGCAAAAAAGTGGTGTTCACTGAAGCCAAATCTCCATGTTTATGGGGATGGTGACCAGAATGAAATTCTGTAAGCATTCTTTGATGTCCTTTGAATATTCAAAACATTCAGAATGCTATATATTTACCTCATTATCTCAAGTTGATGGTTTGAAGAGTGATTCAGTCTCATCTCTATTAATTAAAACTACAAGCAACATGTGCTACAGAGGAAAACTACTGAAGAAATCTGAGTACTTGAGATGAATCATGAAACTGTATATAAAATGACTGCCTTAAAATGGGAAAGAGGAAAAATATTCCCAAACAACACTACAGAAATAATTACAACATTCTAACATGGAAATCACCATATTCTTGTAATCTTGTAATCACTGAACAAATTTTCTAAGTATAAACTTTGGATCTACTGCATGTTAAAACAATCATTTGTGGCAATGTATCGAAAGACACATGAATTAAAAGTCTAGACTGGGGCACTGTCAATCATATTCTGACAAACAAGAAACTAAGAGCCTTTAATTTGTTTAAGCATATTACCAACAGGGTTTTCATCTGTGGCTCTGGTAGGCATCTTCTTTATCTGAAGTATTCCTTACACTTGGATTTTCAGTCCAGATCTCAGCTATAAGACCAGCTGAAAGTCATTTAAACTTTTTGCAAGGAAAATTTAGGTAGCAACATTTGAAAACAAATATTTCTTTTTGAGAGAACGACTATGTAGAGCATGAAAACAATAAATTATTAAATACAGTCCATTTTATGGCATGGTACAGAGCTGTTGTTTGACTAAGATAACTAAGGAAAGGGAGGGGATAAAATAATGCTTTTAATAATGTGAACATCTTGGACCACCATGAGTTATGGTTTTGTGGACCACTTCATTTTAATGAAAGGTAGAAGAAAAGACACAGTATACCTGCAAATAAATAAATAAATAAAAATTAAAAATCTATGAATCAGGCCTCAATAATAAAAAAAAAAAATCTTTAATCGCTGATTGCATCATTATATTCACTTCCTATATTTTTGGTAAAAAATTTTCTCTGAAAAATACAAAGTATCATGAAGGAACAATATAAAACATATAATTCTAGGTGGTAGAAAGGATGTTTTAAATCAGTTTAAAGCTAATGAATCTCCTAAATGGATTACCCAGGTTTACCCATAACAGCCAACGGAACTTCATACTAGTTTGCTACAAAACTTGTTTAATCTACTTACTTAATAGTCCTTAAGCATAAAACGCTGCCTTAAATTTCACTATAAAATGGTATACAGCTGTTGCAGGATCCCTGTTGACACATAATTTAAGTGCAAGTAATTTGGAACATCTTTTACAATCCTGCACTGCCTGGACATAGGCTATATTTCTGAAGAACTTAGATCTCTTTCTCTCTTGAGCATTGTGACAAAAGCAGAGAACAGATTTTCCGCATGTTTTCTACTTCCAAAACTGTAAGCCTATCACTCTTCATATTTGTTGCACTCAATACAGGGCAAGAACTACTTCCAAGTTACAATCAAGATGTTCCTCAAGCATTGCCATTTTTTTCAGTAACATTTTAGCCCTCTTGGGCAGTGATCTTCTCTAGCATGTTCTTTGTCCACAGATCAGAGTAGGCTGATGAAAGAGCTCAGGAGATGAGAATTCCTTTTTAAAAAACTTGCATAATTGGTCTGCTAGAAAGTAAGAAATAAAAGAATATTGCCAGCTGAGTGTAGCAGTTCATACTTCAAAGCATAAAATGTAGTTATTTTTGTAATATTTATGATAATTTTTTTCATATTACATAAGTTCAAATCCTATATATTCTTCAAATATTCAGAAAAGCCTTTAAAAATATTCTCAGAGTAAGCTAACAAAGCTGACGCACAAATATATAAAATTATCCATCCTCTCCATATTTTTATTTACCCTTTTAATGCAGTTTGTTTCACCATATTTTTACAGATTATCATAAAAAAGAAATAATTAAAATACCTAAACATTATTTTTCAAGAGATAAACCTTGAGAGAAAGTTAAATAGTCTGTTACCGCAGAACTTTTTCCCTGTGTAACTCCACTCACCACAACAGTATCTGCTCTGCAAGGTCACTTCCCTCCTCCCTTCAGCAGTCTCAAGTTTCTTCCAGTCAGTAGCATGGCAACCCTGTCTGTCTTCCTTTCCTTATTTACTGGCTTTACAGAGGGTGGTTGGTTATTTTTGCTGCTGTTTATACATATATATATATATATATATATATATATTTTATATATATATGCACATGTTTAAAAAAGTAACAACACTCCCCCCCCCCCCACACACACAAAATAAATAAATAAAAAGATAGAAATATATGTGATGTGTTTATTTCTTTAATTTGTTATACATAAGTAGGGCATTTTTACATTCTAGCTTCACTTAGGATGAACTGCATTTCTGTTCACCTTCTACATAAGTCAAAAATTACTGAAATATTTAAAATTACTGAAAGAGGGGAAGAAAAAAAAAAAGAGAGAAAAGAGAAAAGAAAGAAAGGGAAGGGAAGGGAAGGGAAGGGAAGGGAAGGGAAGGGAAGGGAAGGGAAGGGAAGGGAAGGGAAGGGAAGGGAAGGGAAGGGAAGGGAAGGGAAGGGAAGGGAAGGGAAGGGAAGGGAAGGGAAGGGAAGGGAAGGGAAAGAAAGGGAAGGGAAGGGAAGGGAAGGGAAGGGAAGGGAAGGGAAGGGAAGGGAAGGGAAGGGAAGGGAAGGGAAGGGAAGGGAAGGGAAGGGAAGGGAAGGGAAGGGAAGGGAAGGGAAGGGAAGGGAAGGGAAGGGAAGGGAAGGGAAGGGAAGGGAAGGGAAGGGAAGGGAAGGGAAGGGAAGGGAAGGGAGGGGAACGGAAGGGAAGGGAAGGGAAGGGAAGGGAAGGGAAGGGAAGGGAAGGGAAGGGAAGGGAAGGGAAGGGAAGGGAAGGGAAGGGAAGGGAAGAAGATGAATGCTGTATATAGGACAAGCCCCACAACTTAGCTATTTTGTCATCACATGATTTTTAGCTATTTTCTAGAATGTCACAAAATCAATCACGCTGCTGGACTGACACACCAATAACATATAACAAAGTGGCTTTATGCTCTTTTGGAAGCTGTTAACCCCACTTGATTAGAAGCTGAAGAAGGGGCAACTGACAGTTAAAATTAGGAAGAGAAAGCCTGCGAGAACACTCAGCTAACAGCAAATTCAGGTGAGACAAACTGGCAGCAGAGTGGGGGATTGTCCTTACTTTGGAAGGTTTAAACTGAATTAATGAACAACCCTACTACAAGGAGGATTAGAAATGAATTGTACCGTTTTTTCATTGGAGGCACTTAAAAGAGCTAGCTAGACTTCTGCATCTCCATTGTTGAGAAAACTGCTGCCTTCTTTATTTTAAGATATTCCTCTATTTTCATGTTGCTTTTTTTCTTTTCCTTTTCCTATACACTTTTTGAAAACTACTTCACTTAATTTTTGTGTTTTCTGCTCTGAACTTTGTCATCTGTCTTCCAAGTTGTCTGCTTCCCAGCTTTGAGTTACATGTGTTCTTGCTACTGTGCAAACAGGCAGAACTGGTTATATCCTGCCTGAATTGCCTACACATAAGTTGCTCCAGCAGCTGGCTGCATGAAATGGTGCTGTGGAATAAGGACTGTGATAGGTGACTTTCAGGGAGCAAATGATACCTTTGCCAGCAGCTGCTGGAGCATATTTCAGAGCAGTAGTTGGAACATGTCCAGGGTCATGCAGATTTATCCACTCCCACGGCATTTCTGTACTACTCTGCCCATTATTCTCATCTCTCAACACTCCCTGGGAAAGCTGAACCGGTTTGGGGAGGAGTGATATTGAATTTATATTTAGTGCCGCTATAAGCAAAAATTGCAAATGCAATTTTCACTTCTTTGCAAGTATATTTTGTTCAAACTGTCCCAAAATTTAACAGAAACAAGCCTGTGAAAATCTTTCTACATCTTTGTACAAAGAAAGGAGGACACTTTTTATATACATTCTGCACTTGTATGTGTATCCACAGATAAGTAAATATAGACTCACTCACAAACACACACAAATGTATGAGTTACTTTGCCTGTCACTGGAACACAGTCACTTGTGCAGTAGAGTACAGAAGTTCAATAACAGGGCAGAAAAAATTTTTAATGACATTTTAAGGCAGGAAATTAAGGTAAAAGAGGAACTGGTAAGAGAATTATACAGATAACATATCCCTTTTAAGCTATAGATGGAACCTTATTGTATAACTAGAGCTAACTTGAAATCAGTGAAGGATGTGAAGAGTAGCATCTCTGCTTTTAGGCACAGATGCCTATTAGAACTGAAGCACACACACAAAAAAAATAATTACACCAAACTATCAAACTAATTTTTCACAAAATGACATTTCTCCATGTTTATTTGCCTGCAGAAGTGTACTTGAAACAAAAGTGAGCCAGAACAAGCAAAGCAAGAATAAATAAGGGCAATCCACAGGAGAAGGAAGGCATGAAGCCTGATGTATGAGTATTATTTATGGAGAGGCAACAGAAAAGAGATTAAAGTTACATACTTGTAATCTACTTTGTAATCAGTTTTTGTATTCAACTATCTGTAGTGACTGCAAGGCAAAAAGCAATTTTATGCTGCTTGTGTCTCCTACCTCACCATTACTGGTATGTTGAACAGAATACAGGATCAAAGGTACACCACTCTTGTATAGGATAGTTATCCTATCCTGTAATGCAAGGACTGCTTGCTGCTCTGTGCTGAAGCCATAAATAATTCCTTTCCAGTTGGAAATGAGGTCTTAACTAGCCACCCACTGCAGCTGGTGAAAGTATTAAAATGTAATACATTAATTCAACAAAACAAACCACTATAATACATATATATATATATATGTATGTATGTATGTATATAAACAAAACTCAGAGAATAAAGGAAAAATGAGCTTTAGTAAAAGACAGATGAGAACAAAAATCCATGTAACTTATTAAATCATAACACAGGTAGGACTAACATAAAGAGTATCAAATTACTGTGATGTATCACCAAAATATTTCCTAAAATCTAGGAAATCTTATCATGATTTCTAAAGTAACTGAGACCAAAGTTATACCCATTGATACATAAAACAGGAAAGTATAGTTTAACACATTAGAGGAAAGAGATAGAAAATTAAACAAAGAATAGGGAAATAAAGAGCTGTTTGAAATCAATTCTTTCAGACCACATAGCAAAAACAGTATACAATGCCATAACATCCTAAGAAGATGGATTTTTCAGGGAGGCACTAAGTACAGGAAGTCTTTTATTATCCTATACAAAAATACAGAAATGAATGATTTTGAAAATTGTAGTTTCTATTTTTTTTCTAGATCAGTCAAGGTTTTGGACAGAATTCCATCAAGATAGGATGAAAGTATGGGATACAGAAGGAGATGGCTTGGCTATTAACTCTAGAGAAACAAGCAAGGATTGAGAAAATGTTTCCGAATGCCTATGCCTCGTTGCAGGGTCATCTTTCCCAGGCAATACTGTGATCATCTATGACATATTAGAGGCAATGATGAAAGGACCATTTTGTTCTGATTTAATTTAAGATAAAATAACATGAGCTTATTTGTTTCCCTTTCCTGTAATATTTCTCTTTATTCGTTTTTAGGACAGCAGAACCTGTGTTTACCCTAAGTTATCTTTTTTTTAAAGGAAATAATCCTTCAAACCATTTATTTAGACTACACATAGTAATAATATCATTATTACTGATAGAAAATACAATGACTGAATATACATGTTACGTGCATACATTAGTCAGTTACTAAAATATATGCACAATATCAGATGTGTGAAGTTACATGCTGTGAATATATATGCTCCTTTCAAATTAGAGGAATACAAATTAATCACAATATTTATCTCCAAAGATTGTTATTTTATGGATTTTTTGTGGTAGGGGAAATGAACAGAGAAGACATATTCTAATGACAGGGGACGTATTTTCTTGAGTCATAGCTCCACTGGCATTTCCCCTCAATCACTCTGCTTCTCCAACTGAATATAAATCAATGTACAGATTTGTGAATAATTCACATACATAAAACTTTACTCATCATCATTTTTTGGCCACAGGTTGGTGCAGCACAATCCATCTGTACTACTCTAACATGCAATGCTTACCTGCTATATGTCTTTGGAAAAAAACAAAAAACAAAAAACAAAACTCAAATTAAAAAGTCTATAAATAAAAGGTTTTGATTTTCAGACAGTATTCCTAGTCATGTCAACTTCGACTGGGAAAAAAAAGAAGTGGAATAAGGCTGGTAGGTTTTATCAATTTGTTTCCATAAAGAAATCAGCAAAACAGGAATCAAAGTCAAGCAAACTGGTAAATGTCTCTCAAATTTTCTGAAGTTCTCTCATTATTTGTAGCTCCTGAGCTGAGATAGGAAACAAAAAACATGTTCTGTAGCCTTTATTACACATCTCTGTTCTAATGAGCTCCAGTCTAACTCTCTGGCTTCTTTTTATTACTGCAACACTTATTTATAATTTCCCCAACAGCTAGGCTGAATTTAGCAAGCAATTTAGTGTAAATGTGTAGATCAGTAGATTGAAGCAGGCTGTGCTGAGGCCTCTCACATATTCATTACAGGAGACGCTTGGAGTTTACTTCAGATTGGATTTCATCTTCCAAGAAGAGTGTTTTGACTAGACGTGATGCAGAGTTTACTGAAGGTAAAATACTGTGGTGTGTCCTAGAGGGCTCAATCATGACACAGCATACTCTGTGGCTTGTGTTCTAATTTCCCCATTAGGTGCTGGAGCATTTTTTTAAAGAGAGCTTTTGTTTGTTTTCCTCCAAAAAAAACCTAGTTCAAACATATCAAAATCACTTTGGAAAATGAGGCTACTCTCAGTAAATGGCATTGATGGTCAAGGGATTAATTTCTAAGCAGCTCCAAAATACCTCACTAATGTAAACACAACTAATGCCTCCACAACAATCGTGTACGAGAATTCCTATCTGTCAAAGCTGAAAAAGCAGAATAATAGTGTGAAGCTTTTCCTCACTAATACCCAAATCTGATTTTCTCCCTTGAAACTGCCTCACTGGTAGGACCGCCAGGCTTGGAGTGAGCACAAGTCAAAGGTAGTGGCCTGGAAGATAAATGACCTCAAAGATTTCACAGGAAAAACACTCTTGATTAAAAAGCTGCACAGCCTCCAGTAGAAGTATTTGCAAGCTTCTAGAAGTATATCAACAGTAAAAGGGACACTAGGGTAAAAATGAGCTTATTCCAGAAGAGGGCTGATGGCCTGGTGATAAAGGATACATACAAGACCAGGATACTCGATGCCTTCTTCGCCTTGGTGTTTACTGGTGAGATGCATTCAATAATCACAAGTCTCTAAGAGCAGTGCAAAAGCCCTGTACAAGGTAGACCTCAGTGGAGTAGGGTCATGTTAGGGGACGTTTGAACAAACAGAACAAAAGTAAGTCTATGGGATGTGATGGGATGCACCCACAACTACTGAATGACCTGTCCCACACCACTGCAAGGCCACTCTTAGACAATCTTGGGAAAGTTGTGGGTTTTAACATCTTGCTTAGTGACATGGATGACAGCAGAGAGTGCACCTTCAAGAAGTTTGCAGACAACATAAAATTGGGCGGAATGATTAGTAGATCAGATGACTGTACAACCACTGAATGACCCTTTGAGAGACTGAAAAAAATGGACTGGACTGAGGTCTCATGAACAAAGGGGAATATCAAGTCCTGCAAAGAATTTTCCTTTCAACAAAGGGGAATGAAAAGTCCTACACCTGGGTAGTAAGAAAATCCTTGTGCAGTACTTTCCCCACTACAGTAGGGAAAGCTGTTGGAAAGCAGCTTTGGAAAAAAGAAACAAACATCCTCAAAGTCCTGGTAGGCACCAAGCTGACCATTCATCAGTAGCATATGCTAGCAGCAAGGAAGACCAAAATCACTCTGGGTAGCATTCAACCAAGCATCACCAGCAGGATGAAAAAGGTGACTCTTGCTTTCTGACTATTTTGGTGTGTTGTAAAACTTCTTTCTATTGCAAGAGTTATAACTGTATTTCCTATCCTGTAAAAAAAAAAAAAAAAAAAAAAAAAAAAAAATTAAGTAGAATATGTTGAAATTCAGAATTAGCAGGTTTTTCTTTTTTTCTTTTTTTTTTTTTTTCTGCATTAAATGGATATCATTAAAAAGAGAAAAAAAAATGAACAGAGATTTGATCTTGATCACAGAAGCTGCATAACTCATACACCTTTTCCAAAAGACAATAATGAAGAATAAAACTGGAAAACTTAATTTGGTTAATGATGCTGAGTAAATTTCATGGGCAAAGAATAAGTTCATCCTGCCCTTGTACACTTGAAGACTGAGATTATAGCTTTTTTTTTTTTTTTTTTTTTTTTTTTTTTTCCAGTTAAGTCTATGGGAACATGTCATCCAAAAGTACTTGAAATATACTCTGGGTTGGGAATGTAATGTTTTTAAATCTATTTTCAGACAGTATGATGTTTTTTACATAACTGAAAAGCTATTTTATTTTTTCTTGACTTTATTCTAGAAAATGATCTTGACTAATGAACAAACATACAGAGGAAGAGGTATGTGTACAAAAAAACCACTAAATTTAAAAGTCATTGTTTTCTATCGGAGGTGGTAACAACAATTTCTTATTTATGTTAGTCTGCATCACAGAATTGAATTATGAATGTAAGACTAGCTTTTCAGAGGTATGTTTTTCACCATAGAGTGCATCAAATGTTGGGTTTAAGAGAAGATTTTTCTTTCTTTCCTCTGGGGTCTCTTATCATCTGGATAGCATGAAGTATTCCAGCTATAAATAGAGGTTCATAAATCATGTTTTACACTTCTGTTTTTTCCTGTCATATCATCAGGCTCCCATGTGCCACTGGAAATTCTGTTTTTAGTTTTACTTGTAAGTAGTATTTCGTGTAGATGATTTGTAAAAATAAGTTCTTTTCAACATAGCATTATTTCTTAGGAACATTTGAATTAATATTTTGCATTAGACAGGTAGCATATCTTAACCAATTATGGTCTCTGCAGGTACTATATTTGCTTCGTTCAAACAACAAAGTATTTTGTTTTGTTGTATCAACTGTCATGGTATTCCTGAAGTGCTCCTTTGGTGAAAAGAGAGAGAATGCTAGATATGTGGATTGATGAGCTAAGCTGAAGCTACACCTATGTCCACAGCCAAATTTTTATACTCAAAAATTAACATAAGCTTACAAAACGGCATAAGGGGAGTAAATCTCATACGGAATTTTCTAAATATCTTTAGTTCCAATTTCACTTCTACATCTAATTGCAGAGAAAATGCAAATTATGCAACACAACTTATTTCTAAGCTAGAATTCAAACTCAAAATTGAAGTGTTTTGACCTATGTAGGTCAACCAGCATTTGATTTCCATGTATATATTCAGGAATCAAATGTACCACATACAGATCTAAATAAATTTTAAAAAAATACACCAAATACAGAGTTTTTAAGGACTGCAGCAGAGAAAAGTATTGAAGGCAATTTGGGTTGGGTTTTTTTTGTTTGTTTGTTTGTTTGCTTTTTTTGCTTGATTTTTTAAGGAAATATATTTCAAGCAAAATAAAACGTTGATCATTTAAAATTTTCATAAATTATTAGTTAAATTACATGCAGCTTTTGCAGTTTGCCCTGAACTTTTGGCTTGCCTGGGCTGCACTGAGAGAAGAAATAAAGTCTTGGGCTGCCTATAAAATATAATACATTTAGTATAGGTAGGTAAGTGACAAAACATCATTTTTTAGTAGTTTTTCATTGAAACAACAACAACTAAAACAAACAAACAAACAAACAACAACAACAACAACAAAACAGAGGGTAACAAAAGCAGAAAACCTGTGGGATATTTGACCTGATACAATAGGTTCACAAAAAACAACATCTGGCTCAGTGGGAGTGGTTGCAATTCTTAGTAACTTTTTAAGGAGGTTGTGAAAGATTTTAAATTTCATTTTATTCTTCCTGTGTTTCATCCTTAAAAATAGTTGTTCACAAGCATACGTACTGCCAAAAAAGCAACGATACAAATAAGTGATTGTGAAGTGCAAATGCTTGATTGTGAAGCAAGGGATTTAAGATAGGACTCATCCAAATCAGTTAAGAGACAGGATCAAATTCTTGAATTGAATATCTGATTGCAAAGTTCTACGCTCCATTTCTTCTGCAGTGAATGTGTTAGCTTATTACATTATTTTACAAAATAACACAAGCCCAAGATTAATTACTAAATAAGAAAACTTACATGACTACTTACATACAAAATCCTGCATCTCCATAGGTACACACACACATGTAGGTAGTTTGAAATATCATTATCAGTAATGACTGTGTTCTACATGCAGAAGCTAATGTAATGTATAACACATGTGGGTTTTGATCTGTGAGTGTATGTTAGGAGTGAAACGTGGAGTTAGCACTGCACTGTGTGCTCCCTTTTGCAGTGCTCCATTGTCACCTACCCAGTCTGCACTTGAGATACGTGCCAGCAACTCATAAGAAAGAGTACTAGAGATCGCATAATGATGTTAGATGTTTATGATCTTGTGGGACTGTAGCTGTCCTGGGCCACTTGTAGAATCCAAAAGTTGGATGCACCTGCCCTGAACAGAGGCAGCCAAACAAGTTCAGAGTCAGTAGGAGTGAGGAGAAGAATACACAACAAACCTCTGTTATGACTTCCTGTGGCAATTACCAAACTGTAATGCAGAACTATGAAACCTATTTTAGTTAAAAGTTAAAGTGTATATCAGGTATGAATTCAGAGTAGGCTGATGCCATCTGACAATTTTTCTGCAGCTACCCAAAATAAGAATGTAGTAATATTTATTTATAGATTCAGATCGCATAGAAAAGTCAAATATATCGATACATCATGTGCAGTAACAGCAAGTTAACAGATCCTCTTATATGATAATGTGTTACTAATGAAACACCATCTTATAGGAGATTGTAAAATTGTCAATTACTGAAGGGATGGACTAAAAAATAAACAAGAATGGCTTTTAATGAACTGGAATGAACTGTTCTGTCATGGCTTTCAGCTACAGGTGGGTCTCTGAACAGACAAGGTTAATAGTGAAAATATCAGGCACAACTGAATCAAATGAAAGTCAGGAAGAAATACCCAGCATGTCAGAGATCAGACTTGGTAAAGCCACTTACAAATCAAGCAGACAACTGGAAAAGTGGGGGGTGTATTAGAATAAGAACAGATGAGTGCATAGGCTTTGAGTCAGAAATAATCACTGCATAGTGTGACTTCTTTCAAGGCTCAGACCTACGAATTTCAGGATCTGGCACCTCTTATAAAGTGAGTCTATGCAAACCTATTTATAATTGTGTAGAAGAATAGTAAATAATTCAGAGGCTTTTTTTCTCTCAAAGCAGTTATATATGCTTGAATAGTAAGACCAATTTCAAAGTATACATCTATGAAGTGATAAAAAAATACAGCAATAAAGATACACCTCCTGGTAAGCAGTAACAGTAACCTGAGTCCATGCTTCCCTCTGAGCTCTTTTGCTGCACTACTTCTGAAAGCAGCACTCACTGTTAGCCATAAAGGTTTTAACTACACCTCCCTCCTGATTAGTAATGGCACATGTCCCCAGAGATCTTGCCATCAAAACCAGCCATTGTAAGACTGCGCTCTCCAGTGGAGCATACTGCTCGTGTTTCCTCAGCATGGAAGCAAGAATGCAACAGAGTGCAGTAAAGATGGTGTGCATCAAGCCTTGACTGCTACAAAGTAGTGATGCAGCTAAGGGAAGTAGAAAGAGAATTAGAAGCACTCTATGTCCATGGGTTACAGACACAGTGCAAGACTTATTTGTCCTCTATGACTTTTTATGCTCTTTGTATACCAGAATTTTTCCTATCTAATCTTATTTCAAAAAGTCTCTGAAAGTTCATGTCTAAAATAGAATGGCATAGAAAAGATACCACTACTACTTCCAACCAACTTGAAATGTTCTTGAAGCCTCAAACCACTCGTGTGCATTTTGCCACTTTAATGTCTTTAACAAGCAGGGGTATCATTATCTGCTGGAGAACTCAAGAATACTTCCCCAAATGCAATTCACTAAGCAGATCTGATTGGTGAGGTTCTCACCTTTGCTATTTTGTGGTGGGGATTTTCACATGCATTTTGATGCCTTGAATTAATGTGTTTCCTGTGCAGCATGCTTAACAGTCAGAATCTAACACAGACTAATAAGTCTTGTCACCACAGTACTAAAAACCTTACTAGTTTCTGCACTTGCATGTGTAATTAAGACCATCACTCTCTTTAATTGCCCTCTATTAAACAACCCCTTTTCACTTGATCTAGTGTTTTGCTTCTGAGACTTTTTACCTGCTGATATTGACAAAGTGCAGCCATCCCATCATGCTGACATACAAGGGTTGCAGGATTATCACTTGTGACTGCCATTTCATGCTTCATTACAGCTATGCGTCTCAAATCATACCACTAATTAGCAAACAAGTCTCTTCTTCACCTGTTTGCACGGTGCAAAGTAATATTACAGGCAGGCTGAGTACAGCCAAATTAAAGTACTTCACTATACAGGTAAATGGTCAGCACAGCAGTCTTATTCTGCCTGTTCCTCAGTTCAGTTTAGTTCTGTAAGCACATCATTTCAGATATATGGCAGAAAGGTTGGAACAAGATGATCCTTAAGGACCCCTCCCACCTAAGCAGTTCTATGATAAGTTTTATCCTGCTCCCATTTTCCCTTATTATCATCTTTCCAGCTTTTACATATGAATTATTTACTTTGCAACTTTTTTCACATGGATTTTCCACATGAATTTTTTATTAGCTTTTCTAACAGAATCAGTGCAACATCTTACTCCCCAGTCCTGTATTCACAAATATCTACATAATTCTACTGTTTTTAAGTCAGAAGCAGTTAAAATGGGCCCACTGATATCAAATGTGTGCACATTTATCCTCAGAGAATGCAACAACTTCACTCACTGGAGACAAATTGCTCTTCTCCATTACATTCGTACTTATGAAAAATACTGTCCACTCCAGTACTCCCTTCACCCAAACATCTTTGCAAGAATCTGAAACGTACCATACATTCTCAAATAATTTAATCTCAACACTATTGCAGAAAATTACAGAAGTTATCACTGCCATTTTTCAGTTTAGTGTTGGGATACAGAGAGGCTATGACTTGCCTTAGGTAGCAAAGCCAGGCTCTGAGACAGAGCTGGGAACAGACCTTAGATTTACAGTCTCATAGTCCAGTGCCCTAGCTGAAAACTCTACTGTATCCAGCACACAGAAGAGAATGCAGCCACAGCCTGCAGAAGGAACTTCCAGATGAAACAGCAGTTGTTAATGGTTAGATCTTATGTTCTTTTTCCACAATATTTGTGGTTAGAACCTGTTTCTGTTATGACCATTTTCAAAAGAGACTACTTCTAGAAATCTCTTGATCCCACAGTACTAATACAAGTATAGGAAAAAGGAAATAGATGAATCTAAATTGTCAACTTCTTCCAAAAGCTATGAAGACTTATTTTTTCCACTTCAGAAAAATACCTTCATCTTACACCACAGACTACGCATGAACAGTTTCCTTTAGTCCTGGAAAAATCATTTCAAGTGAAATTATTGAAATTCTTTTGCTGTATTGTAAAAATAAATGAATAAATAAATAAATAATTTTAAAAAATATTATAAAGCCAAAAAAACAAAAAACCCGAAGAAATGGTTGTTTTCGTGAAAGCTGAAGTGCAAGAAATTGTTTGGTCTGATTGTTGTCTCTCTAGCAGCTTACATTTGGGAATTCTCCATTAGATACGATACTCTAAAGTCAATAGATGTCTGAAGACAGATGCTTTCATAACATACTCTCAAATAGTAAAAAGTAGCTACTGTTTCCACACAGAGCATAATTTAAAGAAACAACACAGCTAGGAAAAACAGGAGACTGCCTCCCCAAAACTCTAATAAAGGAGTGATGAGAAATTCTACCCAGCAGCCTTGAAACCATACATTTATAACTCCTTGTAGCTCCACTGAGCTCTGCTGTTGAACAGAAAGCATGAAGCTGTAGCTTTACTCTTCTCAATCCCCTTGATAAGCTGCTGTTCTCACCTGTGGCAGAACTTGCACACCAATACATCTGCCCTGCCTCACTGCACACCATGACAGAAGGAAGCATAGCTTTGGTATAACCTATTTAAGATCCCGCACAGAGTAGCGTAAGCAGTCTATCACAGTTCTTAGGCTTTAGCAATGGATGTTTCCAGGATATTACACTGTTAGAACTTCTGGCTATTGTAAGAGAAATATGGTTTATTAATTTCATGACCTTGAAAATTCCAATACTGTTAAAAGTAAACAAACAAACAAACAAACAAACAAACAAACAAAAAAAGAACCCTCTCTCAATTTAGGAAGGGAGACTCATCATTTATAGTTTTTTGCTATATATCACAAAAGTAATAGATTCTTGTAGCATTTGTTGTCTTTCATATATTCATGTGGAACAATACCTAGCTCTATAGACCACAGATACTTATAAATTCAGATTTGTAACAGCTAGAAAAATAATGACAAAAATAAAGGAACCAGTAGCAGATACTTATACTGGAAGATAATTCATAATTTAAATTATTTAAGATAGACTTTGAAATTGCTCCCTTAACTTATCCATCTTCTTGAAAGCCTTCCAAATAAGCAGAAAACCTTCCTTTACCCCAGTAGCACTGTAACATGACAGAAAGCATGGCAATGACAACAGAGCAGCAAAGTCCCAGGCTGCAGCAAGTGAGAATCTGCTCAAATGTAACAGCCTTCAGAAGGCCTCAGGTACAGAGATATCTCCAGCGAGACACCCTTGCCTACACTTCCAACCCTTAAATGAGGTCTGGGAAGGGGTGGATTCTGGCTGCACCCCTTCCACTCACTCAGGTACACTGCCATGACCATGTCCATGGAAGATACAAGGAAAATTCAGCTCTCCTGTTCTCCTGGTAGCCTGGACCCTGGCTCAGGTAGTTTTCTGCTCAGTGAAACACTGAAAGTCCTTGGGATGCTGTGAAGTATGTGTGTACCTAATACAGGTCAACACACAAAGAGAACTTAAGACCTGATTTCTGCATGTGTGGGCTCCCATTCACCTTGCTCTGGTTTAGATAAAATGCAGTCTGAGCAGCACAGACACATGCCTGAAAGCCTGAAAAGTGACCACTAGGCAACTGTGGTGAATACTAAATGGAAGAGAAGGAGGCTGCATTTCTCTGTCCTCTTTTATAAGCTTTTTTACCTTTTCTTTCTACCCTAACACAACAGTGTTTAAGATGAAGAGCCTCTACATCCTGGTGGACCAAAGTTGCCTTGGGGCCACCTCTCTACTCTGCTGGAGTATATGGATGCATTAGCTGTATATGACAGCACTAACAACTTCACCTTGGCATTTGTAGTATGAAAACACTGCCACTAACAACACATGAACATGTTGTCTCCACTGCAGCATTCAAGAGCCCAGAGAGTCTGACACTAAAGTACTTGCACTGCTGAAGCAGCGTGCAAATAAGAGCAGTAGTGTTTTTTCACCTCATTTTGCCTGGGGAAAATGAATGTACAGGAGACTGAAGAATATGTCCGTGTAAATACACCACTGAGAATAGCTGCATTTGTGGGTTTCTTAATGCTGAAAAAATTGATTTTCAAACTATGCTATTCAAAGTTTAATCCTTCCTTCTACTCACCTGTATCACAAAAATACCGGCCAATGCAGTGCTACCTCGTAGCTGATAATAAAGATTAGAGTGCCTACAGATTTGTTCTCTATCTGTTAGAGTTACTCTACTAATGCTGCAAATGATTCCGTTTGAGCCCTCTTTCAGAAAACCAACATGCCAATCTAGATGAAATCTATTAAATGCAAGATTGTAATAAAATTCAAAATAATTTAATGGCAAGTTACATAATTCAATAATAGACTTTTTCAGTAAAATTTACTGAACTTCATGTGGAGTATCAACCTATCATCTCAGTATCAACCTGAGATTTTTGATCAAAAAAATTTTCTTCCAAATTATTTTGTGCTCTTGGTGGCTTACTGATTCCATCTTAGAACTGTGCCACTGACACTGCAGGCTGAAATAAGATACATAATATTTTAATATTAACTGTAGTTTCTAGAATGTCTTTAATGAACCAGAATACACTGCAAAGATTTCAGCAGATACAGTCCTTCACACCTACAGATCACTTAGCTGGGTTATTCAGCATATTCTAAACTTTAGAAATAAATGTCATCTTGTGGGCAAAGGAATAATGGTCAGATAATTTATTTGATTCTGAGGCATGACCACAAATGTGATCTATTAGAGTTAGATAATAAAATAGTTCCCAAAGGATTTAAAATCTATGAATATACAAGGAATTTATATTCTAGGAATGTGGAATTGATCCACTTCTTTTCCAATGGCCGTATGTAAAGGATACAATGTAGAAACACTGAAAAATGGATGCTTGTTTTATTTGGAGGTCCATTTGATAACAAATCTCTATTCATATAACAAGGAAAAAATTAGTATTTATGAGGAAAAAGTAATAGTTGCTTTTGTAATCAGGTAGCATGGATTTAGTTCTTTCCTAAAGCAGGAATCATTAATGACATTACACTCCCAAGAAATTTTGAGACTTGCCTGAGCTCACTTTTATTAATGCCTTTAAAAAGGTTTTGCTTTGGAAACCTGACTAAAAAAAAATCTCAGAAGGTGTCACATCCATTCTAGGAAGCTGCCCATTTACTTATTTGTAGATCTATATGATTGCACTAAGGATTGATTCATCCTGCGCTGTGCAAGTTACTGCAAGAAGTAAGGTCTGTGGATGCTGCAGGAATGCAGGTTTTGACCCATGCTCTAGCAGCTCTATCTAGCTACATCTCACCAGAGTTAAGGATATTTTTATTCCAGAATTCTCTGCTTTAGTTAGGCATCCACTCAACATAGATTTTAATTTAGATTTCTGTCTGAGTGCTCAAGCTAGCAACATGATCTGTTTTTCATAAGAAGTTTATACAAACAGAAGGTAGGAAATGTACAAGTACTGCCTCACTACTATTACACTGTACCTAGACAGTGTTTCTCTTCCTTTTGCCTGCACTCCTACAGAGTTTCATCTTCTGAAACAGAAGGGAATAAGACCTATTAAGGTAGTCATAAATAAAATCAGAACTGTAGTGTCTGGACAAGGTTCTGGCAAATTTACAGATAAGTTCTTTTTCACAGTGTTCAGGAAAATTTTTATCAAGTGAAAATCTTTCAGGACACGCATTCATTTTTCTGAGGGCAGAAGAACAAGGTTGCCCTACCCCCATCTTTTCAGCTTTGCATTAATAGCTTCAGTGGATCTGGGACAGGTCCCCAGTGCACAAATGTTGTATCCTGACGTGGAACTGCCTCAGCTGCTTCTCTGAACATTTTCCTCTGAATTGTGCTCATCACCCTGTCATCCTTGATGCCAATTACCTCCTCTCCAGGTTATTCTACAATCATCTTCAATCACAAAGCTTGTATTTTGTTTTTCAAATCTTCCAGAGACATCACTGGAACTTAAAGCACCCAGGATTCAATATTAAAATTATAACTCTGTAAAAAGGCTTCACTGCATTCAGTAAAGCAGTACCTATCCTTGTTGACTCAATGACTGACTGCCACACTCTATCTATGAATAAGTAGTTTCACCTGTAGTCTCACCTGTATAGATCTATTGTCTCTCCTTTTTCCTTCTCTCTTCATCCCTATTTCCAATGAAATCATCGTTTGCTGGAACAGATGTAAAGCAAGTCTAGATTTTGGACTCTTTTTTTCACAGACAAGTTCCTAACACAAAAGTTATTTCTAAAACAGAGAGGTCTAAGTAGGGGTTTTACTAACATACTTCTGAATAAATGAGGAAAAGACAAAATGGTTGATATTTTTTGAAGGAGGATGACAATCCTATATTCCACTTGTTTCTCCTTAGTAGATACCACAAGCTTCTTTGGTGAAAACTTTGTCTTGGCTTGTAATGTATTGGCCACACATTGTTTCAGTTTAAATACATTTTTTCTCATTTATTTTTTCTTGTGCCTCTGTGTGTGGGTTTCTTCTCTTTCTCTCTTCAACAACCTTTCTATCATTTCACAAAATTCCCATCTGGACACCTAAAACATCTTACATTAGGATTCACTAACTTGTATCCATCAACTTGCACTTCTCAAATAATGGTTTGCAGCTCCATTAGTCATGCTGAATTACTGCAAGCCTACTACATTCATAACCATGGCATCAAAACATCAAAATGCATTTGACCATTTGCTAGATATTTCATGAAATAAATTAGATTGCTACATATTGCAATGTAACTGTTTTATGCATTGTTGTGGGTTTGTTTTTGTTCTGTTTTGTTTTGTTTCTTTACAGATTGAACCTGTCTATGCACAGTGAGATCTGATAAACTAACAGCAACAGCATCTGAAAGCCTGCAAACCCATATTTGTTGACTGAAATAATGTGGAGTGGTGGGAAGCAGGAAAAGAGAAACTAGGGACAGTTTTAAGGGAAAGACATCACTTTCTGTGAGGTTCCTGGATTCTTGTCTGCCTTCTGAAAATAGGAATATGGGCCTTTTTGTTCTTCAGGAAATCTAACCTGCTACAGACATACTTTAGCATTTGTGAGGTGACTGCTCTAGGCATCATGTGATAGTCTCAAAGGTTCATTTAACACCACTGTATCAACCAGTAAATAATTAAACATAGTGCTCTGTCTCAAACTAAAAGCTAAAGAGACAGAGATAATGAGAAGCTCCTTGGGCAAAGGACACAGCTTAGACTAAATCACTGTGTCATTTTCTTTCCTAAGGAGATATTTCTTACCTTCTTTCATTTCAGCTGTTCTCTTGTAACTAAAGCACGGGAACACACATACAGAATGTACACCCTAAAGATGATTAAAATAAGAAAGACTAAATACTGCATGCAGAGAGAGACTGAGCATTGACTGAAGCTAGTGGAAACATGAGAGCAGTTATGCCAAATCTGGTTCAACTGGGAGGTGAAGGATCTTTTAATTATGCTCCTGAAATTGATTCTGTGCAAGATCAGCTTTATAGATGATCCACTTTAAGTATATATATATATATATATATAATTATTATTATTTTGCTGCTGCATTTTGAAAGGAGAAGGGATACATACATACCTAGAGCAAATCTGCAGATCTGAATTGCCTTCTGTTAAGCTAGAGATCTTAATCACAGTGTTTTGTCTTGCCTGCAGAATAAGTAATTTTACTTCAAGGGATATGTTGGCAACTCATGAACACAAGGTAGCCTTCACTTCAAAGCCATCCTGTGAAGTGCCATTGTTAACATCATTAGTGCTTGCATCAGTTCTGAAAGAAGGGTACCTTTTCTACATCTCTCTTGCTGAATAGTATGGAAAATGGAAAAAGTTACTGTGGTGGTGTAGAAGAAATTTAAGAATCAAAGTATGTGGCAATTATTAAATAGATTTCCAGTGGTTTTCACCTCAGCTGCATTGCTAGTACAACAGTGGCAAGAATGTCAAAGGTCAGGGGATCCCAAATATTTTTCAAATACATGAGATGTCAGTAGCAGCATTCCCTTAGAAAACTCTGAGGCAATGAAGACCAGTGCTTTTAGACAGTAAGAAGTACACTGCAAAGATCCAGCTAAAAAGTTTCTTAAAGAGAAGGTCAAAACTTGCTGATTTTCACTTAACATCTAACAGGCTGAATTAGAACAATGTTTTTATAAAAAAATGTCTCTTTCTTTCCTCAAAACTACATGCTAAAAAAAAATGTAGTTTTCCCTAAAACTTGTGGCCTACAGCCCAATATTTCTCATCTTGCACATCAGAAATGAAAGGAAAATGGGAGCTAGGATAAAGCATTTAAAAATGACTTTATAAGGACAGGCTATTAAGGCTTCCTGCAGGTTCACACAATTTTCTTAATAGATTTTCTGTTTGCTTGCAATGGATAAAATTTGTCAAATATTTTCAGTGGGATGCTGCTCTGACAATGGCAATAGAGAAGGAATGTAGATTGCTTTTCTTGCTTCTTAGAGAGGATTGGGAAGAAATAAAAATAAAAATTAAAAAAAAAAAAAAAAAGAAAGAAAGAAAAGAAAAGAAAAACAACAAAAAAAGGGAGATGGATAGAAATTGCATTCAGATGCAAGGACGATTTGCTACAACGAACAGAACATCCTGTCCATGGGCCATGGGTTTGAGATACTGAAGGACATGCAGTGCTGACAAAGGAACAAAAGCAGGTAACATATCTATCACTTTAGAGTACCACAGCTCTGGAAAAACAAGCTATAGTTGTTGTTAAAGTCTGTTTTATTTTAATTTGCTTTTCCGCAAGCTGACAGATAGGTTGCTTAACATGGTTATTAACTCTCACCATTCAGGCAGCTGTCTCGGATGATCACTTAGTTCAGAAACTTTGCATATTTCAGGGTTCTGTTTGTCTTTAAGGGAAGTAAAAATACTTAATTTGCCCCATAAGCAAATGGCATGTTGACAGCATGACATCTTGCTGTGAAGGGTATAATGGATGGGACTGACATTCTTAAACAATGTGATCACCGTGAGCATGTTGACATGTCTGAAATAGAAGTCCATCTAAACACACATAAATGGAAGCCATTTTCAGAATTACCTGTCCATCCTGATAATTTATAAGTAAGGCTTTCTACTGATGGCGAGAATTGCATGTCTTTTCTGTTTACAAATGCTATGGTAACCTAAGCCTTGGGGTTTAACTAAAACTGATTTAGTAGGCTCAAACTTCAGAAGCAAGACATTAGACATCTGTTTCTACAACTGGGAAGGTCTTTAGTATACTCAATAGCTGTTGATTCCTTTGCTTTTTCAGACATCACAAGAATTCTAAGTTGATGGAATGCAGGACAACTTCAGCAGATTCCTGCACCACTAGTGAGTGCTGGATATTAACTACATAGGAACAGAGGGTATTTCTTCTCAGGTTTCATTTCTCTCACATTATTTTTGCTTTTAAAAAATCGTTGCATAAATAGATTTTCTCCACTCATTATGTGACTCACAGGTGATTCGTCCTTTTTTGCCGATAGAATACACTGACATCCTGCATCCATGCAATGAAGCAAGCAACGTGTCAGAAAAAAAAAAATAAAAAAATAGACTAAACACAGATGAAATCCCTTAGGGAAAACTTGTCAATTGTAAAGCATTCCCACCAGATATCATTAAACTGTATAATACAAATCTTTTGCGAGTCTTGCCATGTGAAATATGCTAAAAAGGAGAGCTGATGTTTTTTTAGGTTAAGATCTTGTCTAATTCCTGAAGTCTGTGCTCAAGTTAGGGGGCAGTCTAGTCAGGCGCCTGATATTTTAAACACAGTTGGTAATTGTGAAACAAAATGAAAGAAGTAATGAAACATCTAAGATTATCCTCAATTAAAAAAAAAAAAAAAAAAAAAAAAAAGTGAATTCTTGATTTCATTATTAATTCACTAATGAGCATAATTGTTTGCAATTAATGGTGCTATTTGAATTTATGTTGTACATTTTAAATAAAAGCAAAATGTGATTTTCAGATTTGAACATGTAGCGCATTTCAAATGTAGTCAGAGAGCGAACTGCTCAACAGTGCTCTCCAGATTCATGCCATAGGATTATTCAAACTCTTTGAACTCCTTGCTGAGATTGGTAATAAATTACAAGACAGCATAAATTACTTTGAACAAGTCAGATGTATGGCAGTAGGAAAAAAACACAAAACACAATCTAAATACATCATTTTCTTTATAGGACAGGATACCTGATGGTGTTTCGAGTTTAAGAGATCTGCTCTGTTTCCCCTGCCCGGGTGCTTAGAAAATGAATTGCATGAAAATACCTTTTAAGCTCTATTTTCACTATTCAACAGGTGAATAGATTTGTGAGACATGCGTATATGCAAATACTTAGAAAATAAAATTTCAAGTTTCTCTGTACTGCTTGCAGTTTGTGAGTCATTATTCATCTGGCAATATCTTTCCTTCACACAATGGAAGCATTTTGCAGTTTCAGCATGATTCTGAGTTTTCATATATTCTCCTACTGCTAGAAGGATTTCAATATCCACAGGATGAGAGAAATATAAACCAGTTTGAAACTAAGTTTGAAATTCAAGCATCAACTAGTGCCCCTTCTTTCACCAGCCATCAGTAGAGCATTTTCATATGTGAACTATAGCTGTCCAATACTTTTCTTGCTACTGTCCAATAGTTTTCTTGCTACTGGAGTATGCTAATGTTGCATCTCTCCAGTTTTGTCTAAGTGAGCTCCCTGAAATGTTTAAATAACACTGCTAATGATACATAAGGAAAAAATTGAGTTCAGTCTCTCTAATCAATACTAGCTTAGCAAGTCCAATGAGTCAAACAAACAATCAATGGAAAAGGCTGGTCTATGTCACTGCAATCAGGGACAAACCACACGTGAATAAGAGAGCACAATTTTTATGTTGTTACTTCCAAAGGGACTCTCCTTACAGTTAATATTACTCTGTGTCTGCAAAGAAGTCGTGGAAGAAATCCAGAAAATGCAGCATTTCGTAACTAAGAAGTCGTTCAACATCATTTCCTTGAGTAACTTTGGAAAGTTTCTGGCTTTGCCAAGAAACTGTTAAGATCATTTGAAGGTGGAAGTCTAGCTCGTTATTTTTAGTTCTGTTAAATATTTTAAAAGAGATGAAAGATTTATTTATTTATTTATTTAGTCACAGTCTAGATTTTTAATAACAAGAGCTGGTATTTTAGCAAACCTTGTAGCACACAGATTCACAGGACAGTAGGCCAAAGAGATGAAAATTACAAAGTAATAAATTTTGAAAATATCATTTATTTGTAAATAGCAAGGAGAAATTGTCTTCACATGCTCTGCTCCTGCTGAAAGCTGTTTTAACAATTGCAGCATACATCTGCTTACTCTTACACCAAGTGACAAAGTTGGAGGCCAGATGACAGTCATCAGGTGAGCTTAATCTGCCCTTCGCTGGCTGGCTCAACTTTATTTCCTTACAACATAAAAGGATGTGAAAAATCTGACAGCAAACATTTGACATACCAAGAAAGACAGCCTAAAATTACTAGTGCTTGTTTTCCAGCTTCTGTTTGAATGTACAGACCTTTAAGAAATAAGAGTAGACTGCATTTTCCCTAAGGATTTCCTTCAAGTGTTTCTGTTATGCTATGACAGATTGCAAAAAGACGGAAGAAAAAACAGATTCTTCCTGGAATCAAACGATTAGTGAGATAGTGAAGCATTCACCTTTCAGTCACTTTTTGAAACACTTCACAAGATTGGTGTTTTAGGCTTACTAGACACTAATTCTCATTCCCTATCTCTTGTGAAATGAAGTGCTGGGTCAGCCCAGAAAGGAGCTCTGAATGCATCTTTGGGAACAGACTCAAACTTCCATTCCTCAATTGCCTCCTTTCAGGGTTGCCTCCATCCCCTTTCTAGACTAGAGCTTTATTTATGATGTGGAGACAGATGACATGTTTTCCCTATAAAAGCAACAAACTGTAAGTTTCCCCAGAAGAAAATGCAGGGCTGGCACAGCTATAACCCATACACACAAGTAAATCTTATGCAATTGTTGTCAACGCGTCTTCACACTTTCAGTCCTCCCCATTTCCTCACAGTAAATCTGTATCTGGATTTGACTAATTAAAGCTTTGTTTGTTTTGCAGATGAGCATCAGTTTGAAGATACTGGACTTCTGATAGTGTACTTTCTCAAGTACTGAATCAAAAATACAGCTTAGATAAGTGTTTTGATAGATAAAACTGCCAATGTAGTGTCCCATTACAGAGTGTTTTCAGCTGCTTGCAAACTGCCACCTGTACAGTTGCTGCTAAAGTACAGGCTAATCATACAAGCAGCTCTAGCAGGGACTATAAAAACACATTTTGGTAATGCATGGGCAAAGAAGAGGAATGGATACTTTGCACATACACCCCACATAAAGTGGTAATGCAAGAATATAAGCACATATGTTTAAAATAAATAAATAAAAATAATAGCAAAACCATAGTGGAAATGAGAACTGAGATGACAGAGTACCAAAGATAAAATTAGAAAGAGACAATAACGATAGTATGAGCCAGAGAGAGATGAAATATGATAGCAATTATTAAGTTACAAGAAGGTGAACAAGATGAAAAGCTGCAAACAGGCAGAAGAACGGGCACCACAAGAAGCACAGAAGCATGTAAACACCAAACAACTTTACTTCGTGCAACTGTAAAGTGAGTTCCAAGCTTTTGTGTTCCTGTGTTCACCAAGCAGGAATGAAGCCCATGGGCTAAGAGTACATCTCCATGGCAATGATGATGAATCCATGGGATGCATTCTAATTACTTTGTGCACTCTACTGGAAGCCAAGTGTGAGTTTTGTTCCACAACATAATAATAGAATATATAAACTAAAAATGCTCTTCTGGGTCACCTAATCAGTCCATCACGCCCAATGTTGTGCAATTACAGTGACAGTAAACAAAGAAGTGTAAGGTAAACACATGAGCCTGGTTACCCTTCAATCCTCTTCCCTTCCTTCCATCTCCAGTTTGCTGGGGCCTTAGGAATATTTGAACGCATATTCCTGTTTAGTATTCATGTAAAGACTTGATGTCCACTGAGTGAAACGTATCTGGAAGCCATCTGTCTCTATTTGAAGACAGGATTAGCTATCCTTGACCAAATACTTGTTCAACATAGTCTAAAAAAAGTGAGGAGCTTTTCTGTGTCACTTTTTCTAGTGCAATTTAGCTGCTCTGCCTAGCTTCAGAAATCTTCCCCTGATATTTAACCTAACCCTTTCGCATTTATTTTACTTTAAACTATTATTTCTTACTCTTCCCATCATCAACCCAGCAGTAAACTTTTCCACCTTTCCTAGTATTTACATTTTATTTATGTTTTATGCCCAACAAAATATATATGTACTGGCATAACACAGTAGCTGAAGTGAACATCAGAGATAAAAACCTACTATGTTTTCTGCCATGTTTTAAGTTGTCTGTTCCATGGGTATCTGGCTACACCTACATGAATATACTATATTTTCTGGCACTGGGGCCAAGTAAGATAGTATTGTCTGTGCTGAAGATTCACTTTCTAAAGAACAGTATCCGTCAACTAAATACATGGTAATCACTGTAATGTCTGAACAGCGTAAGTTGTCATCTTCCTCGCCCTGTAGCTTAATTTACAAGAATACTGTCTAATCTATGTATATTAGAATGAGATAGAGAAGGAAGAATGGATGAGCAGCTGGAATGTTCTATTTAATGTTTATTCTATTAATTACAGAAAGCTACTTGTTCACATTCTATGCCTGTAAATACACCACAGAATAAAATAATGTTAGTGCATATGCACAAAATATTAATCTTAATTTGTAATCTTTCCTTCCTTCTTTTCTTAGGACCGAATTGAATAGCATGGTGCTGCATCAGGGAAGGGTAGGGTGGGAGTTAGGGAAAAGTTCTTCACCACTCATCAGTGGGCAAGGAACAGGATGCCTGGAGCAATGGGAATGGCCCCAAGATGTCGGTATTCAAGAAGTGTTTGGACAGTGCTCTCAGACACAGAGTTTGACTTTTGAGTGGTCTTTTGTTGGAGCCAGGAGTTGGCCTCAGTGATTTTTGTGAGCCCCTTCCAACTTAGGAAATGCTATGACTCCATGATTCTCTTCCATTAATAATAACAAAGGTCTTATCTAATCTTACAGTCTTTTATTTTTCAGCTCCTTATTTTCCATAACTTTCCAGTTCCAACCTCTTATAAATTTCTTATTTTGCAGCATTTCATAGAATTGTCCTTTCATCTGACATTTATGCTGAATCTATGTCACAGTCCTTTGCCTATATAACTTTCCCTATGGACTCCTGACCCCTTGATATCTTCTGTCAATTGTGATGAAATGCAGCAGCAAATATGACCTCCCCCCACCCTGCAATGTCGCCTCACTCTTCACATCTGTCAGTGGCCTTATCACCTTGTTTACCCAGGCTGAATATTTTCAATCTGTACACAGTTTTATTTCTAAGCTCAGATCCAGTTCCCCCAGCACCATTTTTCATTGCATCCAGTTCTAGTGTCACAGGTATCTTTGTAGCCGTTCTTTCCTTTGCTAAGTATTTCCTCCTCTGTTCCCATAACAAAACCATCTTCCCATTATACCAGTGGGTAGTCTATTTTTCTTCCCTGTTCCCTTGCTCTACCAAAAGCTATCTTTCCCAATCATCAGTCCATATTTATGCATTCAAACCTGTGAACAATAACAGAAATATCCCATTTCAAGAGCAGAGAGGGTAAATAGCCAAAATTAAGCTGTTTTACAAGATGGTAACTGCTTACTGTGCTGTCTTGACCTTCAAATAACATTTCAGCCCTATTCACCTTTTTTTCACAAAGCAAAGAGTATGTCTATCAACTGATAACATGAAAGATTCAAACTTTTTATATCCAGCCTAGATAGTACCTTAAATACGACTGTATTGTCGTATTTATTAAATACAACTTGGCTAGAGGAAAACCATCAAAGGAAATACAAATCATTTTCCACTCATCACCTACAACAGTTCTGAAACACTTTGGAAGCAAACCTGGAGTGCACATGGCAAAAGCACCAACATGCAGCTTAAGCAGGGGCAGTGCAAGCATACCCAGTTAGTCCATGCTCCTTTATAGGGATGTGGTTGGCAGAGAAAAAGAGCTGAAGCATCTGCAGCTCCACAGAGAAAGGAAGAGTTCTCACTAAGCCTTAAACTCCACTGGTAAATTTTAATCAGAGAAAAAGCCAGAGGAGTATTCACTTCAGCATCTAGGCTCTCCACAGTGTGACTTAATGGACTCCGTTCTAGCAAGTGACATCTAACCTGTGACCCGTCTCCAACATCCTCTCTGCTCAACCCAGGAGTCCAGCTGGCACTTAGCCCTCCAGTTCTTTATCAGGCTTAAGAGGATAAACATTTCCACTCATCACTTACACAGATTCAAGCAAACTTTCATGTCTCTTCCCAACACACTCTTGCATCTTCCTTAGAAGATTTCTCAGGTCAAAGTACTTTCATACTTTTACACATCAAAGCAAAAATACTTTTAGATTTATTTTCTCTCTATATCTTTTTTTTTCCCCAGAAGACGATACAGAAGTACAGACAAATTATGATGCAGAAAATGCAGGAACAGTTTTCCAGTTTTCCTTGGCTGATTAGGGTTACTAAGGCATTATTAGGTGCGTGGAAGAGATTGATCCACAGGAATCAATTGCACTGAAAAGGTTATATATGTTTTCAGAAAGAAAATAGAAGGAGGAAGAATAGGAACACAGGCAAAAACAGCTTTCAATAAGCTGCCTTCGGTTGCCATGGTTGCTACTCGTCCTGTCAATAATAATTATGAATAATAATACCTACGTGAGATTTAAACACAATCACCATGCTTATCACTACCCTCACAAACACAGAAATCATTACTTTTTGGTACACTGAACCTTCCTTTCTCAGTAAGCAAAGTGTGATACCAAACCATGGCACCACTTCAAACTTAGTTTCCAAACTCTTTGAGACCTTGGAATAGGATGCTTTAAATTCTGTTTCCCCTCCTCCAACAGCAACACAGCCTCTCCTAGTCTGTCTTCTCCCTGGAGCACTCCAGCTCGCTGCAAGGATGCAGGTCTAGGTACCCTCCAACCTCCCTGATGAAAAAGATGTTAAAAGAGAAAGTAATGAAAATGGTTGGAAACTGCTCCTCTGAGATGTGTCAGGAAGAAGGATGGCAAGATCATTTGATCATAAGATCAAATAGTCTTGTGACTATTTCTATTGGATGAACTAAGCAGCTAACTTTTCCTTCCAACCAACTCCTTTCTGTCTTTTTTCAGTGGCAGAAAAAGCCATGTACACCATGTGCATCTTTTTCTGTAGGGCCAGCACCTGGTGGTTTTAGTCAGATACTGATCTATCCATACATGGCAGTGAATCCACTTTATGTTTCACATATTAGATGATGCACACTAGCATTTCTGAGAACAGGTGTAATTACTAAACTGTAACTGTTTCAGAAAGGAATAAAAATGCAGAAATGACTTTGCTGCAAACTGCTTAAGACAAACAAAGAGCTGGAGTTCTTCCCTCCTATCTCCTCCCACTTCATTTCTCTTTGCTTTCTGCAGATTGGTTTAGCAGCTATGACCTCAGGGAAGAAGATAGCTCTGTTCAACAGAATCTTGTCTGGGATAAGCTTACATTTTGTTCTGCATTGCAAGAAAGGGGCTGCTTTGAGAATTCCAGCAGGCAGGCACACACCTACCAAATGCATTATTATTATTTTAATGTTAAGTCTTTTTTTTCCATTCTCATTTTACTAAGTAGAAAAGTACTTACAGACTATGTCTACCTCCTGAAATTATTTAATTCTGAATTATGCCATATCTTCAAATAATTAAACTTGAAATTAAAAGTTAATTATGCAGCTAATGTCACAAATGAATAGCAAATTAAGGAACTCCATAATAATGCATATTCTTCACATTTTCTTCAGTAGTCCTCTTATACAGAACTGGTATTGAATTTCTCAGCATAAAATTTTCTCTATGAAGAAATATTGTTTATTCTGTATGTTTCCACCATGATATCCTTAGACAAAAGCACAGCTGCAGCATTACTGGCACATACCCCTTCTGCTCCTGTAACAGAATTCAAGATCATTCTACAAAGATCCTGAGAAGAGCTGCATGGCCAAGATACCAAGGAGACACGAGGACTTGATTATCGTGTCCAAAGTAATATGCTGCCTACAGAAATGTGGGGTAAGTTTAGGCCTTTGCAGAGTAGCTTACATTCCATTCTCACTTTTCTATATTTCTCTCCTTAGGAGATTTGTAATGATTTTACCTCTGAAATAAATAAGCTCTATTTAAGGTAACTAAAGTTCTACAGTTCGTGTAGTTCCAGAAGTGTAACTTTCTGGTTTTGTGTTTTTTAAGTTGTAGACTGCCCATCTTACACTATGTAGAAGAACAATTGATTTTAGCAGAATAGGAAATAAGACTGAGATAACACATAATAGTAATAAATATTGGATTGAACAACACAAATCCTTTGATCCTGAAGAAATTTCAGACATTATCACTTGTACATTTATGAGATAAGATAGGAGATGGAGAAATCAGAAACAGAAAAACATTGGTATAGAACAAATACAGTGTGTTCAGCTTATGTTATCACAACCTAATCATTCTCATCCTGATTCATATGCTTTCTTAATGTGCAGTATGTGTTGAAAGTGACAGCCAGCCACCAGAAGGAAATGATTTTCATATAGCACAGGGATCTACCTCTATAGAAACTTGCATCAATACAGACTTCTTTGCTACTCATTACATTCTTCATTATATTTAGCTTCATTGTAATCACCTAGTCACAATAATAATAATAGTTGACTTTATAGTATACTTGCAAAATACTCAGGAGAAAGCAGTGTAACATAACAAACACAACATAGAAGCACAGCCTTTGAAATTCACAATCAGAGGGAAATAATGCATAATTTAGTATTTAAAGTTTATTATTAGAAGGATGAGATCACCAGATTTTTCCACACCATAGACTCCTTACTTCAGGAACAGAGATGCTATGTATGACCTCAATTAGATGTAAATTTTTAAGCAACACTGAAGCCAACCTTTTCCCACAGCTGGTAAGAGAATATCATTGCACAAATTACTCCCATTTTTCCCCAAAAGAAGAGCTTAACTTTACTTACCTGCTCTCTAATTGTCAGCAAAGGTTGAAAACCAACTTCTTCATCAATAGATCTCTTTTTAAAAAGTCATCTTCAAAAGGTAGCATGTATAACTATTTCTCACCATATCCTTGAGGACAAATCGTCCCACACTTAGCTAGATGAAACTATAATGCAACAGGAGAACAATCAGCTGACAGGTCAGGCTCAAAGGGCTAAAGTAAGTGAGGTTACATCCGATGGCAGCCAGTCACTTGAGGGGTTCTGCAGCGCTGAGCTCTGCTCTGTGTGACAGCAACAGGGCCCGAGGGAACAGCATGGAGCTGTGCCAGGAGAGGGGCAGCTGGGGGTCGGGGAAAGGGGCTGCACCACAGGGCAGTGGGCACGGCCCCCAGTGCCAGAGTTCAAGGAGTGTCTGGACAACACTGAGACACAGGGTTTACATTTGTGCTTTTTCCAACATAGGTTTAGTTATTTCCAAGGATTTTTTTTTTTACGCCTTTTTCTGGGTTTCAGTTAGGTTTTGTTTCCTATCTCAAAAAAATAATATATCAGCACAGCCTAAAAAAAAAAAAAAAAAGCAAACAAACAAAAAACCACAACAACAAAGCAGATATCGGGTAATTCTGCTCTTTAATTTCATTACAGTATAACATTCCACAGTTTGTGTAGGTAGTTTTTATACTGGAATGCATATACTTCAATCCACCAACTTAACTTGTTACTATGTAAATATAGTTTAAGGACTTCTGGGCCTTATTCTACCAAATGCTTTACGCTCCACTTACAGCAAGAGAGTTTACTGGTGAACAAGTGATTGTACAACAGTAGGTACTGTGCATCAAGTTTAATCTATAATTCCACTCTATCAGATTTTTAAGTCATGTTTATCTACACTGTAAGCTTCTGGTAGGTAGTTTTCCCTCGCCTTGCACAGGCAGAGGAGTTTTGCAAATGAAAATTTGCATAATATGTTGTTATTACCATGTTATTGCTAATAGACCACCACTCCACACATCTGATACCATTCTGAGTGTGGTTTTGTCTTTTTTTTTTTTTTTTTTTTTTTAAATCAAAATTGACTGACGGATGGAAAATTATACAGCTATGAATTATTTTTCTTGGCAATCCATCTTCAGGAAGGAAAAGACTGTGATGTTTTTATTACAGTAGAAGTTATGGAAACTTCCAGCTACAACAAATAGCTGTGAGAGCACCACACAGTATGTCAGCTCTGCTCATTGATAAACTGTGTAGCTTGGCAATTATGCTTTCTATTTTTCTTTTTTTGCAGCAAACATTTCAGTTTTTGCACTATTAGAAAGAAATACTTTGAGGGGGAGGAAGATAACACAAGATTGCTCACAGGAAGACTGCAGAAAACAAATATATGTTAGCATAATCATTTTTAATTACAGTGTTTGTACTTCTTTGGTATCCTAGGAAACCTTCATTATTAGCTAGAAACAACTCTTCGTTAGCAGGTCCACTTACTCACCAAGGATATAATGTGGTGGTATTTTTAAACACTGTTTGGATGCAACAAATTCAAACCTGAATTGTTCATTTCTACTAAATCTAGTACTCCAGAGAAATTTTATTTAAAAAGCGTGGGAACTTTCTCTGTTTAGCAAAACTTCCAACTACATACAAAGGCATTTGACAGCAGTAAAGCAACTCACAAATAGCAGAATGAAACGCGGGATTAAAACTATGGTTTTCCTCTGCAAGTGATTTGCGCATGTCCCTCATGTACTACTTCATCTTTACTTAGGAGAAAAATGAAAATTTCCCAGACACAGTCAAGACTGTGGCACTCAGATAGCAAGAGGCACATCCGAATTTATTTCCCTTTAGCAGTGAATGCTTCAACAACTTCTAGAAACTAGAACAACAGCAATACCTGTGCATGTTCTACCTCATGATTTTCAGTGCCAAGTATACAGAAAGCAGGCTATCATCCTTCTGACAAGTTTATAAACACAAAGACCAAGTGAAATACATTAGATATCTTTGTATATTCAGAAAAACCCTCAAGTTCATTTATATACAGCCTTGAGTGTAAGACTTAAAGAGCATCAGCTGATCTATAATCTGAACAGAAGAGGCCCCCTACTGCAGAACAGCCTCATCTTCACAACATTCAGGTTGAAGAGCAGCAGAACACTCTCAGAAAGCCAGTGAATTAGAAACTCCATGAAATGTAACTGGTTGTACCACAAATCAGCAACAATGAGAGGCATTTACATAAGCAGTAATTCCCAAATAACCTATTACAGAATACTTTCTGTCACACTTCACAACATGGAACTTCAGATTCTGGAGGGATCAGACTGCGTAAGCAAGTATGATAAATTTGCAATTGGAATAGTGTGGAAATCTTATTAGATACCACTGATGTATAGTGTTCTGCTAGAATAAGATTAATATCCTTTTCGAAAATGTTATCATCATTCTCTTGATGGCTACATACCTGTTCTGATTGCTTCAACAGGGGCTTTGGCCTTAATTTCCTGTGGTAATGGTTCTCCACTCTAGTTGCACACTGTATGGAAATGTCTGTGCTTTCATCATGCTAGAATATCCTGCTTTTCATCTACTAGACTTTCAATATTTTGCAAATTATGAGAGCAGAAGAAATGAAGCTCCTACTTTTTCATCATGTCATTTGTCATTTTATTATTTATATTTTCCCCCCCTTCTTAAAAGTAGTCAGTCCTAAACTCTGGCTGTTTTCACTGAGTTTTTTATTTTACATATGCTTCAATTCTACTATAATATTTTCCAGGTGGAAAAGCAGCACAGAATACATACACAAAGACTGTACCACTCATTTATCTAACGTGGCTGAGTTATCTAATGTGCTCCTTGTTTGTGTTCAAAGATTCTTCTCTTCCTTATAGTTAAATACACATGAAGATGTTCATAACACTCACACTCTCATAAAGCCTAAGGTCTCCAGCTGAACCTCACCATCCAATCAACACAGGAAGATTTTAACCCAAAGACTGGAAGTGGAAATCCATGCAGCAACCTATCACAGAATCACAGAATTATTAAGGTTGGAAAAGACCTAAAAGATCAACCAGTCCAACCATCACCAATACTTCTCAGCTAAATTATATCCCTATCTCATATCGATTCACTAATAGAGTTCCATTACATTACAGGACATCATCCTTTAGATTTTTAAGATGTTACATGTTTTCCATATACCTACACAACTCTTAATATATTTTTGAGAAACAGTAAATGGAAATAGCAAGCATGACACTGAAGGTGTTCCTAATGACCACAAGCTGAGATTGCTAAATTAAAACAAGTCCAGATACAAATAACATTATATTTAATATGTATTTAGATTTATTAAGTTTGAGCTGTTTCACATTTAATGCATTATTTCATAATATCAGGTACTGATTTTACAGATACACTAATTGCAGACTTTATTAGCAGGTAGATCGATGAAAATACTTGTTCAGGATTATGTTTGGACCATTACTACTCAAGATTGTAGTAAAACAGGCACATAAAAGTGATCATGAATTTGAGGTATGAAGATACCACAATGAAAAAAAGGTTGTCTCAGTCCTGGAGCATTTTATCATTGTACATTAACCATTTTTTCTTTTGAAAAACTTCTTATAAAGCAAAAGGGATACAGAATAAAGACAAGAATGAATGCAGTCAGGGAAACATTTGATAAAATGAAAATCATATCCAGGGAAGTGACTCAACCACCTCCACAATAAGCCTATTCCAGTGCTTAACAACACTTTCTGTAAAGAAGTTTTTCCCTGGTATCCAACCTAAACTTACCCTGGTGCAACTTGAAGCCATTTCCCCTTGTCCTGTCACCAGTAAGAAGAGACCAGACCCACTCTCACTATAAGCACCTTTCAAATATTTCCTTTCTGTACTGAGGTGCCCAAAACTGAATACAGTACTCAAGGTGAGGCCTCACCAATGCCGAGTACAAGGGCAGGATGACTTCTCTAGTCATCCTGTGGTGGCCTGCTCACCACACCATTCATGATACAAATCAGGATACCATTGGCCTTCTTGGCAACCTACACACAATGCTGGCTCATATTCAGCCAACTGTCCATCAATAATATATATATAACATAGGACTTTCTATCCTCAGAAATAGTACTTTAACCATCTTTTCCACATGATTCTGCACATGCCTAAAAATGACTATACATATATACGTATATTACCACCATAAACTATCCTTGATTATTGACATCTCCATCCTTGCCCCTTCCTGCTTGCTCTCAGTTTGCAGTTTTCCATCTCCCAGTTAGTTGGCTGAGGTCTTGGCTACAGGGTGTGAAGCAGCTCCTCTCTTCCAAACACCTCATTAGTACTGTCAGGTGCTCAGTTAGGAACAAGTATGCACAGCTGTGGCATCTGGCAGATTATAGAGAGACTGGAATCAGTTGAAGAACATATCAAGAATATACCTTGTCTGCACAGTTTTTCCAATAACTCTATATGTTATATCTTATTTGTCATAAAGTTCCGTAGAGATTCAGAATGGAAGAGAGACTCAGTACTAAAAAAGAAATATAGCAAGAAAACCAAGAAGATGCATGAACCCCCTGTGATGCTCAAAGAATTTATCCTACACACTTTCAAGCCTTTTGTAGGAGACATGAAACTGCCGTGAGCAGATTTTTTACTCTATTACAGCAAGGGATGCTGGTTATGGTTCCCTGTCTGACTTTTGACACCATATACCCCTTAGATTTGTTCAATTACGTGCACTGAGTGTGACCAGGTGCATAGACCAGGGAATGTCAGAACACAATACACTGCAGTTATTTCTGTTTCAACTTCAGTTAAAAAGGTCCATAGAGAGGCAAAATTTTTAACTGATTCCACTGTTTCCAGGGACTTCCATAAAATATTAGAAGAAAATTCTTAATTCTGTCTTTCTTCAGTATTGATACTCATTTTAATCCCTCTTAAGGCATTTGCAGGCACTGTGGTCCAGACTTTGAAGTACTGATTGAAGCACTGAACGCATTTTAGAATACAGTCTTAACACCCTGTTTGATTGGGATTTCAACAAATTATATCCATTACAGGGAGAGGTCAAAATGAACTGACAAGTGCATGCAAAGCTGGTCAGAAGGTTTGCACAAAGCCTGCAACATCTCACTCAAGCTGAGACAATACTTCACAGACACTTATTCTAACCTTATATTTCAATGGAAAATGAACATATGGAAATATCAGATGCAGCATAGTGCGTTACATATCAAAAACTTTCAGTTTCCCTTCAGCATTACAAAACTGGACATTAGCAAAAGGCTCCTAACTGAATGACAGGGATCTCTTGGAAAGAGTCCAGCGGAGGGCCACAAAGATGGTGAAGGGCCTGGAGCATCTCCCCTATGAGGAGAGACTTAGGGAACTGGGTCTGTTTAGCCTTGAGAAAAGAAGGCTGAGAGGGGACTTGATCCAGGTTTATAAATACCTGAAGTTTGGGAGCCATAGTGGCAAGGCTGGTCTGTTTTCAGTTGAGTGTGGGGACAGGACGAGGGGCAATGGGCTGAAACTTCAGCATAGGAAGTTCCGCACGAATGTGCGCAAGAACTTCTTTACAGTGAGGGTGACAGAGCACTGGAACAGGCTGCCCAGGGAGGTGGTGGAGTCTCCTTCTCTGGAGATATTCAAGACCCGCCTGGACGCCAACCTGTGCAACGTGTTGTAGGGAGCCTGCTTTGGCAGGGAGGTTGGACTTGATGATCTCTAGAGGTCCCTTCCAATCCCTACAATTCTGTGATTCTGTGATTCTGTGAATGGGTGGTTGCAAGAAGGATTTGAACAATGCTCTCAGAAATATGGTTTGATTTTTGGGTTGTTCTGTGCAATGACAGGAGATGCACTCTGTGCTTCTTGCGGGTCCCATTGAATTTGGGATGTTTTATGTAGCAGACTACATCTTCTGTGTTCCTACATCTTCACTATACATACTTTAAATTTAGTCTGATCATCACCTCTGCATGCACGACACAAATCTGAAGTATCACTCACCAGTTATTACATGTGCAAGAGGAGTTAAGTGCATGGGGATATGCATTTGGAGCAAGATTTATTCTATTTCCTCTGAAGACACTCTAGCTCAGAGTCACAAAACAGCCCTGCAGAGCAAAACAGCCTGCAGGAGGCAAGGGCAGCTAGGGAATTTCCTTTGAAATTGCTCTGTCGCTTTAAAGAAAAATGCATATTCAATCAGTTGTTCTTCTTCCTAGTATGAAAAGGACTTGAAAATGTACTAGCCTTAGTCACTAAGAATTCACAGTATTTGCAGTTACGTACTACATTCAGTGATAACATTAATGCATACACAAGACCCTGAACAATCATGCTGTAAAACTCCTAAATTTAAAAAGATCATACAAGGGGTTTATTCAGTGTAGCGTAGTATTTTTACATTGACAACACTGGATCTTTGATCTAGAAATATTAGAATTTGGTTTGTTGTACTACACCAATTCTAAAACAGGATTAAGAAAGTATTTATGTAAAGATCAAATCTGCAGTTAAAGAATGGAGAATACAAAAAGTACCATATGCTAATTTTGAATAGTTCTCAAGATTTCAAGCCTTAATGCAAAGGTAACTAAACCAGAGAATCAGCAGGACAAATACAGTTCAGAACAATTCTCCATTTATACGAGCAATACACACAACTGCTTCTGTATCTTCCACTATAAAAACAAAACACTGTTGTATTTTAAAGTAATGGTCCCAGACCACATAGCTGTACAAGCAGAGAATTGCTTTATACAGTGTTTCAAGCTATTTCTGTAATATTTTCTTAAGCAATTAAGAGATTACTCCTATTCCATTCTAGTCAATGAGAATTTCTTATTCAACCAGGATTAGAAGCAGAGGCTCAGAATCTTCAGAATTTTTAAGTCTCATTGAGGTCAGTTAAAAAGCAAACTTGTAAGTACTTGTAAGTTAGAAAGAGAAAGAATGCTCTTTGTTTTGCTTGTTTAAATAATCCAAATGGAAGAAGCAGCTTATTTTTAATTTTTGCCATCGTAGCTCTGAAACAGAACAGTTCAGCATGAAGACATGGAAAGTAGCCTATGGCAAGAGGCTATACAGAGACACCATAGCAAACTGGAAAGCAGCACAACATTTGTCTTCCCTAAAAGTTAATGCTCTGCTCCTGGTGAAAAGTACCCAACTCCCTCAAGTGTCCATATATTCTGATCTACATAGGTTATTTGTATATACCATTGGCATACAGATTGTACAGTCAAATGCACAGTTGAAATAATGTGTGAATAGTTATGTATGGTTAGAATAATACAAGAATAGTAATCTCTTTTTAATTGTTAATATTAAATGGACAAGATAACTGAGAGCACATAGTGATTTTCTTAAGAGGATAAATGTTTTACTCATTTTCAAAGATCAGTGCAAATCAATTCACCCACCAACAACTTTTATCTAGAAAATTAATTCTGTATTTATCACAAAGCTAAATAGCTGGGTTCGACCTTCATATATTTGAATCAAATGAGCCTGGAAAATAACTCAAGTATGCTGCAATATAAGAATTCCAAAATCATTGCTTTAAGCTGTAAAAGTAGTATGTATCTCTAAATATTTTGGACCATGAGAAGACCGTTTATTTTGCCATAGATGTACAACTTGTAAACTCTCAGAAGACAAATGCTACCGTAATATTTTTGGTGTTCAAATCACTGCCCTAAGCCAAGCCCAAAACATGCACAAGAAAAAAGGACTATTAGATATGAATCAGATTAGCTCAGTCCCCTCTCCCACCAGATAGCACTGGAAAATATCACACAGCCGAGTTGAAAGTATTTCCAATCTCCTACTCCTCCCCCCACCTGTTATTTTCATAACAATCAATAAATTGCTTCACAGCAGTTTTACTACTATTACTCCCTTGATTCTTTAGCAAGCAGTAAATAACTGTACCTATTACAGAAGTGTTCTACAGAGGCCAATTGCAGGCACATGCTATCGTTTCATAGTTTCTTAAAATCTGGAGGCCTGTAGCCACATTAGCTTTGTTCAGGAGCAGAATGCTGTGCTGCCTCTTTCTCACATGATTTAGAGGCAACACAGGGCAAGATCATTCAGCAACAAAATTCAGTAGAAAATTAAAACATTCATTTTAACATTACCAACAAACAGCAAAGAACAAGTGTGATATTCACTGGTATCATGCTCTGATTTCAAAGATACTGCCCCAGATCTGCACCTATGCATGTGATGGGCCAGGGTCACTTTTCAGGCATGTGATTTTCTTTATGGTGCTCATATCACAATTGAGAGCTTAAGTACAGTGATGCTTAAGTAGAACAAATATAATTTTCTTCATTATGTATTTCAAACATCAAAGTGGTAGATAGATGTAGATTATTTAAGATCAAGATTTAACAAGACCATTTTACTAAATTTAAGTGGCTTTTAAAAAGTAATTCATTCACCGTGGCTATTACACTGATTCATCAATCTAGAGAGGGTTCTGAAATAGCTTAAGTAACTTTAAAATGTAGCTGTAAACAGAGATTTCAATGGAACATAAAGCTGCACAAAAAGCATCTAAGTGTTTGGAACATACCTTATTCTGAGCTATCACCCCAGTCCTTTGCAGCCATATATTTACTACAGTTCTTGAATGTAAGAGTAGCAGAGATGTCTTAGTTCTTTTTTTATAGTATAATCTATTAGCTCTCTGCAGAGACCAGAAAAGGTAACAGCTGTGAACTTTCTGAAGCCTGCTTTGAGCAGATGGCAATGACCACATGATGAAGGGGAGTGAATGTAGAGTAGGTGCAAAGTGAAGGCCTATTTTTAAGCTTCTCACCTTGCTTAGGAGACTTATAAGATGCCACAGTCTAGCCTGTGCTTACTGATGGCTTTATGATGTTTTTACTATGCTGCACAATGGAGTTATTTACTAATGAGAAATACTGCTCTATGTCAGCTGGAGCCTAGGAGACCAACAACTTACATTGTCCTTAGCAACATTGCAGGACCTGTCACCACATAAAAATGAACTGTTTTTGAATGTCTCCAGTGTGTTATGTGTAAATGGGCTTCAGCACTGGGCCCGTATACTTTCTCAGCTTCTCTTCTTTGTTGTTTTTTTTTTCCCCCTTGAACGCACATACTACTCTTGTACCAAACAGACAGTAACAAGCTTGTTTTCATAGAAAGCAGGGTCATTACTATGACAGCTGACAAAGTCCTAGGCCATATTTTCTGTTGGCAATAACTCTGCAGATACTTTATTTCTCATGTTTGCCTACAAAAATGATTTACAGTGGCAGGAAGAATAAGAACAGAAAGTTAGCCAAACCCAGCATGAAACCATTCTTTGTCTGTTAAGATTTTGGGAACACACAGCTCATGTATTTGTGCTTGAATACCATTCTGGGAATGGTAGAGTTGGTAACGGGCAGGTTCCTGCAGCACCTCAATAGCTCTGAATTTGTGAACGTATTTAAACCAAAATCAGAACTAAGAAAACTCCCTCCATTCTGCACCAGAAATATCCAGGAGAGCCAACCTGAACTACAGCAAAACCATCAGGAGGTCTTCCAATACCAAGCGGGGCAAGCTTTGTAAAGAAGAGGAAAAAATTAGAAAGAGGAAATTGCTAGACCTAGGAGGGCATTCAAGTCCCCCAGTTTGTATATATCCATATCACATCCAGATAGGAAGTGTGGGTAAGGGGTAGGTCTGCAAGAGTCCTCCTAATATTCCAGTTTTTACACACAAACTCTTTATATCAAATGAAAATGTGGGAGCTTAGGTTTGAAGAGAAATGTGGCAAACATCAGCCATATTCCAAGGGCCAAAAAAAAAAAAAAAGTAACAAGAAAGGGACTTGGTAAAGTCTGCAGCACTCAGCTGTAACCTACAAACACAGATGTGTTTCTGGCTGTGATATCCACCTGCTTTGTGTTCTCAAGCAGGTGATTTCACCTCAGTGTGCACTGTTCTGTAGTTTACCTATCTCATTCATTCAGTTTGAAAACTAAGGTACCATATATACCGTATGTAACATAGTACCAGACCTGGAAGCTTATGTCCCTGCCTGGGTAGGCGGTTTGGAACTAGATGACACTTGGGTCCCTTCCAACCCAATCCATTCTTTGATTCTATGAACACATGCAGAATTTCACATAAGGGGAACTAACCTGATGGAGACTGCTAATTACCACTTCAGAGCAAAGACTTCTGATGGTGTTGGGATTGTAAATGTTGTTGTTAAGAAAGGCTTTTAAGGATAGTCAGTGGCAGCTCTAATTCTTTTTCGTCTAGGGGAAGTGCCTCCTTCCCAGGCACAGAGAGCTATTGCACTGACACCACACCTTGCTGGGATTGTCAGCGTGCCTGGGCTTGCTGCTACCATAAGCACCATCCACAGAAGGAAAAACAATATTCTGAAAGGATTTTCAGAAGGTTATGAACTCGTGGTGATCTGGGCCTGTGCTATCCCTGAGGCATGCATGGAAAGAGGAACAAACAGCAGAGTAACAGTGTAATGTCAGGGTCACTTTTCCTTTATTGCATTCTTCTATCATTCTTCTCTGAATATTTTAAACAACAGCTTAAGGAAAGCTTTTTGGAACAAAGAGACTGATTAAACACGTGCTTAGCTTGCTGGGGCCATAGTGCACTGCAAGGCAGTTTTAAGTATTACGCTGTAGTTAAATAAACGCTGTTGCAAGAGCTAAAGTTGCCCACTACAACTGTCCTGCATTCCTTTCAGTCTGATATTTTCTTATGTAAGGCCTTCATCTAAATATATGCTTTCTTTGAGCAGAAGTAACCATAATGCCATAACATGTCAGAAAACACAGCAATGAGAGCAGAGTAGCAAGGCCCTAGGCTGCAGCAAGCAATGGCACACTCAAATACAGCTACCAGAAAAACAGAAACAAAGGGAGGAAAAAAAAAAACTAGTTACCTTTAGAATGCCTCAGGAACACATGGATCTCCAGCAAGATCCCCTTGTCTCCACTGCCAACCCTTAATGAGGTCTGGGATGGGGCGGATCCTGGCTCCACCCCTTCTTGTCACTCAGGTACATGCAATGGATTGACCCTGCCTTCCCACCAGGTGATCCATCACTGGTTCAAGCCATGACTTAGTATTTTCTCTACAGTAAACTTGCTTTTTTTTTTACTCTTTTCATGCTCTAAACCCATTTTTTTTTAATTTATTTATTTATTTTTCTCAGCAGTTCTCCTGTAGCTATAGTTAGCAATAAAAATTTGTCAGGGACATAAAGCCCATGCAGAAATATATTTGCTCTTTACAGTGAAAAATAGCTACAGCTGGAACAGGGAGAAAGTTTAAAATCAGATTTTGAATGATTAACAATAAAAAGGGACAGTCAGTTTTCTATCAATATTCATTAAAAAGGCAACATTACCAAGGCTGACAAAAAAACATCTTAACAGTATGGTAAGAGTGTGTGTCTTGCTGAGAGAACAGGGAGATGCTTCCTTTCTCTTTTAATGGTACAAGTCTGATCTGTGTTTATTGAGAAGGATGCGTAAAGCAAAACAAAAGACTGTCTACCATGAAGTATTTTTTCTATCTCTTGAAGTGGCATTGAAGCAACCATGTTTTGTTGTTGGCTTTTGTGTGTGTGTGTGTGTGTGTGTGTTTTTCATCAATTAAAAAAAAAAAAAAAAAAAAAAAAAAAAAGCCAAGAACAACAACAACAACAACAAAAAACAGCAGCACTTTTCATTCCTGAACTGACTCTGATATGAGTACTAGATACAGCTGGACAAAAGAGTAAAGACTTCAGTCCTCAATCAGGTAAAAATGGATTATAGATGAAAGAGGTCTTTAATATCTGTTTAGTGTTCATCTTTGGTCTGCTTCCAGTGCTGGCTGGTGGGAATCTCAGAAGTCATCAGTAATTATCTTGTTGAATTTGCAGAAGATGGGCTAATGCCAGGCACTTAAAGTAGGAAAATGCAGTGCCTACATTTCTAAGGGGAAAAAAAAAAAAAAAAAAAAAAGGAAAGGAAGGAAGGAAGAGTCTGACAAATCTTGCATTTGCCAAACGTAGCAACTGCTTTAAGTGATGTGGAAACACTGTGACAGAAGAGAAGCAAAAGATGCCATATGTTGGCCTCTAGTGCCATTTTGAATGACATGCACATCATCAAACGAGAGGAACCACAAGAGGGTGAGAGCAAAGATAGCTGGAAAGCTGTAATCAAACAGCAGTTATTCATGAGCCACAGCCAAAATGAAAGGATACCCTGAGCAGTCTCTGAGGAGACAGGTAATATTTAATATTTCCTTTACTGTCCTAGATGACTGGACAGAGTATTCAAATTAAATTTGCAGACAACACCAAAAGGGACTACTGAGGCTAAAAGGGAACCAGACACAATTCTGAATGCAAGATTTAGAACTCAAAATGTTCTTGACAGTTTTATAAGAAAAATTACTATTCAGGGACAAATTTAGGGCGCAGTGTTAGGAGAAAATAGCTACATAAATAGGCATGGGAGAATTGCAAAACAGTATAATTTGGTTATCTTTGACTCCTGTTCCGTCTAATCTGCAACCTCAGGTTGCTACAGTAGCTGACTGGGATTCGGTGGCAAAAGCTGAGCTTGTGCACCAGGTGAAATGAGTCTTCTGCTGCATATTGTGCCGAGAAGGTCATAGCTCTGGTTTTCAGCTTTGCCCTTCTGTCAGAAGATTAGGAGAGAGAATAGCCAGAATTGTGAGGAAGGGGGCATCTGACAAGAAGTGAAAGCCTTTTTAGCCTAAAGAGGAAAACACCATTAGGGAGAGAAGTCTTTAAATACAAAAAAGGCTGCTTTAGGGGGAAGGTAACAATTACCTCTCTGTGTTCAGAGAGGAAAGGAGAAGTAATGAGAGTTTATACAAGGGAGGATATTTTTGAGCAGTGTTAATGAAGATATCAAAGGGCAGAAGTCAGATCCAGCTGCTGGAATAGTTGTGAAAACCTCTTTCAAAGAGCAGTTGGGACATGCCTCTGTCAGGTGTGACAGGTCCACAGCTGATCCTGCTTGGGCAGGAGGATGTATTATAAACCCCACAACTTCACACAGGCACATTAGGCCTGTCTTGGAAATACACCTACCTCACAGGAGTCCTGCTCTCCCCAGGGATGGACAGCCAAGTGCAAGGCTGCAGGTCTCAGAATGGCAAGCCAGCCAGGGGTACCAGCACTGCAGCTTGGGCACTGCTGTTATTCAGCACCATTCCACTTCTAACAAGTTTTTTCTAGTAAGACTTAGTGTGTACTTTCAATGCATCTTCTTTTTTTCCTTACTCATATTTATTCAATTTATTAAATTAAATTTCTCGGGGTCCTTCCATTCTTAAGGAAAGCAAAAGTGTAGGGTTCTATACCTGGGGAGGAACAACTGCATGCATGAGGACAGGTAAGGGGCTGATCTACTGGAAAGGAGCAATCCAGAGAAGGACCAAGAAAGCTGGTGGTATCCTGGAATGCATTAAGAACATAGCCAGCAAGTTGAGGGAGAGCTCCTCTGCCCTGATGAGACCACATCAGGAGCACTGTAACCAGCTTGAGATTCCTCAGTTCAAGAAAGACAGGAAACTTCAAGAGAGAATCCAGTGGAGGGCCACAAAGGTGATTAATGGCTGGGAGCATTTATCTTACAAGGAATAGCAGAGAGATCTGGGGCTGAGAGCCTGGAGAAGAGGAGGTTGAGAGGGGACCTTATTAATGTAAGCAAATATTTTAAGGGAAAATGTCAAGAAGATGGGGCCAGAGTCTTTTCAAAGGTATGCAGAAGCAGAACAAGGGACAATGAGCAAAAATCTGGAACACAGGAAATTCCATTTAACAATGCAGAAGAACTTCTTTATTGCAAGGGTGAGCACTGGAACAGGCTGACAAGGGGGGTTGTAGAGTCTCCTTCCCTGTGGATATTCAAGACACATCTGGATGCCTTCCTGTGAGACCTACCGTAAGCATCCTTCTTTAGCAGGAGGTTGGACACATTTAATATCTCTGGAGGTCTCTTCCAACCCCTATGATTTTGTGATTTTGCAAAAAGACAGCACACACTGCATTCTGACTTCAGAAGCCAAGGTACTGGATTAGACTTTTTTAAGCATTTATGAACTGAAACAGGAGAGCAGAAGGTTTCATGCTGATGCACAGTCATCGGAGGTATAACCTCTGTTCCATCCTGCCAGGCAATGTTTTATTGTTGTTTTTGCCATTTATTGCCTAGGCTAACAAGAATTTCTACCACTGTTTGTTTAAAATTAAATTAAGCAATTCTGCAATTATCTGGAAAATAAACTGTTTGGGAAAAAATAATAATAACATTTGCAACAGCATTAAAGTACTAAAGACTATGCTAATATCTTAACCCAGGCTATGTCACTTTAAATGAATCAATAACTGTTAGTTACATTATTTTATTGTAATATGCATGTAAAAACTGTTCTGGAGCTTAGAAGAAAACTCTTTAGTATTATGAAGAAGAAATCTCTAAAATGCCATATATATCGTCATTACTTACAACCATGTGCATCTAAAGGAAGACAAAATATAGACAGCTGCCTGAAACTTAAGATCTGGCAGCTATATAACACATTTTCAAAAGCCCATAGGATATAGCTTAGAGCAATCATTCTTAGAAGCCAGAAGTTCCCCTCTTACTACACCATGAACACACACCTACACCTACAAATATCGTTTCTGTTATGAAAATCCCAGACTTAGACTCAGAGCACTCCTTTCCTTGCCCTTTCCTCATCCTGAAAAAAAAAAAAAAAAAAAAAAGCCAGAGATCATCTACTCTTTTCAGACATTTCCCAAATGAGTTTTTTTCATAGCCCTAATGCCTCACCAAATTCTTTCCACCAGCCAAGAGAAGTTCAGTGGGGTTGTGGTAGTCTTGGCAGTCCTGTTGTCTGTACAGACCCGGGTCTCAGACCCCCTTAAATGATGTGTGGGTGACTTAGCTTTAACCTGAAAGAAGAGTTCCATCCATTTGATATGGGCTTTAGGGAGTGTGGAGGACTACAGATAGGGGAAAGAAAATAAGTCCATTTTGGTATAGCCACAGCCCTTGATCTTCCTCCAAGTCCAAAAGGCATTAGCAGCTCTAAAGGCTCAAATGTCAGAGGGTTTCAGAGCTACAGCAGAGGACTGGAGATTGTTTAATAACATGTGAAATACGATTTTCTGGCACTTCCAATAAATGAGTCCTTTAGCCTGTAGTCAATATTCCTGTGTCTTTTTGAACCTTTGGATACTGCAAGGTCTTTGGGGTAGAAGTGTTTTCTCCTCAGTAAAATATCCCATGTGTTTTTACATTTGATTTAAAAATGATAAGGGATATCAAGGCTGTTTCACTTATACTAGTTCAGAATAGCTAAGTTTTATCTAGCACAGTTCAAAGCAGAATTTAATCCACATTTCATATTTATACTAGGAAAGGCTGCTTAAGGGTTTTTGCAGAAAAGTCTGTTCCATTAATTATGATCCTAGTAGACACATGAGAAATACAGGCACCACAGACCTGGCTCTTGAAGACAAGTAGCACTACAAAGGTGGCCAGCTAATGTGTAATGAGGAGAGGGCAAGGGGTGCAAAGTTCAGTCTCTAGCAGCCTCTGGTGGCTGTTCAAATATAGATTTTTGTTAAAAAAGTTAATGCCTATTAGAACATTATTTTGTTTTGCAATTTTGGTTTCATTCATTAAAAATTAACGATTTGTATCTTGTGGAAAAAATGTCTCTACTTGGCATAAAGATGATGATTGTTTCTGGAAGTCTTTGTTGATTTGTTGAAAGCTTTTTGATAGAAGAAGTCACCTAAATACATTAGCTGTGCTAATAGTGTTTAGGTCAGAGATAGTCATGGTAAATGTTGTTGTAATTCAAATAGTTTTGAACACAGGGATTTTTGAGTTGACTTTTAGCATTGCAAGCTATATCAATATACTGCCTTGCAAATGAATAACCCTGCCTTTTTCTTATATTGAATAAATACTCTTTCATAATAGCAGTAAAGCATGACAGGCAGTAGATTCCTAGAGGATTATTTATCAGCTTTATGTCTATGTCACAGCAATGCAGTAATTTTTGTTGGGTTGTATTTTTTAATTACTACAGTCATCACCCACTGCAACTGCTGTAGTTAAGGCTGCAAATCAACATGCACTGAAGCTCCCTATTTTCAAAGACTCATAATTTACCAGCACAGTCTGCTTTTGGTAGTCAAACATTCTATTTGGTCTGCATACATGAGTGAGTGAGAGCAAACATCACTCCATTAAACTATTTCACTCTTATGAAAAGACTTGCAGGAAGGTTATAACACAATTTTGTATGTGGAAACTGACTCTTGTGTTTAAACACATTATTGCTTGTACAAAACTCAGCCTTCAAGTCCTACGTACCACCCCATGATCCTCTCTCACCAGTGTACAGCTCACTTCAGGGGAAGTTAAAAAGCTGGAGATTTGTTCACTGCTACTATTGTACCTTTCAGTAGCCTGAATTGTCATAAAAATCCCACTCATTCTGGGGGTACATGCAGGGCTGTGTAATTAAGCTGGAGTGTGTTGAGGGTTGCACACATTCCATCTTAGTCCTTAAGTCTAAACCTAATGCACAGTTTGATTTTCCTGTCTTCTAAAAGAAGCATCTGTCCTTCCTCCACACACAGTGAATTTCTTCTGCTTCCATCTTCTACTCAAAAAAAACCAAAAGTGTCTGGGGGTTTGCTGACTAACTCAACTTAGCCTTGATGTTAGGATTTTATAATCAGGGTATTTCAGAGAACAAGTCTTCCCAAAACTGTACATGAGGTTGCTAAAAGAACACTTTAAGATCTTCACAATATCATATTATTATCTACTTTTTTCTATTTCTTTGCCTTCAAGGAGATGGTACTTTTGAAAGGGGACAAACATTACAAATCGTTATAAACACAGATCACTGAACTGTAAGGCCTTCAGACAATCTGAAGGATCGTAGAATCATAAAGTCACAAGGCTGGAAAAAGCCTACAAGATCATGTAGTCCAACCATCCTCCCATTACTGTTGCTACCACAAACCACTAATCATCTCTCGTAGCTCTTCATCCAGACGCCTCTTGCATACTGCCAGGGACGGCGACTCCACCATCTCCCTGGGTAGCCATTCTAGTGCTTGACCCCTCTCTGAGAGAAAAAGTTGTTCCTTACATCAAATCTAAACCTCCTCTGATACAGCTTGTGGCCAGTTCCTCACATCCTGTTTGTTGCCTGGGAGAAGATGCCAAGCCCCTCCTCATCACAGCCTTCCTTCAGGAAGCTGTAGAGTGCAATGAGATGTCCCCTGAGCCTCCTCTTCTCCAGACTAAACAATCCCAGATCCCTGATCCCGTCCTCATAAGACTTGTGCTCCAGACACCTTAACAGTTTTGTTGCCCTTCTCTGGACATGTTCCAGGGCCTCAGTGTCTTTCTTGTAGTGAGGGGCCCAGAACTGAACACAATACTTGAGGTGAATGGGGCCGCCCAATGTTTGTGAAGTAGAAAAATGGTGAAAGTTAGAAAACCTGCTGTTATTTTGTATTGAAGAAAACCATATATATTTGTATGTACATGTTGATACTTGTTTTTAATAACCTGCTAACACAGACCACATGGCCAAAAACGATCATTGGAAAAGGTAAGAAAAGGAGACCTCTGCCACTTGGAGCTACAGAGAACAAAACCAGTGTATTTGACATGGACACCTTCCAGTAGCATGGGCCAAGAGGAAGCTAGCTTAGCCAGACTGTGTGGCATGAGAACTACTTCTCGGCCATTTGATAAGGCTGTAATACAGGATGGATAACCCAGAAAGTGACAGAAACAACCCTTAGCATCCCAGGTTAGAAGAGAATAGGAATGCCTAGTTAAAGGCTGGAACTATTAAACTTATGGGTGCAGCTCCAGCACGTCTGTTTGCAAGAGCACATGGAAGGGTTATTACCCCAGGTCTGGCATAGCATAACTTTTGTAAAATCATCTTTCAATTTAACCAGTTGGTAGAGGCTGAGATTTCCAATTTTACATCCCCAAGGTCATCCTCTGTGTCTGCACAGAGAGGAAGGGCATTGAGATGGCATCAGTGCTCTGACAGCAGGGCTGACAGTTCCTCACCTATCTCAGAGCAGGGATCTTTGGATGGAAGTGAAGTCAGAGGTACCACTGACTGCTAACCTGAAGAGACAGGAGTTTAGGAGCTACAGAAGTACCCTACTCCTGCCTACAAATCTAGGCATATCTTGTAATTGTGAAATAAGGTGAGTTGGCAGCCACAGCTTGACAAGAAAGCCACTAAACTTATGCATTACTCCTACTCCCACAACTTGTGTCTTACTGCTCAACACACAAAAGCTTATTTCATTGCCTAGAGCCTGTGTAAAATTGTGGTCTGGAAGCTCTTGTTTCTTTAAACTATACAAGATAAGATAGAAGCAAAAGAAGTTACTGGCTTCTACAGTACTATAAATGGCTTGTCTGATGAAGGATATGAAGCCATTCTTTAAATTAAGTAATTGCATAAGAAGCATTCTGTTTTGATAGCTTAATTTTCAGTATGCTCTGAGAAAATCATTTTAGCAATTAAATACCATGAAGCACAACTGCAGGAGCAACTACATTAGTCTTTCCCAACACACACGACAACAAAAAAATCAACAAAAACAAGTTTTTCAGCCCAAAATACATGCTGAAAGTGCAAAAATCACTTGCAAGCAGCTGTGTGTGCTGCAAAGATCTCTGCACAAAGGACCTGCTCCTGTTGGAGTGCTGTCCTGCCAGGCAGTGAAATTACTGCTCACAAGAAGCAGCCTCCCTCCCCCCCTCCAGAATACTGTCACAAAAGACCTCACTGTGCAAGCAAATGCAAGCCAAGTTGTCTACTCTGCCATCTGTTACTAAGATCTCTTGTTACTGCTGAATCATTTTCTTCCTTTTGCTTATTTGAGGTTCTTAGCTGCTGTCTTGAGAAACAAGGGTTTGCTCGCTTCTCTGTCTTCACTTGGCATGTTGTCCATCACTGTCAGGATGGAAGAGACAGATACGAGAACACAACTATGTCATGCCATGCTTGTGGAAGGTTTGGAATGGTGAAAGATGATGCTTACTTTAATGGAAATCTGAAAGAGAAGCCTTCAGGATAATGGGAATGGGAAAGAGCTTCCAGCCTGCTATTTTGCAGGCAGGGGGAGAGGGTAAACAAAGCAGCAGCTGACTGAGACAGCTGAGCAAAGAAGCTACAAGGTAAAAATAGCAGCAGGCTGTCAAATAATGTGTTGGTGCTGAGCATGAGTGAGAAAACAGCAGCAGGCTGTGGCAGGAGCTGAGCCAGGGAGGCTGCACGAGGAAGGAGAGGTGGCTGCCAAAGAGTCACATGGCCCTTAAAGGAGGAGTGAGCTTCAACACACAGCTACAGTTCTTAACAGATGGCTTCCCAAAGATAAAAAGTTGAAATCAAACATTGATGTGAACAAGATCCTTTTATCAATGAGCTATTTTATGCACTTTTGTAAAAGGGACCCTTGCAAAGGATACTTTAGAGGTCTTCTAATGTTCTCTAGAGTTCTCTAAAGAAGTTCTCTGAAGTGACCTCTGCTGTAGCATGTTGTCCTGAGGAGTGACATTGCTCATCACTGCTACAGTAATTGAAACAGTTCACTTCCAAAATGCATCCCTACAACACGGCAGGTGCTGAACCCTAGGGCCTACTTCAGTAATGTTTGTTCCAGAGAGCTAAGTGTCATGGATTTGTCACAAATCCTGTTCTTCATCCAGTTATAACTGCACCGCATGGACATCTTTAATTAGCAGCCTGGTCTGCTGGGACAGAGACTGAGGCTGGTTGTTTTTTCTGTACTCTTTCATGAACACAAATGCTAGTGAAAGGCACTGCAGTGAGAGTTGATTTTTACACAGTAAGAATAACATAAATGTTGTGGAGTGTGGCTCAAACCAGCAAAGGAAGTAGTTAGGCTCAGCAGACAAACCATGCTGTCATCAGACTGGCTATCATCAGCAACTGTTGTGCTGCTACAAAGCGAGGTGTTTAAACCTGAGCTCTTAACTGTGCCACTTTCAGTCCTGGATAAAGAGTGCTATGAACCAGGAGTAACTATTCCATAGTTTTGATGATATTTCATTTGTATCTTCTCATTTTCAGCTTCTATTTCTGAAGCTTGTGTGGTGAATAACTCAGCCTATGACTCCTCTGAGAGAAAAATGTAAAATGCTGTTGTTGCTGAACTAAAGTTATTTAAGAGAAGGGATACAAGGTTGGAGTGGGTTAGCTCGCTAATGAGTCATGTGTTACTCAGCTCACAATGGCTCCACACCAGCATCTCAAAGACATTATGAAGATATTATGCTGTACAATTTTCTGTTTAAAAATGCCTTTATACAAAATCTACAATTGATCATGCACTGGCACAGGCTGCCCAAGGGTGGGGTCACCACCCCTGAATGCATTCAAGAACCATATAGTTGTGACACTCAGGGACATGGGCACTGGGTATGGTGTGATGGGCTGGTGGTTGGGCTAGGTGGTCTTAGAGGTCTTTTCGAGCCTCTCGAGCACACTCTGATTCCCCATTGCAGTACCAGTCCAGCACCAGCAGTTAAATGTAACTTTTCAACCACTTCCATATGGGCAAAGTGTGACTATGGTTACACCAAGGGCTGGGCTTGCATGAGAAAAAGGGTACCTGTTCAGACAACCACAAATGGGAGCAGAGCATTGAAATCCCTCACAGTCTGCATGGGGAGGGAGAGAGCCCTTGGAAAAAGAGTCCTTGGCCTTCCCTGTAGGCAAGGGTGAGTCTAAAGATGCTTATTTGGGTAAAAATCAAGAAAAAGCATTCACTCATGAAGTGAATCAAGTGAAGTATCTTCTGCAGCACTAGAGCATTAAGGTCTTCTGTGCATTATAGCTCACTCCTCATATCTCTCCCTTGCTCCAAAGCTGTCAAAAGGTTTACCTACATCAGGCAATGGTGCAAGGCCATGTAGATCCTGCTCCAGGAAAGCTGGTTATTTAAGTGCTGAGCCATCTGGCCACCTGTTTGGTTGGGTCTGCTGTTACTGCTTGGGTAGGCTATCAGCGTGAGGCACCAAGCTCTCACCTTCATGGAACACTTGATCTCCTTAGTGGATATTCCTTATGGTCATCTTCCTGGATTGCCACACTTGATAGATGAACATCCTGCACCAGGTGGTAATCAGTGGCCAAGTAGACCAAAAATATCAACCTACAAACAGAGAGGGAAGCTTTCTACATCTGTGTCCTCTGTTCTTTTCAAAGACTGTATACATAAGCTAGTGAGGTTTAATTGTTAAACATTTCAGTGATTAAAAATGAGTCACCATTTTATTCGCTCAATTGCTGAAACAATATTAAAAAAATAAATAAATTAATTAAAAATATACACGTATCTTATTTGTTGTTAAGCCACAGGGTGAAATTTTTAGCTATTTCTGTTTAACTGTGAGAAGTGCCAAGGAAGATGCCATAATCAGAGTCTGGAGGTGACTTACTGTGGCTTCTCTGGAAAGGGTATAGTCCCAGACACCCAATTACATGGGTAGTACAAAAGTCATATACAAAAACTCCCATTAAAAACACAGCAGTACCAGTGGCCCCCATGAGCTCTTAACTGCATCAAGGTCTGTTGCATTACTGGCACAAATGGGGTGGCTACTCGCTACCAAAATATGGGAGGCCATCATGGCTTTAACTGGCAAAGCCTAGGAACTTTGGCTTGCGATTCTTTCCTCAAGATAAGGACTTTGAAAACCTCAGCCTCCATGATCCTTGTCCAAACCTGTATAAGGATTCCAGCAAATACAGGGTAAAAAGACCAAAGCTTCAGCTGGTGTGGGGTGCCCCATCTGCCACTGAAATATAGCTGCACTTTCCAAGGCAATGACAAGGACTTTATGACTACTTCCTATCACAAATGTCCACAGGAATTCAATCTCAAAATATATTTTTCCTGTTTGTGAGGTTATAACTCATTGTCTGTTAATCTTCTTGGCCAGTGGTTACAAACACCTTGAATCCTCCAGAGCCTAATTCCAGCCTGATGCTGTCATGCCACAGCTTGGAGAAAAGAACAAGAATAAGCTCAGGCTCCCTAGGACTCTCTAAATCTTTAGACGATAAACAAGTACAGGGTCTGAAGTTAAACTTGCTGTCAAGTCACAGAAACTATATTGTTTTTACCAACTTTCTACCAGTACGTCTTAACACCCAAAGGGATCCTTACAGCAGTTCCTCCTCTACTTCACTTGTAGTTGCCACTTAACAGAGATTAAAGTGGAAGAGCCTCCAGCTCTATGTCCATTTATCTCTTTCAAACCCAGGCAGGTAACCAAATTCCACATAGTTGTTTTTTCACTGGTAGGAAGAGAAATTGATGGTGAAGAGTGGCATCTTTGACATGCAGTCCAATTTCTCTGAAGACAACAGGAGACAAAAATACTATGTTCTGTTTCAGTCAGGGCCCCCCATCTACAACCTATGTGGCTCTGCTAAGGAAATTCTCCTTGTGCCTGCTAAGGCCTTGAACTGCTTTCCACTGAGGCTGGCTCATAAAGCTTCTCTGTACCTTACACAGGCTCTTTGTCAACCCAGCGTGCCTTTAGTGTGAGCAGCCCTTTGCACAGAGTAATGTGAACACTGCATAAAACAAGTTAATGTCTTTTTGTGGTTCCTACAAAAATGACAGATAATGGTCCTTTCTCTTTCCTTTTGACCTCCAGTTTTAACAGGTCCAGAAGGAACTCATTTTCCCATTTTCAGTCCAATATTTGTCAGCAATTTGAGCTCAGCAGCTGCAGCACAGCTTTCACGCCTTTCAAATTACTGGCTAGTAGCTTTATTGTCTCACTGCAGTTTTGTATGTGGGAACTATATATGCACAGCCTCATCCAGCCCCCCTGTTTTCATTAGTTCACATCATGCTTCTCAGGCTCTTTAGAAATTTAGATTGCTTTTGCATTCTTTCCTTATTTTAAAATTGTAGTCCTTTGAAAATGGAAAGATTGCAGGGATTGCCCCTACAGCATGATTTTAGGGCAGTGGAGACACTGAGAAATGAATCACTGATTAAATCCTACAGAAATACAGGGTACCAAATTTTTAAAGTCAAGGGTATTTTTTGTTTCTTTTTGTTGTTGTTGTGTTTGTTTTATTTCAATATGAAATTAAAAGAAATATAGTTTGAATTTTAGATGGTTTTATGTGGAGCCACGGGTTGGACTCAATGAACAGCATGGGTCCCTTTCAGCTCAGGATTTTCTCAGATAAATTAGAATAAATGCAAAGAAATATGTTCAAGTGTGCATGTCCCAACTATTTCAAAAGCCTGTTTAGACAGGAAAGTTAAAAGTATCCAGAAAATCAGAAAAAAAAAACAAAAAACAAAAAACAAAAAACAAAAAACAAAAAAACAACAACAAAAAAAGTCAAAAATACAGTATTCAAAACAAGACAGACCACCTGAAAAACTTACTTTCATGTTTAAAATTGAGAAATATGTTTAAATATTATGAAATTTAAGAAATGCTTAGATGTTGTACTAAGAGACATAGCTTAGTGGGGGAATACTGGGGAAATAGTGGACAGTTGGACTGGATGATCTTGGAGGTCTTCTCCAACCTTGGTCATTCTATGATTCTATGAAATTAAAGTGATGGTGATATCAAGCACTCGCTCAAACAGAAAGTGTCAGAAGAGGACTCTAGGCATGCTGGCCCCTCCAGAATCCACATCTCCACTAGACACTTTAATTACTTGCTTGATTTATTAACAGGAAGTGTATATAATCAATGAAAGCAGGTTGGGAGCTGGGTTTTTTGAGCTGTGACTGCTGCTGGGTTCCCAAACCCAGCTGTTTCACTCAGACAAGGTCAAACTCTTCTTCACTCAGACAGTTTGCCACCACTTTCTTGCATTCTCCCAGCCCTGAGCTGTGGTGCTGTGATGTGTCCACCCACTCCATCCCTTCTTGTTTGTTGTTCTGTAGTCTGGAGACAGACTGAAAACTCAGTTAACGTTTCCTTCTGTGCACCCACTCTTCCCTCAAAGAGATGCTTTTCCCTGAGGGGAAGAAGCAAAGTGGTATGTCAGTTTGTGTATTTACATGCTGATGTTTAGAAGCATGTAATATTTATGTAAAAGAGAACAGCAAGGGATGGGATGTGGTATTTGTGTCAGTAACTGTGACTGTCACCTGAGGAGAAGTCTCTGCTGCTTCTGCTGCTTCTTCAGGTTTTATTGAATATTGCAGAATAGAAACATCTCTTTTTTAAATTACTTAAATGATGGCCATTATCTGCTCACAAATCCAACACCTACTGTTTCTTTATGTTACTGTGTTAAAAATAATACTCTCTGCTTTTCCTAGATGGGGTTCTACTGTATGTCAAAATATGGCCTTGCTAAATCCATGTTGATATGGGCTTTACGTACATTTTATACTCTCTGGAAAAGAATCAAACATGGTGAAATTGTACTGGGGATCTGAATTCTTCTAAACCATTTATCTTTTCTTCATCAAGCAGTATAACTAAATGCAAGCTTATTAGATAGAGATCTGTTTGATTTTAGGTGCTCGAGTTCACTTGTCTTTTTGTGTGTGGTATTTTTTCCCATTACCCATCTTCAGATTATGAATGTGGTGTTGTTTCTTTTGAGCCAGTAGCTGGTAGTGTTACACCACCAAAGTGCTCTCAGTCTTGGGTACCATCTGTTCTTGTACCTGTATCCTTTCCTACATGGCCCCCTCCGCTCCAAAATCTCTCAGTCTGTTTTTACAGAACCATGATATTGCACTGCATTTAAGGGCTAGTCTTTCTTTCCCACTTACTTTGTAGCTAGAATGACAATGGTCCTCTCTCTCAAAGTACCATCTAAGTACTAAGGCTCCTATTACTAAGTACTATGAGTTTCATTGCATTTCTTTCTGTAAGATATTTGGATATTTCTTACTTTTATTGTCAGGCAATCCCTTTTCACTGATTTTCCTCAGTGTGTCACTGGGATCTGCACTGCTTCCTTCCCACTTGCACTCTTACTTTGGGACAGAGACTGCCATAACAATGACAGTCCTGGAAGACGTTTGTGTCTGACCTGAGTGTTCCTTAACACCTGCTGATTTTTTTCCTCCTGTTTCTGGTTTGATTTATCCTCCATAACCCTGTCAATTTTCTATGCCAGCTGTCATGCCCTACTTTCTTTAAGGTAAAATTATCCATCACAGAGGGCTATCTCTTCCCACCCCAAATAATTGCTGTGAGCACTGTATATTCACATTTCCCCTCTTCAAGCTGCTTTTGATTTATTAGTATAGACATTGATAATCTGTCTAGCTGATTCTGTCCTTAATCCTCTCTTTTAATAGCCAACTGTATTTACTTCTCACATTTCAAGAAATTACAGGAACTGCAGCCAACTATAAATTCCAGATGCACTGAATAGATAAAGTCTCCTCCCAAGAGCAATGGCACAATTCACTATCACTTATCATCAGTAAGCTAAATGCTTTGTAATTCATTCTTGTTAATATGAACCTGGGGAAGGGGTGCAGAGGTAATTTGTAGCATGCACTGGAAGTTAAGATAAGGATTATGTAGGACCATGCAATGATTATATTTACAGCTGTGGGACCCCCAGTGGCATTATCACCCAGCTGTTTCTTCTTATTTACAGCAGCACAGCCCTGGCTTAAATGCTGCTGCTGGATTCTGGCAGATGCAGCACTGTAGCACTGCAGTACAGGGGGAAGGGAGCCATCTGGAAGCTTCATCTCAGCCTGCATTCCTCTGCTGCCCAAGGCAGGAGCACCTACAGGAGTCCCAACTCCAATGCCTGCTGTCACTAAACTGGAGGAACTGAATTCTGTGACCTCCAAGTGACCAAAGGGCTCTTGCAGAAGTCACACCCCCAATTAGTACTATTTTTAATGAGATAATCTAATGCAACTGCAGCCTCTTGGTGTTTCAGTATCGTAGCAGATTGTCATCTAGCAATTAATCCCTGATATGGTCACTGCATTCAGATGCTAAAGGAACTTTCATTAGAAACAATTTTGATACAGTCTGATTTCTTTACCATGAACATTTAACATTATAGTTCTGTGACTCTCTTTTGTAATGTTTCTTTATTTGATTTAGATTCAGGTTCACTAAGAAATCACACTGATGAACAGCTGGTAGCTGAGCACAGTAAGACTCAGACCTATAGCACATAGCAGTTCTTTTTTGTTGTTTAGGGTTGGCTGTGCCCCAAGATAGCAAATATTCATCAAGAAATAAAGTAATGATAAATGGAATGCAAGTACCAATTAATGCCAGCAAGGTAGATGCATGGCTCAGGGGAGTATTTCAAAATCAAAAGTTTGATGTTGCAACACTTTCTGACAGAAACAATGCAAGTCTGTGGAATCAGGGCTGTCCCTGTGTTTGCAGTGTGCTTACCTTGCAATGCACACATGTATGCTCTCAGTCTTGAGGCACACATTTGACCAAATCACCATTCTGCTTGACTTTCCAAGTATAGTTTTGCAAGAATGTATTTTACTTTGCAAGAAATAAAAATGAACATTATTCTGTTTTTGTATTAGAAGTATATGGTATATAAAGCAGAAGAACTATTCATACACTGACTTCAGATGCTGGCAATACACATTATCTTTAGGGTTGTTTCCTCCATTGATATTGGGCAGTCAAAAGTGCTCCAGACTGCTGTCAAAATTGTCCACTGTGTTAAACACTGGGTCCTAATTATCTTTTGTGATACCTGAATCTGAGTACTAGAAAAACATACCAGACATTTATCAAAGTGTATTGGTTGTTAATATACAGATGGTAGCAAATGTACAGAAGGAATAAGTAAAGGAAAACTCACCAGTGGTGGTGCCTTGGCTGAAGAAGCTGGGGCAGTCCTCACTGGTGAGCAATCTCCAAGAGATGCTGCCTCAGTGGGAGTCAGCCCTTAAATGAGGTCTCAGAGGGGATGGAGTCGAGCTCCACCCCTTCCGGGAGCACAGCTACATCACACTCACCTGTGCTCCCACAGCTGACCCCATACTTGCCTCAGCTGATTAATCAGAGGTTCAGGCTGTGATTACCAATCTCCCATACACAAAGGCTGTGGATGTTCCATACCTTGCCTAGAAGTCTGTTTGCTAACAAGTCATCAGGAAACTTTTATTTTCACAGAGCAGTTGTTTTCAAAATGAAGATGACTTCAGAGATTCTGCTTTTAGCAAGCAACGATCTTAGGTGGAAAACATAGGATCTTATTTTTCCTTTTGAGAACAACAGTTTCAGGTTTTCACTAATTTTCAAAGTGCATTTTGCACTTCAACACTACGTAATCAGGACTGACCAGGATGCTGTTGTCCTTTACACCTTGCAGTTATGATATCAGGCTGATAGTAGACAGCCTGCAGTACCCTTGCAAACCTGTTATTGTTAATGGGAAAAAAGTGCCTCCACTCTTTGTACAAACTGGTAGACAGGATTCCACATGACAAGTACAGTACCAACACTGCTTCATTTAATAAGTGACAGGATTGTACTTTTTTTGCCTCTTCCTTTGCTATACATGTGATTTCTTCTTGTCTCTCAGATTGGTGCCAATCTGATTTGTTAGCATTTGCTGTGTGTCCATGTAGTGTGATGAGTAGTGAGTTATCAGATCTATCTGTTCAGGATATTTGGCTTATCACTGACTTAGTGATAATAATAATAAATTTATTACCACTTCTGAACACAAGAATCTGGATACTTTGCAATAAATGGGTTAAATCCTAGCCTAAGTGAAAAATAATAATCAAAGATACCTCATGCTGTGTGTCTTTCCTTTTAATCTTCTAGCCACTGAGTGCTCACTGGATAGACTTCCATCCAGTAACATTGTCATCCATGTCACCACATTGTCATCATGCCACAGTTTCAAAATATAAGGTATCTCACTATAGGAAATGCGACACAATCATCATCACAACAACTGCAATAAAGTAAACTGTGGAAGAGTATGTTTCATGTCAGTGGAAGCAGAAAAGCTAGTAGATGAATTGGATTTCCTTTTAGATGAATCTTCTCTGGATCAGCAAGTTTATTCAGAGTTACTTAAAAAGTAGTTAACATTCCATTAGCGGCTAACCGTGATCTGTGTCAGCACTAAGGCACTGCTCAGTCATTTATCTTAGAATGAGCAGTCACTGCAGGGAGATATAAAATTATTAAACCCATAGCAATGGAAAGCCAGGGATTCTCTTTCTTACTCCAGATATTAAGACTTCCTCCAGGTACTATTTATTAATGTAGAGGTTTTTCATTTTTTTTGTTGTTAACTGAATGCAGGGTGGAGGGCATCAAAAGTTTGCATTTCTTTAGATGGTCTGGGTTTGTTATCAGAGGATAAAAAGTGCACAATCAGGTTTGGCTGCTGCCACGTTATTTTGTTCAAGTAGGAATACTGTTGGTTCAGCATTCTTTCCTCTGCTAGACTGGCTTTGGTCCCAAAGAGCTGTCTTAAAATAACATCTTTCCTTGTAGCTAGCAGTAGAAGTGTATATGGCCCCATGCCTCAGTGGGCTCTTTACCTGATTATTACTTTCTTTGCTTAAAGCAGCCTTTATCTTTCAGTTCTCCTGACTCAGACAAAATCTTCATGGACACAGGTGATACCATTCAAATCTTATTATTCTGGAGGGGAAAGTTCAATACTCTCAAACCTTTTCATAACTAGAGAGATCAGGTGTAAAAAAGTCTTAGAGTATCAGTGATACTACATCTAGCCAGACATGAGCAGAACAATAAATCTTTAAATCTTCTCACTTATGCAAAAGCTAAGACCATGCCAAGCTCAGCTGCCAGTGGCAGGCATCCTTTTGTGTAATCTTTTGCCAAACAAAGCTCAGCCAGTCATCAATTAGAAGCTTGAATGCTGGTCTGTAATCTATCAGGGCAGACTGTCCCCTCTGCTGGATGTGTCTCAGAATACCACAGGCTCAATAGCTGGGAGCAATGTCAAATGCAGTACCATATCTTAGTAGGAAATTTAAACATAGACCCCAAAGTTCTGCTTTACACAGTAATGTTGCTTAACAAGGTTTTCATCCTTTTTTTTTTTATTATTCTGAAAGATGAATCATTATAGACAGGCATACAGAGACATGAAGTAAAAAGAACCAGGTGGTGCTGTACTTGTTAGCCAACCACCATCTCTTCCAAGCCAGTAACAAGCAGAGAGCTGACTCATGTTTGTCACGTAAGACTATGATTAGGAAGTTAACATTAAGTGTCATACTGACTGTGAAAAAATATCTTGTGAATCTGATATTAAAATATATTAAAATGTATAAATAGGATCAGTAAAAGTACTTTTTGATCTCTAATCAAAATTATTAGAAACAACTGTTATTTACAGTGACAATTCATATTCCCAACTTACCTGAGATTCTACTGTACCTGCAAATAGAGTGAAGTGTACTTATTTTTTCATTCCTTCTGCTATAATGTGGACAAACAAAGGAAATTATTCCTCTTCCAATTTCTGCTAGCAGTTGCTCTAACATGAGTCCATAGAAAACATCACCACTCTCTGTAATCTTTCAGAGGTCTTGGAGAACTGGGGAGGTTCCTGAAGACTGGAGGATGGCCAATGTCATTCCAGTCTTCAAAGAGGGCAAGAAGGAAGACCCAGGTAATTATAGGCCAGTCAGCCTCACCTCTGTCCCAGGGAAGGTGATGGAACAGCTTGTGCTGGATGCCATCTCCAGACAACTGGGGGAAAAGGAGGTTATCAGGAGTACTCAGCATGGGTTCACCAAGGGGAGGTCATACTCGACCAACCTGGTAGCCTTTTATGAAGATGTCACTGGCTGGGTGGATGGGGGGAGAGTGGTAGATGTAGTCTACCTTGATTTCAGTAAGGCTTTTGATACTGTCCCTCATGACATCCTTATAACAAAGCTGAGAAAGTATGGGATAGATGAGTGGACAGTGAAGTGGGTCAAGAATTGGCTGACTGGCAGAGTGCAGAGGGTTGTCGTTGGCGGTGCAGTGTCTGGCTGGAGGCCTGTAACTAGTGGTGTCCCACAGGGGTCTGTGCTGGGTCTGGTCTTGTTCAACATCTTCATCAACAACCTTAATGAAGGGAGAGTGACCACCCTCAGCAAGTTTGCTGATGACACTAAGTTGGGAGGATTGGCTGACACACCTGAAGGCTGTGCTGCCATTCAGAGAGACCTGGACAGGCTGGAGAGCTGGGCAGTAAGAAACCGGATGAGATTTAACAAAAGCAAGTGTAGAGTCTTGCACCTAGGAAGAAATAATTGCATACACCAGTACAGGCTGGGGGAAGACCTGCTGGAGAGGAGCTCTGCTGAGAGGGACCTGGGCATCCTGGTGGACGACAGGTTGGCCATGAGCCAGCAGTGTGCCCTTGTAGCCAAAAAGGCCAATGGCATACTGGGGTGCATTAAAAAGAGTGTGTCCAGCAGGTTGAGGGACGTGATCCCCCCCTCTACTCTGCCCTGGTGAGGCCTCATCTGGAATACTGTGTCCAGTTCTGGGCTCCCCAGTACAAAAAAGACAGGGATCTCTTGGAAAGAGTCCTGCGGAGGGCCACAAAGATGGTGAAGGGCCTGGAGCATCTCCCCTATGAGGAGAGACTTAGGGAACTGGGTCTGTTTAGCCTTGAGAAAAGAAGGCTGAGAGGGGACTTGATCCAGGTTTATAAATACCTGAAGTGTGGGAGCCATAGTGGCGAGGCTGGTCTCTTTTCAGTAGTGAGTGGGGACAGGACTAGGGGCAATGGGCTGAAACTTCAGCATAGGAAGTTCTGCATGAATGTGCACAAGAACTTCTTTACAGTGAGGGTATCTGTGATACCCCTACAATTCTGTGATTCTGTGATCATGAGTGCTTCTACAAGAGCAGTAACACTTTGTCTATGTTCATTTTCTTCCATTTCCTTGTAATAAGCTTATGATAATAAATGGTAATTTAGAAGGGATGCTAAGGAAATCATTTGGACTTTTCTTCCCTTTGCTTCCCTTTTCATCTGTACTCTAACTGCAACAACTGTGGCTAGACTGATTTCCAGCAGTTATTTTCTTTTATAGATTACCTTTTTAAGATGTGGGATAATGTGAGCATCTTGCCTTTTGTTCCTGAAATTTTTATTTAATGGGAAGTCCAAAAGCTTTGGATTTAAGTTTTTATGAATAAAAATCATCATTTTATAACCACTTCTCATACTCATTCTTCATATCAGCAGTCTGAAACTCTGTGATTTTCAATTATGACTCAGTAATTCTATTAAAAAAAAAAAAATAGAGAGAGCAAGAACATAATAAAGCTTATCATTCTGGAAATCTTCCAGAGCCGCTGCTTAGAAAGTACTTTTTAAACGATATGCAGAATTACAAGTTGCTTTTGCCCTATAAAGAATACAATCATATCACTGATAAAAGTGCAAAGCATGAAGTCACAAAGTAAAAAGGAATTTATTTTTAATAGACAGTGTATATAGTCAGTGGAATCCATAAAAGTATGTGGAGAATACGTAAAACACTGTGGAAGTTAGAAGCACAAGGATATGATGGTCCCTATTCAAATCACCTTTGCAAGTATGTTCTTAATACCTGAAAAAAGTATTTTCAGTTCAATCTCTGGAAAAATACGAAGATGTAATTCATTTATTTAAAAAAGGTACAGATGCAGATGACATAACTTGCATAAATCCTGAGTGGCCTTGTATATACTGGAAAAGTCTGTAACCTGGTTAAGAAGGAACAGATGTTGTTTCCCTCTTGAGATAGACAATATGATTAAACTTCACCTTTGAAAATGCACTCCGGATGTAATCAGATAAACATTTATCTATGGATTTTTTTAACATTGGGATGTATGACCAAATTTAAAAGTCTATTCGATGCAATAGCAGATGTGGGCAAGATAATTGTAAAATAAAATTTCTGAAGTGAGCAACGCTTAATTGTTGAGTGATTGAGTTATATGCCACCTGCTAGTCCATCTCATTTGAGTGTGTTGCAAACAGGTGTCATTTTAAATGGGAAAGAAAAACCATTTGAAAGCAAAACCAGGAAAACAAAGCTTTGACAAAGATAAATTGTCACTGAAATTCTTTCTGAGTACCATAATCAGTTGTGAAACCACTGCATACTCCCAAACTGTAAATTCTGATTTCTTACAGTTATAGAAACACTTCCTTCAATTACATATGCAGATAGAGCATTCCTAAGAAATCTAGTTGTATTTGTGTTCCCTACAGCATATGACAGAAATCTTATAAGACTTTCTTATTATCTTTTAGAAACACACCAGATATCATTATTGGCAGTGTCTTTCCTCTGTTGTGTACTGTATTTTCAAAGGGAAATTTTATCCTTAGTTGAGATTGCCTGGTTTCTGATCAAAATAGGGCACACTGCATTTAAAATGGGAGATTAAACAGTGCCATCACTGCTTTATATGTTCCCTACATTTTCTCAAATAGCTTCTCTAAAATGTGTGGCAAAAACGAAATCCTCAAGCACACAGCGGTAAAATGGTTTTATTGGTACTCATTCACACCAACCTACGTAGGTTATTCTCAAGCTCCCCATTCCTGAGCAGTGATGCTCATTCTGTACTTGTGCCAAGAAAGCACTTACTCTGTGCCAAGTCTTTTTTTGTTGTTGTTGTTAAAATACATTCCACCATCAAATAAAGGCACAAATAAAATTTACATTTTGTTAGTGAAGTCAGCAATAACAATGCTAGTGAAAAAAAGAAGGTAGGAGTTATCCATCCAGTGATCTTATAAGGCACAACAGCATAGATCTAACAGTACATTAAGAGCAAGGAAAGCCTGAACTCCCACATAAAGTCACCAGTGGATGTTTATTTGACAAAGACATCTACCCTGCAAAGTGAACAAAGAAGCAAATGAAAAATCACAGCTCAACTTTCTCTATTTTCTTCTCAGGATTAGAGGTGCCCCCTTGATAGGGGAGGATACCCCTGTGGTTGTAAGCTTCAGATTCTCATGTAAAAAGTTGCGCTGTCGAACTGTGGTTGATCGTATGTAACTGTTGGTAGAAACTACTTTTGCTGGGCTTGTAGGTGGCACGGTCCGTGGAAGTAGCCCATTGATTTCATATGTCCACTGCATTGACTGTGTCTGAAAATAGAGAATATGCCAAAATATAACCCAGTGATTAAACACTCTGAAATGCTTTGACAATGATTTACCATGCTACAATGATTTCGAAGATAGTTACACTCTTTCATGTAAGGAACTGAAATAACACAGAACTGCTATCCTGGACATCCTGAAAATCATATTTAACCTTAAGAGTGCAGAACCAGGCACAACAAGACAAATAATTTATTATCCTAGATGATATAAAATCCTTTCTTATATAGTAAACCCCATAGCTTTGTATGTTGTTCAAAGGTAATTATTCCACCATATAATATAAATGCCTCAGGTTTATAGTGTACAACTTAATTGCAGCTCTGGTATTGGTCATAATGGCACTATCAAATAGTGGAATCTGCACTAAAATAATGGGGGGGGAAAGAGAGAGAAAAGGGCTTTAAGTACACACAAGAGAGTTGCAGTTTCTTGTTTAAATCTCCGCTCGGAAGAATATTTATGTGAATTGAAAATGACACTCTGTGTTTGCTTTCTGATTAGAACTGGTCTGTGGAAATGAAGCATATGTTTCTATGTCATATCTCATAATGCTTGAGCACTAGATTCCTACTGAGTATGTGATTCTTATTCTTAATACACATCCCATCTATGTGTACTTAAGGAGTACTACCTTTGTGCATCTGGACTCTATACTGCTCTCTATCTCCTACATTTCATTTGTTTTCTGAAGCAGAATTTTGTTTGCTAAAAAGCGATATGTTACTACTTCAGATGTTTCAGTCATTTTTCTTCCGAGACCTATCACATCCATTCTAGAAGATTTTTATTCCAAGTCTAGCATTACCCTTTCTGTCATTACATCTAGGAAAAGGTATATTCTTTTGTGTATCTTCTGTTTTCCAATCTCCTTTTTCTTAAAAACAAACAAACAAAAAACAACAATAAATGGATCACTAAATCCCACAGATTTTAAATGATGTGTCATTATATTTAGCTTTGTACTACGCAAAGAGTTGCATAAAGGCTGCATGCCCACCGAAGGCATGCATTGCTATCTGTTTGCACTTTGCAACTTCCAATTCCAGGCATACTGTTTGGGCCATTTTTGCTTCTAAGTATTTGGAGGGGACCCTGAATGAAAAATATGGAATGATGCAGATCTACTAAAATGTATTTATCCAAGTGAGGTATATAGTACATATGCCATATGTTCACAGTACAAAAGAACAAACAGATTCCATGACTTTGAAACGTCAAGGCAGCAGAGCCATATTAAACAAGTGAGATTTCCAAATACTCAAAATATTGCCTTTCCATATGTGGCAGAGCACTGAACTGTGCAGCCATACTGCTTTTTGTTCTAGAGCAGGCTTTTTGGTACTATGCTTTTACATCACACTGCATTGAACTACAGTCATGGCTCGTATGATCACCTTTGTCCCCTGCTCTTAGACACAAAGTTTTAATACAACAATTGCAATTTACATATTTCTCCCACTTAAACAGTTCTTAGAACAATCATCGGTAGCTATAACCATGACACCTAAGATCAGTGACGCTTTCACCCAGTGGAAAAAGATTCAGAGAGGCTACGTATGCCCTCAATCAATTTGCAAATTCATTCAAGAGTCAACCTGAAAGCTCAAGAGTTTTCCCCTCAAGCGCTTGGCTAACAGCTCCACTTCTAACACAGCTGGCTTTGTGGCCTGTTTGCTCTTTCCAGTGTGAAAGTTCTGCTTCCCTCCAAGCAGCAACAGTGTCCATACAAACCACTTGTCACTCCACAAAAAAAGAATTTCATTTAGCATAAATGCCATCAACCATCTCCAGTGTATACCTTGTTAACTTGTCTAGCTACTTATGTATTCTGTCAATTAATTATGGTCTAGGTAAAATAAATAAAAATAAATAAATAAATAAAAACAAAAAAACTCTTGCTATAGGCAAGAGTAGTGAGTTTTCTCCATCTCAAACTTTCTTTACAGTCATTCCATACTTATAATAATATGTAAAAGACAATTAGAAGGATGTCAAAGCATCTCTCTGATTTGTTGTTGTTGTTAACTATCTGTTTCATATTCACCACCTAAAACATTTGATTTTGTCATTTTATCTTTCAGATGCTTTCCTACAGTTGTACTACTGTTCTTATGATTATCCTTTTATAACTAAGGTATGTGTAATGAATATTGGGTCAAGCAGTTTTGTACCCATATTGCAGATTTTCAATGGGAAGAAGTTTCATGTCATTAAGCAGTAAACCTCTTGACCCAGGCTTTGTTCTCTTCTATGCACTTACATAGTATTAACGGTATTTCACACATAGGCTGCATTCAGTCACAGCTCTTTAATGTCATCACTGTATGAATCTCCAGGTCCGATGCCTTTTATTGGAGGGCTGGTTTTAACCAGTAATTTGTTAGTGGAATATATACTATTGTGTACTCATCCTGAAAGAATAGGATTTTTTTTTTTTTTTCTGTTTATCTTCAAAAGAAACTTAAAAAAAAAAAAAAATCCTCTTTATTAAAACTGGTAGTACTTTACATAGTGTCTCCTGAATGAATTACCTCATTCTATTACGGGTTAGTAAGTGTAATATCTTAATAGTTACTTCACCATGCATGCATAATTTTTTAAATTTTCATTACTTTTCTGCTGAAATAAAAATCTAATTTAAACTGAATATCATTCCTGTGGAAAAGAGTCGCATTAGCTCATTTTTATTCTAAACCTTATTTAATACTGTGCAATGATCTACTAACTAACTCCATTGCCTTAAAAGATAAATGCCAGCAAAAGCAGTTGTGATATGGACCAACATCAGCCCAAAGGTAATATTGCCATTTAAGAAAAGTTAATGTCTCTCCAGAGTTAGCAAATTATCTTACTCCAGTACAAGATGAAATGGTTTATCCTTACTTAGTATGACAAATTAACAATTTAGTTTAAAGAGAAACTAACCTCAGGGTCATATCCGAATTGTGCATGATTTGGTGATCACTTCAAGGTCAGTTTTTACAGCCAGTGTGTTAAACCGAGTTTGGACTTACTTGTAGTCCACACATACTGTAACTTTACTTTCTATAATGTTTTTAATTGTTTGAAGTGGGATTTAAATGAAAGTGGTGGGCTATGTCACTCTTCATTTATCATTGGTAATTTAGGAAACCCTTACTCTGTCAAAAAGCTGATTATTCAAGTGCTTTGTGTAGTCCATGTTGGATGTGGTTCTGTGGTAGAAGAGACTGAACCTTCCCAGATGGAAATTCATTGGTCTCAATGGGGAAAACACTGTGGGCACTATCACATAATCCTTTCAGATGGGAGCCATCAAGATAGAAAAGCAAAACCAAAACAGAACAAAAAAAGACAACATCTGTAACATTGCATTTCATCTATTTGCTACTATCAAGACAGTAAGAAACAATCTTTGTGGGAAAAGATAAGCATTTATATACTAATTTACTGAGATGAAAGCCTATTCTTGTAGTTTAATCTATTCTGCTAACAGGGAAACAAATGGAAAATCATTACTGTGACTGCCAACATAGATTAGTGCTACAAGACCACATAGAATTCAGAAATTTTCAGAAAATCCTAGATATCCGCAAATATCTGTTTAACTAGAATACTTAATTTCCAAGAGCAAAATAGTAGGTTTTCAAATTATATTTAAATCATGGGTACTTTCTTTCAGGATAAGGTTGTACAATTTAACTACAATGACTATTCTAACCAATATGAAAACTGCAACAGGAGCAAGCCTTGAGGCCACGTTGGATGGGGTGTTGGGCAGCCTGAGCTGGTGGTGGGTAGCCCTGCCCATGGCACGGGCTGGGGCTAGGTGGGTTTTGAGTTCTCTTCCAGCCCAAACTAATATATAATGCTATGATATAATTTATTCAGCAAATACATACTGTTAGCAGCCATCAATCAACTTATATAAAACTGTATTTTTTAGGTATTATCATAGAATCATAGAATCACCAAGGCTGGAAAAGACCCAAAAGATCATCCAGTCCAGCCATTCACTTATTACCAACAGCTCCCACTAAACCATGTCCCTCAACACAACATCCAAGTGTTCCTTGAACACCCCCAGGGTCAGTGACTCCACCACCTCCCTGGGCAGTCCATTCCAGTGCCTGACCACCCGTTCTGAGAAGTAATATTTCCTAATGTCCAGCCTGAATCTCCCCTGCTGCAGCTTGAAACCATTCCCTCTAGTCCATTCCCTCTAGTCCAATCACTCTAGGAGATTGTGTGCCCCGGTGGCGCAGTGGTAGAATTGCTGCTTGCAACACCGGTAGCCCGGGGTTCGAATCTCCCCTGTGGTGCAGGGGGTAGAAGTGCCGCTTCACTACACAGAGGGCTCGAAACCCGGGAGTTGGACTCAGTGATCTCTAAGGTCCCTTCCCAACTCGCACGATACTGTGAGAGAAGAGGCCAACCTCCAGTTCACTACAGCCTCCCTTCAGGAAGTAATAGAGAGCAATAAGGTCTCCCCTGAGCCTCCTCCTCTCCAGGCTGAACATTCCCAGCTCCTTCAGCCTCTCCTCATATGCCTGTGCTCCAGACCTCTCAACAGCTTTGTTGCCCTTCTTTGAACATGTTCCAGGGCCTCAATGTCTTTCTTGCAGTGAGGGGCTCAAAATTGGACACTGTACTCGAGGTATTCAGCCCACTCTTACAGTTGGCTTATGATTCATATGATTAAGTTGCAGAACATAGACCACGTGTATTCACCATAGGCTGATAGTGATACTTGGTTACAAACAAATTAATTTCCAGATAAATCTATATCAGGAGTGAGTTAAATGTTGGTTGTATCAGGAATTTTAAGGTAGAATATATTTCATTTACCTGGGATGGTGTAAACTCAGTGTTAACAGTGTTAGTTCAGGAAAATCCAATCAAAATTTACAAGAACTCCACTAAGCTAAGGCACACTACTATGCATCCTGCTCACCTGAACCTTAATTTATATTACAGTGGTGAAAGCAAAAAATGATCAATTACAATCAATATACACAGAATTAAATAAATCAAAATTTTGTGGGAACTGCTGAAAGGTATCTTTCTCAATTTTTTTTTTTTTCTATTTTAGGGTGCAAATGTTTTTTGGGGGGGCAACAATGTTGTAGTGTTTCCACATCTGTAGCTCTTTGTTGAGATCAGCTATGACTTCTTTACATATACAAGGCTGCACCTGTTAGGTCCATGCTGTCCACCTGGTTAGGTATGAGAAATCTATCTGCAGTAAGTCACTATTCGCAATTAAATAGTGTGAACCATTCAAGTCCGTGATGCACTGTAGGCTCTGAGTACTAGAAAGGGGAGAGAACTTAAAAAAAATAAAATCATGATTCTGAAGAATTCAAAGAAATAGTATCTGGCCCTCCACTAGCCATGAACACAACTTTCTCTTGACTTGAAGGACTAGGACAATAGAAATAAAAAGCTTACACCTGCTCTTGAAAAGCTAAAGTATCTTCTTATGTGTCCAACTTGATCAGGTACTTAAATAGCAAAACAACACTGAAAAGTGAGAGGAGAGAGGATTAACTTCCATCTGAAACAAAAGAGTTAGTAGTACTATGATAGTACATGACATGGTTCCTGCAAACAAAGAAACATCAGAATATCTAAAGAGAACTAAGAAAAATCTTTCTCGTTTTACTTAGATATAAAGAGCTTTAACCACCCTGATATCTGCTGGAGGGACAACACAGCATGGCATAAGCAAGTAACTAAGTAGCAAACAGAGTACCAAGAAAGTGTGTGCCCACCGCTGAATGTGGCAGCAGACCTACTGAAACAGGACATGGAAGAAGCTGAGGCACTTAACGCCTTCTTCACCTGCACCTTTGCTGGCAAGAACAAACTTCTGGAATACAGTGTCCCTGAGATCAGTGGGAATGTCTGAATAAACAAAGATTTATCCTTGGTGGAATAAGATCTGATTAGGGAATATTTAAAAATATTGGACAGGAATAAATTCACTGAGCATGGTGGAATGCAGCCATAGGTGCTGAGGGAGCTGGTTGATGTCACTATTGGTCCAGCCTTGAGGTGCTGGAGGAAAGCAAATGTCATATCTTCAAAAAGGGCAAAAAGGAGGATCCGGGGTAATACAGAACTATATACACCCCCGGGAAAGTAATGGAACAACTAATCCCAGGAGCTATTTCCAGTCATATGAAAGACAAGAGAGTGATGGGAAGCAGTTAGCATGGATTCAGCAAGTGGAAGACATTTCAGCACTGTCTCCCTTAAGATCATCATAGATAAGTTGATAAAGTATGGAGCATAGAACCCAATTGATTAAAAATGAATTCTTGGCTGGGCCCAAAGGACAATGATCAATGGCATGAATTCAAGTTGGAAGCCTGTAACTAGCAGTATAACCCAGGAGTCCAGTTTATCATTTTTATTAATGTTCATAAATATTTTCACAGTTTAAGACATGGAGGAAAGAGAAAGGAAAAGAAACAAACAAAACCAAACAAAACAAAAACAAAGAAAGACCACTAGACCACAGATAATGCAAAGGCACTTTCCATCTAATGCAAGCTGAACATGGCATTGTATAGCCTGAGTTGTATAGCCTGGGCCCAGTGTTCCAGCTATATCACCAGTTTTCTACTCACTCCTAGGAACATGTTGAATGGGAGGAGGAAGTACGTACTGTTCAGAAACAGTCCAAACACTCCTACGTTATCAAGACTGTTACAGTCACAAATCCAACATTCAGCAACATACAGGCTGCAATGAACAAAGCTAACTACATACCAGCCAAATACAGAGATTGTGCCTGAGCACAGGTTAGGTTAGACGAGACCCTTCCAGAAGACCATTCAAACCTCAGCCACTCCACGATTCAGTGACTGCAGTTTATAATACAGTAAGTCTTATTTGCTCTCATCTTTTCATTTCTTTTTTGTCACTGTATGACTGTCCTAACAATTTTGGATGTTAAAATTAACTGCAAAACAAATAAAACATTTACTTGTATACTCATTTAGTTTATATACTCACATTTTTTTGTGAGCCATTCCTCCCACACTCTATTAAAACTGGAGTACTGAGCCATACTGAGAAATGGTCACCACAATTTATTTCAAGGTATCAAAGAGAAAGAGAGTGATCAGGATGCCTGTGAACACTTGTTCTCCTTTAACAGATACTAGACATAGAAGTCCATACTTAATCAATAATCTTGGTCTCACATTTCTAACAGCTCACTGGTAATTTTCTTAATAAAGAGATATATCTCCAGATAGAATTAAAGGTGGCTTAATGAACACCTGCAGTTCAAATATTATGTGTTTCACAGTTTTGTTCAGATACAATATAATCAATACAAAATATTCCTTCGTTACTGGCTCTGTTTTCAGCACCCTCATACATCAGTGGCTTCTACACTGGTCTCACATTTTGGCATTATGATAATTACAGTCTCAATAAGCAAGGTAACCATTCTTCATGCTTGTTAGTCAAAGCTTTTGTGTATTACTTCAGCACTCAAAATCTAGTGACGCTAGTGATGAGATGCTCTGCACTCGCTGCCTGTAATGAACTTTCTGGATATCTGTTTATAATTGTAACACTGAGTTCAGTATCTACTGGGGAATGCAGGTGATGCCTTTTTAAGGCAAAACTACTTCAATTATGTTACTTTGTTACATTCTTTCCTTGCTCACTCAGTTTAAGAGATACAATTCAAGATAACCTGGAACTGGGTTAATCAACAAAGGTTGATTAACAACATACCTTGTATTTTCACCAGGCTATTGCATATGTAACAGTATCATTTTCTGTTGCACTTTGCAAGCTGGCATACCTGAGCTTAGAGAAGCCACAGATGAGAACTGCAGCTTGAACACTGCATCATTTATTTCAAGAGCAGCATGACAAATGGTTTCGATACGCTATCTTCGATAGGCTAAGTCGGTGATTATTCAGTAATAAAGGTGCAAAAGCCTGACTTCTGGAGGGCTTGATAATGTTACCTACAATCTGGTTTACTCTGACATCTATTTTATCTTCTAAGACTTATTTTGTTTGCCTTCTGCTTTAGAACACCTCTGAAATCTCATTCATAAATTACAACGCAATTGCTCAGGTCTCTAGCTGGATTCAGCACACTGCAAGTAAATTAACTGTAAGCCAACTCAAGTACAGCCTCTTCCAAAGACTTGCCAGCCTCCTCTCTGCTGACTGCTGGCAGTGGTTCCTGCTGCAGGAGGCTTGTACAGTGTTCCCTGCCCTCACTGCTTCTCGCTGCCCCTTAGACATGCTGCTTTTTGTGTCACGTTTGCCAGCATGTCAGAACCCCACCTGGAGACCTTAGTCTGACTGGGGAAGTTCTTCTCTTCATAGCAACTTACAGCCCATCTAAGAAGCCTATCTTTTCACTAATTTCTAATTAGTGGAAATGTATTTTTCTTCCATTAGAACTGCATTGTTTATGAAAGCTCTTATAAATGCTGAAGTTTGATCATGGAATAATACATTTAATGCACTATTTCACTGTTCCTTGCATGTATCCCAACAAGATTATTACATACTCTTTCACAGCTATCATAATAAACATGATTATTTTCTTTATTGTCTTTTCATTATATTTCTCTAATTTCATTATTTGATCAATGGAAATTTAGAAAATCATATTCCAGGGCACTTTGACAAAATTTAGACTGTTAACAGCTATGCAAATCATAGAATCATAGAATTTCTCAGGTTGGAAAAGACCTTAAAGATAATCAAGTCCAACCACAACCTAACAGTACTACCCTAGCAGCCCTCAGCTAAATCATGTCCCTGAGCACCACATTCAAATGGTTTTTAAGCACATCCAGGGATGGTGACTCAACCACCTCCACGATGAGCCTATTCCAGTGCCTAACAACCCTTTCTGTAAAGAAGTTTTTCCTGATATCCAACCTAAACTTGCCCTGGCACAACTTGAGGCCATTTCCCCTCATCCTGTCACCTGTCACCAGTGAGAAGAAACCAGCCCCACTCTTGCTGTGAGCACCTTTCAGACATTGGAAGAGAGCAGTAAGGTCTCCCCTCAGCCTCCTTTTCCCCAGACTAAATCGCCCCAGTTGTCTAAACAGCTGTCAACTTCAGTTGTTTTGATATGTGGTTGACAAAGAATTTCAGATTTAATGATGGTTAAAAAACATTGAATTGCTTCAGCAAAGTAATTAATGTTTTCTGCCATTAATAAAACCTACTGTAAGTGTTCACAAACACTGAGGTCTTAATGAGTCCCCAAAATACCACATGAAGTGCCTCAACTGTGTATAGAAAAGTGAGGCTACACTATTTCAGTTATATATGTACATTCTGTTAATAAAATGTACACACAGAATTCTGGTAAAGACACATTGTAATGGCTTAATGTTAATCATTACCTCAGGACTGGGTTCTCAGCAGGGCAACTAAAACAAAACATTTGCATGCATAATGTTTGGATTTAATGTTTTCAGCAAATGAAGAAAAGATGACTGTGGGATCTTTCTCCATTAATCCAACCTCCTGTTTTTCTTTACAACACAATTGTAATGACCGATAAAAAAAAACAAACAAACAGATAAAGAACTTGCACTGTCATCTGTGCTACTTTACAGTCTAATTATCACTGTTCATTGAAGCACACAAAAATAGCAGTTCTGCTACTCACTATTCATAGAATTTAATAATAAAAAATATGTTAGTATTAGGACTGTGACTTCATTCCCAGAAATCCAAGGGGTATTTTACAGAGAGAGTGCTGTAATCCTTTACTACAGCAGCGACAGAAGAGAGGCAATACTGTAAAAGAAAATAAACTTTTTCACTGCTTTGAAAAAGCCTCAGCCAGTAGAGTGGCTGGCTGGAAAGAATACCTGCAAGAGAAACTCTTCAGCGTTAGGTCTGACGATAACTGCAGTTCACCACCTTCATTATTATTCCCCAAATAAGAGTGTTTAGTAATCTTTATGCCATCTCACTAAATCTATTTCCCTCAGGGTCAGTAATGAAAATTATTTCAACTAACAGAAAATGTGGAAATGAATATCTAGTATTTTCAACATGTTATCAAAATGTCTTTCAGGCAGATGTTTTTTAGAAGCGGACCAACACAGATGCTTCGGCTTTTGTTAGAACTACATGAGCAAAAGGTTTTGCGGAGAGGAAAGAGGGAAGTTTAGTGTATACAGAGGCATTATCAAAACAAGCAAAGAGAATCTAAACCTTGTCAAATCATGAAACCATTTAATTAGAGCAAAACCTTTAGAAATATTCTGATATACTGTGATATGTGTCACTAAACTGAAAGTACTTGCTATTACAGGTATTAAGAATCACTAATATACTTTTGAACATACCAGAGTAGAGTGGACAAGATGTGACCCATGGCAGTAATATACATAAGTGAGTTCCTACACCCATGCATTGTTCCACTGGTGGAGACATAAGGAGCCATCTGCCTAGATCACAGCTGAGGTGTGAGCAGACATACATAGACTAAAAATCCAATTACTCTAAGCCCATGTGTACTTATAAATTCCTAAAAGAAAGTTAGTGAGTTCTTACAAAGCTAACAATAATCTTTGACCTTGATGCTTTTCCCATTACAGATAAATTTGTCATGTTTAAGTTCTGTTACTGACAGAAGCTAAGCCAAAGACAAACAGGGATAGTACATTTAAATGTGTTATATTCCATATCTACAGTAGAAACTTCCAAGCTCTACAGATGTGTCATTTAGTATTACTTAAGTAAAAAAGAACACAGCATTTGGTGTTTTTTTTCCAGTTATGAATACAAGAGAGGTAAATATCACTGCTTTTTATGGTGAAAGAATGAATTATCAAGTGACTTATCAGGTAAAAGAAAACAAGTATGAGGGATTTGTTTTCCTAGTATTTGAATTTCTTATTCCTGTTCTACAAGTTGTCACTCAGATATGTAAAACACTGTGGACATTTGCCATGCACCTTTCTATCAACTTTATCAACTTTTTTCAGTGAGGGTGGTGAGACACTGGCACAGGTTGCCTAGATATGCAGTGGATGCTCCATTTCTGGAAACGTTCAGGATGAGGCTGGATCAGGCTCTGAGCAACCTGATGTGGCTGTATGTATCCCTGTTCACTGCAGGGGAGCTGGACTAAGTGACCTTTAGAGGTTCCTTCAAACTCTAATGATTCTATGATCCTAATCATAATGTGCATTTAAGTGTATTAGTACTGCTTCTTGGTATAGGATTTTTTTCCTGTCTTTCCAGACAGTGTATTTGTGTACTGTATTTAGGAAAACTTACCTGAATTACAAGTGTTGCTTTATGCTTCTTGCCATACATTCTTGGCTTGAATCCCACTGTTATGTGAGTTCCAACAGTTCCTACTGGAAGAAGTTCTCCAGTTTGTGGCAGTACAACAAAGTCAGGATCACTGCCTGCCAGGAAGTATGCTGTGAATGGTTCAGGGTACCTACAGAAAAACACAGGAGGCCATTGTGACTTTTGCAGAATCTTAATACAATTAGTCTACAATCGAAGTACTGCAGATTTCATCCAATTGCTAGTTTCATGGCAGTATCATTGCACTAAAAGAAGATGCCTTATTCCTGATAAAGACAGTGGTTGAAGAGTGTAAAACAATCTTTGGCCAACACCAATGTCAATCCTATTACTGTTCCTCGAAACACAGGCATTTTCATAAAGAAAAAAATATATTCTCCTTTTAGTTCTTGCATGTGCTGCTGAATGCAGTTCTATTCAAGACAGAAAGAGGACAAAAGAAATTAGAAATACAATGGCATGGTCAAAACATAATTCACAACAACCTACCACAGTGCAGCAGAGCAAGCACCATGATTCTAACAACATCTCGAAAAAAAAAATAAACAACAACAAAACAAAACAAAACAAAACAAAACAAAACAAAACAAAAAAAAAAAACAACAAAAAAAAAAACCAAACCTGTTCAAATCTGTTTATTCCTGGATTGTTGCACCAGAAATAGCACTCTTTTTCGAATTAAACATTCACAACCAAGTGAAATTTAATATTTTATGACAACTCAAATTTCTATTGAATTATCCCACGTTTCTAGGGCAAGCAGTATTCACTACATGGCACGTTGGGTCATGGTGTATAAAAATAGCTTTCCTCTTGCATGTGTTCTCACGAAAGGTTTTCTTAAATTCAAAAATGCTCTCATGAAAAAAAAGGTCACACTACTTTTGTAGAAGCAAACATCCTCTGCAGAGAATAGAAACCATAAAGCTTCTGCCCCCTCAGAACACTGACTGACATATAACAGTGCTACTGGGCGTTAGTGCCTGACTTTCCTTTTTGGTGACGTTAAGCTGGTCAAAGCAATTGCATTTCTGAAAATACATTACAAGTCTTCTGATGTCAAGCATATGCTGTCAATCTATTTTTGTGGCACCTGAAGTCATGCAGTTAAGTTGATAGCATCAGGCTATGAGCAATACGTTTTCATCTGTCTATATGCCATCTAAGCCTTGAGTCTTCACATCTGTATTTCTCATAAGGTCTATTCAGGTGCAAACGTTTAGAGCATGCCTAAAATGGCTGCAAGTTGTATCAGTAGAGATTTAGATTGGACATAAGAAGGAACTTTTTCTCTCAGAGAGTGGTCAGGCACTGGAATGGCTGCCCAGGGAGGTGGTGGAGTTGCCATCCCTGGCAGTGTTTAAGAGGCGTCTGGATGAGGAGCTACGAGGGATGGTTTAGTGGCTTGTGGTAGCAATGGTAATGGAAGGATGGTTGGACTGGTTGATCTTGCAGGTCCTTTCCAACCTTGTGATTCTATGAATACACAAATGATGCCTATTAGAATGAGCAGCAGTGTAAAGAACTCATTAAACATGCCTGAGATGACTATTCAAACTCTGGCTATGGAAACTGGAACCTGAACTCAGCCCTTCATTTCCAACTAAACTTCTCTGTTGTCTGGGTTTAAGAACATTTTAAGGCAGTATTTTATCTCCAATGTTTAACCTGTTTTCTGGTAAATAGTTAGAGATGATATCCCCCACTAAGCACCATTTATATGAAACAGTAACAAAACCGGTCTGTGACTGAATGCAAGACCTTTGTCAAAGAAAAATCTTACTGTAACAAATTTGTGTTATTTAAATTTTCAGCAAGAAAAATAGAGAAAAAAACTAATAGAAAAAGCTTTAAAAACCCGTATGTTTTTTCGCAGCATTGACAGAAGATAAAAGTTGCAGTTGTATTTTTTTCACAGTGATTAATGCACTATAAACCTGTATACACACATACAGACATGAACACATACATACATACACATGTAAAACCTCCTCCTTCCCTTTCCCTCCTCTCCCCAGAATGCAGCAGTTTTAAACATAAGTGTCAAACCACATACTGGATCTAAAATGTTTCTCAGAGCAGGAGCTATGTCCAATAAGGAAAACAGAAAACCTAGCAAGTACATAGATAAAGTACAACAGGCCAAAAAGAGCTCTGTTAAGGTATGACTAACTATTCAAGAACTAAAAATGAAAAATTTCTCTGTGCTCAGTCAGAAACAGGAACCTTTCACAGTGCCTGTAATTCTAATAAATCATAAATTCTGACATGTGTATATATATATATATATATAAATGGCTTCTCAGAAAAAAAAAAAATAAGTGTTTTCACTGATGTTCACATCAGTTAGACAATGATGTTGCATCCTGGAAAGCTTGCTAGCATAAGTCAGTTGTTTGTCATTTTCTGCAGTGCAGAGAAATCTGGAGATAAAATTACTAGAAAGGCACCTGAATTTCAGACATTATTATTTCCAGTGTCAGTATATTTAGTGCATAATTAAAAATTAATAATTATGTGCCTTAAAGTGATTAAAAATTAATTTCTCCTTTTCTCTTTGGTTATTGCTTCAGGTAAAACTGCTCTTGAGTTAATGTTTGGCCTACCATTTCTCAGTCATGAAGGACAGTGATGTGGCTTTCTATATTTTTTTCAAGTATGCTTTTCTTTATCTCATGGGTGGGAGATACTAACGAATCTGATAAAGCTGAATAATGAGCAGAGTTTTGAAAAAACATACAAATCAAGTGCTAATGAATTAGTAAATACAGAGGTAGAGGCCATATAAACCAGAGAAAGCAAATGTGTCCTACCACCTTTGTGTTTTATAACTACTGTCATTAGCAGCTTGATATTGCCAACAGACAACATGAACTCTGCCCTTATTCTAATAATGAACAAGGGTGACTTTTTATTTAAATTCAAATAATAATGGGACAATGAAATCATAGCAATAGGAAGCATGGAAATTGGACTCGTATTTAATAGACCTGTTTTTAATGACTCCATTGATCTTTACCTCACACTTTTCTTAAAAAGAAGTTTATGCTCTTCAGTGTTCACAATTTAGATCATTTATAAACTTGCAAGCTAGTAAAGGACAGCACCTTAAGTCATCAATTAAAGAAAATCACAAAGTTTATAAATCCATAAAAATCTCACTTTAAAATGTGCAAAATATACTCAGATACAGCAAAATGGAAAATAAAGGTTTTTATTAAGACTCAAATTGAGTTTAGTATTAATTTCTCTCTTCCTGAAACTAAAGAAGCAGTAAATTATTCCTGCAGAAAATTTTATTGTTTGCATAATGCAAACTACACTTAAAAATAACCCGTTATACAGTTGATCAAAGTTTTGTGGTTTTTTTTTTCCCAATAAAAACAAAATCAAAAACATCTTAATCTGAACAGTGCATAACTTCTTAATGAAGGCTACGGTTTGAAAATGTTGTAATGAGCTACTAAAAATCCTTAATCATAAATAAACTTATAGTCATTTAACATATGTTGGATGTCACAAGAATTTCACAGGGAAAATATTCACTATACACAGTTATCAAACTCTATGAAGTTATTATTGACAGCTAGTATGCTTTAGATGATTCAAAAAGCAAACAAACAAACAAAAAAAGCAGTGCAAAAAAAGTTAGGAGGTTGTCATAGAATGGCTCAGGTTGGAGGGATCATCGAGTTCCAACCCCCAGCCACGGGCAAGGTTGCCAACAACTACTTCAGGTTGGCAAAATTGGTTATGATACCAATGACAACTCTGCTATAATTGACCACTCTACGTCCTGACCTCTGCACATCAGAAAAGGTTTAACTCCAATTATTTCTATACAGCTTGGGAAAGAGGATTTCAGAATCAAAGGGCTTTAAAAATTTAAATAAATAGTGCGTGACAAATAACTATCAGGGAATGTTTTACCAAGTATAACATCATTTTTCCTGTGCACATGTTGTAAGATCAAAGCAGGAGCCCAGATCTTCATCTTCACAGAATGTTAAGATTTTCATCTCATTCCTGTTCTACCCAGGGGAAATACGTATGCAGATAGGTGAACTATCTTTTCCTGCTAGAAGAGTCCACATGGGTAGATATGGCTCCTGGCTAAATGTGTTAGAAGAAAGATATTGTACTGTTAAGAAAAACTAGTATTATATATTAAAAATACTCTGCTGCATGTGTACCATTTTTAATATTTTCCACCAGGCTACACTGTGACTTCAAAATGGAGCTCAGTCAACATTTGTATTTTGCAGCTGCCATTTCGTGGGAAATATTATGATAAAAGATTCCAATAAGATCTTTAAAGTAATGGTAGAATTTTATAGACCTCGTAACAAGGAGTCTGTTGCAGTAGCCCAAGCCTGTAACACGCAGAGCAACATACTGAGGGAAAGGGAGTGTGATGAAAACGTAATGAATGCACATTTCTGCAGCATGCATAATTATGGCTCATGGAAATTCTAATGGTATAAATCACTGATTACAATAAAAAAAGATAATTCTCAAAGTTGTAACTGAAAATTTTTGTGCTTTCCTTCACAGTTAGAAAATGCTGGAAATTGCGTAGCTTACTGTTCTTCCATCAGTATTAAGTTTGTGTGATGAAGGAATATTTTCACAGAACATTATTCTGTTCACTAGGAAACATGCACAGATGAAATCAGGAAAATATCCAGAGTGGTGTTCAAGACGTGAAACACAATTAAAGATAACTATGCCTGCATCTGTAGTCAATTTAAAACCTAAATTCCATTTCTCATCTCTCTGGTCCACCTGCTTTTTTTTCTGTCTTTAGTTGAGCTCTAGTTCTATAACCCTGGGAAACTGAGTTTTGTAGATAACCAGCCTGTGGAGATCATAATGTGATATCGCACTTTTATATATATATATATATATATATATATATATTTTGTCAAATAAGATTAAGAATGTTTATCTGAAGCAATAGTTTGAGTCCATATGAAAACTTCCCATAATGTTACAAGTATACTGTTTGTGATAAACACGGGATTGGAAAGAGTTTGGGATCAATGGATAGGTAAAATTTGTTTTATGGGAAACATAACTAACATAATTAAATAAATTGATGAAAGAAGGCTTGGTGTGTGAGGATAAAGCAGACAGGATGGACAGGAGAGAATTATCAAGTATCTTGACAAAACATGGAAAACTAGAATTGTTTAAAAAATTAAATCCAGTGAAGGCATTGTGCATATGCACTGATCTAGCAAAATGCCTCTGTACTGGCAAACATACTAGTAAATATTCCATAGAAAGTCTTCTGTATTAATAAAATAGTTCTGATCCCAACACACAATTCATTAAAATATATTAACAATTTATTTTCAGTAGACCAAATAAAGAAAGAACTAGTTTTTGTTGTTTGCTTTTTTTTTAAGCAAAGCATCAGTAACAGAATTCTTATCATTCATTTCAATTACAGAGACTGATCTCTATAAAGAAATAAAGGGGCAATAATCTGAGTGGGATATCAAACAACTTTCTATCCAAGAAGAATTCTATTCCATTTGATTTATACTGTTATTCTGTAAATACTGGCATTCAATAATACATTCATTACCAAAATAAATGTTCATGTTAAAAATAATCAGAGCTTTGTGCCCAAGCCAATTACTTTGGTGGAAATGTTGCCAATGTTTTTTCAGTTGGTAATGAATAGAACCTACATTTATAACAAATACCAAAATATGGTCATGTATGAATGTTACAAAATGGACAATGTTTTCTTATTTAAGACGTGAAATCTGCCTTTTTGAGTTGAACTACTCAATGCCATTACAGGAAACTATCCAACACTTCTCTTTTGAATTCAAAAAGCTGAAAGTATTGGACTACTCATATATGACAGCTGTTCTATATGCAGACAGATTTAAAAAATATTCTTAAGGCTTTTCATACGACAAAACTGTGTGGCTGCATTCTCATTGTCTTTCATTATTTCCTGAAGCTGATACTGAACTGTGGTCACTGGAAGCAGGCAAGCACTATTTTACCTCTATGAAAAGAGAGTGCATTATGTATTTGCACAGACTCACTGCATTCATCACTGTACTTCGTTATGAGCGGCCTAGAAATTACCTCTCATTTGCAACTGTCATAATTCCTGAAGCAATTACATCAAATGTGCTTATAAGTAAACTGGAAAATAATTAATTTACTCTGGAATACTTCACACAGATTGAGAGCTTTTGCTGGGGAGGAGTGAAATTAAAAGGAGAAATGTGCATTTCAATTGCAGCAGCTGTACGGAAGAATAAAAGTTGACTACGTAGTTCTGCAGTAGTCACCAATGGTGCTCAGTGAAGCCGTCAGCATGTTATATACAAGATATTAATCCATCTTTACAGATATTAAACTTTATTTCATCAGAGGTTCTCAAATATTCTTTGTTGCATCACTACACAATCTGCCAGCCCAAAAAGATGAGCAAGTTCTCTCAGTACAACATCTCTGTCCTGCAAGTAGCAAGAGGGAAGAAAACACAATTGCAAATTCCCTTTCTAGGATGTTACTCAGAAATCTGTCTCTATTCCTCACTCTCCTAATTTACTCAAAAAAAAAAAAAAAAAAAAAAAAAAAAAAGCTATAAGGCACTATCTACTGAAAGAAATGAAGACAGAACATACTTACATTGTTTTGGGGCAAAGCTTTTCTTTTTGGAACTGGGCTACTTACCCTTCCATTATGAAAACTATGCGAAGGAATGATTTTTTTATTTTTTTTTTCCCCTGTGGAAGGTCTAAAGAAAGGCACTCTATATATCATTTTTTTATTGTTATTTTTAATCTTTATTTTTATACTTTCACAAATTTTATTATTAATCTGAGACATCTGAGTTATTCAAGCATCAAATTACTCCTCAACATACAGGTTTCTTGTGTAATTGCTTTTAAACTGCAGATCTGGTACACCACATTTTTGCTGGCTTACAGTTCTATTTCTATTATAAAACCTCCACCACCAAAACATCATTAGCAACTCAAGATAAAGGAGTATAAATCTCACATAGCAGTTGTTGGCACTGTTTACAACATGGAACGTTTTCACTTCATGCAAGCTTTATACTGGGGAAATACTTGCCATGTACAATAAAATCAGAATTTGTTTAAGGGAAGATTTTGTGTTGCATTATAGCTCCTTCTTTATATAACTATAACAACTCAGGATTTTTTGGAGAACATTAGGTCTCTTCACTACTATCAAACCCCTACCAGGAGATTACAGTATTGCCAGAGTAATTGCTTCATTTTTGTTCCAGAAGCAGCCCATTCTGTTTAAGCTGTTACCTTGAACACTGATAGCAGCATTTTTCAGAGTCCTTAGCAATTATCAAAACTGACAGACATCTAAAAGCTGGAACAATCATCCATCCCAGATGCCCAGCGTTTGGAAATACGCTCTTTAAAAAGTCAGTTAGAACCAAAGACACTCATTGCTGGGGATGCTTCAAAATCATGTATCTGCAATGAAAGCAGTCTATCTGGTACACATTCTAGATGTACATTAAAATAAAAGAAAAAAGAAAAACAGAGTTGTAAACTAATATGTAGAATGTTTTTGTTTCCTACAGAATAGCTTCAAGATCCCGTTTGTTAGATATACAATGGAGCACTTGAAGGTAACAACATATTTCTGAAATAACTGCATTTCAGTCACATTTCTGTTGCTCAGTCTATTCTATCCAATGTTTGTGAATGTGAGTTTAATTTATGGAAAACTGCATAAATACTAAATCATAACTACTTTTACCTTGTTTGGCTTGTAAGCTTAAAGTCAACAACAGATTCCTTATTTAGGCCAATTGCTTCAATGTTGATGACATCATCCACTTCTGGCTCTGTAGCAATAAACAGCAATGGAAACTTCCAGATGCCTCCTGTAGTGCAGTGTACTACTAAAGTTCCTTCATTCCTTAAAATTTCAGATAAGAATATTTATTAATTGAGAATATTATAAAACAAACTTAGTAAATTTATGTCCAAAATAACCTTCAAGTGTGCAGATTTGTACTGCAGAAAAATGAAAATACAGATGGCTTTGAATTGGTATATGTCCTTAATTTTACATGGCATATTATGTTTTTGTCACACTTCATACTGGAAATATGAAGCATTTGATATTTACAGCAAAATACAAGGAAAGACATTATATGAAAACAAAATAATGGGCATAGCCAAGAGATTTGTTTACTCTCTTTGGATACATAAATTTAACTCAATTTGTTTTACTTATTATTCTTTACTTACTGCAGTGTTAGGAGAGATTTGAAGCAGAATGTGTTTGTTAGGAGTTCATATTAAAATCAGATAGATCTAATTTATGTCTATGTACTCTGTAGATCACGATAATAGAAAAAAGTAATTTAACTGCAGTATTTTGGCCCTCTATACACAACCCAATAGTTCTCAAATACAGAAAGATGCAAACCAAATGAAAATACCAAAACAAACAAACAAACAAACCAACAACTGACAAAGAAGCAAAAGCAAAAAAAAAAAAAAAAAAAAAAAAAAAAAAAAAAAAAAAGGTAGTAATCAAGAAGGTTTCTTCTCTGTGACACAAGACGCTGTGTGAGGTGGATGGAAAGCCTTCCTTAAAGGTTTGCTCTTAGTTTATTTTAATAACTTTGTGGGCTACTGTGAATGCAGTTCCCTTCTGACTCATAAAAATACTTTCTCTGTACACAGCCCTTGATGTATGGCAGCAATTACTCTCTACAGTTCCTGGTACTTCTGAGCCTCTAAATTTACCTTGTGCCTCTGTATGGTAGTGAAGCATTTCTCCATCCTCCTCCTGCTGACTGCTTTTAAAGGAAGTTGCAACTTCCCCTTCTCTTCAAAATGTTTTCTCTCTCACAGTTCATTTTTTTAAAGAGGTCTATCACAACTTTAGAAGAGGACAATATTTTTCTGCATACCATTGCTACTAGGGCAATACAAACTCATTTTCAAATTCAGTCATCCTGTCCAACCAAAGAATTTGTATGTATTCTTGTCTAGGAAACTTTTTTCAAAACTGACAATCCATTCTGTTTGTATGATTTTTCACAAATTTGAGAGCAACTCATTTTCACTGGAAGTCATAAAACTTTCAATACTTAATACTTAGAAGTAAATTGATGCACACACACTAAGGCAGTAACCCAACAGAACCATCTAGCAAATGCTGAAAAGAAATACTGCCAGTCTTAATTCCAAAGACAACATAAACGGAAACAGCAACTGAGAAAATCTAACACAACAGATTGTGAAGGTAAAAACTTAATAAGGATTTTATTAAGTGTTCAATGAGTAATAAGGAACAGGGACTTACCTCATTGGTTTGTTAGGTGCAAATACTATATTAAAGATCAGTGTCATAATTCCAGATTCTGTATCCCATTCTCTTTGAATCAGATGCATACCAACTAGAGGTTCAAGCTGAGATTTAATTTCATTAGATTGATACTGTAATTCATACTGAAATTCCACTGTTGCAGAGAAACCTAAATGATACAAGGGAAAACGATCAATCTGCATGCACTCAAACTTCACACAGTTGGACTGATTGTAGTTACAACTTGGCCTTTTGTTATTAAAAATGACAAATAAGTGAAACTAGTAATTACTCAAAACTTGACAGATGTACTTCTGACTGCATAACAAAATTTTGCTACGTCATATAGCAAGCTATATAGGATCTGGAAAAAGAGAAGCTGGAAAAGAGAAGTAAACAAAGAAAGCAACACTATCCTGGTTACCACTTCTGTGTTACAGAGAGGTACTTCTATTTTACCAGGCAGATATAAATCACAAGAATTTGATACCATTTTCAAGCAATGACATTGAGATAATCTCAAAAATAAATTCTCAGTAAGAACATCTGTGCCACTGATGCCTGCCAACCTGATAAATATGGTAAAGAAAAACAGAAAAGATGCCACTATCAGCCTCTACTGTCATTCCCTGTACCAGCTATGAAAAGTAGTTATGCATAATAACAACTAAGCTTCTTGAAAAAAACACCTCTTTCTGATGCAATAAAGAAAACTGGTATTTAGTATAGAACACTAATTTGTGCACAGAAGGAAACAATACTGTGAAAAAAAGAATCTCAGATTTCTAATCTATTTAAAAGTTGCACATGTTCTATGAATAAAAATCTTTCAACATTATCATCGCATCTTAGAGAATATTTCACCTAATTTTGACTACATATTTCAGGGCCTATTTTGAATGTACACAGCTTAGTACAATAGGCTGAGCAAAATTCCTGCTTACGGATTGCTTTAGAGCATTTCTTACAGTCAGCTCCAAAGTTGATTCCCACAGCCTTCCAATTTGGAATTCCAAAATTCCAACAACATGCCCCCCAGTTTTCTAAAGTAACTGGCTGATGTGGTTCCCACTCTACATCAAATTTGAAAAGTTATGGCAGTAAGAAGAAGTCTCCGGGGACTGGAAAAAGGGAAACATGACTCCCATTTTCAAGAGAGGGAAAGGAAGACTTAAGAAACTACAGGCCAGAGAGTCTCATGACCGTGCCTGGAAAGACCATGGGGTAGATCCTTCTGGGAGATGTTAGCATACATGTGAGATGAGGAGGTGATATGAGACAACCAGTGCAGCTTCACCAAGGGCAGACTGTGCCTGAAAAATCTGGTGGTCTACAAAGGAGAGATGGCATTGGTAGACATTGGATTTCACCTACCTGGACTTTTGCAAGGCCTTTGACATGGTCATACATCACATTTTTGTCTCTGAATTGGAGAGAGATGGATTTGAACAGTGAACTATTTAGTGGATAAAGAGGTGGTTGTATGGACACAGACAGGATTGTGGTCAGTAACTCTATATTCAGGTGAGGGTGGTCACAAGTAGCATCCTACAGGGGCCTTTCCCAGGGCTAGTGTTCTTCAACATTTTTATCAGTGACACAGAGGTACTGAGTATATCCCCAGCAAGTCTGCTGATAACACCAAGCTGAGTGGGGCAGTTCTTATCACAGAAGAAAGAGAAATCAACCACAGGGACTTAAGCAGGCTTGAAAAGTGGGCCATATGAACCAAATAAGATTCAGCTTGGAGAAGAGAAGGCTCCTGGAAAACATCACTGCAGCCTTCCAGTACTTGAGGGGAGCTTATAAACACAAAGTGAGTCTGACCTTTTATACAGGCAGATAGTGACAAGATAAGGTGGAAAGTCTTTAAACAAACAAGGGAGAAGATTTAAGCTAGACGCTAGGAGGAATTTTTTGCTCAGTAGGTGGTGAAGCCCTGGCACAGCTGCCCATAGAAGCTGTGGTGCCCCATCCCTGGAGGCGCTCAAGGCTAGGTTGGATGGGGCCCTGGGAAGCCTGAGCTGGTGGGGGGCAGCCCTGCCCACAGCAGGGGTTGGAACTAGATGATCTTTAAGGTCCCTTCCATCACAAACCATACTGTGATTCTAAGATTTACGCTTGATCTAAAAGTTTCACAGATGTAAGCAAATTACTAATAGCACAAAGGATTAGCAGTCACAGTACATACATACTGAGTACTGAATATACAGGATCCCCTGCATGAATCCATCTGTTACAAGAATATTTTATAGCAATAAAAGTTCTGGTTATTATGGGAATAAATATGAATGTTTTTCTCACAGTTTACAACATTCCTGGGATCATCCTATATTGTTCCATTTGTTGTTTATCTTTCTGAAAAATATGTTTATACCATGCATTCAAATTTCAGCACAGCCCAAGGCTTAGAGTAGTCATGCTAGACAAATGTCAAAATGCAAAGATTTAGACATAAAAATTAATTTTTATGGAAGAGAAAAGATGACATAATTTGAAGCAACCTACAGATGGGAAATTATAGCTGTTTTGTAGATAAATCTTTCAGCACTTATCACACAGCATAGCTCAGGAGAAAGTATATTTTATAATTTAAGTACTAGGAAGAAAATATGAACTGCATGGTGGTTTTAGCATTCAAAGTTATTTATGCGTGGCACCTTTTAGTCATGTGTAATTAAGTATTTCTATTTTTTCTGCTCCAGTTTATTTTCTAATCTGTTATATGCCCTTGTCAAGCATTTAAAGTATTTTAATATTTACAACACCTAAGGAAAAAATACGAATTTATAGTTTCAATATTTGAAAGTTTTGAAACACCACAGATCTAGTTTAAAACAGAAAAAAACATAATTAGACTTTCATCAGCTGCAAACTCTGAAAGCTACCATATTATCATACTCTCAGAAGCCCCTGGGAATGAGTTACATTTCATTCTAGAGAATTCCATAATACTCATGCTGCCTAAACATAGAATCATAGAATCATAAGGTTGGAAAGGACCTGCAAGATCACCCAGTCCAACCATTCTCCCATTACCATTGCTACCACAAGCCACTAAACCATCCCTCGTAGCTCTTCATCCAGACACCTCTTAAACACTGCCAGGGATGGCAACTCCACCACCTCTCTGGGCAGCCATTCCAGTGCCTGCCTGCTCTCTGAGAGAAAAAGTTCTTTCTTATGTCTAATTTAAACTTCTGGTACAACTTGTGGCCATTTCCTTGGGTCCTGTTTGTTACCTGGGAGAATAGGCCAAATCCCTCCCTGTCACAACATGCAGTAACTAGAGTAAAAAAAAAATAAAATAAGAAAATGGTGACTTGTGGCTAAAAATGTGTCCAAATTTTCAAATGTTCTGAGTTATCTTGCTTCTCAGAATTTCCAGATTTAATTTAAAATTGTGAAACAAGTAAAATACTGGAGGCAGAACTCTAATTTTTAAAGTAATGCTGATATAAAGAAATACATTGTTCCAATATTCCTTGAAACATTAGCTCAGCACTTTGTATACCAGGAATTCATAGAATCAAATTCATTTAGGTTGGAAAAAGCCTTTAAGATCATCAAGACCCACAATCAACTTAATACCACCAACTCTATCACTGAACCATATAGCTCAGTGTCATATCCACACTTGTCTTACATGGATGGCAAATCTACCACTTCCCTGGGCAGCCTGTTCCAGTGCTGAACCATGCTTTCCATAAAGAACTGTTATTTTTCAAAAAACATTTTAGTGTAGTTAACTGTTTTTACCTAATTCAAACTGTAAAATAAATATGCAGATACAGAGCACATTCCAATAAGTCCATCTCTGCACTGAAAATAGTTGTAGGAAGAATTTTATCTACATTTGACTAAATACCAAAATACTCATCAATTCAAATACCTAGATGTAACATGCTATTTAAATATGGCTGGTTATGGAAATTACATCCTCATATATCCCAAAGGATATTATATATCATCCCAGTAAAATAAATAAATAAATAAATAAAAAGAGTAAAAATATTTGAATAATTATTAAGATTAATTACTTAAAGTATTATAAATGTTTTGTCTTGAAAGGCAATTAATCTCAATTTTTAGCTGTTTTGCTTTCAGTAAATGAAGATTTCCAAAAGGTAGTATGCATTAGGCAACACTGGAAGCTCTATCAGAATTACTGAAGTAGATCTATTTGAAAACCAGTAGATTTTTGAATTATATATTTCCATGATTTGCCTGTAACTTATAAGTGTTAGTCATGCAAGAGTCAGTGTTGGGGATTTTTAAAACTAGCCTCTAAGAAGAGGACATGAAATAGACTGCTTCTTTTTTATTTTCTGACTCTTACGAATGGTAGTGTGAAAAACCAGAATTTTACTCTGAGCATATAATCTGGAAAAATCTGAATTCTTTCCGAAATCTGAATCCTCACTACTATAATGATTCAGTGTAGAACTAGTAGATATATTTCACATACCTAAAAATAAAAAGCCTGGTATGCTCATATATTAAGAATCTTAGTAACTGAAATTACGTTCCAGTTACAAAGACATTGATGGTTCTAATATCTGTATAAGATTCCACGAACAGCTCACAGGATATTTCTGACATGGAATAGAGTTTCACCATACAGAAGCTTTTCATACCTCCCTCTTATTCCTGAGAGAGTGAGTAAGTGTTTGACCTCACTGGAGATAGTTCATTCAATAATGTAGTTTCTGATTCTATAAAGGCACTGTACTATGAGGCTACAGTCTTTTGTGGATATCTAAAGGAGATATTGCTGCCTGAGCCCTTAGCAAATAATGCTTAACCTGCAGCAGACTTGTCAAAAAAAATGACAAGGCAGAGGAGCATCCTAAGGAACATCCACAAGACAGAAGGAAATTAAAAGGGTGAGGGATAAAGGTGCAGGCTGAAAAAAAAATATATGATTGCCTCTGACATCATGGGCCAGTGTAATAATATAGGAAGTACTACCCTCATAGTTTTGTTTCAGAGATTTGTTAAGGTAGACTAGACAATCAGTTTCTGTTTGTTAACCCCCACCCCCCACCCCCTCCTTTTTCCTGGACATCATGAGTGGGAAAAAAAAAAAAAAAAAAAAAAAAGGTAACACCAGGAAGAATTGAATAGTTTCTCATTTCATATTAGAGTTACTGTTTTTGCATTTGTGTGAGGATGAATGAGTATCTTCAGAATATTTTACAGTTGGCCTGGTTTGTTGCAAGCATTGAATATTTTAACTGAGAGTGATTTTACCTTCGTGTTAGAAAGTAATTCTAAGTTGCATGATGTTTCCCATTCTTAAGATTCAAAGATTTGAACATTTCATTTTAAAAGTTTGAAGTTGCTTGATGATAGTTTACAGGTTCTCTTTTAGTCAGCATTTTTATTTTTTCTAGGTATACTAAACAATGAGGACTGTTTCTTGTGTGAGAAAAAACATGCTATTTTTTTTTTTAATGGACTTAGTAGGTAACCTGTTACATCACAATCACGTAAATGCAATTCCATTTGCAGATCTTAATCAAAATATCTGTGTATTATTTTAGTTACTTTCTATTGATTCTGATGTACAAAAAACATTTAGAAAATCTAACGTTTGTAAATGCAAATATGTATTTATATTTTCTTGCTTTACAATCAAATGATAATTTACAAGCATCCACTACAGCTGTTCTTTTCTCCAGGTATTACATTTTCACTCAAGAAATCTCATATAGTACTATAATCTGCATATTAACAACTCACACCAATCCTTTGAAGTCGTTGTATGTAAGGATAGGAGGCAGTAAATAGAGCTTAAGCAGCTTCAGATCACCCAAGAAAGGTATTGGTCACAGTCCAGTAAAAAAAAAGAACGAATATCTCACCCTTTCAAAGGTTCAGGATTCACTAGAAACTCCCAGAGCAGACAGTTACCAAGAAGAGATGCTTCTGTTTTTGGCTTCCAGCCCTTACATGAAGTTAGGGAGGGGTAGACCCAAGGTCTACCTTTCAGTCACACAGGTGAATTGCATGTGCCTGTGCTCCCAGGGCTGCCTGTGACCCTTCACCAAGTGCTCAATCACTGGTTCAGGCTGTGACCTAACAGTTCCCATGCAGTGACCCTACACTTTTATTTTAGAAAGCAAAACAATGCATTGAGTCTCGTCTGTGCTTCACTCATAAGTAAACAAAAATTATGTATCTCATAAAATAATCTAAATATACTTCCATTTCTATTCCACTCCTCTGTTCTCTGACTTAATCTAGTTCCCTGTTTTCCAGAGGGAGTTGTCATCCTTAGCAACCAGGTAATCCATAAGTCTTCCTATCATGTGGTGGTTCACCTTCTCAACATTTTCATTTTGCTTTTATTAACAGCTTTCTCCAATCTACTACTCCAGAACAATCATTTTGTCTTTCTTTCCTATACTTCTCACAGAGTAAAAAAATCAGTATACAATCTCATTCATAAAACTCATTTATATAATTCCTTCAGCTCCTAACGCTATTTCAAAAATAATTCCACAATGGCTTAAGTTATATATAAAACCATTTACAATATTATTAGCTTCTTCATATTGCTTTCCGAATTCACTTCCCACATGTTATCAGCAATTATATTAAAAACAATCTAGATGATAAGAGGATATTTTCTCTCCACCTATACTGGTATTTTTCTATCATACAATGATAAGTTTATTTGATAATAGCAAATTTTGTTGAAATGATTTCAAGTGAGCTTCTTGATCTGGACCTGTCATGTCAAAATGGCATTTACTGGAATCCATCGTACTGGCCAACATGAAATCTTGCTACAATGGAGAACAGTTTTTAATATGCATGAAGGTGTTCTTCCTCTGTCTCAAAGAGCTGGTCTAGTGAAATTGAAGAAAATAAAGGATTTCTGTAAATCCTAAATGAGATTCAGTACTTCAGGAGGTTTTGAATACTAGGTAATTGTCATAAAGCTGTAGAGAATACCTACATATATATATGTGTATATTTCTGTTTTTAGATGGTGAAACAAAGAGCACTCTCCATAAAATGTATGCCAATGAACTTTATGAACTGGTATATCTGGAAAATCTAATTTGACCTCTAGGTGCAAGTAGGCTGTTCATCTGATTACAGGTCAGTATAGCTGCAAAACTTGCACATAACACAAAAAAACTCACATCTGGAGCATAGACTGTACTGTTCACCAGAAACTAAATCACATGAAACTTTCCCAGAAATAATAACCCAGGAACAAAGAGTAAACTTTAAGATATGAGTACTATGAACTAATAAAGATCAGGTAAGTTAATTATAAACACTCAGCTCTAATTGCCCAGCTCATGTGAAAACTTAAGTAGGTGTAATTCCTCAGCAGGTATTGTCATTGTATATACTCCATATGCTCTCAACATACCGAAGTTTGGTTGCTTAGAAACATGCTTTCTTTCTTCTTTTTTTTTTTTTTTTTTTTTTTTTTTTTTCCTTTTTATTTTACATGCTTGTAAATGATGCTTTTCTTCTATACAATGCTGTGGAAAATGAAGCACTATTTTCCACTGAATGTTTAGAGTACACAAGAAATGTTATTTTATTAGAGTAAAAAAAGAACTTCTACACTTGTATGAATGAACTTACATCTTAAATAAGGCTTACTGAAAATAATAACAACTGTATCTAAAAACAAAATTAAAATAATATGGAGTAAACACATGTATTTAATACAATTGAAACTTATTTTTAAAAGGGTATAACATCATTACTATGTCTAAAATATCAACTTTATATTACTTGATCTCTGGAACACTGCTGACTTCCCAACAACAAATTAAGTCATTTTAACTTCACAGTGGTTAGATTGTCCATTCTTTCTGAAGAAATTATTTTCTATTTATTTCAAATGATATCTTCTGGAATGGGTTAAATTTAATTCCTTTAACATAAGGTATCTACTTGAAGATTTTTCACTTCTGAAGAACTGTCCAATTTGAATACTGAACTAGAGCAGTAGCTGTTTAAATCTGATCTGCCAGGAATTATCTGGATACAAGAAGTGCTTATTACATGTAAACCTTGATGAATCACTCTTTCAGAAAAGAGAAAAGAAAAAACAAAACAAAACAGAAGATAAATATCTTGCCAGCCTGTTATCTTATGGATTTACACTTTTGTTTACCTTACTACTGGCAGACTGCAGAAAACTCAGATACTACCATTAAATCCAACTCCTTATAGGCATTAAATTCATATAGCAGTAATGACGTTAACAGGTCAATGAAAATCACCAGTTACAAATGATCTTACAACCTATGTTTTCAAGCATTTTATCACCAGACTACTTGCTTAAAAAGATGCAGTACTGTCCCAAATCAATGTCTTGCAGTACATGCAGAAGCCAGTGTTATAAACATGAAATATTGGCCCCATTAGTAAAACAAGCACTACACATCATGAATCTGCAAGTCTTTTAAAATGTTGTCTCAACTTCTGGAATATATGTTATTCTTGTCAATTCAGAGGCCATTAGTTTGGAAAGAAATAGCTGAGGTATGCTTAAGATGGCCTGCTCAAATGTTGCAAGTTAATAAAGAGCTAAGACTGTCTGCTATTCTATTGTGGGGGGAAAAAAAAAATAGAATTATAGAATCACATACTGGCCTGGGTTGGAAGGGACATGAAAGCTGTGGGCAGGGTTGCCCCCCACCATCTCAGGCTGCCGAGAGCCCCATCCAGCCTGGCCTTGAGCACCTCCAGGGATGGGGCACCTCAGCTTCTCTGGGCAGCTATATTCAAGAGAAAATTCTTCCAAGTGAACCAGCGTGAGACCTATTTTGGATACATCACTGTTCTCACAAGGTCAAATAATGGCACACTGATAACATTTACAACTATGCAAAATGTGACCTTTGCTTCTTTTTATTTTACTGGATTGATCACTAGTGCTTTTTAATATGGCAAGGTACAATTTTGCTTAGACAACAGACTAACAGTTTCACTTTTTCATAATTCTTTGTCAGGGAAGTTACTCTAACATGGTATTCCTGTAAAGTAACCATTGGTCTAGATTCTAAAGATAACTCAAATGGTATAGATGATACACGAAAGACAAGTCTCAAACTGAACATCTAAAACATTGCACTCATCGCAACTTCTGTACTATTTTACCGCCTTTCTCTCTTGAGAAAGATGGAATGAACGGGTTGAACTCTCTTTCCTTCATTTATAGCTATGTTAAATTCTATTTAGAATGTCTCATATCACACTATAATTCTGATACAACATTTTTCTTAAAATAAACAAGATTGCTCTGATCTAAAAATCATATGTAGATAAAGACTGAAAGATGCAATAATTATGGAAAACATTGTATTATGATGCATAACTTATCATTGTAACAATGAATGCCAGTACACAGACATATGAACAGAAATAACAGGCATGCAGCAGTAACTAGTATTCTTCTCTTATTACCTTGTAGCACACTTATACTACATATCATCCTCTTTCAAAACGAGGTATGATATGAGAAGCTGGCATATCTCTGAAGAAATTGATTTTCACTGTGTCCACAGCTGATTAACAGTAAGTGGAAGGTATCTTTTTATAAAGCTTTATTGCTTCTTTCGAACAGAACCTCTTTCTTCAATTCATTTTGCTGCAGATATTGGCCTGCTGCTAGGAATGCATCTTACAAACAGGGACAGCCTGCAGATATATAGTGCCTTGCAGTGCTTACACTGATGTATTTTTGCTGGCTTTAGATATTGTGTAGGCTATTCCTTTTTAAAGAAGAGATGGTATGTGTGCAAGCCTACAATCCAAGACAGATACAAAAATAAATAAATAAAAAAAAATAATAAAAAAAAAAAATCAAATGTGCCTCCAACTACATCTACATACTGTAATATGAATGCCTTATATTTGCAACATGGTAGAAATATGGACTGAGAGAAAAAAATTTTAATCCCCAACTCTTGTCATAGCATTTCTATATTAATTGAAATATTTACCATATGTTCAGTTTTATTAAAATAACATGATATCTAAGCTATTTATTCTTACCATCAGTGCCTTGAACAACTTCTTGGATGCTGGATGGTTTATTTCCAATGACCTTTTCAGAATTTCTTGTGGTAAATGTGGAATTTGCACCAAGAATTACACCAGTTAGCAGCACTTCCACTTTTTTTTCTACTCTCTCTCTGGCTTGACAACGTACCACAGCTACAGAAAAGCAAGAATCTGTTATTTGTGAAGTATCAGCAACTTGATTCAAACAAAAAAAAAATTAAACACAGAAGTGAAATGTTGTTGGAGAATGACGGAATTCCAGTAAAAGCCAGGCTAAGTAAAAGCTTTTTCCCTTCTCAGAGTTGGTTCAGAACAGCAATTGCTAATTTTGCTCTTTCTTCCATCCATGAAATACACCTTCTGTGTGCTTCCTTTGCAAATAGAAGTTGCAATATATTTTGATATATATTCCAATGAGAAAGAAAGACTAAAATGAAAATAAGGAAGGAATTTAAAAGTTAAATGAAACAATATTATTTCCTGCTTTAGTTAATTTAAGAACATCAGTGTTCAAAATTCAGTTTTTAATGAGCCATGACGGAATCTTGGCATGAGTTTCTCTTTGAAGCATGATGGACCTTTTTCCAATCCTGTTAATGATTATAAACTAAGTATTCAATAATATGTCTCTCTTCATTAGAAGTAGCTGTTTTAGCTTATATACTAAATTTTCTTCTCCATTTCAAGGTCTACATTTTATTTTCTTCAGAGTTATAGCTAGGAAAACTGTACAATTATTATGTATTATTAAAAAGTTAGATTTTTTTCTGGCAACAAGGTAGTATGCAATGACTCATTGTCCCTAATTTTTATGTAAGGAAGAATTCAGAATTAGTAATTTATCTAAACAACCAACATAATTATGTCCAGTGATTCTTTAAAAAGTAACTCTGAACACAATTTTATGATATATCACAATTTTATGATAAATAATTCAGAATGAACTCTTGTTAACTTATAATGTCCCTTTGTTTAAAAAAGAGCAACAAATCCCTTACTCCAGGACACTGTTTATTTGGCTTCAATCTGTGGTTATGGAGTTTGTTTCACTACCACTAATTAGAAAATAAATTACTGCATATTCTATTCAAGTGATTTCATTCATTTAGAAAATAGAACAAAACTTTTCTTTTTTATTTGCCTTCTCCTGATTGACAGGGTTTAAGTGAGATCTGTAGAATTCTTCTAAATGGTTCGATGGTGGAAAGCTAGAGAAAGAATGTAAAATGTACCTTTTATTCTGAGATGTGTAATATTTATCAATACACACTGTCTGTATTACTCCTGTTTACCTGATATATCACTAAATACTGTGTCTATACCAGACTCTCTTTCATGGTTCATCTTACTACCAGAAAAGAATATATACTTTCCTTTTCATAACTAAGTAATATTTATGGATAAAAATCAGCTCCCTTTGGAATCTGTCATGACAAGAACCTGAGCAACAAAATCTAATGATACCTGCTTTGAGCAGAGTGTTGGATTAGATGACCTCTGGTGGCACTTCCCAATCTAAATAATTCAATGCTACTTTGACTTTGCAACAAATAGAAATATATATAAATATATATAAAGAAAAAGCAAAAAAGCAGTTGTTTTTCCATTTGTAATTTCCATTATTTAAGCTAGCCAGTGTGTGATCTACTTAACATGCACTACATGGTTGTGACCACTGATAGTTTTAATTGATCTCATGAGATACTAAGCCAAATGATTTCTCAAAGTTTATAAAGATGTAAATAAGAAAGACACAGAAGATGTACTGCCTGATGTTCTAGCAAAACAGCTTTGTTTTCTGACATAGCAGCTTGTAGCCTGCAGGCAATTTCAATAAATATATTCATTAAAAGAGATGAGAACATAATTGTGATCATTATTAAAATCAGTACCTTAAAAGAAAAACATCTTTCTTGTAAACTACAAACATTACAGCAGGATTTTTTAAGAAATCAAGTTATTGCTGGAAATCATAAGAATTCAGAATAAAGTCAGGAATAGAACACGTTTCTCATTCACAAATAGATATTTTAGGTTATTTTCCAATTCAAGTTCTAGTATTTCCTCAAGAAAAAAAGAAGTCAATAAATAAATATACATTTAAAATGACTGCAATATTATCTATATGCATTACAAACACTTACTGAACACGAACTACACAACTATTTACAAATATTTTATACTTTCAATTTCCTTTTAGGAATTTAAAATTATTGAAGATGTGACATTATTTAAATTTCTGACCATACATAAGAGTGATGTCACTGAACCAATTCATGAATGCGAACAATTTTAAGTTATGAATAGTATACCTAATGAGTCCGAAAGACTGATCAAAAGATTTATCTCCAAGTCTGCCAGTGAATTACGCAACTGCTTTAAACATGATAACATGCACTCACATCAATCATTTTATTGCAAATGAGACTTGCTAAAACAATAATTTTAGGCAACAGTAGCATGTTGCATGATAATATTCTGCTTCATTCCTTAAGGTATTAAGGTGGAAATTAGGGAGATGAAAGCTCTAATTAATATGACATCACTGGTATTTCTCTGAAAGTAAAAAGTCCTTAAACAAATTAAATTGACAGTAAAAGTAGTAGTTTTCTGTAAGTCATCCCTGTATTTTAACCTTCCTAGTGCAAAAAGGCATTTTTTCCAGTTTTCTTAAGAAAAGTTGGTAAACGAGAAGACAATAATAAATTGGTATAAAATTGTCCCTTGTCTACAACTTGAGATGAAGTTTCAAGCTTTTGGTTTCAAAGGCCATTTACAATTTGAATGCTTCACAATTTATATGTTTCACAACTCTGGGGTTATACCTTTAAAAAACTGGTGCATCAAATCTAGAAACACTTATTATTCCCAGAGTAAACAACAATAAATATCCTATGAGTACATCAGTCATCTTTTATTCAAAGTTTAGTTCTACAGAGCAAGTGGAAAACCTACTCCTAATTTACACCAACCTATATTGTGGTTTTTGTTAAAGAGTAATATGCAAAACAGTGGACATCTAACCTGTAATCTCACGTGAGGGGTATCTTGGGCAGACAAGTAGAAACATACCCTTGTGTCAATATCTTGTTTGATTTACAGTTCTCTAACTTAGCATTAACTGGGATACCAAAGGGCAGAAGCCTTAAGAATTCCATCTGCTCCTGGCTCCTTTTAGCCACAATAAAAACAAAATAAATCTTTTTTTACTTTGTAGGCTGGGAAAGGAGATTTCATTTTTCAAATTTGCTTTTATCTTTTTTAAGAATGTGGTAAAGTACTACCACAAATTCTCATAATCAAATTTGTGTGATTTCAGAAATTAATTTCCTTGCATTTACTGTTCAAGTTTTTTATTAATTACCTACCTGGCACTAAGTTCTGATGAGGTGCTTCAGGTATTCCACAAATTGGGTAGGTCCAGAGTATTCCCCGAATACCCCCATCCTCTGATACAGTAACACTACTTGGAGAACAAGTGAACAGTATCAGTATGGAAAATACAGAAGACTATCATCATAATACTATCATCATAATTGACTATTGACTTATTTTTTTTTCTCCAAAGCAATCTAGAATTAAGAGATGCTGGATGTGTGAGACTCTTTTTAATTGTACAGTGTAAGCAATAAGCTAAACATATCTTAGAAAAATATGGAATAAGGTCCAACCATTTCAGAAAAGTCATAACTTACATCCACATGTCTTTGGTTATGTTAGTACCTGACAATATGATCTCTTATGCCATATCTATGCTGATGCAAAGTTTATGTATTACATAAAAATGTCCACAGGAGAACAACTGTTAGTGAAAAATTAGAGGCCTCTAAGAGCTTTCCTTTGCTCAATATCCATAACTACACCAACAGTTAGTACTTTGAGTTTTGTGAAGTACACACTTTACAGGATACATTAAAAGCTCACGTTGGATGCCTACTGCCCTCAAAATCAGACACTTGACTCCCCTTTGGGAGTTACACACAAATATCTAAAGGAGAAAATGATGACAGGATTGAGTACCTTCAACTACTTTTTTGCTTCCTATTAGAATAAATTACCTCTTTAAGTCATTATTTAATTCAGCAGAATCCTCATAAGGCCAGTTCTCACCATTTTCCTTCATTACATGAATTACCATCACAGCCTCATACATTTTCATCGTATCTGGTATGAATAACACTGGGATGCCCAGTTTTTCTTTTGGAGCTAACCGGTTTCCTGTAGAACAGAATAAATTGTTACGGAATTTTGGAAATTTTGAAAATATTTAAATAACTTTATTCACATATTTGCTTTATTTTTTTCTTTTAGTTACAATATATAATGTTTCAGAGTAACAGTAAATACTTCTTCCCACGACAGTAAATTGCATTTTACACTGCTCTCACTACAGTAAAATCTCATCTTAAAGTATCATTTGTGGTCTGTCCTCATGTAAGAAGTTATTTTTTGATTCCATGTCCTAAAGAGGAGAGTTCACATAAATTGTAGTATGGCTTTAAAAAAAGAAATAAAGGAAAAAACAAAAAAAACCAAACCAAAACAAACAAACAAAAAAAACCCAACAACAACAATAACAAAAAACCTTTTGAATTCTACTTATAAAACTTTGAAAAGAGACCCAAGAAGACTCTGAAGGCTCAAAACAAAACAAGCAGGATAAAGCGAACTTCCCACATTTAATATTCAGAGATTATATGTTTAATATGTAAGTAAATCCCATGATTTTCTAGGGTCTAAGTCGTGTTATTTTGAACCTTGGTGGGTTGCAATGCAGGTGCACAGCACTGTATTAAAGAAAGATGAATCCAAAAGTAATTTTAGGACATAATTAAAATATATTTGAAAGAGCTAATATTACTGCTGTAGAAGCCATAGATATTGTGTGCTATTTTTCATTTGATTGACATTTCTTAAAATGAAAAATGAACAATCAGAAAAACATGTATGCCATCTATAAAGGTGACCTGACACATTCTGTAACAAAAATAAACATTTCTCAATTGCCTGCTGGTCTTCCAAGTGTCAGAATATCAAACTCAGGGTATGTTCCAGCAATAAAGTTATAGATAAACTCCATAAATTAGAACAAGAATATCATAAAGTCTTTTCATTATCAATCTGTTAAAGAATTGTTGAAATTTCATGGAACTGACATTTATATACATGTGTGTGTGTGTGTGTATGTATATGTATATACATATGTATATATACTATATAGTATGTACTATATTTTATATATATATACATACACACACACACACACATATATATATACACTATTTCAGCAGAAATCTGGAAGACCAACCAAGTAGATCCTGTTTGTCTATGAACATATTGTATTCTACTAGAATTACCTAGAAAATATCCCCTCTCCATGCCCTCTACTGTGGTGCCTTTGAATTGCAAACAAAACATTGCTGTTGCATCAGCATCACAGTAATTAGAAAATATACGAAGAGGAGCTGCTCAAGATAATTTTTTGTTCTATAGTGTTTTGCCAGGATGGTTTGCAACTAACAACAATAAAAAGCCTTTCAGAGGGTATAAAGTAGAACAGGGTATTACTAATAGTATTTGCAACTATTTTAACCCAACAAATAGAACAGACTGTAAACTGATATTTTGCTGCATTACATATATATTGCGTATACTGTCTGAACAGCAGCTTAATTACGCCTGCTACAGGACACAGTGATATTTTAACAGTAAATTTTAATACAGAACACATATGGTATCATTCTGGGTCATTCTAGCAGAAAATTAGTTATTAAACATCATGAAAAGACAAATTTTCATGTAACTGTTGAAATGGAATGTGTTCGCATTTTTAATAAACATTCTCCTTATTAGAAGCTGTTCATAATGACAGTAATTTTTATATTACTGGGCTTGCCTGCAGCCTGCAGCTGTCAAATAACCAACTGATTATTAACTGCTAGTAAAGATTTATCTCCTTATGATTTTGCATAGTTAATAAGATAAATGAAATAGGCCTAACTGCAAGAGCTATGTATTTCTTCATGCTTCCTTTTTCTTATACCCATTTAGAAAACATGGATGAGCAACTGCTGGCTATGGGCAATTTTAGTACAGATCAGCATCACTAGGTCACTCCACAAACTCTTCATAATAAATTCACAGCAAGACACTTTTTCTGAATAAAGCCACTACACATTTCTTAAAAAGCTTTGAGCCAGATTTTTATAACATATTTGTTCTATTTCACTGTCCTTCAGGCCCTTAGGAAACTGTCATAGTTATCAGCATAAGCTCAGCTGACCCTCTACAAGACTGAAGCCACCTGATTTGAACAAAGTACCACAATTAGAGTCAACTATGCTCTATGGAAAAGCACATCTCCTCCCACATTTCTTCATTTACTAGCCTGCTTTTTAAGCCTTGCATCTCACCTCTCCGAAGGGACAGTGGAGAACACTGGCTTTGTAAAAGAATCCTTGGACCTGACTTCTGAAGCTTAAGACTAGAATTCTAAATTGGATACTTAAAATAAGTGCAGTTTAAATTATCTGCTTCACTTCTATGGAACACATCACTCAGGTTGAGTTCTATGTAATATTTGTGTCAGTTCTAGAAAGCACAGCAATGTGTAGTAAGAAGCAGTGGATCTCTATAGTAGAGATTTTCTTTGCAAGGATTACTGATGGGTAAAAATGCACTTGTCTCTATAGTAGCATAGGAAAATGTTTAAGAGCAAGCATCCAGCATAGTGCCACACTGATAAAAGAGTGATTATGATAAGCAAAACATCCTGCAGTATCTTTGAAGAGACTCACCACCCTCTCATTTAACATTGCCCCAGTTCAAGTCATGTATTTTTCATATCAGTAACGTACTTGTATAACAAAGTTTTTAGTTGTTGGAAGGAATATCTCCTTGATGCATTGATGTCTGTAAGATCTCAGAGTAACTCCCATTTTCAATACCCAAAACAGCAACAATCACTTCAATTCCCTCAAACTGAAAAAGAGATAAGGAAGAGCTTACTGCGTCTTCTTGGAGTCCAACGTGGAACCATTTAACAGTGGTCTATTTTTTTATTCATTTTTTTTTCTGTCTTAGCAGTTTCTCCATGAGAATTACCAACATAGAATAATTCCAACTAAAACCACAGTTGGCCATGCAAAAATTAACACTAGTGACACAGATGCTAATCCAGTATAATCAGGGCTTTTTTCTACCATCAACCCCAGGATTTGGAAAAGGCAGCCTCCAGGATACTTGCAGAAAACAGATGCTGCTGGGGAAGGATTGTTATTTATTTCTTTAGGAACTCATCTAGAAAAGGAGATTTGATATCAGGCAGTAGAAAGAGAGATCACCAGCACTCCAGTAAGCATCTGAAGTACATAACAAAAACACAGGCCTGTGTATTCTTCATTTATGTTCTCTGGTAGAGAGTTAAAAGCTTGGCTCCTATATGAAGACTAAGGTGTTTTCTATTGTGGCTCTTGCGAAGGTGGTTCAGTGCTAAATTCCTGGAGATGAAGAAAGAATACACGGCACTTCTACCTTAACTCTTACTAAGGGTGGGAAGGCAGATTCATTTTTGCATCTTTCTTTCCTTTCTTTCCTTTCTTCCTAACCCCTGTTATAAAGATGCTTGAAGTTTTGATTTACTTTTGGTAAAACATTATCACAGACCTTCATCATAGGTTATAATTAACAAACTGTGAGAATACAGTACTCTGTGTTAGTTTACCTACATCAGTTTTATAATTAGTCATTTTCAATGAGAAGAGGAATAAAATGATCTGGATCAACAGCTTCTTGATGTTCAGAGGGAACATCCTGTGTTCCAGTATGTGTCCTGTATGCGTTGCCTCTTATCTTGGCACTGGGCACCCCTGAAGAGAGCCTGGCTCCATTTTCTTCGCACCCTCCATTCAAGTATTTTATTATTGACAACATCCCTCAAGTTTCTTTTCTGAAAACATTAAGTCATGAATATGCAACTCAGACACTAATAAGCAATTTCACAAATGACTGGTTAAAACTTGAAAAGTCGCTTTGATAAATAAATGGCACAAATGAAAGAATGGATGTTTGAGTCTTTAACCGAAAGTCTTCACATCATCACTGTCATAAGCCCACAATAAAATGTATTAGATACATCACGTTTATAAGCTTTGTTTGTGATTCTATGAATCTTGTGTTAATACCATTTTGTACACTTCTGGCAGAGTCTTTCTGGCTTATTTTATTAAGAGATTTAATTTAGAAGGATTTCTTCTGGTACTAAATAATGGATACAAGTTAAACATTTGCTATTTAGATTAAAATTAATTGATTGAGAACAGGGCTCAGTAATCAAATATGTTGTTTCATTTAATGTAATTTATTCTGCTTTTAAACAAAGCCTGTCTAAAAGGCTTAGCACAAAGTTTCCTTTTTCATTTACAAAATTATCATTTTCTAATAGTCTATTATGCATTTGTGGACAAAATAAAAACAATTATTTTGATAGAAATACCTACTATATTTATTTATCATAGATGCGCAGTAGCATCTAATCTTAATAAGAACAACAAGTGGGGGGGAAAAAAAAAAAAAAAAAAAAAAAAAAGGCTCCAAGCACAGCAATTCACTTCTTCAGTATAACCAAAGAAAGAAAAGATGCAGATAATGTCTTTAACACTTGGGAACTTTTGAAAAATACACGTAACAAAGATTGTGAAGACTGTGAAGATCGCACACTTTTACTGACAATAAGCAGGCAACCTTTTTTTTTTTTTTTTTTTTTTAAGATTCCTACTATAAGATTACTCTGTAGTGTATTTCGAAAGAGTCTCTATCACTTCCACACCACATCTGATAGTTTGCTTTGCTGGAAGAAAGTGTCTTATTTAATACATGAATTACACAACAGTTTAAAACCTAGCTTAGCCTAGAACATATTGCTGATCCCCTGAACCCCGGTAGTTATAACCTTTGGTTAGGTGTTACAGAGCTGCCAAATATTTAAAACAAAGAACACTGGAACAGGCTGCCCAGGGAGGTGGTGGAGTCTCCTTCTCTGGAGATGTTCAAGACCCGTCTGGACGCCTACCTGTGTGACATGGTGTAGGGAGCCTGCTTTGGCAGGGGGGTTGGACTTGATGATCTCTAGAGGTCCCTTCCAACCCCTACAATTCTGTGATTCTGTGTGAAGAAGTTAACTACTTGACACTCATGTCTGTGCCACATTCAAAAATATTTTTCATGCCTGCTGATATGCTCTGTATTCATACTGGAAGCATAGGATATCTCTGCAATTTCCCACCACTGGCATTCTGACAGAGGACCTCGTGAAATTCAGTCAGCAAACACATTAGGAAAGACGTGTGTGAACTGCAGGAGATAAGAACAGCAAGAAAGCAAAACTGAGTAGCAGCACAGAACAGTATGCAAGATGCAAGTGAGAATAGGAAGATGATTGTAAAGATGGAGAATAGTTGGTAATATAGCTTGGGGGGAAAAAAAAACAAAAATCCATCATGTTAGGGACCAAAAGAAGGGTGACAGACATGGTGACTTGCAAAACTATTCTGTGGTTGCAAACAGAAGTGGAGAATACATTATATAGAAGCCACTTGGCATAGGGAATGCCAAATAGATAAAAGACTAAAATAATCAGGAATGAGTGGTAACAATTTTCTAATTATTCTATGGTCTAACATTTTTCCAATACTTTATGGCGAACTGACAGTTTGTCCTGCTTTTTCATTTTGGAAACAAAATCTTACATGCTCTGCACTAATAATGGGAAAAATATATCCCACTCTTTCATCTCCTTCCTCCTCTGCTGTAGTGAATCCAAAGTTTTATCCTTCTGCTCTCACAGAAAATTCACATTAACCTAAGATAAAGTATTAGACAAGTAAATTAAGAGTATGCCAGGTTCATCTGTCCTTAATCTTCTAGACCCAAACCCACATAAAAACATCTTCGGCCCATGGTTGAAAGAAAACAGTAATTGTTCCAGTTCAGGCATAACTGAATTTTAGACATATATATTTTCACATTCATTTTAAACTATTCCTGGATATACATATCTGTTAATCCTATCTCTGAAGGCACACTCAAGTTCTGAAGCTACAACAGATTTTAATCAATATCTGGAAAGTGTTGTGAAATTGGTAGTGACAACGGTGCTCCTATATCCTACTTTTTATATTCAACAAACCATTGTACTACCTCTTACAAGTTTACAGGAGATGCATTGCAATTCATATATAACTGGAAACAGATACAAGTTTCCAATTGACTCTGGTACTTGAATGAGATACAGTGATTACTCAGCACTTCTGCTTTTTCCAAAGTTGTTTTCTTGACATATTTTACACCCTTTGAAAAAGACAGTTTAGTTACTACTCTCCTTTGTGAGTTATACATGTATCTATTTCCCAAGTTGTAAATTTTCATACTATTCATCATTCAAGGTTCACAGCTTTTTGCAGTAAGGCAGAATAGATTTCTGTGCTGGTTTTTGCAGAGTTGTTTTTTTTTTTTTTTTCCAGTTGTTTTCTAGTACTTAAGAAAATAATGAAAATTGGTAAGAAGAATCCCTCTTGAAAAGCAGCTTCTGCCCACTAATGTGAAATAGTCACAAAACAATAGTTCTGTGAATCACAGAAGACATGACATAGTGAATAATGTATAATTCACATGGAGGAAGAACATATTTCTAAACTAAAATACCTCCCATATTAGCAAGTTTGTTTCCGGAGGTAACATTTCTGTCTTCCAGCAAATATGATTCCTTGCCATTAATATTACAAGGCTTTTTAGTGATATTATAAGAAAGGGTATCTGGATTTAATTGAGATTTGTCTTGGTATAAATTGATTTTAGTGTCTTCTTGTTATGTCAGCAATTGGTCAGCAGTCAGCAACTGGACAGCAGTCAGGTTTGTTTTAGGATGCTTTGAGTTCATAGAGATAAAAAGTAAATATCTGTGCTGACTGAATTATCTATGATTCTATCTATTTTTATTCTGTCCAGAACACAAAATGGTTTACAAGACTGCAAACACAGTTGTTTGTTTTTTTTTAGAGATGGGGTACTGGTTAGGCTGCGGTTGGACTTGATGATCTTCAAGGTCTTTTCCAACCTGGGTAATTCTATGATTCTATGATTATTTTGGATTCTAAATTGCAGTGGTATTTTAAATGGACCAACAATAACTCTTTTAGCAGTTTGTCACATTACAGAAACAAAAACAACGGAGAACTTGGTACATAAGCAAAGCATTTTTTCCTTCTTAATGTTATCTATGAGTTCATGATGTTTCTTGTGGCATAATACAAGAGGAGGGGGAATTATGCACTCTGAGAAACAGGTTTCCGGACTCAATTTAGAAAATTCTATAGGAAACAAAAATTCATCAGAGAAGACAAACAACCTTCATTTCTTATACATTTATTAGTAATTTTGATTTTTTCCTTAGCCTATGCAAAGATGAAGTAAAGACTAAACATCATTGCTGTATGATTTTATTATAATTCTAGAAGTGAGCACTGATTTAACTGTAGTGGTCTCTTATAGAGATAAGCAATCATACATCTATGATGACAATTTAAATAATACATCTTATGTTCTGGCTTTGATCACTTCATGCAATACCTGCTCCAGAGTTTATCAAGATTACCACAGAGTAGTGATTTGTCTTAGAGAAAAAATATCAAAATATCAGCAGTATAATCTAATAAGAAACTATTTTGAGCTGTTAATTGCCTTTCTAATTCAGAGACATTTTCGATTTTTATGTTCATGGCAGTAATTTGTATCAACTTTCTCTCTTCTTTTATTAAAAAGTAATGCTTTCTGCCAGAACTCAGTTGTCTATTGTTGATAGATTTCAAACTACAAAATAATTTATTTCTTAGATTCTGAAGTAATTTACATTGTCTACATGAAATTATTTTTTATTGCCTTTGTGGACTTACATGAGATTTACTCGTATTTCTGCGAGCCAGGCATTATACCATGTAAGGACTCATCAGTTTTGAGATGTGTAAAAGGCAACATGTGCTAACATTACCGAGTAGAGGGACTTTATTTACAAGTAAATAGATTCCAAGAAGTTTGAAAAGACTGTATTTCTTTAACTGGTAACTGGTAAAAAGTGGCAAAAAAAAAGAAAAAGAAAACTATTTCCACTTAATCCAGAGTAAAAAAAAAAAAAAAAAAAAAAGGATTGTTATAATACAATTTGTGATCTTGCACTTGAAGAGCGAGTAAATGTAGAATTTTCTGTTGCATGCTGCAAAGTTTGTGAGATATTATGCCTTGTGATAGTAAAGGTTATGATTCAGACACTTTGTATGTAATTGTAACACAGATCACTTGATGTCACAATCCTCTCTGCAAGCTTAGGTACTCTGATTTATGAGCAGGACAAGCATCACATTACAACAGACAAATGATGAGTTACAATTAAATTGAGAAATGGCAAACAATTTTTCCTCTCTTCTCCCCTTTCCCTGTGCAGTGATGAAATTCTTCAAAGAAATTATATTCGTTAAACCTCAATATTCATATTAGACTGAAGATATTCATTACAGGTATTTATGAATAATAGTATTAATCTGATCTCCATGTAAAACAGGAAAGGTTTCAGCATAAATTCTGTAAAAGCTGAAAACGAGGACCTATATACATTGTAAGATGTAAAAGAGAAATTAAGTTTTTCAGAAACTCAAATGGAGAGGAAGAAGGTAGCAGTGGAAAGTATTCTCATTGCAAATATACACTGACAGACGCAATCCCAGTGGCTTTACCAAACCAAAATACACCTTGCTTAATCATTCAGACGTTATGGCAAAAAAGTAAATCAGGGAATCTAATTTCCTCATGTAACTGAAAAATATCAATCTTTAATGAGAATGTGAATAATTTATTTTTCCCCTATAAAAAGGTATTTTGAATACTTTATTAATCTTAGCAATAGTACAACAAAATATCTAGAGAAGAGAATTAAAGCAGCAGAGTAGTAAGGATATGGTGTTCATTTTAATTAAATTATTCCTCCCCTACAGTGAACAATTTTAAAGTCACCATTTGTCAAGAATGGGAGCTATAGTAATACTCACTCAGGTAGGCACAATAATATATAGTGGACATGGAGAAATACATAATTGTAGATGAACATGTAAGTATTGTCACAAGTAAAGTACTTATCAAAATAGTTAAACACACCAAAAAAAAAAAAAATCACACCAAATCATATTATATCAATTAGAATAGATGCCTGGCACATACATTTACGTTTCCTGTAATTTCTCTGCAACTGAAGTATACGTTTAAATTTAGTTCTTTCTTATTTAGGGATTGTCTCAGATATACGGAATTAAACATACCAAAACATGCAACTGAAACTATATCCACCACTCAGAAGAGCACAAACAAAATGCATCTTTCCCAGCATGAATAACTTGTCTGAATTATGAGCACAACTCCTAGCAGCCATTCTTCCAATTAATCATATACCCTAAGAACTAAACATATTATTTGAATGCATTTGAGACAAAATTGGCTTTCATATATACAAATAATCTGTTCCTCTTTAAAATTCTGTCTTTGGTATTTTGCCAACCTAGATTCTTGATGAGTGTTGTTAATGACAGGTACTGAATAGGGAGCAAATAATAAGGGCAGATATCCTATTTCCTTTGACACGTTCAGTGGCTACAATGCTAAAACCAGGAAGAGTGCAAGTTACAGCACCCCCTTATGATCTGGCCATCATCCTTCATTGGAAACCCACAAGATAATGCAATGAAATCTCTGGCATGCTATGCAAACTATACGGGATTATTGTCTAAGGGGGTACGGAAATTATGATGGGAAATAAGGGCAAAGAGAAGATTTCAAGAGTACAAAACTTATGATAGGAAGTTAAGAGGAGTGAATGTGGGATAGAAAATAGGGGACCAAAGACCAAATAGGATGAGGGAGCAACAAGCATAGAAAGATAAAGGTGAAAGGATAAAAGCAGGTGCTGTCTGCCTAAGCCTCCACTTGACCATTGTCTTTTACTCTTTTAAAATCCTATTTCTAACTATCTTCTGTGCAAATACACTCCCTATTCTGAGTCTCTGTGTGTCAATGAGTAGCAAAGTTCAAGCTGGACTAGACAGCAAGGAGGATGAGGCTTAAGCATCAGCTACAGGAGAGAGTACGTTTAAGACCAGTTACTGGAGGAAGCAGTGCTTTGTGTTGGTGGTGGGATGTTGGCTGCTACCTTATATCAATCCATACTAGCCAGCAAGAACATCAGTGTCTGGGAATGCCATAAGGATCAGTGACTGGATAAAGGGCCTACAGACTGACTTTGCATACAGTTCAGACTTAAATCTGTGCTAGTTTAGTATTCAAGAGACCTGCAGTCACACATGGACATATGAGCTGAGTGAGCAAATACATACATATACGTTCTGCTGGTGAACACCAAGAAAGACTAGCCAGGGTAGAGTCGGAGCAGACCAGGATCCAAAAAGACCCAAGGTCTGTGCTGATGACCAGATAAGGAGCCACAAATCTGAGTACTGGAGAAACTTAAGCTGCATGCTAACATTCAAAATATCTGAAGGTGATGTTAATGCATCAAGAGAGTGAGGACACATGTCTGTACCACCAGCACAGCTCAATCCCAATCAGTCAAATACTAGAAAATGCACAAGGCTGCCCATGTTGTTCATATTTACCTGAGTGCCAGCTGTTTTTACGGGAATGCCAGTAAAGGCACTGCTCTCTGCATTGAATTCTGTGATTTGTTGTTTGTACTGTGTGTGTTTGTGCCTGCCAGTCTGTCTGGGAGAATAGCTGCTCAGCCTGACTGCTGTGCAGCAGAAGACTCTGACTCAAATTCATCTCTATGAGAAAGGAGAACTAAATCTTCACGGTCCTGAAGTCCACTGAATTCTAATCTCTAACAGTTAGACTTTCACACTGTTCTTTTATTAATCATCCCAAATCTTTCACTAAATCATAGACACTTAACTTTTACAGTTTATTCAGCAAGATTTTTTCTGCTATGGTAACAGCTTTGAATCTAAGTAAAATATATATTGCTAAACTAAAGTTCAGGCAATGCTGACTCCACCAAGAAGTAGTAAATAAACATCTGCATGTCCAGCACATTTCGTTTTCCTAAGTAACCCTGAGGACTACTAAATAAAAGAAAAGAAAGCAAAACCAACTTTCCCTTTGTATTTTTTGTTGACTGCAATTCAAATTGAGGTTACATGCAACAGCAACTGATGTTGCAATATAAGAATATTTTCGGAAAGCAACAATGATATATATATATCAAAGGGTTGTCAAATAGAATTACAGGTGAAGGAGGTAAACAGAAGAGAATTTATAGAGCTCTGGAAAATATACAGATGAAAATTATGTTTCGTTAGGGTAATTATGGAATTACATGTGGGATTATTTTTTTCCACAAATAAGAAAGAAAAATTAAAAAAAAAAAAGACACACAATTTTGTCTGTACTACATTGTACTAAATTCCAAGAGACTCCAGGAATAGCCTGGTATTTGCAGTCTCCTCAGTATATGGCTCCAACAAAGTACCAAGAGTTTGTCAAAAAGTCTAACACTTGTCTTCTAAATACATATACACAGTGACTCCTCAGACTGCAACTGAAGCCTGGCTATGGAAAATGAGGGATACTATTTAGGATGAGAAGGAAAAGAGTCAGAGTAGGAATCAATATATCATACTGAAACAGACAAACAAAAAACTCTAAAGCTGTGAAATAAAGCTTTTAAAATGAAGCTGAAATGCTTTCACATGCTCCTGCAGGGCATTTAAATTAAATTCTGATTAAGAAATCTGAAGGATTAACTTTTCATTGAATTTGAAGCTTGAGAAACTGTATTGAGAAGAACTGTGTTTCCACTATGGCTAAAAATTGTGATCTAGTTACTCAGTACATAGTATAGATGGAATTTGACTTTCACTTAGCTTTTTTTTTATTCTTGAGACCCATTCTTCATTTCAGGCTAAAAGGCCATTTCTTCTTTAATAAAACAAACGATCAAACTAAAATCAAAAAGTGAACATCAATGCAACACCATAGCTATCAAGCGCTCTAAAGGCATAAAACTTCTGTGTTGAAAGTTCAGTCTCAATACTGCCTTCTAGCATTTATACCTTGAATAGTTATCTAAAAAATGTGCAGATTGTTTCTTTTCTTGAGGACAAAATGTAGCAATTAAAAAACAAGCAAACAAAAAGACTTAAAAGTTTAAAAAAAAGTTCTTCCTCCTTTCATTCCCAAAAACCATCTTGTGAAAAATATCAAATTTTATCATAATCTTCAATTTTCAAAACTCTTATGCAAAAGATTCAGCCTCTTTCCTACATATACGTCCTCATTTAAATATACACTACTTTGAGGGGTGTTTTCAAGAACCTTATAATGGTTTTCAGCCTCTTCTTTAAGAAGAAAATCTACATAATTTTTCTGTCCTTCTATCTAGTTCGCAATTAATATCAGCATCAGAAAAGGCTTGCTTGCTTTTTGTTTAGTCTGCTGTCCACTTGCAGCAGAATTAGACATAACTACCTAACACTCCTTCAGAGCATTTTGATATATATTGTGGATAAATAAGGACATCCAACTTAGACACAGCAGTGAAACAAAAGCTACAGAATACGGAAAAATTATCCTTCTCTATCAGGAAGCAGCTGGCAAGTTTAGAGATGGCTGGAAACAATTGTTAGACTGTAGTCAGCATGAAGCATTGATGTGGAAGAATCTTTCACAGATGAATACAAAGGAAATGGAGACATGTTATGGAGAACAGGAATAATGGATGTAAGACCAAACTCTAGAAAATCAAGCTTTCTTTAGGCCTTCTTGAGTAACAACTTGTTTGATATTGCTGGTAATTGTCACACTGTACATGTGTGGCTGGCAATAGAAGATCAGTGCAGATAATTCAACTGCTAATTTAGGGTTAGACATAGATTTAATGACTATTTACAGATTGAAATAAAAGCATCTCTGGAGTTTTCACCAACTAAACAGATCAAGATTAGAAGCAAGAACCAAGAAAAGGGTGGGAGAGTAAATAAGTAATTTTATCTTACTGAAGGACACATGGCTCCATCTTGTCTGTTCACAGCTGTTATCAAACAGATTAGCAGCAATATGCTGTAGAATTAATCATCTTTTCATTTTCTAGTTCTATTGAAATTGAGGGAGATAATTCCCTATCAGATTCTAAAATACAGTAGATATTTTTAAGTAGAGAAATAGGCTAAGATGAAGTTAAATAACAGCCTACTGGGAGGCCGACTCACATAGTTTAAATGCTCTGAAGTGCTCTACTCTGGTTGCTCAATAACAAGCCATGATATTCTGATGAAATGTACTGCATGGTCTGAATTAAATATATGAGGCAATTATAGATTTAAAATCTGTTTTCCATCATAAATACACATGGGAAGTCTTACATGAATTTGGCAAGAGACTGTACAAAAGACAAATTTCTGTATCTTTCCTGAAGATCAGTGTTCTCCCTCTCTCCTATTGCAACATCAGGAAAGCATGCTGAAGTAGATAAATCATTTCCAAGTTAATGTACTGTTCTACTCTTTGAATTCAAGGGAATGTTTTTAAATGAACAACCACCAGCTACCAACTTTTTCTACTGAGCTTATAGTACTGCATTTCACTTAATTCATCTCAAATTATTTCACTAAAACAGTTGCCTGGATTTGAAAAAAAAAAAAAAAAAAAAAAAAAAAAAATACACCCACTCTGTATAATATATAAACAAAGTAAAACTGAGAGGTAAAAATAATGCACATAACAGAATGTAAGTATATACAATATATGCCAGAAGACTACAAGGAATAAACTTCAAGATTTATGGCTCATTGTACCAGGATGCTTTCCTGTTTTGTTGTACCAATATATCAAGCAAATATTTTCATGCTGAAAAGTATATACATATATATATAATGAACCCTAGAAATCCTACCACCTATGATTAGCTTTTCCTGATATGAATATTACTGAGCACATTTCTCAGCTATTTATTCTTATAGTCAGCTTTCAGGAGTGCTTTAAAATGTGATACAAAAATGTTGCTCCTGATTATCAATTTTCTCCAGGTGAGGAAAGCCTTGAGTATATTGAGGTTTTAGGGAGCTCTGGAGAGAGCTCTAGAGTTTCTCATGCTGACAGTAGAGACAATCTGCACTCAGGAATGCCACCGGCTTGAATGCACTGACTTTGGCAGCATATACCTCTGGAGAAAAATATACGGCTTATGCTGTATCACTGGTGCTGTCACTTCATGTTCTAGCAGTGCTATTCTTGTAAACAAAGTATGCTTCTCCAACAGATATAACATTAGATCACTGCTCTTACACAGTTTTCACCTAGGTGGAAAGTGTAAGTCAGGGTGGTTCAGCCACCAGGAATTTGCCACGTTTTGTCTTACCACAAGCTAGCATCTGAAACAAAGGCACTAGAGGTCAGTCTCATTGACAATGAAGGCTTTTGTTCTAGAACTACGCTGTGCACATTTTCAGAAGGAATCTTGTGTACTACAAATAATTAATGTATCCCAGCTTATGACCTACACACATGAGTTTTATATCTATTGAACAATTATACTGCAGAAAGTTAAGCTTGATTGTTTCAAAAGATGAAAATTCAGGGAAGGGAATAAAGATCAGAAAAAGAAAATTGAAAATAAATAAAAGTAGCAAATACTCATCAGAAAATAAGAAGTCTTGAATACATGAAAGAGAAGAGTAGTTAGACCAAGGAAATTAAAAGAAATCTGCCAACCAAATCCTCTAGCAAATCAAAGGAACTTAAATTCCTTCAGTTTCCCTATGAAATCTTAAGTTTTCCTATGAAAGTATGTTGAATCTAAAACCTCCAAAAGAAGGGAAGTGTTTTTTGAAATGAATTTCTGAACTGTTCTCTTTTATTTTATTGTGGTTTGCAACAATGTCTCTCCATCTGTAGGTAAACTGAATTCTTTTTGGAAGTAGATCAAAAGATGAACTTCATTTACTTAGAACTGCATAATGCATGTGAACAGGCCAAAATGGTACATATAGAAAACTTCCATAATGTATATACTTTAGATGTCAGGTCATAAGCATCCATTTTGGTCAACACATCCATTGCTATTGTCTCGCATTACCTGTTAATGTAAACATAGTTTAACTGGGTATCTTATAACTGAATAACTTCAGCAATTCAGAAAGATATTTCTTTTTTCTCCAGTTAATTTCATCATTAACAACTGTTTCTGAAGATAAAAATAGGGTACAATTGTGAAGACACATTTTTGCTTAGTCTTTTTATTGCTTTCCTACCGGTTATGTTACATGAATATTGACTGCTTCCTGACACAATCTCAGACATAAGATATAAGGTATAAAATTATTTCATTTTGTCAAAAATAACTGCATTGGTTGTTAATATACAGATGGTAGCAAATGTACAGAAGGAATAAGTAAAGGAAAACTCACTCGTGGTGGTGCCTTGGCTGAAGAAGCTGGGGCAGTCCTCACTGGTGAGCAATCTCCAAGAGATGCTGCCTCAGTGGGAGTCAGCCCTTAAATGAGGTCTCAGAGGGGATGGAGTCGAGCTCCACCCCTTCCGGGAGCACAGCTACATCACTCTCACCTGTGCTCCCACAGCTGACCCCATACTTCCCTCAGCTGATTAATCAGAGGTTCAGGCTGTGATTACCAATATCCCATACAATAACTAAAGCATGTCTATATAAAACACTGAAGAAAAGCAAAAGCTCAATGTTTTCCATCTTCATTTCAAAGTACTCTGCTAAAATGGAGAACTATTTATCACAGATCAATTTTCTAGCTCTTTCAGTCACTTTTAGATGATGAAGCCATTATAAAAGAAAAAGAGATGGAGTCTACCTACAGACTAATAAAACTGGGAAAGCCAGGTATGTTAGTTTCATTTTCTTTCAGTCTTTGAAAGCAATCACAAGTGGAAAAAAAATACAAAAACTTATAAAGAATTACTAAAGGAAAAAAATTGATGCAAATAAAAACAGGAATAAAGGACTGTCTTGAAAACTGACCTTTCAGGAAAACAGCCTGAAGATGTGAACAGAATTTACTACCTTTCTTAGGTGGAATTAGTTTAAAAGGTAAATTATCCATAATCATAGCAGGCTTCACATCATAAAAAGTACACTATGCTATTATTGCCTAATAAAGTATGATACAGTAATAGTAGTAAGCTTCTAAAGTGCATACACAGAGTTTTAGTATCTCAAATTTAATTGCTAGGCAGTTATTTGTTGACCTTACAGAGCTTACATTTATCAAATATATATTAGTCTGCCTTCCTTAGTGCTTGGCAAAGTTAATAAATAAATTTATTTTACACTTCAGAGATGTTAGAAGGCAAAAATGAAATAGTTACTCACAGAAATCTCAATAAAAAAGGGGAGTGAAAGATATGATCGTTCAACAAGTGGAAAGACAGTATTAAAATGTAGAAGTTTCTAAGTATTTGCTACAATGATTATGATGAAATGCGAAGAGAGATATCTAAAGAACTTGGTTCTGATAACTGTCCCCTTTGCTGCTCTTGTTTGATGTTTTAACAAGTCATTCACAATAGTCAGACTTTTTGATGTCATGGAACACCTTTGAGTGATGCTAACCCATAATCTGCTAAGAATGAAAGTCAAATGGAAAACAGGATCATAACTTCAGTATCAGGACTATGTAAGCTACAGCAGTCTGCATTACTGGGAAGAGTCATAACCAGACCAACTTGTATATTTGGCTTTTTTTGTTTGTTTTTTTTTTAAGGGTATATATAAATTTTTAGGCACATATTTATGCAAGCATCAATTTAAGCCTACTTCATTATTTCTGAATTTCTTCCCTCAGTCATTGCATTAATAGAAATAAGTAGTGAAGTAAAACAAGTGATCAAGTAATTAGTGAGCAGCAAGCACAGTTTTTTTCCACAAGCATATGTTAAGTACACAAGTAGTACACAAAAGAATGCAGTAATCATATTCTGGCAAATCTAGTCAGAAAAATGTTTGATTTCAAAGTGTGTTCATTGTATTTCTTTCAGTACTATAGCTAACAGTGCTAAAGCAGTTTTTCTAAAACCTGTACCTGATTCACACTTCATCTACTGCTTATGTAAATTTTTTACTTCTTATTATTCTAAATCCTTCTTGCTACATCCCTCAAAAACAATGCAGTGACATAGCAAGTTCCAAAGAGAAAAAACAAAAACGGTTTGCAACATTCCCTGTAACAGAAAGGTGTAGTCAACTACAGCTTCATGAACCACACTATTTGATTAAGTTTTGAACAAAAATGAAAACAAGTAATCTTTTTTTCTTTTTTCTGACTCACATCTTTAATTTGAGTAAGATATCATTTCTTCAAGGAAAAGGATATGGCTGTTCTGATATCTATATTAACACGCAGTTCCACAACAGAAAGAAATGGATACAACAGATGCAATTGTATGAGATATACATATATACATCCTATCATATACAATCTGTAGAATTTAGTTAAGATTACAATGCTAAGTACAATTAACTACTAATTGCTCTATCTCAGATCAAATGTGATTGAAAACATCTCATAAAATCTAACTCAAAAGGTCAGTGCAAATAATTTAATTCATTCCAGACAGTTCAAGTTAATGATTTCTAGATTTTATAGTTACATTTGAATTGACTACAAGTAACACAGGAAAACTAAGAAAATGGTAATTTTCTATAAAAACTATATCATAGAAAAAAAAAAAATTCAAAGGACAGGCAAATCTGAAGAGGAAAATGAACATATCTGAATAACTGTGAAATCTTATTTTGCTTTCTGTAAGTTCAGTAAAATGTAGAAGTAGTCATCAAATGCTTAACACATTTATTACTTCCTTTTCCCCTTACCTGACTCTTCAAACAAGCAAACATTTTGTTTTAAAAATAATTTCTTAGTAATAACATGTTTTTTCCTTTTGATGCTTCAAGTTTTAGGAAATAGTAACTTACTGCAGGATTTCTTAACAAAGAACTTTAAAGAAGCTGTTCACTTCAAACTGAATTAGATTTTTAATGATCACTTTTTTCTACATAATTGTTCATAAATATTTTTATAATGCTGTTGTTTGTCTTGGTAGTTGGACTTACAACTTTTATTTATCTGAATTTAGTGTCTTAATTCAAACCATTTTCTAGGAATGCATCAAGACTGCAGTACTGTATGGGCTCATTCACTTTAGTATACCATAGATGTAGTACATATTATGGGGTGAAGCTACAGCCCCCTCTTGTATCTTTAATGCACAATAATCGTTCCTACAAACATTTGTGCTTTGACGGTTAAGACATTGTTTATAAAAGAATTCATTTTCAAATGTCTAAGCAAATCACTGCAAAGGTAAAGCTATCTTGAAAAATAAACAAATCAAATATGATAAGAACTTTACTGGATGCATCTTTGATTTAATTTTAATTTTTTAAGTAAAACTTTAGTTACATTGGGCTAATTCTTATTTTCACATAAGTCAGATTCAGTGCATCAAATGGAAGAGCTGTACTTAGCAAAACACTGAATTTTATCCACACTCTAGATTTGACAGACCATAAGAGATCATACATTGTAAAAATTTTCAAGTATAATTCAATAAACTACATACCTCGTGTATTTTTGAGAAAGAGGTGGAAAGCAGATTCTCTACTGGTTGACTTGTTTAGAACAGATGCACTGAGATAACAACTGGATTGCTCCTGATCTAAAGAGAAGAAAAACAAAAACAATTCACATTCAGGAAAACTCATTTAGAAGTTAAAAGTGATTTAACAATTTCCCTAACAAGAGAGGGTATAGCTATGACATGGATTTTTTTCTTAAATATAATTGAAATTCAAAACTTCACCTAGAAAACCAAAGATTAAATCATTTCCAGTTAAACATCTAAATTAGTTAAGAAATTATTTTTTAGACACCAAAAACAATTTACATTTTATGAGTCACAATCCTAGTTTGGAATTTTTTGGTGTGTGGAATTGAGATTAATGAACTATCGTGCATGAAATCCTCTCTGGGAAATAAAGTAACTCTTTATATACTATCAATAATACGTGACAGCTATTTTAATACTACTGTGCATATGCCTGTACCAAAACCAATATTGTATATTGCCATGGATATTGGTTTTGATAAGACAGATAAGATAAGACTGTATTCCAAAAAGGAACAAATTTGCCTCACATACCCAACTGCTAATAATCATAGAATCACCAAGGTTGGAAAAGACCTAAAAGATCATCCAGTCCAACCGTTCACCTATTAGCAATAGCTCCCACTAAACCATGTACCTCAACACAATATCCAGTCGTTCCTTGTACACACCCAGGGTCGGTGACTCCACCACCTCCCTGGGCAGTCCATTCCAGTGCCTGACCACCCTTCCTGAGAAGTAATATTTCCTAATGTCCAGCCTGAATTTCCCCTGCCACAGATTGAAACCATTCCGTCTAGTCCTATTGTTGTAACTTTGATATTTTACTTGATCATGGATCTTCCATCTCTGAAGTGACTGTCCTCTAGAAAACAGTTGCAGTTTTCTTTGTGAAACTTTGAAATATATTCAGTCCATTAAAAACATTAAATTGAATTATCCATATCAACTGAAATAAAGTGTTCTAGACATTAACTAGCCACTAGTAATTAGGGAAAATTGCTACAGACTTGAAATCTGAGGTTGTGTTTTCACGTCAGTCTAGGAAAAAGACTGAAATCAAGATATAGGTAGTGTCTGAAACTTCCTCAAAGTAATGGATTACTTTTTCACCGCATTGATTAGCATTTTGGGGTGGCAAATTCATTCTTAACACTAGGAGAAAAAAAAAAAAAAAAAAAAAGCCAACCAAATGAATTAACTATTCCTGCAAATTATGCTAGCACATCTGTATCGCTATGGTATCTACAATATCTGACTTTGTGTATTAAACTATAGCTTGACACCACAAAATTCAACTAAATGTATAAGTCGTTACAGAAATTATTTTCCAGATCATGTAAAGACCAGAAATACTTAACAAAACATTATTTGTGAGATCAGATTTCTCCTTGTTTGAAAAGAAGAAAATTGGTGTTGTGGTAAATATTTATACAAGTAACAAACCACACAATGCACAAACTCTTCTAAAGACAGTATGAATGCTGTCTTACTATGATCAAAATCATGCAAAGAGTATTTACAGGTCACCAGCAGCAACTGAATTAGAAAATTAATATCATTAACATCACAAATTAACCTGATTAACAAATTCAAGACAGCTTTTAGAGGACAAGTATGGGTTTAGTCCCATAAAGATGACAGTATAAACTGATTTTCTCAAAGAAAATTCTTAATAACTCCACAGATCATATGTACTGATTTGTAAAGAAAAATGAAGACTGGAAATTTCTGATGCATAAAAGCCAACATTAGGCTTCCACTAAGCCAGTTGCTTCTACACCATCTCTATTAGTGAAAACCTCCCTGTGACAAGGTGGTGTTCCAGTTAGAAAGATGACCACATTTTCATTAAAAGTTTTGTACAATGCAAGTTCTAATGGCGTCCCTTAGAACAGCACAGTTCAGTGGATTTCAATACTAATGCTTAAGCTCTGTAAAAAAATTTATGAAGAAATTCCATTATGGGAAGTTTGTTCTTTTCTGTTCTTGTGTGAATAGTAGATTAGACTAGCTTTTTTAATAATAATACTTAGTAGGAATAAAGTAGTAAATTGTGCTGTTTGGCACTAGGTTTATACTCAAGCCACACAGCCTGTTTATCATAATCTTTCTTCTTGACATACGAATCAGAATACCAGCTTCCATTCATTACACACTAGAATAAAGCACGATGCACTCAATGATGTGCAGTGGGAAGCTTCATGTCATACATGAAATGCACATCTGTACTTCAGGAAACTACATAATCAGTTAATCAGATCACATAGAGAGGGCTGCATAGCTAGAAATTCATAGAAGTTCTTAAGTGTCTGATCTAAGCTATATATACTAAGCACAAAGGGGAGATGGAATGAGAAGTACAAAAGCTAAACATTTTAGAAGGAAGACTGCATTAGTAATAATGCAAAACGTGTATTATGTTCTCACCTGCTCCCAGGACAATAAGTTGATGAGCAAGAGCAATTAGAAAAAGAGATATTCAAAAAACTAACCAGGGCCCCTCTGGACTGAAAGTCTACCACTCATTGTCAGAAACTGTACCCAGTTTACGTTACAGTCTGTGTCATCATCCATATAATTTATAAAGATCTTGAATAATACAGGCCTCATTATCAGTCCCTCAGGTACAATATTCATGTAGCAGAGGACAATCAAATTGCTGACCATTATCCTTCGAGCTCAGTATTTCAGCAAAGCTTTCAACCTACTCAGCAGCCTAATAATCAAGTCTGGACTTCAACAGCTTCCACATGAGAATGATATAAGTAACTGTCATGGTTTTGTAATTTTTGCTATTGGTATTCCACATCGTAACATCATGTGGAGCTCAAAGAAGAATCACACATTCCAGAGGACCTCACAGTCAGAGAGGGAAATACGTCATGGAAGTGATGCTTGCTCTCTCTCTCACTGCCTGGCAGCAAGTGTGGGTGTGCTTCCAAGCAGCGCACCTTCAATTTCAAAGTTGGCTTCTTGATCTATGGAAACCTCTCTCTTATTTTACTTGATTTATTAGCCTCAATTTCAATACGATTGTATTACAGTGCATTTCAGTATCATAGTGAAATAAGTTTTCCCTCCTTAGATCATTGCCACTGCTCTGCTTGTTTCCTTGAGCCCAGCTCCCATCTCCCTACCCCTTTTCCCTGTCTTCCTTTCCTATTTTTGGAGGCTGGGGAGCCCCTGGGCCTACTGCCCCCCTGTCACAGACATAGATTGATCGAGACATCTCCATGACAGTAACAGAGACAAAAGTCCTATTAAATCATAGTATTTTACACACTGTTCCATTTCACCTGCATAGTCATTTCCATGAGTAAAGCAATCAGGTTAGACATTATTTACAGTTAGCATATCCATTTGGCTATTCCTGATTACCTTCCTGACTTTCATGTGCTTGGAAATGGACTGTAATGGGCTGCATAGAGTACAAGAGGATATGTCTAATTCTAATGACCCTACCAGGGACTGAAGTGAGAATGATCAACCTACTACTTTCCCAGTCTTGCTCCTATCATTTCAAAAAAAAGGAATATTATAACTTTTTCCATTTATTAGGGACATCTCCTGATCAACATGAATTCTCCCTCACAATCACAGTGTCCAACTCTTTCATAACTTTATGAATTTTATCTGGACTTGTGGATTTGAATGCACAAAGCTGCTCTAGATAGTCCATTGCCTGTTGCTTCCCTATAAGCTGCTCACCAACATTTCAAACCACATTAGTACATGTACTAATTGGCATTTGGCAGCAGGTTTTGAGTGCTATTTGTTTTTCAGCTTCAGTTTAGTGACATTTAGTTGTATTACTCTAAAGAAATTTTACAGTATACAGTATATAGATCTAATAACACTAAGACATTGCAGAACTAAGCCTGGGCACCAACAAGAATGCAAATACAGTAAGACTTTTTTGTAAACATATCATGAAATCAAAATGATGGCTCAGAAAATCTTATGCTGAATTCTCAGGAGATCTCTGAGAAGTCTTTTTTATTCTCAGAATCAAAGATCAAATAAATACAGTGACCATGGCAGGCTTGTAAGAGACAATCAGATGTTTATGATTGCTATTGCCAGGAGACTTCACATGCTGGTGATTCTATGAGTTTATTTCACTAGCAGACTGGATTGCTCTCAATTTTCGAATTTGTGATGTAGTTCAAGTTTCTCAAGACTTTGTATTTTTAATTCATATCTCAAAAGCTGTAATTTATTTGAAAGCATGAATTCATTGCAACAAACAAACATGAATCTTCTTTTTTCTTTCTTTTTTTTTTTTTTAAGTTGCATTTCTTCGCTTATTCTATGTACTACAGTCTTCAAATCAGGGCATGACTTTAAAAATCCTCCTTAAAATTTACCTTTGCACAGGTTTAACTTTGATATCTGACAATATCTGTAACAGTGGACACTGAAAGAAGTATCTTTGATTTCTGGCACCTGTTTTCTGATGCTTCTTGTTATACTGGACTAAGTGGAGTTTCAGAAAATCTTCTAAAGCTCTCTGCTTCATCAAAAGGTAATTTTAGTCCTTCATTGTGTAAATTTCAGACATCATGTAGAATTTCTACTTCATTTGAGACATGTCAGTATGGCCAATGACTTCATTATCTTTGTTACTTCTGGACTTTATACTAAAAAGTTTTTTATTTAAAGTATTTATTTAAATTTAAAGTATGCTTAAAGTTTATTTATGTTTACAGTTTATTTAAATTTAAAGTATGTTTAAAATTAGTTCTTAGACATACTTGTTCAAAAGGCCAATTAGAAATAACCTGAAGTATTTTGCTTTTATTAACTTGTTTAGCTAGCTATAATCCAATAAAATATTATAGAAAATAACTGAGGAACGACCAAAATCAAGATACTCAATATTTAGCTTAGACATAGAGCCAAATATGCCTCTGGAGTCTCCTATTGACTAAATTCGACAAGTGTAGTTCAGAATAAACAACCACCTACATGTATACATGAGTGCAGGACACAAGATGTTACAGGTTTATGTTATTTCTCAGCCTAAGCAACATAGGTTACAGAGCTTTCCTGGGTGCATGTGAATGATATACAATATACTTGTTGCCTACAAATAAAATGACATAAATGTAATCCTGTCTCACAGGTACTTTTAATGAAGAAGCTTACCTCTCCCAACTAAAAAACAATACTTTACCTGTTAGCATGACATCTACCAACACATTTTCAGATGTTGGATTTTTGAAAGTTATGATGACAGATGAACCCTGGCCTATGTATGCACTCATGGTAGTTGGTTCCATCAACTGAGGTGGAAGACCAGTCCCCGAAAGGTAAAATATCCATTCTTCAATCTGTGGAGGAAAACTGTGTCATTATTTATTAGATGACCAGTCAAAACTATACTATACACTTAGGCAAACTACTTACTTATTTCTTCTAGTGTTCTATGTCTCTTTTCTGTTTTGAATGTAGTGATTTTTAACACTTTGATTCTTTCTTCTTCCCTAAAACTATAATATACTCTAAGTATTGCTATCTAGTAATCAACTGTATTGCTGAAGACTTTTTATATGGGTCTTTGGGATATGTTCATACCTCCTTTTTGTATTCAACTTTCATGCTAGTCAGGGTTACCACTGTAGTGAATGGAAAGGTGGAGTGATTGCAAAAGGGCAAGTCAAAGCACGTATAATAGAAACTGAAAGGACATTAAATGAGAAGTTTTCTTGAGATGACACAGAATGAAGGGAAGCAATTCATTGATGGAGCAGCAACATAATCTTACTTGAATGATAAGAAAGAATATTAACAACTATATAACAGAGAAACATAAACTGATGGCTTCCTTGGCCACCTTGGCATTTTGCTGGCTCATGTTTAGCCAGCACCTCAAGGGCCTTTTATTTCAGGCAACATTCCTGTTACCCTTCTCCAAGCCTATACCACAGCATGGGTTTTTATGACCCAAGTACAGCACCAGGGATTTAGCCTTGTTAAATGCCATGTGATCAATGAGCAAATCTAGCTCACTGAGAGCCTTCATGCTCTCAAGCAGAATGAAAGTCCTGCTTAACTTTGTACCCTCTATGATATTATTGCTTAAGAAAGATTCATTTGATATAAGAAGAAAAAGGTGTTTCAACCTTAAGGAAAGAAACTTATCAGTAAAAGTCAGCCATGTCAGAGGTATTTTAATAGAAGTAAGGAAAAATAGAAGAAAGCCTGGATTTGTCAAGCTACTGATGAGTATACACTGGCTTATAATTTATACATTTTGCTATCTTACAAAAAAAGCAGTCACAGCAACCACAATTGAATAAATAAATAACTTATAACCATTGTTACAAAATTCTTATTACAAGAGTTATGAAAAGCTACTAATCCAACAATATTTTCCAGGCCCACTGTAAATTTGTGTGAAAAGTCTTGCTCACAGTAAGAAATTCTGCACTGAGGAACAGTGCAAGGATGCACATGTTCCTCTTTTGTGCAGCTGAGATTTAAAAATCAGATTTGAGCTTTGATGCTGAAGGCTCAGGCTCGTGGTCTACAGATAAAAAAGGCTGCGACTTCGATTGGTCTTTATGACTAACAAGCTTTTTGAACCCCATTGTTTCAAGTGCTGAGCCCCTTTCAAACAACACTCTGGAGCTTTGTCTAACTGAGCGCTTATAGAAGGAGGAAAGAAAAAAAAAATAGAAGTCAGTTTGGAAAATAAAAGCAGATAACAAGAAATTCAATAGATTTTAAGATAAGCCTGTTTTGTCTGAACTGCAGTTACTGTTTCCACTCACCCACTGTGTAACAGAGCTCAAGATCATGGATGCTCAGTGCAAGAACTCATGAGGAAAGTAAGTATGTTTGTAAAAAAAAACCCAACAACCTAAAAAGTTAAGCAAATAACAAGACAGGATCTAACCTCATCTTCACTCTAACATTACTTGCTAATATTAAATTCTTTACACTACACCTGAATTCTAGTGATGTGATAAGAGGATTAAAGAAATATATCAGATCTCTGGGCATGAGTTATGTTAAGGCTGACATTTCTGTTGTCCTGGTAAAGTTAAGTTCAGATTTCACAAAATATAGCACAGTGATTAGTGTTAGACTCAGATCCATTTTGTGAAGAGCTCCTTGTGCAATTTCAAACTAGAAACAAATGATAGCAGGTGATACCATAAAGCAGTTTCTCTCAATCCAGACAAGCACAATCAGAAACAGTTAAGGCTTATCCTAAAAGTACTGTCATTAACTGATTTTAGATTAATCAGCTATTCAGCTTTCAGATGGCTTAAGTATCCATTCAGATATATTTAATCAGAGAAGTCAAAAGAGGGAAATCAATGTAGATTACAAGTTGTTTGAGGCATCAACCACTGACAAGAAACATTCTTCAAGTCTTCATTGATAATGGTTGTTATAACTGAAAATATTCACTGTCAGTTATCAGTATAACAATTAGCAATCTACAGTAGTCTAGAACTAATTTAGTAAGAACTGTAGCAGTGAAAATGAATGGAAATTTACAAAATTCAAAAGACTCGGGTACAAACAGAACACAAAAATTTAGATTACTGAAAACATTAAAGGGATCAAGACAAAAGGACTGAGATACCTGGAGATTAGTGATTACGTGAAAGGAGATGCACAGAATGACAAGATTCAAGTGATAGGGGTCAGTTTGCTCCTGAAAGTTTTAAATGAATTATTTGAATGTTTTTTAACATAGAGATAACACTTCTGTGTACCACTACAAATGAGACAAGACAATAGCATTTCATGCTCTTGAACAGGTCTTTAACATACACTGTTCTCAAGAGGACTACTGGCTCTTTGCCTTTATCCTTAATAAGTGTTTAAGAGGAGAGGTCCTGAAAATAAATGTACTAACAGCACCAATGTATAATAATCTCTCTTACAAATGCTTTAGCAGGTAAGAAATTACTACATCATTTCCTTCACTGTTTATTTTCTTCACATAAAAAATGTGCATTTGCTGTATTGCTTAACACACTACTGAAAAGTTCTGGTAGCACTCAAATTGAATAATTCACAGTTCACTATTAAGATATTTGAAGGTCCAAAAAGAATAAAGAGAGGAAGTGGTGTGCACAGGAAATGCTTCACTCAGCTCACGTGAGGAAATATTTATGTAGCTCTCATGTTATCAGTTTTTACTTTTGTTACCAGATGCAATTTTCAGTCACCTAATAGGTCACATTGATGATCCATGTTTCTTAATTGAGTAGTTATTCATTAACAATCAGGAAAATGCATGGAGAAAAAAAATAAATAAATAAAAATGCCAACTCTCCTAAGATGCTCAAAATAAAAAATATTTTCAACCAGCCTGAAAGGATGAAGTGTCAGGTGTGTGACCTTTAAAAGTTCACATCAGACTGAAACAATTCAAAGTTTTGGAAACACATCAAGAAATTTAATTTCAGAGGCTATAATGCAAAGAAATGCCACTGTCATGTCACTAAATACAGACAAACTATGTAATTACCAAGAAAGCTAGTAATAGTATTCATTACAAATTCAAGCTCCTAGTCCATTAACTCAAATTCTAAAACTGTAAACAGAACATCTTTGCATTTGCTCTTTCATTATGCATCCAGCAATAAAATTTCAACTTGACCTTCAGACTGAAACCTTTACTGACATGCCTGTTAAAAATATCATCTATTCTGAATTCCATGTGTTGTGAGCAGCAAATATAGTATCATACCTGAGAACATTTGAAGGTTATTGATGCGTTGTGATTTCCTCTTCCTAGGGCAGATGGATAGAATTGCACAGGTACTTCAGTGGTGGAATGAGGAGCGACAATTAACTGAACAAATGTGAGAAAGAAGTAAATGAAAGGAGGAAAGAATAAATTATTTTGAGTCCGTTTCTGTTTTGTGCTTTGTATTGACAGTGTTGTTGTTTATGTAATTAATGTGTTCTACCAGATGCATTCTCTACTTTCAGCATACACTGGCTACTAAAGTAGCATGTGTACTGCAGTAAACAATCTTAGTGGCAGTCACCGCACGTTCATTTATTTCCCAGAAACTGCAGAGCTGGTGTTACTGATTGCTCCAAGGTCATGGATAGCGGCTCTCACAAATACCAGTCGAACATGGCTTCAGTATCTGAGCATACTGATGATGCTAAAAGGTTATCTCATTGACCTCCAAAAACAAATTGCCTTTTAGGGCAAATACATGTCAGATTTCAATAAACTAGTGCTTTGCCTCTCTTCCTCTTGCCTTAATCTAAACTAATATTGGAAATGAAGTTTCTAGTTTTCCTCTGAAGTACACCAATTGAGTCCCAGTTGCATATGGAAAAGGTAAGTAGCTGAGTACAGTGGGGTCATAAATGTTTTGATGAACTAGATAAGAAGTATAAGAATAGACTCATGAATAATAAAAATGCTGATGCATTGACACAACAACTGGTTACAATCAATGAATTCACAACATCTGTGTCTATGTTTTGTAATAAAAAAGTCCTGTTGGTTTGTTTTTTTTTTTGACATCACACATGTTTAAATGTCTGTAAATAAAAAGACATAAAAGACATTCAACTTGAATGGTTATAAAATGAGTATAGTTTACAAGTAATAAAGGTCAAAACATCACTTTACAATGGCTAGTGCCGAAAAGCCCTTTTATAAAGGAAATATCATGCCTGGAAGAATAGGCCACCAACCAGCACTGAACACGGGTTACTAAAACAAAGGCTTCCACCAGCAGCCCCAACCCACTGCACCTACAAGCAGTAAGTAGAGCCATAATAGGGATAGAGTTTGGGGTTGCCTGTGGTCCCAGGGTTCCTGGACACTTTCATAGCTCCCAGGCCAAGCCAGGGCCCCTGGTGGGTGAGGTGGGCGTCAACCTCTTCTCTCATGTAACTGGTGATAATACTAGAAGGAATGTCTTCATGCTGCACCAGGGGAGGTTAAGGTTGGATATGAGGAAATACTGCTTCTCTGAATGAGTTGTTGGGCAGTGGAATGGGCTGCCCAGGGAGGTGGAGGAGTCACCAACCCTGGAGGTGTTCAAGGAACATTTGGACGCTATGTTGAGGGACACGGTTTAGTGAGCAGGGAGAAGTGTGATCTCTTGGCCTGAGGCAGAAGCCCTTGATGAAGTTTCTGCTGCTCTTCCTCACTGCCTATAGCTCTCTCTCACTTCAGAGACAGACTTGGGCAGTTCTAATTTTACAGTTTCCACTGCATGATAACCAGGGTTTCTGGAACTATAAGCTCATGCATCCAACAGGCAGTATGATGTTCACTGCATAGGCCCACACCTAGTCCACTGTCATAGCATCTGCACTTCCCATGAGGGGAGATCAGTGCTACTGCATGGCCCACAACTTATAAAACCTCACATGTCCAGTAGGTGGATGATAACTTTAAAGCCCATTTGTCATCAGCAAACAACCGATGACTATCACTTCTGCAAATCTTCTGTGTTACTTGAAGCAACAGGCCTCAAGGAAAGACACTTCACACAGATCATCCACATCTGTATCTGTCCAGGGTTCATTTAGAAGCTCATCATCTAACAGGAGCCTGAACAGCTCATTTTGCAATGAGTTCCTGGGCACATTCAGTACCCAGAATTATTTTCTTGAGATGAAACTTTTTGTTTTGTTTCTAGGTTAGCTCCTATCTATGCTGTCTAAACCAATCAGCCCTATTTATCAAATGCAAACTTACAAATGAAGAAAGAATATTGATGAGTACCTCCTCCAAGATACTTCTGAAGGAAATGAAAAAGCACAGTAATAACAGGTTGTTACAGTGTGAAAATACATGATTAAATACATGATTAAATTTAAACTGTAATTTTTAAACAGTAATTTCGCTAGGAGATGTATATTATTTGGAATATTAACTCCCTCACACACATGAAAACAGATTGGAATCCCATTTTTAATAAGCATTAAATGTTAGATGCTGGAATTGAATTCATGTGCTCTAGAGAAAGAGAAGACAGACAGTAGGAAAGAAACCTAAAAACCAGCAGCCCAGTGAGAGTTTCCCCAGAAACTCATAATGTCCAATAATAAAAAACAAGTTAGGGATTTTGCTGCAAACTTATAGAAGTTCACTTCTGTTCCAATATTTGGAGAATATGTATGTATAAAGTATGTATAAAGTACATATAAAGATATTAAGCTAACCTGTACAGGATAAGGCTGAAAAGAAAAGAGGAAAACAAAACAAAACAAAACAAAAAACACATTAAAGTACATTAAAGTTAAATAATAAATTGTATTTTATTTATTCTTTTTTTCCACGTGGAGGAGTTCAGTGACACACTGTTGCTTCACATGCAGTTCTATGTCAGACACCATTGTGTCTGCTGCCACCTCTAATTCAACAACAAAATGAAATGGAATACCAGTGGGAATGTTCAACCCTTACTGCTGTACCTCCAACATTTGCCTTTGATGCAGTGGGACAACATTATAAAATAAGAGGCATTTCTTTCAGAGCAGCTCCCATTTATTTATTACTGAATATTCTATTAGAAAGTAAAAAGATAAAATAAAATAAACTGCTGCTGTTAGTGTTGAATTTCTTTTCCTAAACAATGCAGTGCAGTTACTGGTGATATGCAAATCTCTAGTAATAAATTAGGAGACCTGAATAGAGAATCTATTACTTTTTAATTTCCTGGACAAGGTCACATGCAATCTGCATGAACAAAAAGTCACTATAATTAAATCTACTCCACTTCTTAGGCCAGTGACCTAAATATGACATGTATAATTCTCCTAGATGATTAATAGAGTTTTCATCCATTATGCTTCTTAGTCATTACTTCCTATGTCAAATGATGAAATGATTATTAATACCACATGTCAAGACTGACATAATATTTGAAAATGTGTTAATAACCATGACATAAGAGATGGACTAAAATAAGCACTTCACATACTATGTATGCAAAACATATGCAATTCAATAATTATGATTCTCTTTAGCTGTTGTTGTTAAGGCAACTATATGTGACACCAAAAGCTGATCATTTTCCAAAAACCAAAAAGTACATATTATGGCTTTAATGTATCACTCTTCTTTTTCTAAAAAAATCAATTTGCTTCCTTCTCAGCTTTATTTTAGGCATTAATGTCTGATTCCTGTGACCCTTATATAGGTTTGCACAAAAGTACCTGGTGTATTTATTCTCTGTATCATCTTCTTTATAGACAGAATACTTATGTCTAAAACAGGAATAATTGCCATTTCTATCCTACCACAGAGTGTTCTTTCAGTTTCTTTTTTTCTCAATAAATTCTCTATATTCACATGCTAGTAAGAAGTTCCCCATATTCCCTTGCTACATTTTCCAAACCTGTCTTTCCTTTTCTCATCTCCTCATCAAACAAAGAATATAAATTTAATATTCAGAGAGTTCTGTGAAAGACTTATTTCTTTCCTTTGGCTTATTCATTACTACATGTCTGTAACATTTCTAGCCCTGTGCATCCCTTCTACAGTATGTTAAACAATTCAATGCCTTTTTACCAGAAACCTTTCTTAAGTTACTTTTGTAAAATCTTCTCAGTTGCTTATTATTATTATTCTTATTTTAACCTACTTACCTCATGCTTTGGATCAGTCTCAATTGAAAAATTGCTAGGATTGCTGTTGGCAATTTCTAGTTTCAGAGTTTCATGTGTAGGATTAAAGAGAGGTATGTAGAATTGAACCCACCTGGAAAAAATACACATATACAGTGGCCATTGCTAATTACAAACCTTCTTCCACTTCATTCTATTATTAAGTAGTCATTTTATTTTTTGAAAATAAGTTTCTTTAAAACTAAGAATTATCTTTTATTGCAACAGTGTTCTGCAGCCAATTTACTTGGATAATCTTATCAGCACTCAGTTTACTTTTCATTATCCTTTCAGCAGGTAAAGGAAATCACAGTAATTTGAGTATAACATTACTGCCATCATGAAATGTCGTTTACTATTTTTCACTTCAAAAGGCAAAAAATATGCCAATATTTTTAAAACAAATTTCTGAAATGGGGAGGAATTAGAAGGAATTAACAAAAAACTTGAAACATGAAGAATATGACAGAGAATGGAACAGAAGAAGGCTTGCCAATTTTCTTCTACTGTTTTAAATTATGCATATGAAAACACATTGAAAGACTACTGCTTGCGTACTTTTACTGTTATTGCTGCCATTAATAATCAAACCAATCTTTCGGGTTTGCAATCCAGAAGACCAGTCATACCTGGGATGTGTCAAGATAAGCGTGCCCCTCTACTCTGATCTCATGAGACCCCACCTGGAGTACTATATCCAGTTTGGGAGGTCCCAGCACAAGGACATCAACCTGTTGGAATGGGTTCAGCGGAGGGCCACAAAGATTACTGGAGGGCTGGAGCACCTCCTCTATGAGGACAGGCTGAGGGAGCTGGGGTTCTTCAGCCTGGAGAAGAGAAGGCTTTGTGGGGACCTTACAGTGGCCTTCCAGTATCTGAAAGGGGGCCTACAGGGAAGCTGGGGAGGAACTCTTTATAAGAGCATTTAGTGACAGGACAAGGGGAAATGACTTTAATCTGGAAGAGGGTAGATATAGACTAGATATTAGGAATAAATTCTTTACTGTGAGTGTTTGTAAAAGAGGACTGTTGAGAATATTAGTCAGAAGGATAAAACGAACTTAAACAAGCCTAGAGGATTCTGTATTACAAATATTTATGATTACGTGCTGCAGAAATTTCTACATACATACTTCTTGTGAAGGCTACATATAGGCTAATATTCCATTTTGATTGCTCTGCCAAAAAAATTTCACCTATGTTTATCATTGCTCTCTACAACTACCTGAAATGAGGCTTTAGCAAGGCAGGTGGCAGTCTCTTTTCTCAAGCAATAATTGATAGGACATGAGGAAAGAGTCTCGAGTTGTGTAAGAGGAGGTTTAGATTAGGTGTCAGAAAGAATTTCTTCACAGAGAGGTTCGTTAGACATTGGAACAGACTACCCAGAGAACTGGCTGTGTCACCACCTATGGAGGTATTTAAGTGCTGTGTAAGACATGGCACTTAGGGGTGTGGCTTTGTGGTGGAGCTGGTAGTGTTACGTCATGGTTGGACTTGATGACCTTTAGTGTCTTAGCTAACCAAGATAATTTTGATTCCATATATGAAAATTATCTGCAAAATACTATGATACATACACAGCACAACTTTTCATGTATACTATTCACACGTCTTCCATGACTTATTCAAACAGGTGACCAGGTTAAACATAATGACCTAGATACTTACTTTCCAAGATCACATACTATTTCGGGTAGATCAGTTGGTAATGGGTTCTCTACAGTCAACCTCAATGCATACCAAAACTCTCCAACCTCATCTGATTGGAATATGACACTAAAAATAGATACATAAGTTTGATATTAAAAAAATAAATAAATAAAAATAAATAATAATAAAAAAAAGACAAAAATGCAGAGGCAAAAAACACAGGAAAAGTAACAAATTCAACAGAGTGAATTCTTTAATCAGCAACCAGTTTCCCCCTAATACTACTTATCAGTATAGGAATTCATCTATCAATAACCAATTATACTCCCAATTTCTGATGCAAGAAAAAGTTTTCTTCATCTTTCATAACTTTATGAAAAGGAAAAATATGCTAAGGTATAACTCAAAAACATTTGAACTTCTAACTTACAAAAGCAATCTTGATTTCATCCTAATGTTAGAGTGTGGTTTTTGTTGTTTGTTTTTGGTGTTTGTTTTTTTTTTTTTTGCCATTTTGAACTCAAAAAAGAAAAAGAAAAAGAAAAAAAAATGAAAGAAAGAAATAGGAATAGTATTCATTCATTTTAAGGAGGAAAACATTTTCAAATCTAGTGATGAGAACTGAGAAATAGATATAGATGCATTTATATGAACACAGAAAAGAGATGCGCTTCAAAGGAATAATCAACAGATTGTTTTTATTTACAATCACATGTGGTGATGACTAAGAGTTGTTCACCGCTAGGTGAGACATATATAGAAGTAAGTTTCTGTTACAGGAATTCTAATGCACTCCTTATCTACTACAGACTGTTTTTTCTATTTATTGGGGTGGACTTTTTTTTTTTTTTTTCCTTTTGTTTTGATTTGTTTTTAAATAGGATACATAATAAAATTAAAATTAAACAAAAGCAATGTAATCATATTAATCTATACAATGTGCAAATTCACAACATGATAAGGACCAGTTTACTTGTTCTAAATGAGAGAGAACAGCGCCTATTTCACAACCGTGAATTTCCAGACTGTCCTCCATACCAGTAGAGCCTTTAAAGTGAGCATAAACCAGATTAGAAAAGTATTATCCAGTTGTACAGAGGTAGAGCTGACAGAAATTCTTCTGTAAAATTCCTTTTCCCAGCTGCTACCACAGCAAGGGAAAGAGAACACGTTTATGGAAAAAAAAGACCATAGTACAGCTGTATGTGGAAGTACCTCTTCCCAGCTGTAATCATACTCCTTGGGAGCCATTACAAGTACAGAACAGCAGAGTTGTATTGAATTTGTACCTGCGTGATTTATGTCATCTTTGCACATATTTCCGTTAGTCCCACCCACCAATCAATGGATATCTATCCCTACTTTTCATCAGTTTAAATACATTTTAGGATATTATTTGGAAATTATACTATACATATCTTGAAAAATACTGGAAATTAGGCATGGTATGAAAAACTGGTGTCTAGTCTAATTTGCACCTTCATAATACTTTTATTTCTACAATTCCCCCAAAAGGGAGTTCTATTTCTACAACTCCCCCCAAAAAATTTTTTCTGGGGAAAAGGAGGCTGAGTGGAGACCTTATTGCTCTCTTCCAGTACCTGAAAGGGGCTTACAGTGAGAGTGGGGCAAGTCTCTTCTCACCGGTGACAAGTGACAGGACAAGTTGTGCCAAGGTAAGTTTAGGTTGGATATCAGGAAACACTTCTTTACAGAAAGCATTTTTAAACACTGGAATAGGCTCCCCAGGGAGGTGGTTGAGTCACCATCCCTGGATGTGTTTAAGAGCCGTTTGGATGTGGTGCTCAGAGATATGATTTAGCAGAGTGTTGTTAGGGTACTATGGTTAGGCTGCAGTTGGACTTGATGATCTTTGAGGTCTTTTGCAACCTGAGTAATTCCATGATTCTATGGAAAAATATATATATATAGAGAGAGAGAGATAACGGTAGTCATTTCTATAAATTGGTATTGCTTGAAATCTGTATTGTGCAATGATATCTGCCATTATTCTGGTCTTTGGAAAAATCAATAGAATCAAACTGAACAAAGACTCTGAAACACATGTATTGTGGCTCTCAATCCATTAGGACTCTAATCAGAAGCCATCCATCTCCCTCTGCAAAGGCTCACTGCTCCCATCCAGGAATGCCTACATTTCGGCCAATTGGTTGATATAATTGGAAAGTATGGAACTATTTTTACCAGCCTTTTAAATAGATAATGTTTTAGTAGGCAAATTATAGGAAAACGTGCGCCTTCCAGCTATTTGCTGAATCGGTTCAGATGAAACTAAAACCAAGAGGTCGTCCGTCTTTGTATTCATAATTATAACACTACCCAGCCTCTTCCAGATTTCCAGTGTAATTAAGCAGTTTTAATTTAAAACCTTTCCATATTCATTAAGTACCTCAGTGTAATTAATGAAAGATTCTGAAGCTAAATGGATTTATGTAAAGACTGTTAAAAGAGTTCTTAACCTGGTTTTAGTTGTGTTGTTACAATTAAGTTCCTCCTGATAATTAAAATAAACCATGTTCATCACCTTATTGAGCTTATAAAATTAGAAAATCAACAACTTGTCTAAAGATCTAAGAGGAGAACTCTAATATTAAGTATACATCCAAGTCATTGTTCACTGTATACTGTTGAACTAGAATAACTATGAGTTATTCTACTGCCTGTCAGTTCAGATTTTCCTCCCAGGGAAAGGCTGCTGTTTGGTATACAATATATTTAAAGCTAGACACATTTTTAATTTCATTTGTTATATATTCTTTTAGGGTGATATCTACACCAAGGATCCAAATGATATCTATATCAATTCACTTACTAGTACAAGAGCCAACAACTACCACAAGTTTCAAAACTCTATATCTTACCTTTCATGTGAAGTGCCAACAACAGCTGGGGAAAACTCCACTTGATAAAAATCCAATTTCCTTGGCAAAAGAGTGAAAGTTTTTTGTCCAGAAAAAGACTGGCTCTCCAACACTACATTCAGCTCAAGAACTTCATCTGTAGGATTAGTGATAGGAATATGAATTCCAACAGTATCCTAGGAAGAAAAAATAAAAATAAGCACATAATTTTTTAAAAATAATAAAAAATTTAAAAAAGTAAAAATAAATTTAAAAACCCACACAAAATGAATTATGAGCGATTATACAAAGATGTCTCTCAACAAGATACTTATACATGATTTGCACTTATGCAAAAACAAACTAGAGTATCTTTAAGATGAACAATAATTGGGCAGAAGCAGCTCAAACCACACAGCCATCACATCACATCCACAAGATGCTTTTGTAGTGGCTACATTTCCATAGTTTCCAGTGATTCCCTTCTCCTTTCCCTTCTCCAATGTAAGGTAACAGTGTAAATCCTCCTATGAAACCTATGCATGTAAACAGCAACATACTTTAACACTTTAAGCAAGAAGGAATATATTAATGAAGGAAGTTTACTGTCACAATTCAGGATATATTCCTGATGCTTAAAATTCATGTTTTATTTATTTGTGTTAATGTGTATAAAATATGTGGAATCCCAAACTAAATATATGCATATACTTCTATGTATCTCTATGTCCATTCCTACTTTGGTCTATTTTCTTCGTTCTAATCAATTATTACTTGATTCCCTTTCTTGGAACAAAGGAAGCTCAGAAGGTGTCTCAGCACCATTAATGTCAGACTTTCAGAACTGTACTGAAAAAAGTTAAGCCCAAATTTTTTAATTAGTTATAGAAATCAGAGCTGGCTTTTGAATTGCTTGGTACAACATGCCTTGACTGCACACCTCTCCTCACCACTGCTCATGCCCCCCACAAAATCTTCTAATCAATTTCTACTTGCTATTGGATACTTCTCCCATTGTTCATTCAGACCAATGGAAGACCTTAACCTCCTATGCTGGAAGGGCTGAGTCCTTCAGCTTCCTGCTGACCTGAAGGTTAATGGAATGGATCTTCATCAAGCAACTCACCTAACTCGCCATATGCCTACCTTAATTTTTTTCCCTGTCTGTGATGTAAACTGATGCCAAGACAACCCTCTTCAGGTTGAGGGATGACCTGCTGGAGAGAAGCTCTGCAGAGAGGGACCTGGGTATTCTGGTAGACTACAGGTTGGCCATGAGCCAGCATTGTGCCCTGGTGGCCAAGAAGGCCAATGGCATCTTGGGGTGCATTAAAAAGAGTGGCCAGCCAGTCAAGGAAAATGATCCTGCCACTCTACTCTGTCCTGGTGAGACCACATCTGGAGTACTGTGTCCAGTTCTGGGCTGCCCAGTACAAAAAAGATGGGGATCTCCTGGAAAGAGTCCAGCAGAGGACCACAAAGATGATAAAGGGCCTGGAGCACCACTCTTACAAGGGATTCCTGAGTGATCTAGGTCTGTTCAGCCTTGAGAAAAGGCAGCTCAGAGGGGATCTGATCAATGTCTACAAATATCTAAAGTGCAGGAGGCAAACGGAAAGGCCAGGCTCTTTTCAGTGGTGCATAGCAATAGGACTAAGGGGAAATGGCCACAAACTGAAGCATAGGATGTTCTGCACAAATGTGCCTAAGAACTTCCTCACAGTAAGGGTGGCAGAGCACTGGAACAGGCTGCCCAGGGAGGTTGTGGAGTCTCCTTCTCTAGAGATGTTCAAGACATGCCTGGACACCTACCTGTGCAGCCTCGTCTATGGAGCTGGCTTTGTTGGCTGGAATAGATGACCTCCAGAGGTCCCTTCCAGCCACTACAATTCTATGATTCTGTGATTCTGTAATGAGTGCCAGGTGCAAATTTGCATATAAATGTACATGTTAAAGTCACACTAAATTGAATTTCTGATTGCTGAAATTGGTATTAAGTGTCTAAATAGCAATGTCCTAACACAGAATACAGAGACTATGGTTCATAAATTATTGCAGTAAGCAAATCCTCACTGACTACAGCATTCTACAGCATTACCCTCTCAATAGAGACTAGACAGTGTTGCAAGCAAACAAAGTGGAAAAAAATATGCATTGTAATAGATAACTGATAAAATGTCTGAAATTGAATGAAAGGAGGAGACTGAAAAATTGTTATGTCCTGTAACTTTGTGGAGCTTAACGCTGGTAAGCATCTATGTACCACGTGGTCTACATGCCCTGCCTGAAGCTGGATAGGTGGAAGAGAATTGGAAGGGCAGAAGTTACAAAACTTGTGGGCTGAGATAAAGACAGATTAACAGGAAAGGGGGAAGACAGAAGAGGGAATGAAAATGGAGGGGGGAAAAAAACAACAACCCAAAACCAAAGATAAAAGAAGGGATGCACAATACAATTGCTCTCCATTACCCAGCTGATGCCTAGTGAGTCCCTGAGCAATGGCAGTAACCCCTTGCCAACTCCTTTGGTTTTACTGTTGAGTATGACATCATATGGTATGAAATATACCTTTGGTTAGCCTTGGTCAGCTGTCCTGGTTGTGTCTGCTCACAGCTTCTTAAGCATTCCATTCTACTCACCAGCAAGTAGTCTGAGAAAAGACCTCAACTTTGAATAAACACTGTTCAGTAACAACTAAAATATCACTGCGTTAACAATATGGTCTTCACCACAAACCCAAGGCCACCTCTCCTCCTGAGAGCACAAGCAAATTTCTTTTTCAGATTCATCAGTGCAAGATGAAAAAACTATCAATTACAGCTACGTTTCACCAACCTCTGTACTGAAGATTGGCACTTTTCATGATCAGTTTAGGTGGCCTAGCCACTGCATAAAGTAACGTGAATTATCACAGCCAAAGCAGATTAGAGAAATATCAAAAACATATAACAGTAGGTTAATCTTTCCCATTAGTACAGCCAATATGGAAGGAGACATCCGCTAATGTGTTACTATAGTAAAGGACCATACTCATCTTCAGAGGACTTTAAAGGAAAACCATTTATATCTATTCTGTCAATACCATTTTGGGGAATTATGACTCAGCAACTGACAGCTTTCTGTGAAAACTATTCATCACTTTCATTGGTAACCATGCTGTGTAAATGCATATAACACATGAGATGTAGGTTAGAATGCCAACAGCAGAAAGCACAGTTTGAGTCAAAACAAGAGATGTTTTTATAGTTCTTGTACAAACGGACTATTTTGGATGGCTGACACTTCAGTAAATCCAGGCTTCATCTCTCAAAAATGAGGCATTTCTCTTCAAATCTGATCTACTTCACAGACTAAGTCACATCCATACTGTCAGACAAAAATTCCACATTCTATAGTTTACTTAAATTCAGTATCACCCAATAAAAGCACTAGAAAGAGCAAAATTTCTAAATTAGAAATATACTGCTCTTAGATAATAAAATCAAGACATCTATGACTCACTACTGCATTTCTAGAGCATCTGTTAAGTCTGATGCAAAGGTAATACACAATTCTCACTCGTGTTTGATGACACAGATATTGGACCCAAAATCAACTGTAGAACACCATTTGTAACTAACACTTCCAGAGAAGTTCAGGAGATGTAGAATTTTAGGATAATATCAGTTTTCAAATAACTTCATTTCTCACAGGCCTAGACTAAATCTTACCTATTGAGATATTAATGAATGTCCGACTGGTAAGTATTTAAGCAAATCTTTGCCTATTATTTAGAAAAGAAAAAATATATATTTTTTTAAATTACTATTTTCCCTGGATTTTGGATGTATATAGAAACAGAAACTTGAGTTCCCAAGCTAATTGTATCCATCCATACAGTGCTTCAACAAAAAGCTAGCTGCAGTTACTTTCTGCTGGTCTCGCTGCTAGGTTTTCAAATCCTATAAGCTGTGCTGTAAATTCACAATTCCAATAGGTTACAAGAGTCTTTGGAAGACTTGGTGACTGCTGATGATTTCTGCACATGACAACAGTGGCTGAAAGAACAGAATTTCTTCTAGGATATAATTCTAATAGTTTTAATTCATTTAGCATTTTGGGTGTTGAAACCTGTATTTTTACCTTGAGTATACAGTACTGGAATGAAAATTTAGTTGCCAAATGTATGGCTTGGTTTATCGATAATCTCTGTGATTCATTTAATGCATTTAGCATTTTTCTTTCTTCATGCATCGTTCTGTTGTATACAGATGTATTCATGATTGTGTATGTATCTGCACTGTACTTAGATTTAAAAAAAAAAAAAAAAAAAAAAAAAAAAAAAAAAGTTCAGGCAGTGGATTATTTTTGAATGACAAAAAACACCACACATGGTCAGCAGGTCAAAGGGAAGGTTATCCTGCCCCTCTGCTCTGCACTGGTGAGTCCTCAATACAGGAAAGCCGTGGACCTGTTGGAGTGCATGCAAAGGAGGGCCGCAAAAATGACCCAAGGGATGGAATTCCTCTGCTACAAGGAGAGAGAGCTGGGGTTGTTCAGCCAAGAGAAGAGAAGGCTCCTGGGAGACCTGAGAGTGGCCTGTCAGTATCTAAAGGGGAGCTGTAAGAAAGAAGGGGACTGTTGTAATAGGACAAGGGGAAGTCGTTTCAAACTAAAGGAGGGGAGATTTAGACTGGATATAAGGAAGAAGTTTTTTTACAATAAGGGTGGTGAGACACTGGAACAAGTAGCCCAGAGAGGTGGTAGATGCCCTGTCAGGAAGCTCTCTCAGGCACAAAGCTACAAACATGACAAAGATTACATCAGCGAAATGCTAAGCTATGAGCAAGCTCAGAGCTCACCATGAAAAGGAAATGATCAGTATTTCTCATAATACTGTGCTTCTGAGATTTTCAAAAGTAATCAGTAAAAACAAACTTACAATTGCTTACCAGAATCTAATGAAACTACAGTAGAATAGCAGTAATAACTGATTATTGCATATTCTGTCACTAATGACTACAGTTCCATGTGTGGAAGAAAATATTCTATCGGCTCCTAATCTGTGCCCACGCTAATACAAGCTAACAAATAGTACTTTACTTTTTTAAAAAACTAACAACCAACTCTGATAGTACTTAATTTTCTTTAATTTTTATAATCGTTCTAATGAGATAATTTACAACTCCACTTCAGCATCAGCACCAAGTTGCTCAGTAGCAGTAAAATGATAATTAATTTAGATGTCGTAGATCTTTTGTCTACTGTAACTTTTATTACATAGGTCTAAAGAGAGAATTTATAATCATTAGGGAAACAAGTTTCTTTGCAATTTAAAAGACTGACAGTATAATTATTGCTGGCATAAAACACATAGAGAACATTCTAGAACAAAAATGAAATTGTCACAGTTTTCACTAGAAACAACAATTCTCATGTATTTTCCACATGCAGGCAAGTAAAAGTAGATCTCTCCCATATCACAGAAGCTTTTTTATGAGGGTAACTTCTATTTTTCACATGTATAAGCACTCTCAGCAGTCAGAAGGTGTCTATATTACAATTCAAACAGAATTTCTTAAATATTCATAGCTTTTCTGAAAGCAGAAATAAATAGAAATGAGAAGGAATAGTCTCTGCAAGAATTACCAATCCAGTTCTATGTTTTATTATGAAATACAGGATCAGAAAAGCCTTAAAGATAAAAGTCTCACATACAAAAGAAATGCTGCATTATTAATTTTTTCTTCCATATGTGATATATTAAAGGTTCTCAGAGACTAGTCTAGTAATACGCCATACACATTCTTTAATATTATCAGAATAATTTCTCTAAGAAAGTAATAAGTTTACTATATCACACAGAATACGTATTAATTAATATTAACACCAACATATATATCAATGACTGATATCTGCTTCTAGAACTTCTGAAAGAGCTAAAATTAGAAGAAGAAAAGATATAAAGCCCTTTAAATAAAGATCTCTCTCTACTTCTGTGTACTCAGTTTCGAGTACCTAGCAGATGACCTTGGAAGAACTACTATCACAGTCCCCCAATATATATGTTTTTCAGCCTACCTGTGTATCTGGACATAAGCCGTTATTTCATCATACATTTTCTATTGAGCAAAAGGCATCTTCCCAAGATTTCAGTTTTAAAACTTAAGAAAATATCAGTTAAATTCAAATTCACTTTTTTTTTTTTTTTTTTTTTTTTTTATATACATCATACAGACATCATCTACTGTGTATGAATCACACAGAACAGACTACTGAATTTCTTTTCTAGAGACTGTCAAAAATGAGGAGGAGTCTTTAAAGATGGAAAAAGCTGGAACTGTGCCTTGGAGTTATCTAGATCAATCTATGTTCATGACAGGGGAGCAGTAGGCCTGTGAACCCCCCGGCCCCCAAAAAATGAGAAGGGAAAAAAGGGAAAAGGGGTAGGGAAATGGGAGCTGTGCTGAAGGAAACAAACAGAGCAGCAGCAATGATCTAAGGAGGAAAACTTATTTCACTATGATATTGGAATTCAAGATAACACACTGTAATACAACCTAATTGAAACTGAGGCTAATCAAGTAAAATTAGAGAGAGAGAGGTATCCGTAGACCTACTTTGAAATTGAATTGAAGGCACCACGGCTTGGAAGCACACCCACACCCGCTGCCAGACAGTGAGAGAGCAAGCATCACTTCCTTGACATATTTCCTTCCCTGATCATGAGGTCCTCTGGGATGTGTGGTTCTTCTCTGTGCTCCACATGACGTTATGATGTGGAATACCAATAGCAAAAATTACGAAACCATGACAAACTGGTAACAGAAGCAGCTTGTTCTTATACCTGCATGTAAATATCTTGCTAAAATCGAAGAATAGAACTTTTAAAGACAAGATCTTTTAAAATTATTACTGCAAAGAGCAAAAATAGTGTATGAGTAGTAGCAAAAATTTGGGAGCCACTGTAATTGCCAACACTGGGGCAATTTTTAACTCAGTAAGAACACTAGTGGAAGAGGAGATGGGTAGTGTGTGTTTCAGAGTTACAGTGCCAACTTCTAAGTACTTATACTCTGGGACTTGGCAGTGTAGAGACCAAGCTATTGGCTCTTACATAGAAACCAAGATCAATCCTTTCCAGGCATTTGGTTTTATTGAAGAAGAAACTAAGAAGGCAATGTTCAAAACAGACTTTCCCCTCAGGCTTTGTTCTATTGTTCAGATACTACTTGGAGTTCATATATTAGATACTTCCTTTCAAGAAAGCCATACTATTCTTCAGCAACACTCACTTAGACTTTTCTACATGAATCAGAGAGCTGCTCAAGAGTATGTGGGGTTGAAGCAATAAGTGTGAGCCATTTAGGCATTTTACATAAAAGCTTAAGTTTCTGATAACTTGTTGAACTCTACACACAGTCTGAAATAATCCATTAGGTGCCATTTGCTAGGCAATCTGTTAATGTTGAACCATTCAGTTTCAACTCAATTTTTTTCAAAGAGACCACGAATCTGAATTTATCACACAAATTCAACCTCTTTACTACCATTGCCAATAAGGAAATCCATAGTAAACATAAATGTAAAATTCAGTAATCAAAAAAAGATTTTTTTAATTGTTGCAATGCCGTTAATAGCTGAAGATACCAGATGTCCATTTGGCAAAATTATTAGAACTTGGTTCTTTTCTCTACATGTAGGAATAAAGGAACTGCAAGAGTACAAACAACTTAAAATACCTGGAAGTGTTTCTTAATTAATAATTATGACTAAGGAATATGAATGAATAAATGGTAATTTGTCATTTGAAAGCTTCTTGCTGTACTCTATTTACCTTGTTACTAAGTACACGACTACTGCTTTCCAAGAAATACATAGTGCTAATTTGTACTGCACTTTTCTCACAAATAACTTTAGCTGGAATTTGTTCAATACAAGTAACTTTCACAGGGTACCAAAAGTATGACGTTTAATAAGTTACTTCTATGCAACTAGTACTGTACTAACACAGCCTCAATGCTCATAATGACTTCAGCTCCTCCTTTACTTTTTTGGTTGCAATGACTTTTGTATACATTCATGGGAATTTAAATCAAAAAGCATTTCCATTAAAAAAATAATAATAATAACTGAATAACAGCCTTCAGGCAATAGCAGATATTGATCTCTCCTTTCTAGTAAGGATGATGATTACATAAATGCCAGGGACACGTCCATCCTGTCACAGTTATGCAGTCAATCCCTTTATGTTACACAATTCAGAAATGAGGGGAAAATACTTTTTTTTTTTCTTTTTCAGTAAGTCAAATCATCCAAAATTTATAGTCTTTTAGTCTTAAGTGAATATCTGAAGAAAAATGTCAATTAAAAATGTATGAGAAGTCACAAAAATTACAAAATGCATTCTTAATTCGTGCTTTTTACTTTAAATAAATGGAAAAATAATAAATGAAAATGCAGTGTAATTTAAATTTTACATCGTATCTGCTTTATATCTGGTTGTATTTTAACTCGCTCTCCACATTATAACTATCCACTGACATAATACAGTTCCCAGGATATTTAAACCCATAAAAAAAAAAAAAAAAAAAAACATGATGGCATCTCTTTTGGCTGGAAAATTTACAAAAGACTGGGTGCAAAAATTTATCTATCTTAGCAGGCAGTGAGGCACGAAAAGAGTAGTCATGTAGACCAGTACAAGTAGTTCTATTATTGTTTTACTTGAAAGTAATCCTATTTCACTCCAATGAACAGAGCGCCCACTAGTGGTTGGAGAACATTAGACACGTTCATTTTCCAGTTAAATTTCACCCAGGGGAGATTCAGTGCATTCACTTCAGGATAGCCGTGTAATGTAAGTGAAAGTAAGTGGGAATAATCAAAAGACACTCAAATAGCATGCTATTGCTGCAGACTTAGAGGATAACACAGATGCTTTCTGTCTTGCAGTTTCACATCAAGTGAGAGATGAGTGAGAGAAACAGAAGAGCTAGGAAAGAGGTATGATCTTGAGAAAATGAACCCATCTTTTGAACAATCTCTTATTGCAGCAATTCTGTAAAAAAGTTTATGGCTGCTATCTCTAAGTGCTAAATATACATCCATTGGAAAGGAAAATCAAATCTGGTCTTGCATGAGAAGAATTTGAAGAGCAGGCCCCAGAAGTGGACTAGTTTAAATGCCCTAGTTATCTAACTTTTGCCCATCTCTCTTTCCAGAACAAGGAACCGAGCAAGAAGCTGTGTGGTGTTTAGCTGCATATGAGGCTGAAGTCAGGAATAGCGATTAAACCATCTTCTTAATCGGAGAGTAACAAAATAGTTACATCCTTGATTAGAGAACTAGTATCATTCCTCAGTATTTTAGAGTTTTCTGCAGACTTTTACAAGAATACAACATACTTAAAAAACAAAAAACAAACAAAAAACAAAACAAAACAAAACAAAAAAAAAAACAAAAAAAAAACAACTGAATTCCTAATTATTTAGAATGCACGGCCAAAGTCATTTGAACCCAAAACAGACAAAGACTACACGTAGGAAAATTAAAGTATCTTTCACAAAATGAAACTTAGCAAAACCAGACCTTCCTATGTGTTCAGGATGCCACTCACTGTTCAGTCTCACTGCACACCTTTAACAGTGGTAATAAAGTTAGGAATGGGAGCAGGTTGTAACTAAGAAAACTAAAGGCTTTTCACACCAGATTACTTCACTCTGCCAGCCCTTTCACTAGAGGCCACATGTAGGTCTTGGTTGCCAGAATTCACATTTTCATGCTGGAAAATATTTACAATAATTCTTACATTCACAGGGGTGCATAGCAGCACTAGTTCCAACTTAATGGATGTTTGCTTTGCACACACTGAACAGAAAAAGATGAACTGGAACCAAATTCCAGTGGGATTCTGCTTTCTCCAGGCGAGAAGCTATTCTCCCACTTGGCAAAATATACTTCTTTTAATAGATAAAGAAGAAGAGCAAAATCACTTATTTCATGTAAGTGCTTTAGAATCACAACATCGCAATTCCATATTTACTGTAACAATTCCCAGTAGCAATTGCAGGTTATGAGTAAGACAGCTCACTTGACTCCTGAAATAAATAGTGAGATCTTTCTAACAGCATTTCTATGAGTTCATTTCAGTGGTTTTGCCATTGGTTTTGTATGGCCAGGCATAGCCATCAAGCAAGTTTGTCATAGATTGACTTTTATACAAGAGGATGCTGTTCTATGAATCATTTCAAAAGATTAATGGGATTTAACAACTCTTGTTGCTTTTCATCTGATCTTTTAAATTTCATTCATGGAAATTTTTGTGGCATTCTATGTTGCATACAAATTTTTTTAAGAAGTTACATTTCTTAAGATGCCAATTAATTATCTCATCTTCACTTTGACTAATGCAGATAGAGGACCTGCTAAAATACAAATGGCCTTCTATCTTTCTCTACTGATTTTATCTGTTTAATTTTTTTAGCACTTTTGGAGAAATGCTACAAGTTTCAACTGAAAAATATAAATAAAAATTAATACCTTATCATAATCTTCATCTTGGAAGAGAGGTAAGTTAGAATGAATATTACAGAAGTCTACAAAATCATAAGTAGCACGAAGAGTGTGGTCAAGGTAAAAAAATGTTACTAATGAAATGGAAAGACTGAACAGAAAACTCAACAGTTACAAAGCTACAACACTACATGTACATACCCTGCTAGTTTGCTATGCTTCTAATGCATTTCCTTTGATTTCCTTCAGTACAATTCTTAACACATGAGAAGCAGACAGTCAAATGATAGTTCAGTAACAGTAGCACAAACATTATTTGCTATCTGCTTGTATTTGACCACTTTTTAGTAGCCGTAGACTGTATAAGTTCTTTACATTAACTAATTAATTAAGATAATCCCAGGCTCCTTAAAGACAGAAAGCACTCCCATTCCAATACAAACTGCCTGGCATACAACTACTCAATTCAGACGACTCTGTAACAGTAAACAAGTGCACTATGAATCCAGATCCTTTCTGTCATTTTCAAAATTCATCAATGTGTTATTCATTTTTTTTTCCCCACAAGATTTCCCACAGAAATCTTCCCTACTGACTTTACTTTCACTAGGAAAGAATTCTTCTTACTCAAGTCAATAACTTCATTACCCCATACACTCTAAAATATGTTGGATTTACTATAAGTGCCTTTTGCAGGTTTTCATACTGAATTACAGTCAAAAATATGAGGCATAGTTAAAATGCCCCTGGACAAGATATTACAAAATACAGTAAATTATATAATTTGAATCAAGCTTTTCCTTTTACTATTTTCTTACAGTACATTCAGAACAGCAAATGATACAAGGCAAAGCATGGTGCCGCAGGATAAAAATCTGCATTATTCTTTCCAAAGTCAAAAATTGCAAACTATTTCATTCTAGCTTTTGTGTTTACTTTCTTTTGTGTGTTTTCTCCACCCTGCCACACAAAAATCAACAGAGCAAACTCATTTCCGTCCACAGCATCTATCACTGGAAGAGGCAGTCCCTTAGAACTTGCATCACTCCTAGTCAGTGTTTCTTCTCTGTCTACAATTCATACAGAATGCAGGGCTACTAAGTAATAAAGTAAACAAGCAATTAAGGAATATAATTAAAATAACATCTCTGAAAATCAAGAAATATTTCATCTTCACACACTTATGTGCTTTAAAACATATGATTTCTCTAAAATTATGCAGTCATTTTCCTAAAAATCCTAATAAAATTTAACTACTTTATTGAGAGTGAAGGTATGTGTTTAATAATAAAGATATGATTAAGTACATTCCAACAATTAATGAAAAGCAATTTTGCATGTGTAAGGAAGGAGGGTACCACAAGAGACTTATCCTACTGTGGTTAATATGTAAACTGCTTGAAATATTTATGGATTTCAAATGCATCTACTATCCAAAACTAAATACAGATTACAGCAGAAGAATACAATTATTTAAATGGGGTAAACACTTTTTTTCAAGAATCCATTTGAGTTCATATCAGTGAGTTTATGTGAGGTCTTACAGAAAGTACTGAGCTTTATTATGCAAAAAAACAGGTGGTCACCTAATAAAACCAATAAATCTTCTGTGATAGCAGCAAGAACAATAGTAAAATTATGTTTTCTCCTAATGCAATTGAAAAGAAAATTAAACATTTAGAGTAATCTTACCAGAGCTCTGCATTTCACATCTATCTTCCTTTCAGGTGCTGCAGGTATGCTGTTAATATTTAAGGAAAACCACACTTGGCAATTTGAAGAACTTCCTCCTATGTACAAAAGAATAAAACATTCCATAAATCATCTCACAAGGTGATCGGTCCCAGCAGCATTCCAATCAATGAGAAACTTTGGCTTTTTTTCAGAGCTGCCAGTCACTGTTCATTTGGAGACAAAGAAAATCACAGATTGATTTAATTGCTGTCAGTCAACTGCCCTATCTAATCCTGTCTCGCCTGGGTTCAAAAGAGTAGCAAAATCAATATGTACACAAATTGAAAGGAAATAGCACTTTGGCAAATTAGTTTACTTGAATATCATGTTGTTTTACAATTTTAAATATCACTGATTCACAACTGTTCTCTTTCAAAAAAGAAAACATTTTAAAAATTTAACTGATTTAATTAAGTAAAAGGTAATTCACAATAGATTGAAAAACCTTGTCATTTGTTAAACAGATCAGAATTTTCAGTTACACGGAATCCATCCTAATATACATGTTCAAACATGTTTCTACATTGATTTATACTGTAACTTATTTTCCTATCAGCTTGTCCTGTGCTCTAAATATTTTGATAACAACCAAGATTGTGTTCAAGAGACTGAGAAAGCAAAAAGATGATGAGCATATTCATCAAAACAATAGAGCATCAATAATATCTTATGAGATATCTTATTCTAAATTCTGTTAATAACGACTTGTAAGACTGTGGTCAATAAACAAAACCTATAACAAACAAACAAACAAACACTATGCTATAAACTCTATAATCCCACATTTAGTCACAGGTTAAACTGTTCAGAAAACCAGAGGATTTGATTCCCTTCAGTACTTTGTATTAGCTAGTCCTAAAAGGACCAGTGGGAAATTCTCACAATATATACAAAAGCTGAAATGCACCAAACCTTATGACACTGAGTGACTATTAGCTCAGACAAGCAAGTTCTGAGCTTTTGTTCCACACCTGGATTTTTGCAACACTCCTCTGTGAAGTCTGGAGATCATTTATGAAGCCACAGAACACTTTTCCTTTGCAATCTTAACTTTCCTAAATCATTTTTCTGTACTTCAGAATTATCATAATGTAGACATTATAATCTACCTTACTCCTGGCCTGGAGCGCCTCCAGGGATGGGGCACCACAGGTTCTCTAGGCAGCTGTGCTAGCACCTCACCACCCTCTGGTGGTGAAATTTAGCTAAAATTTCCCATCTTTTACTTCAAAGCCTTCTCCTTTCAATCTACAATGAGGCCACAATGAGGTCTCCCCAGAACCATCTTTTTTCCACATTGAACAACTCCAGCCTCCAGCTGCCTCAGTCTTCCTTCATAGGAGAGGTGCTTCAGCCCTCTGATCACCTCTGTGGCCTTCATCCATGTCCATGATAGGAGATAAACCTGGCTTGACTTCAGGACCATATTTATCATCTCACTCTCAGATTTCAATGACAGAAAAATCCTTAGCCTGCTTCATGCAAGCAACAGGTCATGATCTTGTCAGATCTCATTATAAGAAACAAAACAAAGTTTGGTGAGTACTTTACAGAGAAATCACCAGCATTAAAAGGAGTGAGCAAAAACTTGAACATAAAAAAAAAAAAAAAATGCATTTATGCAAAAATTTAAAGTCCACAATTCTTCTCCCTCAGCCTCTCCCTTGGTCAGAAAGCTTCCGCCATTGCTAGTTATGGTCTAGCATCTGTCATTAATGGTTAGGGCAAAGAAGGATCCTTCATGTCAGAAAGTGCAAATTCAAATTATATTAGTATAAAACAGCTCTTTGTGTGTGTGTGTGTGTGTGTGTGTTTGTTTTAGAATTTACCCTTATTTTTTCATATGTGAAAGAACTGGAAGCCTGGGAAGCTGTATAATTTCTATTACATGTAGTTGCCCAGAATTTGAAGACAAAAATCCATATTCCTGTATCTATTCTTTCATAGCAACAAGGCAATTTCTTTGATTAGTATTTATCTCCAGTAATTACTTCTGAGAATAGAAGATTATTTATTTAAAAGATAACTATTAAATTGTAATTTACATGAAAATGAAATTTGAGCTTTCAGTATACTTTTCAGGTTAAAATTTTCACAGGTGCCTCCCAAGTCTCATTCTAATTTGCATGACATGCCAAAATCATTGTTTTTTCCTCCGCAGTTGAACATCTAGCCAGCTAAGAACTTTGCCCTACTTTTCAGTAATGCAAACAGATTGCTTCTCCTCTGTTCGATTTCCTCACTTGCTTGTGTAATTTTCAAGATGTTAGAAAAAATTGGCTTAAGAAACCCATGTTTGTTAAAGCTATATACTTTTAATCTTATACCTTGGATCATTTCCTGAAGAGAAACTAGTTGTGAAATCCCCTTCCTTTTACTGGCAAAATGCTTCCCTCTACTCACTTGGATTATAATATGTTACTGTCTTGTCAGCCACAAACTGAGATTTCTGTTCTTTTTCCCCTTTCCTCATCTGTTCCCTAAAATTACCTTTCATCCTATACCTGCTATGTCACCCATTAAATTTGCTGCCAAGCATCAGCAGTTATATATTGGGTTAAAAATAGAAAAGATAGATACTTCTCTCCTGATTTGGATACAGCTGTCCATCAGTCATCTGCATTGCATATCACTGATGATAAAGGAAGATTTGCTTTGGTCTCCTGAAAATTCTAGGCCTTGGTGGTGTTTTGCAAGGGTTGATATTGATTTGAAGGATAAATTGAACTGCTGAATAAATAAAATTCAGACTTCTCAGGTTGACATTATAAGTATGATTATTTAAGCAAAAGATGAATTAAAGTGATATTTTCAATTTAAACATCTTTTCTTTCATAGTATTTTTACCTAACATTTGCAGAGCTATTATAGCAATGAAAGAAATAAATTCAAGTTTAGCTTTAGGTATATCATTAAAGATTGCTCTTAAATGTGTCTTCTGGGATATGTTTTTTAGCAGTAAAAGGCAAGGGAATAAAACAGGATGATTTCTTGATTTTATAAAAAGTTTTTAAGGCTATTAGTTATATAAATTCTCCTTAGGTAGATAACCTAATGTTGTTCTTATCATAGGTTACTGTACTTTACAGAACGTGAAATTTAAATTTAAAATACATTTTACCTATACCTCCATGATATGTAAATGTGTGATCATTCTCAACGTACAAAGAGCTCTTCACTGTTAGGATTGGAAAAATCAAAACACTGACTACTTTCTGCTCACACACAAATGCCTCACGGAGTCATCCAGACAAGAGCTGCTGTTCATGAAAACTGATCAGCTATACATACAGGTCATGTCTATTTAGTTTGATTTATTAGATGAAAAATAAAGATTTTAAAAAATAAATTATTTCAAGCAGATGAGATGACGATTTATGTTGCTCGTTTTTCAAATTTGACTAGCCATAGCATTCTAAGAAGTACACAAAAAGAACCTAATATTTTTCCTGCAGTCTTTTCCTGACAACTTAAGTTTTTCTACCTTTATATATTTATAGCTAATGCTTAGAACTTAAATTTATTGTGTTTTTTCCATTTTTTTTTAAAAAGCTCACATTTATGCCATCTAACTAGTTAAAATATGTCCAAAACAGACAAAAAACCATATGTTTTACAATAACATTTTGCATGTTTGTTTTAATGGTGTCCTAGATAAACCTGATTGCCCCAGCTGAGAAGTGCAGTCTTTCTTTTTCTGTAAACACATCACCCTGCTGAAAACAACCTATAAATTAAATGTTATTTTAACTGACTCTAGACATTTCTCCCCAGATTTGTTTTCCATGTGAAGAAACTGTGAACTTAATTTATGGAGAAAGCCAACACTAACACATTATGAGAATGTTGCAATTCTTTTATGCTAGAACCTCAAAATGATGCAAAAAGGCAGATACTAATAACTATTTTAACTATGTGAGGAATAGCTCATCCTTGGAAAAGCAACGTGTCTGTATTTTCTCCTTGCAAGGCAGTTATTAATTTAAAGTTGACACTTTTATTCTTTAGCTTACGTTTTTTCACCTGAAGGCTATACTTTTTCAATAAAAGTAAACAATCTGTATAGCTTTTAAAAATGCTTTTGCATTACATGGCAAGACAAACTTGATCTAAAATGTTATTTTATGCAAATAAACACATTTTAGTAACCTTAGCAATGAATGATCATTTAATTCATTCCTTGTAACACTGCTTGAAGTATATTTTAATATTCCTCAGACATTAATTTCATTCTTACAGGATTCAGTATATGTATATATAAAATACTGTATATGTAATTTGCATAGAGCTATCTACGTAAATTTAGTCAGCTACAAATGACACAGCATTTCCTGAGAAAATTGTGGCATGGTGAGTAACCTCAGAGAATACTGAACAGCATGGAGCTGCGTCAGGGGATGGTCAAGCTGGGTGATAAGCAAATGTTCTTCACCAGAGAGCTGTGGGCATCGAACAGGCTGCCCATGACAGTAGGCACAGCTCCACACAGTCAGAGTTCAAGGAGCTTCTGGACAAATCTCTCAGGTGTACAGGCTGCATTTTGGGTGGTTCTGTGTGGAGTCAGAAGTTGGACTCCGTGGTCTTTTAGGTCCCTTCCAGCTTGCAATATTCTATGGTTCTACGATAAATATGGCTAGTACATCATCCAAATACCAACCACTTGTGATACAAGTACAGATATTATCCAAAGTTCAAAAATAGATTATAATGCAAGTAATATATTTGGCATTAGATTCTCTCAGGATTTTTAATGCTTTGCCGGCAATATGACATATGTGAACAGGAAGTGCACAAAGTTTAAGACAATTCTAAATACTGAAGAGTAACAAAATACACTGGATTTAGTGAAACAATAAAAAATACACTGTTGTCATTTAGTTGGGAGATGTATCTTAGAAGAATAAATTTGAAGTGCCATCATAAACTTTACAAACTGTGACCACAATGTCAATAACCTTTTCTGAACCTGCTTTCACAGAATCATAGAAACATAGAATGGCTTCGGATGGAAGGGACCACAAGGATCATCAAGGTCCAACCCTCCTGCCACAGGCAAGGAACCAGGCAGCCCAGGGCCCCATCCAGCCTGGCCCTGAGTACCTCCAAGGACAGGGTATCCACAACTTCTCTGGGCAGCCTGTTCCAGCACTTCACCACTCTCACAGAAAAGAACTACTCCCTGGCATCCAACCCAAGTATTCCCTTCTTCAACTTAAACCCCCCTTGTACTACTATTATCTAGCCTTCCAAAGAGTTGACTTCCCTCCCGATTATAGGCTCCCTTTAGGTACTGGAAGGCTGCAATGAGGTAACCCCACAGCTTTCTCTTCGCCAGGCTGAACAAGCCCAACTCCCTCAGCCTGTCTTCATAGTGGAGGTGCTCCAGCCCTCTAATAATCTTTATGGCTCTCTCCTGGACCCTCTCCTTACTAGAAGCTTATGGCCATATACTGAAAAGAGCCCCAGGCTTGCATTACATACCACCGAACACTCACTGAAGAAGAAGGATGATGTGGTCACTTAGGGGATGAAGCAATCTACTGCATAAGGAGTCTATCATGTATGAGCCACTGAAAATAAACTGAGCAGATTTTGGGAACATAAGTAGTTTTCAAGTAGAAGAGGCTGTATGTTTGGGAGTACCCTGCAGATCAGACATCTATATCCTGTGGCTTTCTCAAAACACTTGCATTAACCTTTCATTATTTACTCTCTGAATCTATTATTTTTAGTCCAGAAGATTAAAATTTTCTACTGCTTAGACAAAACTCAAAATTAGACCACCATCATGAACAGAAACTTTTGGGGAATTTATGGGAAGATTACTATGTGATGGCTTTAGCAGTCTGAATACTGAACAAGATGAACTGGAACCTTTCACTAATTAGAATAAATTTGATATAATTGAAGAATGATATGGTGAAGTGTTTTGGTTGCTTAGAATGCTAAGATGCTTTTAAAGCACTGTTTAATCTCTAATGCGAAGATAAATCATATTTGTTTAAGAATGTTATTTGATTATTATAATTACCATAGTTCAAAGACTTGGCAAAGAAAGCAGCTGAGGCTAAAGAGAGGACAGGATAATCTAGTCTAAGAGTGGGAAAAGTATTTGCATAGTAGGAGAGAGAAAAGAACAATTTGAGAGGAAAAAAAAAACAATTTTTAAAAAAAGAAGTGTCCACAAAGCAGGTAATTACAGTGCACCTATGAAAAGACCTATGAAAGCACAAAAGTAGTCGGTATGATTTTAAAATTCATAAAATAAGTATTGCTAAATATATATATATTTCAGAAAGATTTCTAAGGAAAGACAAGGATTATAATATTCTTATTCACAAAAAATTGCATCTAAAAGTAATCTGCATGTTACGAATGGAAAGGATAACAAGTGGTGGGCATTAGGACACGTTAAAAGCACCAGGAAAAGCTTACAGTGTTGAAGGAGGGAAAGATCTAGGACAGATTGCCTAGCTCATTCAGACTTATCAATAAAGCAAATACGAGGGCTGCTATGAAAATAATGCCTTCTATTTTATTATCTGAGCCCATGACTTCAGAGGCAGTAAGTAGTATGGCAGTAGAGGCAGTGGGTGGTGCATTTCAGCACTGGTGTCAGCAACAGTGGGCTACCTCCACTGATGCAGACTTTAATGAGTGTGGCAGGCAGGCTCTTGTTCATCACAGAAATATTATTTGTTTTCTCTTTTTGCTTTAAAGGTTACTCAATTTAAAAGATATACTTCTTAAGCTAGGGTCAAACAGCAGTGCTCAAGAGCAAAATAGATTATTTCCCTTTTAACTCAACAGGTTTTCAAAATATTTAACCCCCCAAAATGGTGAACACCACATAGCCTCATTTTGAATACAGACCTTATAGATAGGAGTACGAACTGGGAAACTAAGTTAACAGTATTTCCTGGACTATATATGAATTTCTAATTCAACGTCTAGCTGTGAGTTAACTTTTATTTTACTATACAAACCCACAAGAGATTAGAATGAGAAAAGACCTCCTTTCTTGACAGGGTTCACTTGTAGATTCCTTCAAAATCCATGCTAAATCCAGATCAATGTTTTTTTCCTTAAGTGATGATAAACCGGGACTACAGTAATTACACTTGTGCTCTACCAATGAATTTCTGAACATCATTCATTACACTATTTCTGTATATATCAATAAAAATATGTTTTTCCATAAAACAAGTGTATGGCAAAAGTACAAAATTAACCAACGGTGTTTTATCAATCCTGATATAGCATTACTGCCATGTTTCCTACAGATACAGCTAGGAAAATGCAAAGGGATTAGATATGACAAGTATCTATATATTTTCTTAGTTAGTGTCACCCTTTTATCTTGATAAGAACCTTGTAATCACATTTACTGTGATTTGAGTCACTTTCCCTTACAAGCTCTGCCACACACTAGACATTTTATTTGGCCTCCTAAGTTAAAATGAAAAGGCAATGCAAACACAAACACATGAAGATTACTCTATGATGACAACTGCCTGCTCTCTGAAAAAGATATTATTGAGTAGAATTTTCTGTACTCAAACGACCTCTTCAGCCTGTCTCCTTTGAGCATCAAGAAGCCTTAGCCATTTTAGAAAAACAGTTTAATTCTCTATAAGCCCATACAAAAAAAAAAAAAAAAAAAAAGTGATTCATATGAATCCTGATGGTTAAGTATGCATCTTTTCATTATGCTATAGTAAAACTGTGTAGATTTCTGCATGCAATTTATGTTTAAAATAAAATAAGAAATAATGTCAAATTCCATTAATCTTTGCATCAAATAATTTTGTTTCCACACTTCCACACTAAATAAAACCAATCCTCCATTAATTTAATGGATATTACTTGCCATAATTACAGAAATGTATCTCCCTATCTTCTTTACAGCGGGAAGCATAAATTTTAACACTGATAAACGCTGTTCCTCTTAATTTCTCAATAAATTGGTAGATAAATAAGGAACTGTTAAACAATGAGAGTTCAGTGAAAGCAATCCTATAAATATTTTTAGCACTAAACAATAAATAGTATAAACACTATGAAAGCTGAAGCACTCTTCCTAAATCACATAGAAATAGCTACACACATTAACAGGAATTCCAATCATAATTTTGTAATTCACTTTAATTTGCCAAAGACAAACAAACAAAGCACCAAACAATAACAGCTGTTGTAAATCCCTCAAAAGCAGGGATTTTAAAGTAGTTAGAACAGGGGGAAAAGGAAATTGAAAAGGGTTTTAAAATTATAAAAAAAAAAAAAAAAAAACAAAGAAAGAAAAAAAAGTGATTTTTGTAACTGAGTGTAGAAATGCATTTTGGATCTCTAAGTGTATTTATTTATATTTATTTATAGAGGAAGTGTATTCAGTAATACACTTCCTCTAAATGTAGCCTCTATGATGAATATCTGAGGATGTACAACCTGACTATATTCGCTTTTCCTGGAATAACTGTAATTTTCAAATGTGTAATTCCTCTATTTTAGACTACCTTAGTATGTATTCAGCATACCGTTGCAACCCAGTATGGCTGTAAACAATTCTGATTTTTGTTTTGATCACTATTTAGAAATAGACTGAGAGAGGTAATACTGTTCCCATCAGACCAGAATGATCTAATTTAAAACACAGATTCAAAACACAAAGGCAATAGGAACAGAATCTGCTCACATTTTTACCTGTTTTAATACTTGAACTGCATACAGAAAAGCAAAGATCATATGAAAGACAATTCATGAATTATTACTTACAAATCAAGCTTTTAGTAAACTACACAACATAGAAGACATTATATGGAGTAATAAAGAAAAAAATGTTGATCTCCCTATAAATTTATTGGTAGGAAGTAGGCAAATCAGTTGAAACAAGTATGAGACTCAGATGTGTGTAGCATTCATGGAAAAACATAGGTAGAAAGTTCAGTGGAAGAAAATTAATATAGCTTATTGTAGAACAGAAGAGGAATACAAAAGTACCATTCCATACAGATAAACAAGCATGCATTCAGGTCTCAAAATACCAAACTAAAATAATCATGCCTGAAAAGTGTTAACTATGTTTGTCAAGTGAAATAATACTTAGAGTCCTGTAAGGTTGCTATAGACTGTCAAACAGCATACATTAAACATTAAAGTGAAGTCTGGCAGATGCTTCCAAGGTAAAGAAAACAGAAATATTCATTGCAAATTGATTCACATTTTTGATGTGAGCTGAAATGTGATATTTAACAGACAGAAGCAATGACACCAGGAAGTATTTTCTCAGCTAACAGAATAGCATAGCTACTGCTAGCTGGACACATTTCAGAATCTCACAGTTCATTTACCTTTTTCCAGATCATTACTACATAATGTCTAGCAGACATATACAGATGACAAACATAGAATTTAACACATTTCTTGATACTTGCACCGTATCATTTTGCATGGCATGAACACCTAACCAGAATCATGTTAGCAAACATAACCACTACAATAATACATTTTAATAGTTATTTTAAGCAGAAAGAAAGTAGAAACTGGAAAAATAGCCCTACTGCAATCCTTTTCTAACACCCTAACAGTGTTCAAATTATATTTGAAAGTTTGTGTTTCCAGGATTTCATTAAGGCATATTAAAAGAACAATTACCAGAATCAAAGCTGTTCATTCAATTTGACACTTCACAATGTTGTTGGCATTTTCATCTCCTCTAATGTACAAAGGGCAAGACTCACAAATTAAAAAGATGGTGCCTGGAGTTTATGCAGTACAAATGAGATTTATTAGAAGAGTTTGCAAAGGGGAAAGTCTAAGTTTATTAATTTAGCTTAATTGTTCCTATTTGCTCACATCTTTTCCAAATTAACCTTACAGCTCAAAATGGCCAGAACCAGATGTTCTGCTTTTCCTGGAATTTTCTGGCCAAAGAATTTGGTAGCAACTACTCTGAGAAAATACACTTTTTTTTTTTTTTTTTTTTTTTTTTTTACAGTAATACAACACTTTTTCAGAGAGTCACCTCAGTTATAGAAGTGTCTTTTACCGTTTCTATGAAGATCCACTAACATTTTACAAAGTTGTTTACCTCCAAAAATAATTTACTCATTTGTGCATTTGTACACCAATGTCCAATGTCTAAACAGAATGCAAAGCCCACTTGTACCTAACACACTATGTCTAAACAGTACGCAAAGCCCACTTGTACCTAACACATTGTAGCCCCTTCATCAGTCCCATATATCAAGCAGATGTAATGCACGCAGCAGATTTGAAGATCTGGAATAATTTCAACTTCACAAATGAAATAAAATGCATATTCAAGAACAACTATAACATAACAAGAACACAAAAAAACTCCTATTTGCTACGAAAAATATATTCCCCACTTATTAGATCACATTAAGAAGCCTTTTTACAAATATTTATAACATTTTAGTGGAAATTAATACAAATTTCTCATTTTCAGTGCAGCTAAGAAGCTTTTTACAGCTTTCCTCCATAAGAAATAGCATGTGCAGGTTTTCCTTAGTGCAAAAAACCTGGCAGTCTTGCACAATTATTTTGACTGAAAATAATGGAAATGTATCCATGTAATCCAAGAGCATCAGAGAATGAAGGAGCCATTCAGAGACAAGTTCTCCAGGAAGAATATATAAAGGCCTTTTATGGGAGATGTACTATGTTCTAAGTGGCAAAACAACACAGAATCATAGAATTGCTCAGGTTGGAAAAGACCTTAGAGATCATCAAGTCCAACCACAACCCAACCATACTACCCTAACTCTAACAGCCCTCAATTAAATCATGTTCCTGAGCAACACATCCAAACAGTTTTTAAACACATCCATGGATTGTGATTCAACCACATCCATGATGAGCCTATTCCAGTTTTTAACTACCCTTTCTGTAAAGAAATTTTTCCTGATATCCAACCTAAACTTACCCTGGTGCAACTTGAGGCCATTTCCCCTCGTCCTATCACCTGTCACTGGTTAGAAGAGACCAGCTCCATTCTTGCTGTAAACACCTTTCAGATAGTGGAATAGAGGAACAAGTCGCCTTTTCCCAAGACTAAACAGCCCTAGTTCCCTCAGCCTCTCCTCCTAGGGCTGATTTTCCATGTCTTGCACAGGGACAGGATGAGTTACCTAGTTCTGCTCACCCCACCATTCCTGATACAAGCCAGGATGCCATTGGCCTTCTTGGCCACCTGGGCACACTGCTGGCTCACATTCAGCCGACTGTCTATCAGCACACCAAGGTCCCTTTCCATCAGGCAGCTTTCTAGCCACTTCTCCCCAAGCCTGTAGGGTTGCTGTGACCAAAATGCAGGACTGAATCTACCTACAGTGAACAGCAAGGACCTACAGGTGAAGGACTACAAATGAAAAAATTATAAATCCTTATAGAAATCAAGTGATGCTAAAGGCCTCACTCAGCAACTCAACATGGTTAAGCCTATGATTCTAATGGTTATGCATTTTCTGATCCTTCTAGTTATCAGTGACAGTAATACCCTGTGCCGTGGTACACAACACACACCTGTAATATACTTATTCTGAAACATTTTTGTTATTTCTGAAACATATATTTGATGGTGAAGACAACATTGACTTTTGAATAACTAAATTTTCTAAATGAACATCTCACGAGCTATATTACAGAAGGATAAATGGGGAAAAATCATAAAGAAAGAACAGTTGCTTGGTCCATTATTTTTAATGGAAAAAAAAAAAAAATCCTTCATAAATAAAGTTGTATTTCAAAATCAGTGTCAATGGTAATAAACAGAAATAAATAATGCCTTGAAAGTGCATCCAAATATGCACACATATCCTCACTCATTGTTGGCAATGTATAAAAAACCATCTGTCTTTTGCTGCAGTGGGAAAAAAATACTTCTTTAATATTCACAGTTTCTTAAATATCTTAAGATGAATTATGGATCTGCTATGTCACAGAGGAAATAAGGTAAAAATTTTAAGAGAGACACTAGACACCAAATCACTGAGTGGACAAGAAACATCTACTGCCTACTCAGTAAAAATGTCAGAAAATTGTCATTTTCTGATTACTTTGGTAAACCTATCTCATAATTGAATGTAAGAGACTACAGGAACATCCAGTGCCTGGGATAAATTAAAAAACAGAATTCTATTTGGACCATTGTTTTGCAGCTGCTATAGAAATAAAAGTCCATAGCAAATTCTGTGAATAGTTTATGGAATGGATAAGAAGGTCTGAGATATGATAGAAATTAATCTATGAAAAAACAATGAGATGAACCTACAGTTTTTTTACTAGTACAAAATGACTTCCACACCTTATCACAAATACACTCCTTAGCAATTATTTGGTTTCAGCTTCAAAGGCAGGCAGTAGCAGTAGTATAAGGTACAAAATTGTCTACATATGAAAGTATAGTCCAACTTGTAATAGGATTATAAAAATAATATATGAAGGAGTTTGATCAGGAAGTGAAAAAACTAAATTAAATTGGACTGAGAAATATGGTTTATTTCCCCTTGCTGGAAATTAATATAATGCCGGTTATGTTAAGAACACCACTTTTAACTCAATCTATTATTTTAATTAATATTTCTGTACTGTTTCATTTTCAGCATCATGCAACAACAACACAACATAATATAACATAACAGACAATAATAATAATACATGTATATATTATAATAATATAAATACAGGGAATGTTACTATATCATATATTATAGCATATAAGTATAATAATAGATATATGTAGCTGCACCTATAAATGTATATAAAACCACGTGGATCTATTTATGGAGTAGTCTAAGAGGGATTGCCCTCTTAGGTCCTAAGAATCTATTCGTCTGTCTGAGGGACTGAACATACACCTTACAGGAAAACGCTCTCAACATTAAGCAATAGGTTGTGCTATGCAATTACTTTTAGACAATCCTGTTGATGTTACTGTAATTGCAATATATCTGTAATGTTTAGATTCATATAATATATTTCAAGTAGTTAAGTCAGACAGGGAAAAAAATGTGGAAGACTTTAACAAATCCCATATTTGAAACTGAACTTATAAGTCAAGTATTAGGATGTAATATTTGACTTTTTCTTGTTTTTGGGCTCACAGCTCACCAGAATTGAAACAGCATGAATAGGGGAGACTAGTAAGGACCTTCCCTTTATCCTCTCCTTACCTCATTATTTTCTGCCCACACACACTTGTGCCTCTGTTTCATGACTGTGTTCTGCCTGTGTACTTATGAGTCATTACTTGCTAAGGGGTAAAATTAGAATTGTTTGTAAGCACGACAAAGCAGGAAAGTCAAAATGATGATGCAGATAAAAAGCATCTCAAGCACCTCAAGCCTAGTAGCAAGGGCACTGGTTGCAAAGACACTAATTCTCTGTTGCTAGCTTACTTACTCTTTTGTTTCAAAAAAAGTTATTTTATATATCACTCAGTGTGTTCTGTCACAGACATCAAGGAAAGGGTTTAAAATTAGATCTATCGTGTTAGCCCTATTGTTGAAGACTGGATGAAAAGAAGAAATTCCAGTGTGGTTATGCTCTGCGCTGTTTCAGTTCAGAAAGGTGTAAGTCATGCCTGTCACATCACAGGTGAACTTGAGAAGTCCAGAGCACATCTAACCAGGTAACCATGACAACTACAACCATTGCTTTTGCAAAGGATTTTTTTTTATTGTTGTTGTTTTTTCAGAATATTCATATTTTTTAGTTTTTTTTCAGAATATTCATATTAAATTGGCTACTAGTAGACAAAATTCTCTATACATACGTATGATATCTGCCAGACAGACGAACGGTGTGTTTCAGTAATATACCTTCTGGTTAATTTGTTATTACAATTTCAGACTATTTTTAATAAGGTAAAAAAAAAAAAAAAAAAAAAAAAAAAAAAAAAAAAAAAAGATCTGTTTATATGCATGTGCCATACTATGATATCCAAAAATATACATATGTGCACGTTTACAAAAGAACCGACTTACATGTGATTATGGTAGTATGGCAGTATTAAAACATCTACTATGTGAAGAATGATGCGACCTAAAATTCACAAGCAGCCTTGCACTGTGAGCAACTACAGACTGCTTTGATTAGTAATTTTCAATAGGCTATCATGTTTGCTTTGCACAGATTTTTAATTGCATGCATACCATGCCCCACAAAAGTCCACATGGGCCATAGGCCCTTGAAGCGATGCTACTTCAGAACTGCTTCAAAACAACATGTTAGTTTATTAGTGGAATCAAGCTGTTTTGAGTTTCAAAAGGGCACAGAAAAAATGCGTAACGCTTCACAGTCTGCAGTACTGCAAAAGAGCACCTACTGAGAAAGCTAACAATAATTGAACATTATTTTTTAACAAAGGAAAAAAGGACTAAAGAGATTAATCCTTAATGTTTTTCATATACAGAACCATCTCCAAAATTTGATATGCACCAGCATAAATGCAAATACAAATGCTAGAAAAATAGCAAAAAAAAAAAAAAAAAAAAAAAAGAAAACTTTAAAAACTTTAAAAAGCCACCCTGGTTGGTAGTTCACATTTTCAAATATGCATACAGTTTGCACAGGGATTTTTTCCTTCAATATATCTCCTGATATTTTTTTTTTCCTTGAAGAAAGAGAAACTAATCTGAAGGTGAAGAAAAAGTAGCATCATTCGCTCCAAAAGTAACATCTCCTATTTATCTAGTTGAAAACTACAATAGGTACATAGAGCATAATAACACTATTTGATTACAAAAATTTTCAACTACAAGATACTACTTTTCAATGTAGTCACCACTTTTAGCTATGTATTTCCAGCAGCCATGAACAACAGCATGCATGCCGGGCTCATAACAATCAGCATTAACAGAGGTGACCCACTGCTTCACAGCTTCTATGATGCTATTATTGCTGAAATGCAGCACCCATTGCCTCACTGTGCTCACATCCACTGGTTTATCTCCACAAACATTCAGCAAGTATTAATGAATGTCAGCGGGTGCTATTTTTCCACATAGAGAAACTTAAATGATACACCTTTGTTTCAAAGGCACTTCCATGTCAGACACCACTGTGTAAGGCTGCCCCTCTACTGCCCTCTGTCACACAACAACAAAACGCAACAGAATATTGGTGGGAAGGTTCAACCTCTACTGTCATACCACCAACACTGATCTCTGATCTCATGGGTTGACAAAATAAAATAGGAGGAATTAAGTTTTTAGCAGCTCTCAAAATTAAAGAATGCGGATTTGACTGAAAATAGCTTACTTACACAATCAAAATTAAGGAGGTAGATCACAATGATTTTAAAGGCATTTCTGTTTTTTACGGATGGAGCAGAATTAATACCAGAGAATGTATGCATCCAAGATATAGCAATTATACCCAAAAATGTATATTAAACACATTACTCCATTAATGGATATAAACTCCTAACCTTTATCATTGCACTTGGTTCTTACAATCTTTTTAAAATTTTCATATGAAGCAATACAAAATCTTATTTTAAATTGTCACCAAACTGACAGTTCTCCTCCTAATCACCTACAGCACTGTCTAGAAGAACAAAGAATATTTCTCATTATCTTCCTTACATGAATACCCTCACTGTGCTGCCACTGATGTTCATTTCTCAGGGACTCATTTCAAGTCTGAAGGGCCGGAAGAAATACACATGTAAATGTCACTACTTTTCCAATGTTCTGTTTTCTCAATGAACCAGCTTGGAAGCTGTAGTTTCTGAAGACAATGGGAAACACAGTGACTTAGACTAGAAAATGTTGCCTGTCATTTAAAACTTGTTTGAAAGATAAATTAGCTATAAAAAGAGAATGCAAAAAGGCTTTGCCAAAATTAGTGTCTGACCCATCCACTAAGCCATGACAAAAATAAATAAAAAAACCACAGTCAAATTTGCAAGTGGTAAACGTTTTTGATTGTATATCCTTCAATTAAAAGGAAATTCAAAATCTTGGAATTGTACAAACATGTAAACGCATTTCATAAGTAGACTGTCATATGAAGTACAATCTCCTGATAAAGATAAAGTTAAGAGCAGCCAGAAAAAAAGACAAGAGCATATAAAAATTATCATGTTGCACAAGCATTCCGCATCTTTAGATCTCAGCTCTGAGAGACATCACCAAGGGCAGAAACAATAAAAGCTGTTGCTCAAGTACCAGGTCTGTGGTACAAGACTCACTGCCTGAGAGAGAGATTCTGGAGGAGGTAAAGAAGGATTTGCAGCTTCAGTGTAATCTTTGTTATTGCAGTAACTTAAGACCCTCAACTTCTTCAGGGGAGCTGCTGGATGAAACACGTGAGTGATGGCTCAGCGGCTCTAGCAAAAACAGCCAAGCACCCTCCCCGCTGCACCCATGCAACACAGCAAAGAGCATAATACGAGAGCAATTGTCTGAGGGTAGTTGTCTCTAAAAAGCTTTTATGGACTCTGTTCCAGAACAGAAAGAAATCCTCTACGTTGAGAGGAAATTTTGACAAGTGAATGAGTTGTCAGAGCATTTGATCAGGCTCTGAAACAGATGAATAACCAGCATCTATTTATAATTTCATCACTTTATTACACAGAAATAACTAAAGAGATGTCTTACACAAAAGACAAGCTGTATCCTTCTTTCAGGCTTAGCAATTTGGCCTCAGTTTAGTTTTGGATCCCACGAATTGAAAAAAAAAGAGAAAAGAAAAAAAAATCGAAGCTCTTATCTTGAAAGACAGAAATGCACTTTGAACAAAACTGAGAACACCTAGCAGTGAACAAAGGGGCAAGCCCCTGTCACTACCTTTGTGCTACAGAAATTCTGATGGTGTTCTTTAACAACAAAACGGATTTTTGCAGCAGTGGTTTCCAATACAAGCACAAAATGCACTTTTTTCTTTCTTTTTTTTTTTAACTGCACCTGAAGGAGAAAAATACAACGAAAAAATTCACTATCAGTTTTTTGGAAGAGCATAATGAGCAATGTTGGTAAGAATGATAGAAAAGTTATATGCCAACTATTCTAGAAATTATCTGCTTCTTCTATGGTCATATGTAAAATGTAATTTTTAAAAAATGAAAAATAAATATATATTAATTTATACGATGCATGTGTGTGAGTACCTGAAGATGATATTTAATGCTTAGGTGTGCATGACAAGGAAACATTCATTGCTGGCATGTTAAAAGGAATACTTTTTACCAAGTGATAGCAAGACAAAAAATTCTGGTTTACATGTGCTACTATTACAGTTGTTTTATAACTTTATTCAGCTACAGACAACCTCACACTTGTTTTGGCTTCTACAGTTTCCAGTCTGGATGCTATTTTTCCCTACATGGGAAGTCTTCTATTTTCTATTATCCTGTATTTCTATAAGAGCAGTGAGGGGTTTCTCAGCTTTCACTTGCACTCCCTCAGCGTGAAATGCCTCTGGTCAAATGCGAGACATCCCCGCAAATGGTTTTCATTCTATAATTGGCATGTATCTTGCACTTGTGACAATACATTCTTGTAATGTAATAATTAGTTCTGTATGTAATGCTTCCATAAAAAAATGTAAAAAAGAAAAACAAGACATTTACTTAAAAATAAACACAAACCACTATTCGGTGTATACTTGTAATCACAACTATACATTCCTTTGGAACACCTGAAATCCAGAAACTGTTTATAATAAATTTTGAGATCACAATTGGAAAGCAATCAGATATTTCAGAATATTCTCCTCCAGACTTAACTGTAAATGACCAAACAAGCACCTATAACTAGAACTTGAAAGAAAGCTTATTCCACAAATGGAATGGAACAGCGAGAATTTCAGCAATTGCTTGCTTTGACATTAGTAATATTAATATTATTGGAGACTTTCAAAAGAAATTATTGAACAAAGGTTTCACCTTAAAAAAAAAAAAATCAGCTTAAAACTTCATCAACATATGTCAAAAATTCAACAAAGGAGAATTCTTGTTAAGAATAAGCATTTGACAGCTTTATAGGTATGTGGCCTGGCGTAAAATAAGCAAATAAATAGATAGATAAATAAATAAATAGTGATGCAAGTTCTCACAAATGGATTAACTCATCCACAGAAATAATACCTGCATTTTCTGTACCAACAGTTTGTAATGTCTTCATTGACCATTTCTTAAATGCCAGTTCACCATCTGTCCTTTCCAATGAGCTGTTATGTTGTGACTGCTGTTGGTCTTCATCTTCGGCAACAAATGAAATTACACCTAAAACAAATAGATAACAGATGTCAGATTAGCTGGGGCATTAGCTCTGTAAAATAAAATGCCAGACACCTCTGAGTATTTCTTTCTAACATAAAATGAAGTAGAACTTCTAACTCCAGCTGTCAGCCATCCAATAATAAGTTATGGTAATAAAGAACACGGCTTGAGTGAGTCCAAGGAGATCAACCATTTTTCTCCCCATAAGGTTTTTCTACTTACCTGAAATAAAAACTACAAACATGCTTTTCGAAGATGATCAAATATAGCAGACAATACTAATATCTTTATTTCCAGTGTAAATTTCTATGCATAGAAATTTACTTCTGAGGTGGAGGTTCTTTTCAGATTACAGTAGGCCTCATTCTATTGCAGTAAAATAATAAATGTAAAATATTTCTATCATATCCTACTGTACCATTTGTAAGGTAAAATCAAGTATTCATGGAAGAAAAAATAATCAGAGATTGTAAGGCCGAGATTTCTAAATCACAATGAGATACCTCTTCAGTTAAAAGTATAGATTAATATTTGATACTATAAAACATAATATAAAATCCAGTATTTCCTCAATTCCTTTAAACAATATTAACCTCATTTGGGAAGGTTTAAAATACCAGCTTTACATAAGTAGGTTTTGCTTTTTGTATTGTATGCTTCTGACATATAACAAAATCCTCACCACTGTTTGGAAATGCTGCATATCATTGCTATCTTATCTAAATGAATGTCACCCAAAATTTGAGTACAATCTGCAGAGTTTCAATACTGAAGTAAATAGGTCTCACAGGTTTAATTCCTGCTTCATATGTATGATGAAAAACTGGCTCAAGGAGGTGATTATTTTATGATATTATAAAGTGAGAAATTTTCCCATTCGTGATCCTTAGAATTTATGCAAAAGGGTCTCTCAAAGCGAATTTATGTAACTACTTCTTCTTACAGGTTTTGGAAAATTATTCATAGCAAAGCTCTATTAATTTGAAAAGGAGAACTGATATAATTTTACATGAGTCTCAGAAAATAAATAAATAAATAAATAAGAATACCTATATTTAATGGTATTTTTTTCCACTTTCAGCTTAGAGCAGGGTAGACGGGAGGTAATGAATGATCTGTGGTTTTGTCACTAGTTGATTTTAATACTTAACTGGAAGGAATACATTAAGTTTAATCAGGGAGCTGCTGCATTCTCACGCTCCTGACTTGATTTTCTATAATGTGCTCCTCCTTACTATAGTATCTAAGCACAGAGAAGTTGCAGATTATGTTTACAAAACTATTTGGTATTTGGCACCTTAGAGGAGCAGAAATAATAGCTGAGTTTACATTACCTGCAGGTACATATAAAAGAAGAGGATAAGCCCCAAAGTCAAGCAAGGTTTACATGGGGCCTGAGAAAGGGGATAGCAGTTAGGAACAGAGACAGCACCTCACTGGTTACAGCTTCTGGCTTAGAAATACACTATGACTATACCACTGGAAACTGATCAATATTCCTGTACATAGACTGGCTTATCTAAGGGTTATTTACAGTCCTTGACATTTACCTTATTCAAACATTTTTGCAGAGGGCCGCATTCATAAAAATCCTTCCATGTATCACTGAATTTAAGGAGATCATTTTTTTATAAAATAGCCTCAGTTAACAGTCTTTTTAAAAGTAGTGAGGATGAAGGAGGAACAGAGAGGAGGAGAAAGGAGAAGAAAGAAGAGAGGTTAGAAAGGAAAGACAGAAACAAGGGAAAAGAGAGAGGTGAGGGGAGTGGAAGAGAAGAAAGAGTGTGCACTTAAATCCAGAAAAAAAAAAAAAAAAAACTAATGTAATTTTAAATTATATATTAAGCTTCTAGATTTTATTCTTTTGTTAATAAAAATCTGTTATCCCAATGGGAAATATATATACTAAATATATATGTTTAATGGATCTTATGAAAAACACTGATAAGCTGATCTACTTCACACCTTAATAAATAAACCTAGTACAACTGTGGTCTAATGCAGCACAGTATTCAAAAGGAAAAAAAAGCAAGCAAAAAGATTATTTTTATCATTAATGTTCATTATGATCCTAAGGATTAATACACTTGAGATGTCAATAACTATAAAGAAAAGAGCAAAAAGAAGATAAGCTATAGTTTTAAACTTGATTACAATATTTGAGTATGTTCTGAAACACACTAAATTTATACATCCTAAAACCTCCTTACAGTAATGAATTCTTTTTTTCACTTCATTTTAAAATATAATCAATTTATTTCTTACAGTCCTTTATTCCATTCACAGAGGGGTGTTTTCTTCACCAATAGCAAGTATTTGAGAATATTATATAGTGTATATGTGTGCTTGAGAGAGCAGGACAAGTGCTCAGGGCTAGAATTTTTTATTTCACCTGTAACTAGATGTATAGAAAAACAAACAAACCTGTTTTAACTCTGCACTAACCACGAACTCAGAAGTACTGAAGCCATTGACTGAAGAATTCGGAATATCTGTGGCAAATCTTGCAATGTTTGAGAAATTCCAGAACTGTAAATTGCTAACACACCAAGAAGTGGTAGAAGAAGTATAGTAACTGCAAACATTGAATTGGTCAACCACTGTGCAAATAAGCCAGCAATGGCATAATTGAAAAATCAGTGAAGAATTGTGCTGTAATTGCCAACATTCTGTTTTCTTTCCTTGCAGAAAACAGATCTCATACAAACATAATTAATAAAATTGAGTATAAAGTCTTGATCAGTAAACTGGATTGATGGGAAGTATTCAGATTTCTGCAGGGTTATCAATTATATCTGCGCAAGCAGATTCACTGTAGATGGCATGCATTCTCAAACTGCATTTATCTGCTATCTTTAAAATATTCATAAATTGTCCATCACTTTCATGGGTGCAAAAGTATCAAGTGGCTAAAACCTATTTCAATTTTTTATTGGGGAGAAGAAAAAAAAAAAACTGCTGATAAAAACTGCAAATAACAAAAAATGTGTATTAATATTAAATCATGTATTGAAAGTACTATCCTAATCAATAACATGCTCTTTATGAATTTAGTCTTAAATCTCAGTTAAGATCAATTGTTTTCCAAAGATGTACAGTGTTGTACTAAGAAAAATGCTCTCCTTGTTCAGAAACAAGTGGTGCAATCCAGTGACCACCATTATGCATGAGATTAAAATTGCTGATACTAAATAAACATAGGAGTTTACTCAAATCAGGAGCTGCCAAAAATTCTAAACAAAAAAAAAAAAAAAAAAAAAAAAAAAAAAAGAAGTTTGCAGGCTAGGGAAAAAGTGCTTTATACAATGCAAAAAAATATCCTTAGCAATCTTATCAACCACTTAGAAATACACTGGAAAGGTGCAGAAACACTGCAACAGAAATTATAGATTCAAAACAATAAGTCAGCATAAGCTTGGCTCATATATTACGTAAGCTTCTTGCTTTGATTCATGAATTTTTAGTCTTTTGACAGTTTATGCCTTTGCCCACAGTGTCATTCTACAAAACCTACTGTAGCTTACACTTCTTCAGTAAGGTAATATATTGTATATTTATGTCTCACTGATGGTGCAAGGCAAAACATCAGTGTGTTTTTTCTTCTAGTTCTGACCTCTCTGTCACACGTATTATAATACAAGGAAACTTGCCAAAATATCATAGTTGACAATTTTTAAAGCATACTATGAAAACAATACTTAGTGTATTTAACGCAATTCTCAACATGGAGAATTCCATACCATAGAAAGAAATTGACAATATTATTTGTTTTAAGCAGCAAAATAAGGGAAAAGTGATTCATAAAACCAGAAAGCTCCTTTCTACAGGCTAGTTAATTGTTACATACAAAAGAGCACAGACAAGAGTTGTATTTTGCAAAAGAAATAATGAAGTACTATGAGCTTTGGTCTCTTCTGGATATTCTGTGGAAAGAAATAAAAAGATTTAAAAGACAAAGTAATATGTAGAAGGTTCTTTTCAGACCTAAAAGAAATTGCTCTACTACCTAGGAAACAGATTGGTGAACAATTTTATTTGATGCAAGAACATTTCATGAGATGTTTATTCGTTATTATTTCTGCACTAGAAACCTGTCACATAGTTACAAACTGGCTGTAGCACAAAATATTAGCTCTCTATTGAAATCCTTCAAATGGACTTCTGAAAAGAAGTAGGCCCACTTTTCGCTTAGCAATCATAAGAGAGCAAAAAGGGAAGAAAAATAAGTATAATTGTGCTGCTACATAATTTTGTAATGAAAAAGACTTTGAATAAAAAGGAAAGAGAAAAAAAAAAAAAATATTTTCTCAGTACAACAATTTCTATGGCAAAAGCTCCTTCGTAAAATTCATTTTAGTATGACAAAAACATCATTAAAGAATACCAAGGTTACAAAGTTTTATACGTACATTTTGGAGAGTTCTAAACTTGAAATCACTCAACAGTTTTATGACAAAGTCTACAACTGAATATCCAACTAGCTGTTCTCTTTCCCTATAGGGTAAATTTCACTCTTTCTATAGGTATCTTTTGAGCCTTCTTTTTATCCTCAACATTCAACATACTTCCCTCCAAACAAATTCATCAAACTGAAAATGAGTACCTTCATTTTAGGTTACTTAGTGTTACCTGTAGTATTTTGCACCTAGGAGCTACTAAGATTCCTGAATCCTAATTAATTACCAATTGAAACACATCCAATCTGGGACCATCACAGTTCACACAGGCAACTGAAAATCCCTACAAGAGCCAAAAATTTGTATTTTTCACAGTTCAGACATTTCCATATGTAAAAATTCTGCTTTGGGGAACAAATGTGACTTCTAGCAATTGCACAGTTTGAAACAGATTGACTTCCATTCCACTTGAATCCCCAAACTAGTAAGCTCTTCCTAAATGGTGTTACCTTATATGGAACATTTGGCAGTTTATATTAAACCTAACACTGGAGATCAAAATCATCTTCCGCCTTTCAAATCTACAAACAGGGGCCTTTCTTCCCCACCCCTATACAGCAACTGAATGATTTAAGCACATTTAAAAATTTCTATGATGTAACTGAAACTGCTTCTGCTCCAGGGGAAAAATGAATGTGATTTTTTTCAGGTAGTGATTAAAGCAACCTTTGAGCCAGGGGCTGAATGGCAGATAACTGGGCTCTATGTCTTTCATAAATTCACTTCATCCTCCTATCGTTATTTTACAGCATAAAATACATGAACTGTTCACTGAAAAAAAAAAAGAGCATGTGTGACTACCCAGCTTTTGAGCTATTAGCTTTTCTATCAGGTTAGAGACACCGACTGTTCTCTTTTTCTGTCATTGAACATGTAATACTTCCAAGTATAATGGAAACCATTGTGGCAGAAGTTAGGTATGACAGAACAGAGGAGATAGCGGTTCAAGTATGCCATCTCTTTCCACTTAGAAGGCATGGCTTTTAACAGCTGCCACTGAACTATTGTATGATAGTTTGCTTGGAATCTCTTATACTGAAGCTTTCAGGACTTATAAAAGAATTGTGGATTTGCTAAGCCATAAGTAAGAATAATCCTAAATCTTTAAACCCTAAGGAAAAGACATATGTTAAAGTACAGTGTAAGTGTACACTCAGTATTTCCTCATGAATAGTTCTGATGGTCAAAAATTCAACTGAAAGCTGACTCCAAGTCAGAGAAAATGAATTTTTACTCAGGGCTACATTCTAAGCAAGAAGTTACTGAAGCTTTCTTGTGGCACTACACCAAGCTTTGATGCAAGTATTTAAAAGCACTGTCATGAAAGTAATGCCTCCTGTTTCATGATGTTAGGTAAAAATGTTCGAGGCTAGTTGGTAGTATGGCCATAGAGGTTGAATCTTCACACCAATACCATTACATTTTTGTTGTCATGTGACTTGTTGTAGCAGAGCAGCAGCATGACATGGAAGTGTGGATGAAGCAACAGTGTGTCACTGAATTCAGAAAAAATGGCACACATTGACATTCAGTAGCACCTGCTGAACATTAATGGAGACCAAATAATGGACATGAGTGAGCACAGAGAGGCAGTGAGTCTTATTTAATATTTTGTCTTTAACATATTTTTAAATGGATACTTCTTTTAATAATTCAGACTTAATCATTTAAACATTTTCAAATGATAACTAATTTCTACAATTCCACTTTCTCATTCTTTACATCATGATATAAGAAGCAAAATAATGAGAATGAGGCTGTACAATCATACTTGTAGAGTAGGAATTGTGGCAATTAGTTTTATAATTTGTGAGGAAAGAAATTATGGGAACAGAGGAGATCATATTTTCCTTAAAATAACAGAACAGTGCTCAGGAAACCTAGATTTGGTCTACTTCTTAACCAAAAGCATTCTAAGTATTGGGCAAATATCTTAATCAAAACTGATCAGTGTATAATCTTGACATTTTGGTTTGCTAACTGCAAATTCTTTCTGCTAACTTTTTGAAAAGTTGAGACTAATGATTGCTGTTTTCTCAACATCAAATGATAATTGTCTTGTCTTTAGGAATGCACATCTAATTTATTATTTTGACTGTTTTATTTTCTGGTATGTAAAACATAGGTAATACTAGCATCTCTATACACAGATGATTTGTGAAAACATATAGGTATCTCTGAAAGCACTATTTCCTATAGAATCATAGAATCACAGGGTTGGAAGGGACCTACAAGATCTTCTAGTCCAGCCGTCCTCCCATTACCGTAGTTACAACAAACCACTAAACCATCTCTCGTAGCTCCTCATCCAGACACTTGCTGAACACTGCCGGGGACAGTGACTCCACCACCTCCCTGGGCAGCCATTCGAGTGCCTGACTGTTTGCTGACAGAAAAAGTTTTTCTCTGCCTTTAAATTACTGGCTCTAGTCGTGCTTAGAGAACTACAGCTATTCATCATTTTCTGAAAAAAGCACTTGTTGGTAATTCGAACATATGAATTCCTATCGTGACAATTTCCATGGGACCAATTGAGGACATAAAGTTTCACATATGTCAGCATTATTTAAGTAGTCAGTCACATTTTCATTAGTAATAGTTTCACAACTAAAAGTATGACCCAGATTAAAAATCAGTATTACCAGTAATTATATTGTTACTTTCAGGAAAAAAGGTCAAGTTGAACAGAAAACACTAAATGTAAACAGACTTAGTCTTTAACTCACAGGGATTTTGTATATTGGAGTTCTACATTTTACCTTGAAAGACTCCTCGTCTCCATGGAGATACACTCAAACTGTACGGAACTATGTCACCTGGATCCACGGTATGAACTGGTGCACCACCCACCATTGAAAGATCTGAAGATACCTGGTAAAGAAAATACACAAAAAAAAAAATGAACAACCAAAAGTAAGTTACTATGGTATGAACACTATAGATAAAACTATCCATTTTACTTGCTTTGAAATGTAGCATATGATATAAAATCTGCTATTGGAAAGCATATGTCTTTATACATATGAAATGAACACCTATAGTAAGAGACAGCATCATACATATAATCATGTATCAGATACAGATCATGCCAAGTAAATTCAAGTAAAGTACTTCAGGCCACAGACGTACTTGAATATTATTTAAATAGTACTGACATAAATATTTCATGTATGTTTTCTTTAGAAGTGCAACAGTGAACTTCAACACTTGTGATTTAAATTTTTGGAGCAAAGCAAAATCTGAGTGTTGTTTTAACACCAACTGCTACATCGTAAGTGATATTAAATCATAATTTTAGCCGTTGTATTTTATAAATGACATTTATGCAACGTCATTTGTAACAACAATTTGAACAATTAAATTACTGGTGCAATTTTCTTACACTAAATTTTAGATTTTTTTAAACTTCAGTGATTATAGAAATGTAGACTGAAAGTATTTTTAATTGTATTTCATTTCTTTATCCCCTATAGTTTTGCTACAGAAAGACTCCATGATCAGCTCCTTGTTGATCTTAAATTTAAGTATGAGACACAGCAAAGCACAATTAATGATAATCTGTCCTATTTACTTGTGCAGAAAGACAGCAAATGGACTGCATGAATGGTTCTGCTTAAATCCCCTATTCTGTTATTCTTTCCACTGGAGCAATCTGGTTTTGGTGACAATGTTTTAAATTGATACTGCTATTTCCTGCACTGAACACCTGACAACAAGTGAGGATTTTCCAGATATGGAGTCCTTTAAAAAGTATTTTGAGGATATGAAGCAGTACTGTAGCATGCTATAGTTTCCTAATACACTAAACAACAGCATTATTTCATGCTGTTTAGGTGAATTTTAAGCAAAACCATAGTTTAAGTCAAAAACACTTGAGGTTTTTTTAACCAGATTATATTTCATTCATGTTAACAGCCAGATTGTCAAGTATTGAATTGGAAGACCTGAATAACAATAAAAGTATTAAAAGCATGGACAACTTCTTTTTTAGTCCTTAGTTACCTTTCTCTTTTTTTAGTCAAAATGTTTAGTTCATATTTTCTGTAGGAGAAAAAAAAAAAAAAGAAAAAAAAAAAAAAAAAGAACAAACTACCAAGTTTATCTTGTCTTCTCAAGGGCTTTCCTTCTATGAGATATTTATATTAATAAAATATTTTTCAGAAAAGTATGGCATAACAAGGACAGGCAGAAAATAAAGCTATATTTTTCAAGCAGCAATTATCAATGAAAATCTAGCAGGCTCTCAAAATAGACTATTGAAAGTCATGGAAAAACTGCCAACTATGGAATGATATTTTATTTGGACTTTTCCTTATTCTATGATTCTATATTCTTTTTAAAATAATTCTTCAGTCTCGTGACAAATGAACTTAAACAAAATATTAATATTCTAGTGTGAATAAAATGCATTTTAAAATGCTCAGTGTGGCAATTCTGCAAGCATTCTGTATCAGCAGAAGGGAAATTATTTCTATCTAAATATTTAAAATCAAATTATTTTAGACAATATGCTGCAGAAATTGCATCTTATAAATTAAACATCAATTTGCCAAAGCAAAACACAAATGTGAAATGATTTCCATCATTAGAAAATGGAATAAATCAGCAAGTAGTGGGAGATGAAGAAATGGCATGCAGTCAGTTCAGGAAGAGAAACGGTGGAAGTATAATTCATCACAGACTGAAGTCTGAGAAGAACAGGAGAGACTGTGAACATGGGTAGTTATGATGAAATAAAGGCAAATAAAGACTGGAAGACAGTGCAGCATGCAGGCACTTGTTCACTGCTGGTGAAAATGTATAGGTAATGTTGGTGACTATGTTGAAAAAACAAGTCTTGTATGTGCGAATTTTCTTTATCACATATTTTTATAGTGCTCTTTGTATCTTTTGTAGTTTCTACAGAAAGAAATAGGAAGCATTACATTCAGAGCAACCTACATATATGAAAGTATACTTTAATGCATATGAAATTTTTGTAAGAGAACAGGGTCTGCAAATAATATTGAACACTGCCAATTTTCTCCCCATCCCCTGCTGAAGGGACACAAGCAGACTTCCTTAGTTCTTGTAGACAGTAGGAAGATTGGAAGAAGTGTACATTAATTTAAAGAGCCTGCAATCTAGATAACATCAGTGATTTTCATCAATGATTCATGAGCATTTTATTGTCAAAAATCTAACTTAGCAACATTGTCTTTTAAATATTTAGTGTTAATCTTGTAAATCTTTCAAATATTCCTAGCCATAACCATTGGAAAATACATAAGGTGACCTAAGGGAAAAGACCAGAAAAAAAAAAGTTCCTCTTTGATGTTTATCCCCACTTTCTTTTAGATCTATTATCTTCAAAAAAATAATGCCCTTTTTCTTCCAAGAGTTTATGTATAAATAAAACCCTTTTGCAAATACATATCAATATTCTGCAATAATTATCATATTTAATAATAAGTATTTAACATAAATCAGGAAATAATGAAACAAATCATAAATAACAATTTTAAAAATATTTATTATTAAGCCCTTTAGAAAAATGTATAATTCCCAAGCTCCATCACACCATGGAATTTAATTCAAACAACAAAGTATAAAAGGAGTCTAATAGGCTATAATTTATTTTTTTTTTTTCACTTCTTAGCATCAGTATAGAAGATATGAATTAAACCACACGAAAATAAATTAATTCTCTTGTTTAGCTACATAAGATTGTTGATGACAAAGTACTTCAGCACTACCCAGTTTAAAAAATAGTAATAATAAAAAGTAAGAAATAACAGAAATTACTGAGGCAGAACAAAACTTTCATTCAGGAAAAGAAAAAAAAAGAAAAAAAAAAAAAAAAAAAAAAGAGGGAGAGAGATGCTTTATTTGCATATGTTTTGTTGGAAAGATAATGCACATAATTAAGAAACAGTGAAGCTGTGCAAGCAGCCCTAATATTTATCATGTAATCACTACAATTATTTCAGTGAAGGACTGCTAGCTTTCAGTAACTGCAAATTTCTTCAAATCCACACAACATATGTTCCTTTCTTTTACCACCACTACAGAAAATAAGAATTGTAGAATCCCTCCATGAAACTGAAATCTAAGTTATTACTGCAGGTTTTTTTTGGTACTGTAGAATGTTTGTTCAAATCAACTCATCTCTAAGGATTCTATTTTCAAAGGATAGAATATATATATAAATAGCATCTTGCATGCCAAGTCATTATTTGCACAGAGAGACAAAGCATAAATTGAGCAGATTTTTAGCATTAAAAATACTAAAATTAATTTATCAATCATGGATTTTTATATTATTTTCCAAGCTGCAATATTGTTATTCAAAATGAATAGGAGCAAAAAGTCATTCTCCATAATTACTGTGAAGATATATTTTTCCAGTACACAACAATTAAACATGAACAAGTTTTAAAATGTCAGCAGACATTTCAAGCCAAAGTTGGGAAAAGATGAACATAATTTAACCAAATGTACTGAAATTTCACTATCTCACTGCATAGTGCTAGACAGCAATACGTTCCAAGTTTCATTATAATAATTGTTTCTAAGACCCTTTTAAAAATGCTTACATACTAAAAGTTAATGCTCTCTGGCACTAGGCTAAAACTGGGGCTGTAACAGACATGGATTCATCTGAAAAACAGACTTTTTTCAATACTGTTTCAAGAATAAAAGATGTTTCCAAAAATGCTCCCGTTACTTTCCCTCATTGTTTTTTAGCCCACATCTTCTAAATTCCTAAATTATTAGGATTTCATTTAGTTCCCGCAATAACTTTATTTTGCACAAGCACACTACAAACTGAAACAAACAAACAGTCTGTTTCACTAAGTATACACCTCAAAGAATTCTTGCCTGTACAGATGAAGCCTGAGGCTATCAAGAATGGTACATAGTCAAGACACAATCAAGCCAGGCAAACTTGTCAAGACCACTATCCCACCTAAAGAAACATACCACACCTAAGATTTTATCACATCCTTATTTAATCAAATTATTTTGTAACTAGAAGACACACAAATGCTGCCAGCAACCACAGCTATTAATTGTTTGTAAAGTTCATCACCGCTACAAAGAATGCTTTGTCTGAGGTGAAGTCTGTTACAGAAGTGCTGTACAGAGGCACTGTGGAAAACAAACTGATTGAAACTAGGACAGATGAAAGCAGAATTGGTATGAGACAGCCAGATTTCCTCGTCATACTTAAAGAAATCTGATGAGTATACTGGACTTTCAGGAATGAAGACTTGCATGGAATGTATTCTTTTGGAATCACACATAAAGCACCACACAAAACAAATCCCAAAGGTTTAGCAGTATAATATTTCATTTTATTAAGAGATCTGTTATAATTCAAATGCTCATGTCATTGTTTCATTAACACTGGAATGATCTGAAATGGATATATAGGTGAGAGGGAAAAAAGACATTGAGGAAAAGGGGATTCTATAGTTTTTGATTATATTTTTATTCTACAATACTTTTTTATATTACTTACGGTTTGTATAAGCTATTACCCAAAAGAATAGTTAATTGAGTCTTTAATTCCTCTAGAGAGTTTACTTTGACAGTGCTAAGAAAAAAACAGTTACACTGTATGTTATTTTTTACTACAAGACCAAGACTTGAATGAATTAAGCACCTTTATAACTTAAGTTAATGTTAAAGGTGTTGTTAAAAGCAACATCAGCACACCCTTCTGTTATTTATTTCGAGTAGACAGTTTACATAAAAATCAAAAGAAAGTGGCTTAAAAAATTTTGTCATGAGACTGACAGATTAGATTTTATAAAACTACTTTGTGCTTCCTACACTTGTAGGTTGACTTAAATCTAATTTTACAGCCATTAAAGTCCACTTACAATGTAGTCACTAATCATATTAATTCAGCATCAGATAACTGTATAACTCTACGTGCAAAAATTCTTTCTGAGTGCTCTTGCTATGTTTTTTCAGATACAGTGGCAAGTTAATCATGAGGAAGTCTATTTGCTGTAATAGCCTGTCCATCAGGCCATGAAGAGCTCAGTGGCAGTATTTCAATCAGTAGAATATGGTTCATAAAATTTTCACACTTTTTCAAGGAAATTTGTGGTGAGGAAGGATGAAGGCCCGCTCCAGAAGGAAACTGGACACCTGGTGATGAGGGATATAGAGAAGGTTGAGGTGTTTGATGACTTCTTTGCCTCAGTCTTCATCAGCAAGGGCACTAGCCACACTGCCCATGTTGCAAAAAGAAATGGTAAGAACTTGGAGAAAGTACATCTGTCTGCTGTAAAAGAATATGAGGCTCAAGACCATCTAAAAAACCTGAAGGTGCACAAGACCATGGGACCTGACAATATCCATCCACAGGTTCCAGGGAACTTGCAGATGAAACAGCCAAGCTGCTATCCACCGTATTTAAAAGGTCATGGCAGTCTGGTGAAGTTTGCACTGATTGGAAAAAGGGAAATATAATCCCCATTTTCAAGAAGGGGGAAAAAAAAAAGAAAAAAAAAAAAAAAAAAAAAGACCCAAGGAACTACAGGCCAGCCAGTCTCACCTCTATGCCTGACAAGATCATGCAGCAGATGCTCCTGAAAGCCCCACTAAAGCACATGGTAAATAAAGATGAGGTGAACGGCAGTAACCAACATGGCTTCACCAAGGGCAAGACATGCCTGACAAACTTGGTGGCCATTTATGATGGAGTTACACTGCCAGTGGATAAAAGAAAAGAAACTGACGCCACCAACCTGGAATTGTGCAAAGCATTTGACACTGTCCTGCATGATTTGATGGATGGAGTGTATCCAGTATATCACTGGAAAAGGAATTGACTGGATGGGTTGTACTAAGAGAGTTGTTGTCAATGGCTAAGTGCCCAAGTAGGGTCTGGTGACAACCAACAGTCCTCAGGGATCAGTGTTAGGACAGGTGTTATTTAACATCTTTGTAGGTAGCATAGACAGTGAAATTGAATGCACCATCAGCAAGATTGCAGACGACACCAAACTGGAGCAATTGACATACTAGACAGAAAGGATGCTATCCAGAGAGACTTGAACAGGCTCGAGAGGTGGGCTCATGCCAACCTCGTGAAGTTCAACAAGGCCAAGTGCAAGGTTCTGTATCTGGGTTGGGGCTATCTCAAGCGCAGATAAGACACAGAATGGCTCAAGAGAAGCCCTGAGGAGAAGGATTTGAAAGTATCAATTGGTGAAAGATACAGCATGAGCCAACAATACGCACTTGCTGAACAGAAGGCCTATCATATCCCAGGTTTAAGAGAAACACGACCAATAGTTTTTAAGGGAGGTGATTCTGCCCCTCTACTTTGATCTCATGAGACCCCACCTAGTGTACTGCATCCAATTTGGGAGTCCCCAACACAAGAAGGACAGGGAGTTGCTGGAGCAGATCCAGACGAGAGCCACAACAATGATCAACAGGCTGAAGCACCTCCCCTATAAGGACAGGCCAAGGGATCTGGGGCTTCTCAGCCTGAAGAAGAGAAGGCTTTTGGGAGACCTTATAGCAGCCTCCCAATATCTGAAAGGCGGCCCCAAGAAAGCTGGGGAGGAACTCTTTAAAAGAGGATTTAGTGACAGGACAAGGAGAAATGGCTTTAATCTGGAAAAGGACAGTTATAGACTAGATATTAGGAAGAAATTAATTACTGTGAAGGTGGTGAGAGACACTGGAACATTTTGCCCAGAGAAACTGCAGATTTCCCCACCCTAGAGGCATTCAAGGCCAGGCTGGATGGGACTTTGAGTAACCTGCTCTAGAGAGTTGTGTTCCTGCCTACAGCAGAGGGGTTGGAACTAGATATACTTAAAGGTCCCTTTCAACTCAAACCATTCAATAATTCTATGAGTATATGGAAATTGTCTTTTTAATGACAGAAAACACGGCAGGTACTGAAAATATTTTGCATAGCATTTTGAAGGTGATGGAGACACAAAACTAGCACTTTCCAAAGGCACTTATTCCATCCACAACTCTTCTGATATATATCAGTGATTGCACAGACAAACAGCCCATATATTACTGCTGCTCCAGAAATGAGTAGTGTATATGTGTTAGATACAGTAAAGGCATCTAGTATTCAGAGAGAAGAGGACTTTCTTAATGGAGTAAAAGGAACATGTTAGAACCACCGCTTGCAACACTGGAGGCCCGGGTTTGAATCCCCCCTGTGGCACAAGTGGTAGAACTGCTGCTCTGCTACACTAGAGGGCTCGAATCCCAGGAGTTGGACTCGATGATCTCTAAGGTCCCTTCCAACTCGCACGATACTATGATATTTTCCCTCTCCCTTCTCCTAAATTTACCTTCCATTTTCAACACTTATGCAATGGTACTGTTGTTTATGTTCAAGTTATTAAATAATGATTACTGCGAAACAGGGCAGCATATATACTGAGTAATTAATATTATAATGAAATTATAGTGCTAAAATGAGCTTCTATTAAGTTAACTGTTTAATGCATTCAGTCCTCTTTTTTCCATTGCGTTATATGCTTCTAGATAAATAAATAATCCTTTATTGTGCATTTTCAAAAAGTTTGTCGGTCACAATTGCCTTATAAAGGATGCTTTACCCATTCTCCTAATAAAAATAGATAATGGTGATTACATTCTGGAATAACTGATTAAATTCTAATTTAAAGATAACTCTTGAATTTAAAATTGAGAAAATGATCTTCACTCTATACATTAGCACAAGATGCTACATGACAATTGCTAGTGAGTCCTGGAAGTGTAAATATTGTTTGCTTTGTTGAGAACACAGACTCCAAACACCTGTTTTGTAATGCTGTTTCCAAATACCCCAGCTTACTTTCCTCCAACAGCTGTTTTGCAACAATTTCTGAGTAAAGCTGTAACATACAGAGAATATATTATTCACCCTCATTAATGCATTCAAGCATGAATTTTTTATCTCCCAAAAGTCCATTATCTAACAGAGCATACACTGAGATAATCTGAAGATTCAGAGTAAGTAGGTGACCTCTAAGGTCCCTCCCAAATCAAGCCTCTCTGTGATTTTAATTTCTCCTTTAATAGTGCAAAATTGGAGACAGCAGAAAGTTTGAAGAAGGATTTGAAGAAGAAGGATGAACTTGCATCAGATCAATAGAACACTGCCACTGATACATACATGAATAAGGTGAAGAACTCTACTGATAACTGCAATTTGGAGTAAAGCAGTAGTTTTTTATACTGACAAAAAGACAGAGAACAGAAGATCATTCATTTCATAAGTCCACATTAATTAACTAGACAAATTTATCTATGAGATTACATTCTACCCTTTCTCTCCACCTTTAAAAAAATAATAATAATAAAAAAAAATTACAAAAGTATATGCTTAAATATGAAAATAATACATAAACAGAGTATATAGATTATACCCGCTCTAGATTTAAATGATATACAAACTGTCCCCAAAATTTCCCCATGTTTTTGTTGACTAACATCCAAGATTTTCTCTGCTAGAGAACTTTTTCTGCAGCTTAGAAGTAAAGTGGAAGCCATCTTTTTTCTACTGACCTTATGTACACTCTGCCTCTGCTGACATATGACATGGTGTCCTAGAGACACAGGGGAAAGGTAAAGAAAACTACTGATATACTTTTCTGAACTTCAGATTAAACATACTGACAAGAGAAAAGGTAGGGAAATTGTTCAGTTGCAGCAATATAACAGTGTTTTTTAACTAGAAAATATTTTTTGTGTAATTACAATCATAAGATATGCTTAACTAGAACAGTTGAAAATAAAAAGGATATTTAATATATACAAAAAAAAAAAAAAAAAAAAGAAAAAAAAAAAAGAGAGAAAAAAAATGAATTTTCTATGTATTTATATGTTATGTTCATCCTCTGAAATCACAAACAGCTCAGCAAGCACCTCCTGTTCCATCATCTCCATGATCCACTACCTTTCAGCAATTCCAGTTATTTATTTCCTTCTAATTTCCTTTCCCATCAGAAAATGCACAAAGTATTCCCAGCTTCCTCCAGCACCCCTGAAACAACATTTGGCAAAAGACACAAATTGCCCTAATGTTTCCAGGAGCTGCAACCACTGACTGGTCAGGCCAGCAGACTTATTAGGAACACACAGACACACAGTGAGTGCATACTGCCAAACTTTCCCATAGATGGATAATAATTTTGGGAATTCCTGTAAGATTTCAACGCTTCATAAAGACATCAGGAATGCTGTATTCTCAAACCCATTCTCTGATTTCTAAACTAATGAAATTGGCCACCGGTTTCAAACTAGTGGATGAAGAATGACAAGTTAATGAACAGTGTTATTTCAGATATGTTTGGATACATACATGGATACATGAATATTTAATAGCATACCAGCAATGGCAATAATATTGGCTACTGTAATACATAACCTTTAGGCCTATGGATAGAAAAACAGTTGTCACATTATTGCAAAGGTTTACCTTGTATGTTAACCTGTTCTTGGTATAATTGGGCACCCACAATAGTCGCTGAATAACTTGTCTCACTTGGCAATCTATTACAATATGATCCTGTGCCAGAGGTTTCTTCCCAATTCCCTTAAGGTTAAAGATGCTTTCAATGCCAGCTGTAGTATTTTGAAGAATAAGTCTTCCCTATGATGAAGAAAGAATAAAAGTTTCAGCACAGTAGAAGTCTAATTTGGCAGCCTAATGAACTGCTTCAGTCTATTATTATCAAAACCAAGCAACAAGGCAAACTTACAGAAAAGATTCCAAATGAGCTTCCTACCTCTTATGTAAATTATTATGTTAAACAGAAAATTGAAGAAACAAATCTTTTTAATTTCTCTAAATTATTAACTTTGAAAAAATAAAGCCTTTGTAATTCTAGATTTTAGACTTCTTGGCTTCTTCCTAGAAAATAAATGTAACACCCAAGAAAATATGTTCTCATCCATTCCCATTTCTCACATGAAATATAAATTTTCTCAATCATCTACTCTACCCTTCAGCTAAAATTTCCTTTGCAATTATTGATCATCAAAGGACTCAGGGCTTTTGGCTTTTAATAGTTTCATGATATTGGATTTCCAAAATGCATTACATTCCATAGGTAATTCATGCAGATAGCTGACTAATCTTTCATGGAAAAAAATTGCTTTTGTCTCTGACAATCCATAGATCTAAATTGCATCCTGCAGACAAACCTTCAGCTATCATATAGGTAAAAAGAAGTATGTATTCGGCTTCTTTTTAAAGGTACCTGTATGAGAACTGTTGAATCATGGCCTGAACCTCTGATTTACCACCTGAGGTGAGCAATGAGTCAGCTGTGGGAGTACAGGTGAAGGCAATTCACTTGTATGACTGGACGGGATGGAACCTGGCTGCACCTCTCCTAGACCCCACTTAAGGGCTGACTGCCTCAGGGGAAGGATCTCTTTCTAGAGTTTACTCCTCTTGGAGTTTTCTTGTGAGCTTAGAATACTGATGTGCATTTTCCATTTGTTTTTCATTATCCTTTCCTAATGTGATAATTCTAGCTGCTATATGTTCTCCAAAGACCAGCCTGACTTCTCTGTATACTCATTGATTATACAGTACCATAGTCTTCCCCTCTTCAGTTTTAGCATTCAGAATTGTAAGTACTACGATGGCAAAAGCTACTTCTAAGTAGTAGCTTAACTTATTACAAAGCATTTTATGATACAATAGGGTGTACTGTCAACAAACTTCACCTGTAACAAAAAATGCTCAATACTATTAGTTCAATATGTAGGTGGTGAAATAAAATTTAAAAATATGTGTTTAAGTTCAGATTAACACAATGTACATTTTTATGGTCAGAACTCAAAATCTCTATGGGATAATTAGTCAATTCACTGAAAGTTTGATAACAGAGTAAATAAAGGAACAAACAATAAGGGGCAAAGGGGATGTCTACCTACCTTAAGTTTGGTAAAGTTAGATCCTTCAGGTTTTTTCCTTCAGCCAATAGCAAATCTTTTAATTTCTGACTAATTCACAAAACCCCTTAAGCAGATGTTTAATGCTAGCAGTTGATTAAACACTTTCATAAGTTGGAGTCTGGCATAAATTTTATTTTAAAAGCTTTCTTTTTAAATGTTTTTAAACTCATTTCCTTCTTACCATTGTTAAGCACTCAGCAATTGGCTTGAACGTGAGAGGATATAGAGCTATTTCACCTAGACCCACATTTATTGAAGGAGGGCCAGAAAAGCCTGGTCCTTCCAAAACTGCTTCAAGTTTCCAGTCCTGGCTAGACATGTTTCTCTGAAATCAAAGTAAAGACATAAATTAGATTATGCTTTTAAAGTTCTTAATATGCATTTCAGCCTTTACTCTCAGTTATAATCAAATCAGAACATGGTCCTCTTTCTTTCCTGAACCACTGGAACAGAGCTCCTTTTAAATCCCTTATTCCAAGAAAACAGTTAGTAGCAATACTATCAATATCAATACTGTCAGCAAGACTCATTAGATAAAAATTCAGGATATAGCCAATGAGATGGAATGGGATTTATAAGTAACATTAAAAACATTTACCTCTATCTTTAAGGTCCTGCTTAATGCTTGCCAAAATTGTTTCTCTTGCATCTGTGGAAAACGCTAGCAAATCTCTTAGAAGTGTTAATGTGGAGTACTAGAACATATTGCCTCATTTTGCCACTTACTGTATTACAGGACTAGCCTCGCTTTCTAATTAATTCTGTCTCCCAAAGGAGTATTTACAGTCCTGTGTTTTAAGAAACTGGTCTTTCAAGAGACTGATCTATTTTAAAGAATGGTTATGCTAGGTAGTATGGAACCATGTTTAAGAAACCCGTTTTGTCTTGCATATAGACATATCACAAGACTGCTTAATTATGGCAGGAAGTGAGATAATAAAGTGTAATATATGTTTGTGGACTATGTAAAAATAGTTAAATTTAAATAATCCTATTCATACAGCCAAGAATGCAATCTGAAAAAAAGAAATTAAAAAAATATATGTATGAAAAGGAGAAAATAAACTGAACTCAAGAGCTAGTGTCATCCTTGACAAAACACAGAAGACTGGTCTATTCTACAAAAAAAGGAAATAACCCTTTGACACAAAATGAAGAAAAATGCCAGAGGTAGATTTGAATTTTGGAGTATAGAGACTATTCCCATTCCAATTCTGGCTTTCATCTTTGAAAGTCTCTTAAACTCAGCTATCTCAGCCTTAGAAATAAATACATACCATCAACTATGGTCATCAGAGCTAACTTCCTAGCATGGCATGAGATCTGCAACACCCTACATCTATGCTTGGATTAATATATAAGACCATAGTTACTTAGTTGTTAGCAGGTAGATTTCATAGTAGTTGAGCACAAATGCCTGTTTCGAAATTGGAGATTTATACAGTGCCTTGTTTTTTCAAATTACTTCTATTACTGTGATTTCCAGTTCTGTAATAATAACAATTACAATATCTGTGGTAAAAAGCATGAAAGTAAGAAAGTAATTTATATCAGTATCCTCATGGTGAAGGTAAAATGTGAGAAAAGGAAGACATTTTTCTTCTCATGCGCTTTTTCCCCCCACATCAGGAACAACTTTATCCTTTCGAAAACAATCTTGAATAGTTCTAAAACTAGCAGGTCATCAGCCTTTGAACACTCCTTGAAATCTGGCAGTTTGGAGACATGACCATTGCCCTGGAGAGTCTGTTCCAGGGCCCGACCACTGTCTGGCGAAGAAAATTTTCCTAACACCCAACCTGACCCTCCCTTAATGCATCTTCAAAGTTTGCCTTGGTAGCTTTGCCCTAAGAAACTGTCAGATTTTCACAATAAGCTCTATATTATGTCCAATATGGACTTCAATTAATAATACTCTAAGTTAGTATATACATGCTTTTGTGGATTTTGCAATATTGAGTTTTAACTCTATTGATCAAGAGTTCACTATTTAAACTCCTGAATCTTAATTCAGTTTGTTGCAGTAAAGTGAACTTACTATTGGAATGTTCTGAATCACTTCCTGGTAAGCAGGAGTTAGAAATTCAATCTCTGCTTCCACATCATCTGCAGTCACTACACATTTAAGCACATAGACACGAAAATCCCCTGAGGACTTCAGGAGAATCTGACAGTGGTAGCAACCAACACCCGGAGGAATGAATTTAATAGGAAGCTCAACTGCATCAGTTCTACCTAAAAACAAACAAACAAAACAATACAGTGTAATGTTATAAAACATGTATTTTACACACAGGATTTGGGAAGGGTTCCAGCAAATGGTAGAAGATTCCCCTAGTAGTACATACAATAATTTGAAATGAACAATGGAATTTTATAAATATTGTCATGTAAGCACATCCAGAACTTGCATTTTCCTAAAATAAAGGTATACTTAAACATTCAAACACCATTTTCTATTTTCTTTAGCTGTCCACAAGGCTTTTGTAAAGATTTATTAAAGCTAACGGATTTTGTAAAAAAGTTTATTGCATGAAAACGTTTGTAGATATCAAGAAAGTATATCAGATACTACTAAATACTTGAGTCAACAATTCCCAAGAAAGATATAGGAGAGATCAGACCTTATTTGGTAGCCTCAACAGTAATGGGAACCCTGCTAAGTTTAGTTGTTCTTATGAGAGCTTCCTATTAGATATTTCTACACTCAATTTTGGATTGAAAGTCTGGGATTCCAAAAACTGACAAGTGTTCAAGTTAGTTAGTTAGTAACAACTTCACTGTTTTATATTTAACAAAGATCATTCATTTCCAGCATTTTCCAGATTAAAAAAATAAAAAAAAAACTAATGCCAAAAGACCCTGTTGGAAAAGATGATGTCTGAGACAATGTAATGACTCAACAGAACCTCACAAAATAAAACTCTATAAACAATTCATTTCTCCCTGCAGGAGAACACCTGACAAATCCTTGTGGTTTCCTTTAGTCCTTTGTTATGGCTTATTTTCTGATGTTATGTAAGATAACTGTACATGATTTTCAATGACAAGCACTGAATTTTGAAAATGCAATCCATCTTCATTTGCAGTGCTGCTCATTCCCTTTCATGAAGTAGTTTTCCTCATAAGTTCAGTTCTCCCTCCCTGCAATGAACAGCAAACTGAAGCTTTCTACTTGCCTCATGTCTTCTGTACTTCAGTTTTTTACACAAGAATAGCAGAAGTTCAAGAGACGAATCATACTGAATGATGTTATTAATCTTTTCACATTACTTGGCTATCAAAAAGATTATAAATTGCACCACAGGTTTAACCCTCTATGAAATAAATTAGTTTGTTCTCTTTTAAAGACAAGATTAATGGCCTGGTAATTTTTGAATTATTACCCTTAATTCCATCTTGTCACCATACTGTTATCCCCACTGGCTATCTTCCAGTGAAGCTGACCTGAGTTTGCCAGTTATGCAAAAGGTACAAGTGTCCATTCTTCAGTTCATGTAGAATTTTCTTCTTCTACAAGAATTATTTTAGGACATTGAAACAAAATGCATACTTCAAATTTCAAACACCCATTTAAAATATGGGCATTTCAAGATAAAATGGAATGGAAACATATCTAAAGAAAGGTAACACAGTGTATTGGAAGCTCCAAAATACTTCTTTGTTACTTCCTCTGTGCGCTAAATGGAAATTTTTATTACTACCGGGGGTCTTCTTAACTCTACTGAACTGAGCTTTGTCTTTCATTGAAGTTTCAATCAGTAATGCCTCCTATAGAAAAATTAAAAAACAATCATTCTGTTCCACATTTGTAATATTTAATTTGTTGCTACTTTTATCAAAATTTTTGTTTTTTGTTCATAAAAAATAACATTGAATAATACGTTACTTGATTCCTTGAAATGATCAATGAAATAGAAAGTCATTTTATCATGTTTATTTAACAAAGCAAGCATCTTGTGCAATGAGACATAGTTTCCATAGTGAGACAGTCACTGCAACAAAGTGATGCAGAAACCACATGTCTATGATTTATAAATGAAGGTGTTTTCTTTCCTGGGGGAAAAAAAAAATTCATACAAATTTTAAATGTCATCAGGTAAACTGGTCTTAAAAATCTTAACACATTTTCCTCTTACTCAGTCCTGTAAAATACACTGCTAAAATTAATTAGGAACTATGTAGTTCAAAGATTAAAGTAATCCACAGGGTCACAACTGGACTAATAAATTCTAAGGCTAAAGTAGAAACAGTAAGCAAAGGCCAGCAGCACTTGCCTCATTTCAGTGTAAGAGGAAGCAGAGCCTGTATTCATAGAATTGAATTGAAGCAGTCACTCCTCTGACAATGAAAGGGAAGCATTTCTCAGACAGTGAAAAAATCAAGCCAACAGTACAAGTTACTGGTACATTTTCCCTCCCAAAAGAAGATATTTATTATTTTATGGGGACAGATTTCACATGAAATAGCCAAACAGCTCTTGAACCACGAGCTTTGGACTCTCCTACTCTTCTGAGTGTCCTACTTAATTTGCTGCAGTCATGATGCCTTTATTCTCAGTCTGAGCTCCAATCTTAGGTTCTCTTAGTTCAGCTGGTGAAGCAGAGCACACTTCCCATAGCTGTCTTTTGTCTGACAACGAGGAAATGTTGAGAAGGAGCAACAGCTTGAACATTCTTGTGCTGAGAAGGGCAGGGAAGATTCACCATCCATATAACGGTCAACTGAGCTACATGCAATGAACTTCTTAAAAAATAAAACAGATCATGAGAAGTTTATTTTTATAGACTTGTGCTAGACAAATGCCTATGGGAAGCATTTACTTGATTATGAATCGGACTTGAATTTGGATGTGAAACAGCTGTCAAAACAGGGCCACTTACTAAAATAGAACTTCTGGCACGTAACATGACCGTGCGTTCTAGAAAAACTAATTTACAGCACATAGGTGTTGCTCTTGTTCTCTGACAACTGCCTGGCTTCTTATGCCATTTACTTGGTACAAAAGACAATCTAGTAACCATCTGGAATCAGTAACACCTATGTCTTCAGGTTATAGCTCATTTTATGTCTGCCTGGCTTGAACTCAAAGTTAATCCTCTGTGTCAACCAAAGAACAGTTCCTTTCAAAGAAAAATAATGATGCTTCTTGTGGACACTGAGGAAAAACATATGCTACAGTTTAGTAATAACAGTGTTCTGTGGATTTATTCCTATTTAATCATATCACAAACTGTGGGAGGAGGGACAGAAAAAGAAGAGAAATACTATTCTTTCATATCACATCAGTTGGAATAGTTTCTGAAGGTAGGAAACTGCATGCTTTCAGCAGTTAGAGAACTACCTGTACAATTTATTAGCTTTCATTGAGCAGTATCTGTTCTGAAAGTAAAAGCTCTATTTTACAATGAACTTAACTCAGCCTCTGACACTGTGCATGTCACAAGGAATTGGCTACATTTACCTGAAGACTGAATTTGCAAGTATTGACTCTTGTAAGGTTGAATAATCAATATATAATATTAAAGAGACTACACTCTTTTGACTTTTGCTTATGCATCAGGTCATCAGACTTAGAACATTAGTCTACCTTGTAGCCTTGAAAAAGCAATCACTCTTCTATATATTTTAATGAATGCTTACATGCTCTGAAATTTTTGCTATCATTGTGTATACTCATTTGCTGTTATTTTCTTAGATTTATCTAAACATGTGGGATGAAGAATATCTAAGAAGTGCACTATTGACACTTTTTCCCATATAAATGCAGTACATCCTTACAGATGTAATCGAACAGTTAAATACATATGATCATAGATAGAATCACCAAGGTTGGAAAAGACCTAAAAGACCATCCAGTCCAACCGTTCACATATTACCAATAGTTCCCACTAAACCATGTCCGTCAACACAACATCCAGTCTTTCTTTGAACACCCTCAGGGTCGGTGACTCCACCACCTCCCTGGGCAGTCCATTCCAGTGCCTGACCACCCTTTCTGAGAAGTAATATTTCCTAATGTCCAGCTTGAATCTCCCCTGCCGTAGCTTGAAACCATTCCCTCTGGTCCTATCACTAATGACACAAGAGAAGAGGTCAACACCCAGCTCACTACATCCTCCCTTCAGGACATTATAGAGGGCAATGAGGTCTCCCCTGAGCCTCCTCTTCTCCAGGCTGAACATTCCCAGCTCCTTCAGCCTCTCCTCATATGGCCTGTGCTCCAGACCCCTCATCAGCTTTGTTGCCCTCCTCTGAACATGTTCCAGGTCCTCAATGTCTTTCTTGCCGGGGGGGGAGGGGGAAAGGGTCAATCAGAAGATCAAGATAATGCTGGAAAAACACTGCCATTTGCTCAATCTTATCACAAATAATCAGCAGTCATGCTCATGTATCAAATTCAGAATTGGCAAGTGACACCACAATGAGGTAGAACAAAGATTCTTGTGCTTGGTTTTGTGTTTGTTTACTCATTAGTTTTTTAATGAATGTTGGAAGAATACTTCTGAAAAGTATAGAAAAAAGCAGGCTTCACAGTGAACTATGTCAATGGGCAACTGGAATCCATCCAAATAAAAAGTTTCCTTCATATATCTTAAGAAATATAGTAAAGCAAATGTGTTTTCTTAAATCATCTAATAGTCTTCTCTAAGGTCTAGTGGTGATGAGAAATGCACACAGAACAAAGAGATTTATTACTGTCTTTAGAGAAGCAGTACCTTCTATGTCTCACAAAAGTAACGGTGACTGCAAAGACAAAGATAAGCCCTGACACTGACAATCACGTAAGAATTTGTTAGAGCTCAGTGGTAAAAACCTTAATCATATATCAGCATCCTCCGCCCTAAAGGATTCATTTGTCAAGTGAGAGTGAAGACTTCCCTTTCTATCCACAAATTCTTTTCCTAGACAGATTCTGGGTTTCACTGAATCTTTTGGAGGACAGTATTAAATTCTGAACATTGAACAAGGTGAAGGACACTCTGTTATATTTCCTGAGGACTAATAACTTTCTTCACCGCAGCAGTAAACTTATTCAAACACCAGCATAAGAAAAAGGATTTCCATGTGTTTCACAATACATTTAAAACACTAACAAATATGATTGTTCTCCATTGAATTCACTACTGCAGGTATGAAACAAAAAAGAAAATCATCCAGTTTAATATTTTATACTTTTCTCTTCTGCAAGCCCAAAACAACTTTCTAAAACTATTTATATATATTCAATTATACAGCTCCTGTGAAAATTATAAAGTCCTTATTTCACCATTTTTCAAAACCACAATTTGAAACAGAACCAATATTTAATGTTTAATATTTAAATATTTTAAATCTTTGAATAGAAGAAGAGTACAAAAGAAATGTTACCCTTTACACTTTTAATCCCGTTTGTGGCTCACTATCCTGGATGATTAAGACCACCAAATGTAATTAAATTTTTATTATGGTGCTGCCTGTTAAATCATAGAACTGAACTCTGAAGGTCTTAACATGCTAGGGAGTTAGAGTGAAGTCTCAGAATATAAACAGTATAATGAAGATATAACAAAATCCATGTTTTGGACATTAACTAAGTAATTATGCTTAAAAAGATTAAGACTTTATGCATTAAAAAAAAAAAAAACAAAACACTAAGATACTGGAAAATTTATACAGCATGAGGAACATAGAACACTAGGATGAGAACAGAATTACTGATAACACTTTATAGAAGAATAGATTTAAAGCTTCCGAAAATTGCTTTTGGTAAAGAAAAATAAGTTTACTCTGATTAAAACTAATGCTGAGAAAGTACACAAGACATTTAAAAGTCAAGTCATACAAAGCAGGAGATAAAGTTGACCACAAGTCATGAAAAAGTGTTAGTGCAAATTTTCAAATAACATATTTCTCAAGTATATAAAGTGGCTAGGAAATAGTACTAACATGAAAAAATCCATATTATAGATGATACAGTGTAGGTATTTTTTACTTAGCTATTTGATATGACTGCATAAAACAACAAAATAAGGAAATTCTTGAAAAATATATTTCCTATTAAACAATCAGAATTAAGTATGTCAAATAATGTTTTAAAACTTAATTTTTAGTTGTTAGTTATTCTGCATTTACTGATGAGTATGGTAATGAGCATATAATATTTCTAATTAGGATCATAAAATAGCAGGGGTAGGAAGGGACCTCAAGAGATCATCAAGTCCAACCCCCCTCCTAAAGCAAGTTTCCTACAATAAGTCACGCTGGCAGACATTCAGATTGCTCTTGAATATCTCCATATGAGAATCCACAACCTCTCTGGGCAACCTTTTCCAGTGCTTTATCATCCTTACCATAATGAAGTTCTTCCACATGTTAGTACAGAGCCTCCTATGACCATGTTTTAGGCCATTGCTCCTTGCCCTATCACTAAACAACACTGAGAAGAGACTGGCCTCATCCATTTGCCTCCCACCACTCTTTAAGGCCCTAAGATGTAACAAAATTAGGTTATTTAAAATGAAGTGATAAAAAATAGTGTATTTATGTTGCACATTCTTTGTACTGTTTCTAAGTACTGTTAGAAATGGAATTTACATCCTGTTACATTAGAAGTTACATAAACGATAGCATATGAAAAAAAAAAACCTTCCCAATTCCAACATAAATGTCAGATACAAAACCTGCAAACATCTACGCATAACACAACTACATCTTGCTATTTCCACATTTAGATCTTGTCCATTCTCTTTTGAATAGACAACAATAGGGTTTTATGGCAAAAAAAAAAAAAAAAAAAAAAAAAAAAGGCAATGAGTCAATTAAACAACTTGATTACCTAAAAATCTGTTCTATAACAAAACAACTGTGTGCAGTATGACAGCAACTTAATTAAACCTGCTCATTATGCTGCTGAAAAAATTATCACAACTCTTTCTTAATCTTCTCTGATTTGTATTAAAGTTGAAGCTTTCTTGGGATAGAAAAGGAAACAGAGTAGAAAAGACACATGTGATAAGAACCGAATATAACAGCTGGTTATCCTATTATTATAGCTACCCATTAATGAATGAAACATTTACTATACAGTCTACTTTGGAAAGACTTATGGCCTTCTGCTTTGTACTGCTATCTCTGCATTCTTAGCATCAGACATCACAATATTTCTCACATAACTTCAAGGTCACATCTTCCTTTTATCACCAGCACAAAGGGAATGACTCCCTGATTAATACGAGATTATGGTAACTGATGGAAAATGGAAAATAGAGGGATAGAGCCATTTGTTTCTTGAGGAAAGACAGACAAAGCATTGCTGCACATGCTGCATCCAAGAAAAATAGCAAATTGTTTGGTGAAGCATAAACATCATAATTTTTTACTGTCATTTTCTTTTAACCTGAGCTATATTTAAGGACTAAATTCTTTCCTAGGCTACTGCTTATGAACTGAAGTTACTAAAGCCTTTTAGCATCGCATTCAAAGAAATGGTGAATAATCACTGTGGCATATGGTCTTAAAAACCAAAATTTTTACTTTGCAAAGAATTTTAAGTTACATTCTGTGCATCTTGAAGAAGACCTTTAGGAGGATGAGTTCTCAAGTTGTAATTCAACAACAGCGAAGGCTTCCTAACAACCTCTGTATGAAATGCAGCTGGGCTGAGCATTAGACTGTGTCCTCAGGCGATGTGCTAATGTCATTTTCCCTAGATGACCTCCTTCCACATACAGTAAAGACAGTCTATTATTTTTCTGTGCTGTCATCAGATAGCTGTGGTACAACACATTAACTGTGATATAGATGCATAGATCATGGTATATAGAAACATAAACAGAAGCCAAGCAAAAACGTTTAAGATTTCAGTGTAAAACACAGAATACAAGAATAGTCAAAAGTTTATGAAAAATAACCAAAGCTGACAAGAGCACTGTGAAGACTGACCCATAACTTTTCATTAATGAAGAACAAGGAGCAAAGAGCGTACAATTAGATGACTGTTGGTGCTCAGTCAAGTTACAGAGCTTTCTTACTTTCTTGTAGCATCAGAATAGTGTGTCTTTGTTGTGTTCAACATACATCTTATATACTATTCACGTACAAGCAAAACATTCCTGTTCCTCTAACAGTTCCTCTAATCAGTTAATTGGTCCCAGCTCCTCCCAAACAACAGTGATAAAGGATGAAAGGTTTCTTAAGAGTAACAGGATTAACAATGTATATCAATGGAACCTCCTGTCTACCCTTAGACGCAGACACTGCTTGCTCTTGTCTCACACTCTAGTATTCCAGGGTTTCACAGTGATAAGGTCTACCAGAGAGTCTGATAAGCTCTTTGGTGACTTGCTCACAGTTACATCTTTCCCCACAGATGACACTTTCCTCAGGCTAACTGAGGAGAGACATAGCAAAAAAAGCACGCAGTAAAACTGGTAAAATTTGAGCACAGATCAGCCCTCCATCAGAAGACAGAAAAATAAGCACAAATTCACAATCTGACGGATAAACGGTCCAAAGTATTTCCTCTTTCAGAATGAGCCTGCTGTCATTGTGTGTCTGTGATAAAATCAATGGCATGTGGAAATCACTGTTTTGAGCTAATAAGATAGAACTTGTATGCTGATGAAAAAGACAAGACTGAGAACTTGAGCAGTAGCAGAATGGAGAAAATGACCATTTTCTGAATATGTTAAGGAAATCTTAGCAAACTAAATTTTCTGGGAGAATAAGTCAAATCCATCCTTATTTAAGAACATTCTTACCTATTTTCTCAGGCGAAACCACTTTTTCTGAAGGACCTGTGAAATTAACTCTGCTTGATGCCAACACAGGAATAGAGAGCTTCTCAGGAACCACAAAAAATTCCTGTGTGCTCACTTGTACGCTGTAATCCATGTACTTCAACTCTGGAGGGAATTTACGTGGTTTTAAGAGTTCATACCTCTGTAAGTAAATAATAACATATACATATGAAAATCATAATAATTTCAGGTTAAGAAATGCGTAATAGGACAGGCTTAAAGGTGTAATTATGTAAGTGAATTGGTAATTAGACCCATTACATAAAAATGGTTGAGAGCTGCTTCTAAATAAAAACTGTTTTATGAATGTTTTTTCTAGACATTGTATATCTGAAACATAAATTTTAAAATTAATACACATTTGGATTTACAGCTAAACCACCTCCTGCTGAGAAACCTTGGAAGCTTTTTGAGGAAGACCAAAAAGAAAAAAAAATATCAAAGCATTTAAAATTAACTTTATGGACAAATAATCTCCTCCTGTTGACACTGCTAATCAACAGCATGAGACATATTACTAAAATTTAGCACAATAGAAAAAAGAAATTCCAAATACGCATTTAAATCTCATAGCAGAAATTAAGTTAGACACCTGACAGAAAGCATTACAGAAATAATACTGTGATTTAATACACAATTTACTCACTATTGTAATTTCAGATCTGGTAACACAGTATATTTGCAATGATCAAGATTAATTGTAAGTTCAACAAAGTTAGCAATTCTAGTAACTCTAGTATATTAATCAAAGAAAAACAAAATAGATTTCTTTTTCTTCCAGTCAGGAAAAGAAGGTGACTTAAGTAAACATGAGTAAAATTTAAGGTTTAATAAAAATGGAAAATATGCAATGATTTACAGCAATTTTACAGGTACAAGTGGACCAACAATCAGCAGAAATGTAAGAGCAAATTTTGTTCTCTCCATTATTACATAAAAAAGTTATACCTCTAGGAAGTAACTATAAAGGTCTAAAGGGAATGAAAAAAAGAGTACTAGATATCCAGTACCAGATTTCTCTCTAGCCTACCACATATCTCCCAAAGGATTTAATGAGCCTAGACAATTCTTTAAACCACGAGGGCTTTGGAGAGGGTATTTTTCAGTCAGGAACTGAGGAGGGGCTATTTAGACAACAAACATAGATGCATACTTCAGCTCCAAATTAAGCAGCAGAACACAGGTTCACTTCAAAAACAAAAAGTTTCACCAGAACTTCTATACTGTCACTCTTATACAGACAGTAAGCAATAGTTCATCACAAAACAAAAACAAAAACCAAATAGGAACAACTTTTCAGAAATTTATCTGCATAGTGAATTTCTATACTGAAAAATCATTTTGAATAAAGTCTTTTCTATGGCAGTGTATGGCAGAAGTACTTCATTTAATTTCTCATGACCCTGTACTTTCTGTACATGGAGAACATACTTATTTTTGCACATTATTTTCAATCCTCACGTGATTATTTATTCAGTGTTAGTATCCATCATTACACATTTCATAACTTATAGTCCTCCGTTGTTCTACAATCTAATTAATTTTAGCGCTTACATTAGATCTTAGCATACTTAGTGATAAAAAGAAAATTCCATTTATGTTCTGTCTTGAATAAATTCACTTATTTCTCAGCAGTTGAAATACTGTTGAGTGACTGTGATATTAAAGGACTTCAATTTTAAAAAGTTTCTGAGCAGCATATCAGGCATAATCCAAAAGAAAAATATTTGAGTCCAGATTACATGGTTACAATCCTTATCCCACTACAAACATATAACATATTAAACCTACTTTTTGTTTTCCTCATTTAATTTGCTTATTACTTTTAAAATTTATCTGTAAGCAAAACACATTTAGCAATACCAAGGACACTAGGGAAAATTTTCTTCCATAGCACTGAGAATCATGTAGCACTGGGAACCCTATTTAAGTAAATGTCCAACCAGAAAACTGGAATAATATACAGCTTCTCAGCAATCTGCCATGTGGGAAATTCAATAATCAAACCCAGAGCTTTGTCAAAATGCATAGAAATTCATATTTTAATTCTGTGTAAGAGAAAACATTGGTTTAGCATTATCGCAATTACACATTTGTTCACAAATAGTAATTGAATGCTTACTGGACTATCGGGAGAATTTTTTTGCTTCAAGATATTGATTTCTTGGCAAAGTATCACTAACTAGGAAATATACAGGGATAGGGAGCTATAGTGTAAGGAAGATTTGCAGCCTTCCAAAACTACTATGTATTGATTGCAAAAAGAGAAAAAGTATTTCCCGTTCATCAATTTGTTCTTCATATAGACATGTCTGTTCTTATAAAAAATAAGCACAAAAATTCCATTTGAGTATTTTCATTTCTTAAGAAAATTAGTGTCAGAAAGAAGGCTAATATAGATAATTACGATGTATTACATAGAACGTGAAATCTTTTTTTAATCAATATTTTTTTTCAGAATATAACTGAAATAAAATATCAATGTTCTGTTTAACTGCAGCAAAGATTTCTTAAAGGAAACTCTTCTTAATAGTATGAGATAGAAAATTCTGCAGTGTCTGAGGGCAATGAGGATCAGTAACTGTCAGACTACTGAATGTGTAAAAAAAAAATAACTCCATTACACCGTTTCCCGAAACTTTAAATTTATCCATTTTAAAATTTCATTCCTACAAACAAGAACAGCTAATTAATTCCAGAACTGGATTACTGATTTTTCTCACCTCTATTCTGGACAGCCCTAGCAATGCAGTTGCAGCTCGGACACTACTGCTATCCAGAGTTCCTGTGAGCTTTCTTCTTTCATATTCAATAGTTGACATCTGCTGTTGAGCAGCAATAGCCAGAGCCCTTTCTCTTGATTCACTGATCAGCGGAATCCTGAGTTTTTCTTCAAGAGTCTGTCCAATTCTACATTTCAAATATAAAACTGGCTCTGCTGCACTTGAACCTATTTAAATAAAAACACATGAGGAAAAAGAAGAAAAAAAAAACCAATCAAACAAAAAAAAAAAAAAACAGACAACAGGTATTGTAACTGTACTAGAGCAGTTAAAATCCTTAACCTGCAAAGAAAATCCTGAACACAAAATTCCTTTGATATTCACTTATACGCTATTTATCTATTTACTTCCCTTATAATTTATTTCTTATTATACTAGAGAAATATAAATTAACATAAATTAAAATCCAAATGGAAAATTCAAAAATCCAACTCCATCTTACTACTTTCACAATAGAAGCAAAACATTTTTTAAGAAGTCTTTCTGCTACCTGTAAGACACAACTACCCTTTTATCCCTCTAGAATATTTTGCATCCCTACAAAAAGGAACCGCTAGCAATATAATTCTAATTAGAGATGGTAAAATTCAGTTTTTTTCCAAATACATTGCTTTGAGATCCACATTTTTCATCAAGCCTTTCTGAACTAAATAGCAACAAATATTTACTCATCCCTCATGTATGTGCACTTAAATAAAACATTTTCACTTTCCCAAATTAAAATATTAGTGGTAAGAAACCAGCTTGAAAGGAAGTGTGTGATAGAATCTTTGTGCACACCATGATATCAATCGAACTTAGAAAATGAATGTTTTATCTTATTAGGCAAGACTTTACAGAAAATGAGTGGAGACGTTACATTTAGGAGCAACATAGATTTCTGCTATTCCATGCAAAGGCTATAAATGGAAATCATCTTGCACTGTTCTGGTTAGCTTTAGATTCATAGCAGAGAAGTTTTTATAACTGACTTACATCTCTGTATTTACTTTTTATTTTTTCAGTGAATGTCTGTTACAATAACAAGCTGATCCACAAATTCAAATATTCTCATCAGTGATTTTCTTTGAATCTCAGCCCAAAGTGGCATGAAATGGCTGAGACATGAAGATCACAAGATAAGACAGTGCCACAAATAGGATCCTGAGTGGACTAATTCTAGTGTTAAAAGCAAGGAAGAGACTGTAGTAACTAGAAAGTTCCAGGTAAAGTTTAGAGAATGTACCAGGCAACACTAAGATAATGTCTCATAGTTACACTGTACTACAAACAACTGCTTATGTCAGATACATTTAACAAATTTTAGCAAAAATGACAGGGAACTAAGGAATATGTGTGAAGTAGATTGATTCGCACTATTTTTCTCTCCCATCAACCATTTACCCTACCTTCTAATGTACTGCTAACATGCAAAACATTTGGACTATCCATTGGAAGCAGTTCTGAAGGCAAAGGTATGTCACCTGCTCCTTCCACAAGATACACAAATTCTCCGATCTGAAATACAGGAATACATAATCAATTTGCAATTCCAGAACCATCATTTTAGAACTATGATCAAATAAAAGCAAATTTTTGTTTCAAACCCCATTACGAAAATCATGTTTCTTTAATTACTGTATCTGAAAATTAAAATAAATAAATAAATAAAATCAACATGATGAGTCCTCATATATTTTAACTGCATGAGAATGCTTTGAACCATATATACACTGGTAAATTCTTATTATGTGCTATAGCCATGTATATTTAAAAATGTATACAAGTTGCCTTGATTGCCTTTCACTGATAAGAACTGTAATTTTGAGCCAGTAACACTTTTCTAGAAAGCAAACAGGAGTGGAATTCAAAGCAGGCTAGCATCGGCTACAAAATATCCTCTAAGAAGAAAATAGGTTAACAAATCTTACTTATTTCATCAAAAATAATTAAAGCCTTGTAGGAACTTGAAAGCAAACATGAACACAGACTAGAAAAAGACAGTAATTTGTCATAGAGGAAAGTATAAATTAATGATCAGAGAAATAACACTTTCAGTCATTGAAGAAATTAAAAAAATAATAAAAAATAAAGGGGCCAATTGAAAGAGAAAAAAGATATTATTTAAAAAAATAAGAAAATTCTATAGAGTACTCTAAGTTACAGAAAGAACCTAAATTAGGTCCTTAAATACCTAGCGAAGATTTAGTACATATAATATTATTGCTTTACTAATTTCTGCATCTTTTAATTACTGCTTTTTTTGTTGTTGTTTTTTTTAAATCACTTGACTGAAATGTAGAGGATCAAATGGTGCTGCAACAAAACATATAACTTGCCATAGAAGGTCATCTCTTATATTTCCCATAAAAAACAGTTCATAAAATCCTGCTTTAAAAATGCATATCTGTCATTTATTCTTCATTCCAGATACGAGGGGAAAAAAATCTTTATATCATTTAGTTCATCTGCCAAACTATGCATTTTTTTCTCTCTAATATTGGTCAGTAACAGAAGATGAATTTGGTATTTATTTTATTCCAGGCTTCAACAAAAACTTACACTGGCAACATTGCAGTTATGTTTCTGACCCAGCAGAAGGAAACCTATTCAATTTTCATGGCACTTTCTCTCCTTTTTTGGTTCAAGAGTTCAGAGAAATCTTCCTTGAGAGGAATTAAAGAATCCTGCAGCAAAATTGGTTTCCCACATATAAAATAATAGCCACTCCTGGGAGCCAATTTCAAGAGAAATTATGGAGCATTCTGGCTCCATAAGGGTTATTAACAAACTCACAGCACATACAGCTAATTTTGTGAAGGTACTGGTTGCTAGGTTGCCATTCTACTACCAATTACTTTTCTTTCCATTGCTTACATCAACATGCTTATACGTATGAACAAAATTCCCTATTTCCCTCCCTGCTTTGAAAATATTTTGCTTTTTTATCTCCATAATATGCAAATCCTGTTTTCTGATTGTGATCTTGAGGAACGGGGGCCTGAAAAAGTGGGGTCGGGACTCTGAACTCTGGGAGTGTAAACTTAGGTTGTTTACAAAATTTTTGTTCAAGATCTCTTGGGAAGCTGTCCTTAGAGACAAAGGATTGAAAGAAAGATGGCTACTCTTTAAGGATGCCTTTCTGAGAGCACAAGAGCTCTCTGGCTCTCAAAATAAGAAAACAGGCAGGGGAGGCAGTAAACCAGCATGGCTTCACAAGGACCTGCTGGTCAAACTGAGGGAAAAAAAAGAGATTGTAACAAATGTGGAAACAAGGGTGTATCACCTGGGGAGAATAGGGATGCTGTCCAGACTTGCAGAGAGGGGATTAGGAAAGCCAAGGCACTGACAGAATTGAACTTGGCAAGGGGTGTTACAAACAACAAGAAGGGATTTTATGGTTATATTGGCCAGAAGTGTCAGGCCAAAGAAAGAGTACCTGCTTTGGTAAATGAGAAAGGAGAACTGGATACAACAGATATGGAGAAGGCTAAAGTACTAAACAAGTTTTTTTGCCTCAGTCTTCACTGGCAGCCAGGATTCTCATATTTCTCACATCCCTGAAGCTTGCATTCCTGAGCCTCCAAGTGGGAACTGGAGAACTCCTGCCCTGCTGTTAAGGTAGAGCAAGTCAGAGACTGCCTCATGAGATAATGTATATAAGTCCATGGGGTCAGATGACATGCACCCCACAGTCCTAAAGGAGCTGGCTGATGTGGTTGCTCTCCCTCATATTTGAAAAGATGTGGTTGTTGTGCAAAGTCTCTAGGGACTAGAAAAAAAGTAAACGTCACTCCCATTTACAAGAAAGGAAGAAAAGGGGACCTGGTGAACTACCAGCCAGTGAGCCTCACTTCAGTGCCTGAGACGATTGTGGAAGTCCTACAAGACATGTTAAGACAGCCAGCATGACTTTACCAAGGTTGTGCTTGACCAGTCTGGTGGCCTTCCATTGTGGAGTTGTTCAAGCCTTGACATGGTCATCCACCGTATCCTTATCTCTAAATTTGAGCAATACAGATTTGAGGGGTAGACTATTCAGTGGATAAGGAATTGGTTGGAAGGCCATAGACAGAGGGTTGTGGTGAATAGCACTGTGTCCAGGTGGACATCAGTGGCAAGCGGTGTTCCCCAGAGGTCTGTCTTGGGACTGGTGCTCTTCAATATCTTCATCATAGACATCGTTGTTGATCAAAAATAGGACTTGGTAATTTGATTAAATCAATTTCACTTAAAAAACAAAGGAAATTTCAGATTAAATGAATCAAGAAAAACTGTAAAGGGTCAGTATTCATGTACAACATGTACAACAGGCAAATGCATTTAGTTTGTATTGTGGATATAAAAGGGCAGTGAATTTTGGTTTACATTTCTTTGCTAAAACTTGCAACTTTATGCAATCTTCTGATCTTCTTAAGCAACATCTGCCTGAAAGAATTACAGTAATATTGTACTTCAACCAAAATAAATAAATAAAATACAGAAAATTAAAATATTTTCATTTCCATGTCTGCACACACATCACCTCAAACATCTGAAAGCTTTACAGAAATGATATTAATTGACTAGGATATCATGTGAAAACCACTTAAAGAACTTAGTTTCAATTCTTACCATTTCATTAACCAGAATGACAGTGCAGTAACGTTTTTCCAGATTAAATGGAAGAAAGTGAATCTCTAAGGCTGCAGAGCTTCTCCCTGCCAAGAACAGTTTTTCCAGGGGGCTGAAGAACTCAGGCAGGGGGCTGGACTGGTCAGCTGTTAAAAAAAAGTTTTAATGGTTGCTCAGATAGAACAGAATGAGACATAATACACTGCATCGGCCCAGGATACTGTATACAGCCTGCTGTAATAGTTGGTATTAAAGGTACTTCAACATTACACTCAATATTGCATGCTGTATTATTTCAACAGATTTTGCTATCATTGTTCTTACTGCATGTACTGAAATAAAATCAGAGTAAACAGACTGTTCTCAATATCAGTAAAAACTCTTTAAAGATGTGCAGCCTATAACTAAATAACTCCTCTTTAACACTCCAGCTTAATACTATTTAAATGAATTCCCTTGCCTTCAGCATGTTGTTCCAATATGAAATTCTCCAGACTTATTAATAACTAAATTCTGTCGAGCTTACTTTTTTTGTATTGCTTTCAAATAAACATTGTGTTGACAAATTACATTCTTCCTAATACACTAAGAATCTTATAGGTGAATCTGGCAGGTTCAGACAACATTCTCAGTGAGTGTTTTTCCCCTACTAACCAAGTTTGGGTAATGTAGAACACTTTAAAACTTGAATTTTTGTTCAGCCTTGGCTGGCTAACACTCTAGAAAGGTCAATAGACTGAAAAGCAGAAGTGCAGGTAACTGAAATGAACACAGATCACAGAACTATAGAATGGTTGAGGCTGGAAGGGTCCCCTGCATCTACCTGGTCCAACCCAGCATGCTCAAGCAGGGCTGAATAAGAAACTTACTTCATGCTCTGGGTAGTTAAATACATGTGATTCACCACCTCCCTCCCAAACACCAAGAGCTTCATTTAAGAAAACTCTAATTATCCCCACCTCCCACCCCCAAATATTTCAGCTCCCCATAGGTCAAACTGAATGAACAGTTTCCAAAGAAAAGGAATTTCCCAACATTCACATTTCAGCCAACAGCTAAGCTGCACATCAATCTGCTGTTTCCAAAGCTTACATAAACAACAACAAAAATAAACAAACATAAAGGCCCATTTTTACCCTTCCATCCAACAGGGTAATTGATTTTTTATTTTTTTTACTACTTAAGGCAATACTTTCCAAATTTGTCTCCTGTTCAAGTGTTCCTCATCCAAAGTATTTCAAACAAACTGTGGAACAGTAAGTCTTGTGGGAGCCCTCCCTCCTTACCAGCTCCCTGGATTGTGAAAAACTAAAGAGTTGCCATTCAGTAAATAATTCAGCTATAATAAAAGCAGTCGATTATTGTGGCTGCTCCATGAAAAGCAAAAATGTATTTCCTGATGCCTGCTTTCCACTTACAACTACTCTTGCCCCTTAACAGCAATATCTCCTCAGTTCAGGATGTAAGACACATAGAAGACTCTTATTTAGGTTTTGTTTGCCATGTTACAGAGATGAATGAAAAAATTATTCTCAAAGAATTATGCATCTACAAGAAATGAAAGCATACAGTTAGGCTCCTATGAACCTAAAACACTATAACAAATGTCTCTGCAGCTTCAATCTGAAGCTAAGCTCGCTTTGAAAGCTGTTCATAAATTCCTGCAATAGTTGTAAACTACTTCATTAGCTAAGGTAAATAGATTTTCATGAATTTTTATGAATATTACATTTGTTAGCTGTTAATCATATCTCAGAATACAATATGAGAAATGAATATAAATGGAAGGGTATATGATTCAAATTCAATTACTTATCTGTTCTCCATATACCTTCACAAAAACAAAACAGTGTTTTCCAAGAGGACAAAATTCATTTTATAAGGTCAAATTTTGCTCAAGAGTAAAAGTAAGAATAAAAAACTTGTGTTTTTACAGAATTTTTTCATTTTCTGTTTCATAGAAAATAAAAGCAAGATTTGTAATGTACTGTCAATGAGTATTTTCAAAGATAAACCAATTAAGTTGAAGAAGCTCTACAGTAAACTCCCATGCAGCTCTTAAAAGAATGAAATATGCACTTTTAAATTTATTTAGGTTAAAGTAACTAGGTCTACAGTGCAGCTTTACAAAGAAATCCAGTTAATTCAACAAATAATACATACTAGTAAAATAATAATTATCAAGTGTATTTTAAGATTTCAGAATCTTACTCAGATGCTTTAATTGCTATTACAGTAAGGTAAGGGGTTATAGTAGTATAGAGATACTTACAGCAATTAAAGTTTTTGTCTTCATTTGGCTCTTCAGGCAGTGTCCTCTTTTTACAGTTTAACACATTATTTTCAGAACTAGAAGGAAACAAAGGAAAGCAATAGACCAAAACTAGACATTAGTATTTCTATTAATAGACAGCTTCTTTCCTTTGTATAGGTATAAATACTGGAAACTCAATTTTTTTGAATAAAAAACAAACAAACAAACAACAACAACAACAACCATTTTGGAACCAGTCATTTATCAGTAATGGTTATATGATTTCTTTGATTTACACTGGGAGTAATATTTACAATGAAAGTAGAACAGGATTCCTCAGTTAACTTGTGTGATATCTCTGCAGTATTCATATAAACCAAATTCTGTTTACATATATATATATATGTATGTATGTATACGTGTATATATATATATATACATATACATAAGTCAAAAGCATTCCCGAGACAATAATACTTTCTAGTGAATTTGACCATAATTTTTCTCTTTATCATTTGAATATCCTATGACAATAGATAATTATTCCCTGGTACACCCTGTGGTAGCAAGGACTTGCATTTCACTGATCAACTCAGTTGATTTCACATCAGTTTTTCAATGTTCCCCTAAAAGGTTATTCTAGAAATACATCAAAAAATCCTATTTATTTAATGTTATATACCAGCTATCTAACCTATCTAACTATATAACCAGCTATCTATACCAGATATCTAACAATTTCTATTCAGAGCATAAAACAGCATGGTTTCATCCTAATATAACTTAACAGGAAAAACTGGAAAAGTTAATCATTAAATGCAATTTTCTAAAATAAATATTTTAAATAAATATCTCTCCTCTCCACGATGCACCATACTGTTTCAAACACATGCATTTTGGTATAGTCTCAAATATACTTAAATGATCTCACAGTAGTTCCCAGAGGGAATCAGTAGCACACAAACTATTTAAAACTTACAAGCTACCATTTCCTCCAAAAGGAAATGGGGCACAATTATTTAAGAAAAAAATGCAATATGGACAGATGAACAATTGCATTTTTCTTGGCAAAAAAAGTAGGGACATATAAATCATTATCTTCTTGCTTCAGTTAATTTAGTTCACTTGCAAGGTTCTTTTCCACAAGGCTATGGCCCTGAAGAAGGGGAATGAGAAAGCCTGGAAACAGGTAGGCTTGTTTCTCCCAACCTCTTTTACACCAAGGCTACAGAAATGGTCTATATACAGTACTAGTGCAATTAATTACTCATGTGCAACTAATATAATCAAATTTTTGTCTGAAAAAGGAGAAAAAGGAACGAAGAGGATAAATTTTAACCTAAGCACCCTACTCTGTTCATGGTGTTATTGTTTTCTGAGTGAAGCTGAAAAGAACATATATGTTTGAAAAAAATAATCTTACAACAAAGTCACTGCTTATTCCCATTCCTTCAAGTCAAATTGTGCTTCATACCATCTTTTTTAATAATATTACTAACTTGTTCTCTTGATATTACTTCATATTCTTTCTGTCCTTCTTAAAAAATAAATACCAGTGTTGACAGAAGACTCTGCTGTTACATTTATAGAAGGACAGTTGTGTTTAATTTAAAGTAAGTACAGGCAAGAGCCCAGAGATGCTGAAAAAAATATACTGCAATGTATCTTAAAAAAAAAAAAAAAAAACAAAAAAACAAGAAACTGCAAGTAGGTTTTTCAGCTCTAGACTTGGGTTTAATATTATCCACACATAAAAGTAATTCTCCTCTAGCAGTAAAATTTGATGAACCAGCTTACAGTAAACATTTCTAATGTACAGCATTTGCTAGCCACTTGATCTCTCTTACAGTGTTAATCTCACTAAAAAATAAAAATAAAAATAAAATATCACAACCTTCAATAAATGGACTGTTAAAATTTTCAAAATATGATACTCTGGAGATTCAGTTTAATACCTCTTCTTAAAAGCCATTTTTCAGAAGGGAAAATGATCTCTGAAGTCTGTGGGTTCAACGTTCTAAGCCAACAAATAGTTATCTCCTTTCACACAAAATTACAAAATTACATATTTCATAGAAAATAGGTATTTCAATGCTTTATCTTTGAATCAGAATGCCCAGGTGTGATTGCAAAGACACAGTCAAGAACAAAAAAATCATTATAGAAACAATGAACAAGTTTAAAAGCTATATGAAAACAGACAATAAATATAATAATGGAATGATGACTTTATACATTTAAGACCATACATAGTACAACAAGTCTTCACAGGGGTTTGCATAAATCCCCTTTTTGGAGATGAATGACTGACAGACTTGTTGCACTGATTAGAAGGTCTGTCTTTGTACATTTATTCTCACCAAAATAATCAAAGTATTTGAAGATAAATAAAGCGGAATAGAAATAAAATTGTTTTGTGGCAGATATACATTATGTCTCATTCCTCTAAAATAAAATCAATAACATCTCTTGCAATAATAAAAATCAATATAATTTTTTAAGAAGCACATCCTCAGTTTGACTCTGTATGTTCTCTTTAAATACACTGAGAAATAAGGATAGAACAGCTTAATGCTGTCATAAAATTAGTCTACACAGACATTTTGCTATGGTATAAAGCCCACGGTAATGTCCTATCAGGCCTTACACACCAATCATTTCACTCCATGTTAACGTTCAATTCTACTGTATGAAAAATGTCACCAATGAAGATGAGCTCCAAAATCAAGTTCATGCATATACTGCTTATACATGATGGCAAAGGGTCCTTTATCTAACTGTGGGACTAAACACATTACATCACAATGTAATTTAGGTCTCTTAGTCTGAAAATTCAGGTATGAGAAGCGATTCAGTTTAATGGGAGAAATGGTGACCAAGCAACTTCATAAACTGCCTCTAATTTTTTTGTTATTCTTTCGCAAACACAACTGCTCCCTAGAAAAGCAAAGTTACTTTATTGTGCATTAAATGGACTAAAGGTTCTGCAAGACAATGTTAGAATTACACCAATGAGCATTGTTGCAAGAGGCTGCCTTTCAACTGCCTGGTAATAAGACCCAGTTGAGAGAGAGAAAATGGCAGCTATGAATATTTCTATGTTCAGTCTAACCTGCTCAAATTTGTTCTACAAATTACTTACAGACGTGGACACCAGTAAGAAACAGTTTAGTAGCTATCACCTCTGAGTTGCCAGCTACCTCTTTCTATGTAGTGCCACAAAGAGACTGTACTTGCATTTTAGCATGCATACCAAAAACCAAAATCAAAAATTGCCTCTCTTCAAAAATTTATCTCTTCTTCATGTACCAATATTTACCCACTTTAATAGCTTCTTTTGTAATCAGCTTCTGCAGTCATGAGCCATTCTTATGAATCGTTAGTCTACATTTACCACTTCCTAGTTTTACTGAAGAAAATCTAAGACAGAAAAGTCAGCTAATAAATGTAACTTCAAGCTCTTAATGTCATTCCATTTTTATTTATTTATTTATTTTTAATGTACATCAGTCAAAATATCAATGTGCTTGAGAAGTAATTATGCATAGTTTTGTATTTGAATTCCTGGGCCATGTAGCAAGCATCTCTTCATCTGATTCCTCTCCCATGGGGGCCAGGACATACTGGGACAAAGATGTAGGCTAAAGACAACTACTGAAGTGTTGAGGGCTTTAAAAAGCACAGAAAAATGTGTAACTTGAGCACAGTCCAGTCGCATATATCACAACATACTTAAAAGAAAAACAAACTCAATTGGATGAAAGAAAAACCATCACCCTTCTCACAAAGATCATTCAGCTACATGTGGACTAAGAGGTTTGGACTGCAACCACTAATTCCATCTTGGCTCAGACACAAGCTATGGTTATGATTTTATTTTAAATAACTTAGAATTAAAACTTTCAGTCTGTGACTGAAAAATAGAGTTATTAAGCTGACAATTATTAAAATAGTGCAATTTGTCATGTCTGACAGGTTCCAAAAATTTTATTAGATTTTAGTGATCTACACTGGGACATTTCCAGAGAGTGTTATGAAAAGAGTGACAAACCTGCTTTGGATTGTCTCTTTCTTTTTTTTACCTAGACTATGAATGATTCTGATCTACATCTCTCCTCTTCAATGCTCCTAAAGATTTCCGCCTGTTCATCTGAACTTCTTGATACTTATCTCACTGTCTAACAACTAGAGATAGTGAATACAGAAGTTCTTTTGGACTATAAATCTATTTAAATATTGTTCTGTCTTTATGATATATATCCCCTTGTCTCTCTGTTACTCTCTGTTTTTCAGATTTTTGCGATTTGATTACATTTATCATACTTACTTTGAACTCTCCTTCACCTTCCAGATTTCCTAAGCTAGCAAATCTGCTTCTGGCCTATTTAAGGAATAATGTCTAGAAAATTACATTACTTTATTTCAACAATTCTGTACTAACATTCCCCCATTTTCATTTGCAGCTGCAGGGGCCTACAGAACCTGCAGTATTTTAGACTTTGGCACAGTCTAAATTCCCTAGACTGTCCATATGTAATAGGCAGTTGTACCTTCAAGACTAAATTCCAGAATTCAGAACAATTCCTTCTTCCAAGGTTCTAGTGATCTGGAGCTAGTCAATCTTACTGACATTTTTTTCAGTACTTCAGCCACCTAAGACATCATGGCTGTCCACGTCCCAGCATCAATAGTTTAATTCTACTTCATGTGACACTTTTTCTAGAAAGCATATCACGCTCATATTTACCTTTTGTATCATATTTTTCTTTCTCTGCTGTTTCAGTAAATTATCTCTAAACTGTTTTAAACATAATATGTCTTTCTGCTACAGTTTCCATGTCACAGCCTATATTTCTTTACAACTGGTATGTACACAAATATACACATATATGTAATACTAATAAAACTGTACAACTCCATACATTACAGAATTACACAGCAACACATTGCAGGGGTTGGAGGAAAGCAGGTACCCTACAGTAGTTCGCACAGGTAGGCATCCAGAGTGGTCTTGAATATCTTCATAGAAGGAGATTCCACAAGCTCTCTGGGCAACCCATTCCTGTGCTCCATCACTCCTACCGTAAAGAAGTTCTTCTTCATGTTAGTATGGAACTTCCTATGTTCAAGTTTTAGGCCATTACTCTTTGTCCTGCCGTGTCATGATTTTGTAATTTTTGCTATTGGTATTCCACATCATAACATCGTGCGGAGCACAGAGAAGAACCACCACATGTCTCAGAGGACCTTGCAGACAGAGAGGGGAATACATCACAGAAGTGACTCTCCCTCTCTCTCTCTCTGCCTTGCAGCAGGTGTGGGTATGCTTCCAAGTTATGGCGCCTTCAGTTTCAAAGTAGGTTTCTCAGTCTTCAGAAAACTACTGATTTACCTGATTTATTAGCCTCAATTAGTTTCAATTAGATTGTATTATATTGTGTTATCTTGCATTCTGATATCATAGTTAGTAAAATAAGCTTTCCTCCTTAGATCACTGCCGCTGCTGTTTGTTTCCTTGAGCCCAGCTCCCACCTCCCTACCCCTTTCCCTTTTTCCCTTCCCATTTTTGAGATCAGGGGGCCCATGGGCCTACTGCCCCCCTGTCACAGACACAGATTGATCTAGGTAACTCCATGACAATTATAATTAGCAATTGCCATTCAAAACCTACCTGAACGTTTGCTCTTCCTTTAATTGCCTGGCTTGATGTACTTGTTCTGGCTGACATAAGTAACTTGTGGATTCCAGCAAAATGACCCTGGAATATGACAAATACACATAACTACCACTATTTACTAGCAGGATGAGGAACAATATCTAGTTTATTCTACCTTTTAAATGCTTGGTAAAGAAGCCTACTGTTTTCAATTTGTGGTACTTTCAAAAAACTATTCAAAATATTTAGTAATTTGAAGAATTCTTCTTGATTTAATAACTTAAAATATTTTGCACAATTTAATAATGAAAATTTTAAAGGTTTTGTAACTACGGAAATCCTGAGGCACTTATTTAAGAATACTGAAAATTATTTTAAATTGCTACTTAATCAAACAGATTGATCTGTTGTCACAGGAACACTGCAGGACATGTCATGTTATGACAAGGAGAACAATATTCTTTCAAAAAAACTGTTTAAAAAAAAAACATTAAAAGCAAAAATAATGTGCATTTCAAAACAAACGATGATATTTTAATTTGTAAATATTATTCTAAAATATGTTTAATGCTACATAATTCACAGCTTTTGGAAATATCTGATATTTGTCATACCATTTGACACAAAATCAAAGAAGCTCAACTTTTAATTTACCCATTTCTTAGATAATACTATATTATACATATAGTTTTGAGATTTTTTTTAGCCCTCTTTTTGGTAGAAGAGCTGCTTCCTAGATATCACAAGTGCATATATATAGAATCATAGAATCATAGAATTACCCAGGTTGGAAAAGACCTTGAAGATCATCAAGTCCAACCGCAGCCTAACCATAGAACCCTAACTCTAACAACCCTCTGCTAAATCATATCCATGAGCACCACATCCAAACAGCTCTTAAACACATCCAGGGATGGCGACTCAACCACCTCCCTGGGGAGCCTATTCCAGTACTTAACTACCCATTGTGTAAAGAAGTGTTTCCTGATATGCAACCTAAACTTGCTCTGGTGCAACTTGAGGATATTTTCCCTTATCCTGTCACTTGTCACCAGTGAGAAGAGACTTGCCAATTATCCTAACATTGTTTGCAAATAAGCAATACTACTCGTCATGGAACAGTAGTTATCTCTAAATACTGGAAAAATAATTCAAATAAACATTTAATTGAAGATTACTGGTTAAACTGTGGCCCAAATCTGTAAGTACTGCAAGCAGTTGTCCTGTAATTGTTGAATGATACATATAAAATTAAACTGCTTAAACACTTTATTCTGAGAGCTGTCCAAATCATGGAACAGATTACAACAGTCTCACTGTGACTGAGAAAAAAAGGCAAACAAAACAAAGACATTCTGCACAGAAAGATGAGCCAGCAGGGAAGAAGGCAAGCATGGATGAGCTGGGAATTTTTCCCGAGGCTTCAGGAGAAAAAGAGAATCTACCTCCTGTGGAAGAAGGGTTGGGCAACTTAGGGAGAGTACAAAGAAGCTGTTAGGATATGCAAGGAGAAAAATAGAAAAGTAAAAACCCAGATTGAACTCAACTTTGACACTGGGGTAAAAGTGAGTCCTTCACTACAAGAAAGACACTGAGGCCCAGGAGTGCGTCCAGAGAAGGGCAACAGTCCTAGAGAAGGGTCTGTAGCACAGGTCAATGAGGAGCAGCTGAGGGAACTGGAATTGTTCACTCTGGAGAAGAAGGAGACCTTATCTCTCTCTACAGTCACCTGCAGGGAGGCTGTGGTAATGTGGATATCAGCTTCTTCTTCTGTATAACTAGCAATAGGTTGAGAGGGAATAGCCTCAAGTTGCACCAGGAGAGATTCAGGTTAGATGTTAGGAAAATTTTCTTCTTTGAAAGAGTGGGCAAGTGCTAGAGTAGGCTGCCCTGGGAGGTGGTTGAATCATTGTCCCTGGAAATGTTCAAGAAACATTCAAATGTTGTACTAAGAGATGTGGTTTAGTGGAGAAATAATGGTGATAGGTGAGCAGTTGGACTGGATGATCTGGGATCTTTTCTGACCATGATGATTCTATACGATTAACACATAGGACACTTATGCCACACTGGAGTATTGGAGCGCCACTGGAGCAGTGAAAATAATCCTCTTATAGATGACTATGCCATAATGGCACTGTGGATGGAAGAGAAATTTCATCTGCAGCCTATGGAGAACGCTGGATAGATCACTGAAATAAGGTGAAAATTAGGGAAATTGGTTCTTGTAAATAAATGAATTATAAGAACTGATGTTTAAAGATTGAAGACAAAATATGGATTCAGATCACATAAACTGAGATTTTTAAAGAGGCACAGCATTCTACTCCTTCTGTATTAATAAACCTTAATTCTGTAGTTGTTACATCTATGATGAATGCAAATGAAAAATTAGATTAACTGATAGAGATGCAAGCCTCAAGGCAAAAGTATGTTCTTTCTTTTGCATGCTTAATAATTTAAACAGCAGGATAAAGAACACTGGGGGAAAACAACCAACTATTAATTAACATGGTTTGCTTCTCTATAGAATTCTGCTGGATCTCAGCCAAACACAAAAATACAAGCAAAGTTCATGAACTCCATTTGATTAAAGTTCTAACTTTGTTGCTTATACTAAAATGGATTACAATTAAGGCTTATTCATCTTCTTTATTCATCACAATAGCTTCCACTTCATGGTGCTTGTAACAATTCTGGTAATGTAAATCCCTATAATTTAACCTGAAGGTTTTACATTTTTAAACAGAAATGAAAAATATGGCAGAGTTGATAAAACAGCATGAACATTATAGACTTGTCTTTATAGCACTGTCTACCTGAATATGCCATCAGCTCTGAAGGGATTAGTAACATTTAGGACAACTTTCTTCAACTCATAACATGGAGATTTGCATTTTAATGTATCCTGTAAGAGAATAAAACTTTATATAAACGTGAAAAAAATGCAAAATGACATCCATTGGAAATACTACCAGGAGAATATTAAGAAGAAGAATTTAACCACTGATGACACAAATTAAACACTTTGTCACCAGTAAAGTTAAAGTTTATTTCTTTTTAAACATGTTATATTTCCTCACCTATTAAATAGTCTTCAAAATGACAGCACAGGAACAAGACCAAGCTACCTGCTTTTCATGTTCTCTTTCTTTATTCCTGCCCCAACCATTGTCTCTACCATCAGTGTCTATTGCTATGATATAAAAAGTGTCATGTAAGGAAGGAGACTCTTATAAACTCCATCTATTTCAGAGAAGGATTTATCTGGATCTGCTAAAAGAATGTTTGATAACAAATGCTGGAAACTATGACTATCCTTGCTCTATTTCTAGGATGTATCTTAAAGACTATCAAAACCAAAAAGCTCAAATAAATTTGGCAATATCTAACACAAGTTTGCTATCCATTTACATCCGACAAGTGAAATCATTAGGCTTAAGAGGCATTTAACCACATTTGCAATAACATTTCCAAAAACATTCACATGCTGAGGGAGATCCAGATTTATTTTCAGTGATTTGTGCAAAAATTTTTAATTTATTCAGGATCTCTGTGAAATTTACATCTTTACATATCTCCAGTATTCCTCTAGGTCTTTCTCTGCATATAAGTAACCTAAAATTGGAAAGTTGAGAATTAACGGATCAAAGGTTAATGCTGATGGTTAATCACCTTTTGATTCTTACCTCAGATCACTTTTGACTGGTACAACATACATCTGAATAATATTTTTTGTGACAAATTTTGCACATAGACTTACGACAGGTTCAATATGCTTGACTTCAGATTTCAGGGAGAATGCAAGTGTGGCACCACGTATTCTACCCATTCTCTTTGAGATCAGTAGCAACACAGCTTCAGCAGGGTGCAGAAAACGACTAGTGAACACCACATTTATTGTTGTTTGTTTCCTAGGCAAAATAACAAAAATAATTCTTTGAATAATTAGGCATAAAACTGTAACTCAAGAATTACTGTGAAACATCATTTCAGGAGCATAGTTTCTAGTCTTTGAAAGGGAAGGTGGCACTTGTTTCTTCAGAAACACTTCACTGTAGTTCAACCTCCTGTCTAATAACACTTTAAGCATTCTAATAAAAGAACTACATAGATAAAAAAGGAACAATATAAGTCCATATTGCTTTTTACATCTACGGAATGTAACTTCATTTTTCTTCCCACGCACAATCGGAAAAAGTTCTCTCATATCATATTATTGCCCGAAGCTTAAAACTGATCTACTTGATGCTCCCCTCTTTGAATATAATTTTATATGCTAAGTAGCTAAACATCCTGCTGTGTATATTGTGAGGCAGATCTAAACTTTTTAATAAAATCCCCAAGACTGAAATAATTGATTAAAAGAACCTTCAAAATAGTTAGTAAAGCTGAATAGCAAAGAGGTGGAAAAAAAAAAACAGGTACTCCCATGTAAACAACAGATCAAGTTTCTGATAAGAAAAAGGTAAGAATAACATGATTTGCATTTGTCCTGCAATTAAGCAAGCCCACAACAAAAGTTCAGTAGCTGAAGCTCGCACTTTGAAGCATTCAAAATCACTCAGTAGTACCAAGACTAACATTTTAAGATGGCATTTCTAAAAGCAAGAATACAGTGAGTTACAAAAGTATTCTGCCTTTCTACATAAATGATCAGAGCATAGTGAGCTTCTTCCAAACAGAAAAACAGGCAAACTTTTATAGTTGCTAGTAGAAAACCACAGAATACATAGTGAAATGTCTCCTGACTGGTGTAACGTTCATTGTAGTGTCAAAACTATTCTATATAGTTCAAAAAATTTTAGATAATAAACCACATGAAACAGATGATAGAAAGTCAATAATCTAAAAAAAAAAAAAAAAAAAAAACCTGCAATTTTGTAAACTATACAAGCTGATAATATTCAAATAATTCTTCAGAGGAACTAATTATATATACACACACATGTATATACATAGGAAAAACTTGCATTTATAATGTGCAGACTTATTTGTTGTTTTTCTGGAAGAGATAGCAAATACTTCTGTCAAAACAAAACCTCTCCCCACCCCACATCAACCTTCCCTATTAAATGATTAATAGCATATGTGTAGCCTGGGAAAAAAAGGAAAAAAGAAAAAAAAAAAAAATTACAGAATTAAAATACAGAATTGTAGAAAAAGTTTGCGCCATATATCTTCTGCCAAATGGAAATACTAAAGCATATGCAAACTACTGTTGGTGTGTGAAATACACCTATTATGTACTGTGAGTACACAATCACAGATAATGGGTGAGGAAAAGGACTTGTAACAGCGATCAGCATGTGATGTGTTTATTGGCATCATGTTAATTTACATTTATTTCACAGATGTGGTAAGAACAGCTGCATTTTCAAGTGAACTCAATTCATACATCCTCTCAAGTAAGTCGAACAATTACAGTGAGGGCGTAAGTGCTATAATTTGATGGCAATGGTGACATAATTTGTCCCTGGAATACTATTGCTATCAAGGAAACCTTCCAGGAGGTCTTCTAACTCTGTCATATGATGAACACTGAAGAAAATAAAATTCTTACTGAAAACTGTCTTGGGATCTGAGAACTGGATGGTGATGAATGCAAAAGTAATATCTTAAAAATATTTTGAGGAATGTCAGGAGAATCACAGATGTTTAAGCCTTCAACATGCAAGGTGACAGGATGAGGGGAAATGGCCTCAAGTTGTACCAGCGTAAGTTTAGGTTCGATATTAGGAGAAACTTCTTTACAGAAAGGGTGGTTAAGCTCTGGAATTGGCTCCCCAGCGAGGTGGTTGAGTCACCATCCCTGGATGATGGACAAAACCGTTTGGATGTGGTGCTCAGGGCCACAATTTAGCAGAGGGTTGTTAGGGTAATATGGGTGGGCTGTGGTTGGACTTGATGATATTTAGGGTCTTTCCAACCTGAGCAATCCCATGATTCTATGGTCCTATAAATCCCATTTTGTGATTCCCCTGGCTCTTCTAGCACTGAAAACTCATTACTTACTTAGGGGCAATGATTATAGTGTTTCCTTCAGGCAATGAGAAATCATCAGCATCTCTTCCTACAAGAGTAGCATTGTATGCCAAAGTTTTAATGCTCGGGTTTTTCAAACGAACCTGTCACAAGAATAACAACAAACTCATCATATTTTTATTCAATTTTTAAAACATAAAAATCAATTCTGGAGCTAACTTCCAAAATATGAATGAAGGATATCACAAAGTAGAACAGTACTTCAAACTACTAGGCAGATCACTTTTCCCCCCCAATGACTGCAGACATCCCACAGACTGTTAAGCCCTGATTTTTCTGAGTACTCTTTTTGCAGTGTATGCTGCATGCCAATGCCAACTGTTAATCTCTGATTCTTTTCTATCTTTATCTCAGAAAAGATTCTTAACTTTGTTGATTTTTTTCTGTGCTCATAAGCACAGGGTTAAAACAGCAACAAGAAGTCAGGATCCCAAACTTGAAGAGAAAAAAAAAAAAAAACAATCCTTTCCTCTTCTACATTTAGTAGCAAGATGACATGAAACTCATTTCTTTGTTGCAGTATCCACATCATATAACAATAAACAGCATGTTATAACTTGATGCTTCTACAAATCTAAATGCAGTGTTATCAGTACCTGTTTAAAAACAGTTGCATGGAGAGCACCTGTAAATTCTATAATCTTCTTAGGTAAGAAGTGAGGAAGGTTTTCATATAGGTAGACACACAGTATAAGCATCATGATTGGGTTTGGAACACAAATATCAGTGGCCTAATATTGAAAACATGAAAGAAATAACAACCACGTACTAAGTTAAAATTTGCCTGACATTTTATAGAGATACAAAGATTCAGAATAAAAAGTTTAAGATAAATTCTTACCATAGAAATATTTGCAACCTATGCGTAACAGACTTAGGCTCACAACTGAGATGAGTAACAATCTTGTTGGTGTACAAAAGTACTATTTCTTGAAGGACACTGACATGCACTGGTAAGAAACCTATGCTAAGAATTAAACCTACCTTTTTTCCTCACACTTCAGCAAAAACCTGTTTATTTTATTATTAAGCGAAGAATAGTAGAAAAAGCAAGTAAAACCCATTAACTGAAAAATGTATTTTTATCTTTAAAAAAAGATTTTTAAATCTTTCAGTTTGCTATGTAAAATGCCATCCCAACTACTGCTAAGTTCAGTTTGCAACTCTATATGAACACAATCCAACTAACAAAGGAACACAAGTATACAGTTATTTTTACTGCAGATGCCAAATTGCTGTTTACAGGATTACTGGATCTTAAATATTTGATTTAGAAAAATGAACTTAAATGGCAACTGTAGAACATGTCAAAACCTTAGTCCTCAATGTCTTTATTGTCTGTCAAGAGAAACAGAAACTCTTCTTCCACTATCACATGAACTTTTCATTAAGTCTGATCAAATAAAAAAATGGAAGTGACTTCCCACAAAAAACACAGGCAGAAATTATCTAGCCACTGATTCAAATAAATTCCTGAATCAAGCTAATTAAATTAACTATTTTTAAATTTCACTGAATCACAGAATCACAGAATTGTAGGGGTTGGAAGGGACCTCTAGAGATCATAATAGAATATTAGAATGTTATAATAAAGTTGCCCATCAACTTTTACAATTCTGGTTAAATTCTCTCCTAAATTAAACATCATGTCATAGGGAAATGCATACACTTGGGAACAGATTTAAGCATCTAACCACTGCATTAGCATGTAAACCCTTTAAAAGGTGCTCTTTTTCACTTGAGACACTTTATTTGAATTCCTTACATAACTGAGGCTCATTTTATAAAGTAATACTTTCATAAAGGCTCTATGCATTCCCACAAGCAGAGTTTTATAAAGAAGGCTTGTAACATAGGTTGAAAGTCAGCAAGAAGATAAATATGAAGCAGTCATACTAGAATAGGGGCAAGTCTAACTGAAATATGTCAGATGAGAGCAGCTGTGGTAGTATGGAGAAGATTAACAACAAATCGAGAATTAAAAAAATATATATATTATTTGCAGTTTCTGAAACTTACCCTCAAGACATCAAACAGATGATGAGGGTGTTCTGAGAAGTGGTAGATAATAAGACTAAAACAGTCAAGTCAATAAAGCAACTCAATGCGAAGAACCATACCTATGTGAATTCCCAACAGAAACCTTGAAATCAAACTAAATATATTTCATTCTCTTTCTCAGAAATTTTTGGATAACTACTGCTACTCTGCATCACAAATAGTCAGGGAGAGACTTTAGAAAAAGAAATTAATACTATTAGCCACACGGGCTGGAAAATGGAGAATACTTTTTTGACAGTTCTGGACTATTTTTAGAAAGTAGGAAAGATATATAGACATTCCCACTATCACCATAACTCTCTGAATTGGCATTGGTTTTTTGTTGGTTTATTTTCTCCTTGGTGTTGAAAGTTTTATATTATAGTCCAGCACTTCTAAGAACCAGACAACTCAACTCTCTAATTACTAAAAGCTCCAGAAGCAATAAAAGAGTGTGTGAAGAAGTAAATATCTCTTCCACAGGACAGAACAAGAATGAGTCTGTCTTCAAGTTCTGCAGAAAGGCTCTTGTTCTTCTAGTTAATTCCTCCCATAGGTATGCCAAAAAATAAGCTTTATTCTTCAGTGTCAGAACACAAAAGCATCTGTAATGACACTGAAGAAGAATTCACACAATCTGAACACTTATGGATCCCCTAGGAACATCCCACTAATCTGCCTCTGCCAACAGAGCAATTGTTGGTGTAAAAGGTATAAGAAATTGTGCAAATATAACATGATCTTTCCATTGACATAATTTCCCAGATGCTGGAAATTAGTGGTTTAACGATTTATTGATTATTTTTAGTCACTGGTCTAAATTCTTCTCTATTTCATTCTTTATGCAGAGAAATGAGATCAGTTTTCAGCAAGAGTTAATTAACTCTTTTTAATTAGAAATTGCTTATTGACTCTTCCTCCTCTTTTAACATTATTGAAATGTAAAATTAGCTGACATTTATTGCCTAAAAACAGGACCATACCAAAGCAACCAAGATGCGATTTCTAAGACAGAAGCTCTAAGAAGGCAAATGGATCCAACAATCCAAGCACAAGCACAAATAGCTTTGCTTTCTAACTTTTACTTGGTGACTGATGAACCGGCATCTGACAACGCATTGCTAGCTACAAAAAGCTGCATTTATGACATATTGATACTAAGAGGAAAAAGGGTAAAAAGGGCAAAAATTTGAAACTCCAGTGGAGACACCTTCCAACATGACATTAAAAACACTCATTAACTTAAAGCAAACAAGAAAAGGTTTTACATGAGTAAGTAAGAAGCTAAGTGCAGCCTAGTGACTTGTAACATAGGCCAAAAAGGTACCGCTTAGATCATTCTTTCCAATGGTGGCTACAAGCTGATGTTTAAATGCAGACACTTAGAAGGCAAGTACACCTATACTTCAGTATTTTCCCAGTCTGAGTACAAGACTAGCTGAACCACACAAGACTTCTGTTTACCTAGAAATCCTCAATGGATTTCTCTTTCAAGCACATATATAGTCTCCCTTAGAATCTGTGTGAAAACTATAAAGGCAGCTTAAGAGAACACTGTCCTACTTATGTTCAGCATACCTGAGAAAGAAGCAGGAAGACAGTATATAAGCTACGTTTTCTTAATGGATGCATTGCAAGTAAGTGCAGTAATGCCAAGCGTTTGAAATAATGTTCACATCCATCAGCCTACTGCATTCTTGCCCTATGCAACAAACAATTCTTTGTTTTTTCAAAGATCCTAGAGAACAGTAAGGAGTATAAATAGAGCTCACTAGTTTTGCTTCATTTCCTATAAAGTCATCAAAACAGCATTCACAATCACAGTTTCTCTGACAAGAATGAATCTACACTTGACACAGAAGTGGGAAAATACGATGCTCTTTCATGGTCACAGATCAGTGCAAACTATCCCAAATTTCAAATCAGAAAATTTCAGAATAAACTGGTTTCTAAGTTTAAAAAAGTAAGGAGCCTTTCTAACACGTTTCTCACACAGCTTTCCTAGTGCAAGAAAAGCTTGGTTTTTTTCTTTTTCTTTTTTTTCCAATTTGTGAGATGTTACCCTTCATCTATTGCAGAAGTTAAAATAAAAGTAAGGAATTAACATGAACATACTTAGCAGCTTTTCCTCTTTCTGCCCCAGATCATGACATATCATTCCGTAACAAGATGATCAGTCTCTTGAATGTAAAAATCCCTATCTCAGTAAGAGCACACAAATCTAGAAAGATCAGTGAAACAGTAATTCTTAGAATCTTGGGAGATAAACTGAAGGTAGACCTAGATACCAAGAGGTTGGTTTATTTCTGACCTCAACTTCTTTAATAGATGAGAGCTCTCAGGCTAATTTGTTTTACTTTTACTTTTGCATGATACTGGCAGCACACACAGCTATAAAGTGCTTGCAGTCAGACTTTTAAAGAAATATAAATCTGGAGCTGGACCAAACTAGTTTTAGGGACCACAAAAAAATGCTAACATATCTAAAGGGCATCATATACATAATATCGGCTGTAGGCCAATGGGAGAAAAGTGATTTGAGTGGTATGCTACCAAACATAAAAAAGTGACTCTAATAAAGGACTCCAGAGTCTGATTAGTTCTACTGACGCCAGCAGTCCAAAGTTACTGACTGCCTTGTGCATAAAACCTGTGGAAGAATCCTTATGAGTATTTATGACTTAGAGAGACCTAAGAGCCACCAAACATTTATAGAATTTATCACTTTTTTAATGTTTAACTGCATTATGTTAGTTCTTCGATATATATTTTCTATGTTGCCTTAGAATGTTAACAATAAATTCTACTCATTCTGTCATTTTGTGATTTACAATACTCAAACTGACTTAATCTTTTTTATCCCACTAGATGTATATATACAGTTTTACAAATTAAGGAATTATGAAAATTACTTGTAATTAAATATATTTATATTAAGATAAATTTTGGTTTCCATCATACGATAGCACATGAAATAAAACTGATTCAGTAAAATCTCATCTCATTCTGATATACATTGTTATCATAAAAGTAAAAAATAATTTAAAAGTACATATGTATTGATAATATAAAAACATTTACCTTTATGTCTATAGTAAGGCTGAGCACATGCATAGCATTCACAAGTATCAAACAGTTGTGCATAAACTGTGCAGGAGTCCTTGGATAAGTATACATCCTTACAAAGTGAGAAGCAATCTAGGGAAGACAGAATTCAAACTTTTCATATTCTACAGAGCAGAATCACAATGTTTGCATTTTCAGTCTTTCAGAAATCCATAAGATCTAAATTTTAAACTAAAATTATCAATGGAGATTATACCTAGAGAAGAGAAAAAGAAACACTGAAACAGTGACTCTATACTCACTAAATGGTATTTTCTTCTTTAAAAACCATAGAAGCCAACAGTTCCAAAGGAACTTACATTAATATTGGGCTCTCAATAAAACTTGCATGATATTAGGAAGAGTTCTTACCAAGAATGGACAGTAAGCTGCAATCTGTGCTGCCAATACCAGACCATCTTGAAGATCCTGGTCAAAATTTACTATCCATCTCATCAGCGGTACTTTACCTAGTTTAAAAACAGAGCAGATTGAATTAGATCTCTTCTAATCTCTCTTCTGAGATGACTAATTTTATTCTGGGAAGATGTCTTTCTCAAAAAACTGAATAGAGGAAATAAGAGAAAAAGGAAACATGCCTCATTCAGATGTAGAGGTTTTGAGGCATAGATCTCCTCCAGAGCCATTAAACATTGCTCACACACTCTGCTACTGATTTTAAAATATTCATCACAACTTGAGGGAAAGCAGATAATATTAACTTAGCTGTAAATGTAGGTACCTAAGCATGTAAATTATTTCTATTTTTACAGATATATAGATTTTAAAGATATAAGGTTCATACACGCTGATACCAACAAATTTTACAGAAATCATTTTCAGTTGCAGCATTGAAGTAAGAAGGAAAAGAATATTAATTTTCTTCAAGGTCATATTAAGTAGTTTGTCATTTAAAGAACTTAACATCAATCAAAGCCGATAGCTTGACCATCAGCATAGGTCAGTACTTCTATGTTTGGATTTTCAGGGCTTATGCTTCACAAAGTTACAATTTTTTTAAATTATTTTTAAAGTATTAGTTTAAAATATAATTGCTGAAAATAAATACAGTTATTTATAAGTATTTGTATTTGAAGCATTCTATATCTTACATTTATCACAGCATTTAAACAGTGCACTTTTGTTTAACAATAACTAAACATAGGAAGAATAATGAGTTGAAATTCTCTTTTCAAAACTCAATTTCAAAAAACTCTTCAAAAAATGAAACCTGAGATGATCTCTGAAAAGTGTTGCCTTTATCTAGTTTTGTTTCTTATCACATGCAGATGCAAAACTGCCTCTAGTGGCAGGGAAGAAGCAGCTAGAGATGATGCTGTTAATGTCAGATCACAATATGTCACATTTAATCCCAAGTAGTACGGTTAAATCAAATTTGCAACTAAGTAGCTATTGTTACCTATAAGTGGCTATAAAACTCTTCATTTATACCAAATTGATTAGTTCTAAGTTTATAAAATTGTTCTACAGGTGCTGTATATATTACGCATATATTATAATATATAATATAATATTATATATATATATATATATATTATATATTATTATGTAATGAAAGTCTGAAGGTCTTAGAGAATTTTCATACAGAGTTCAAGAATATCCAGAAGTAAAATTTTGATGTCCATATGCTTTGCAATAGGGGGTGCTGGCTCATAATGATCCCACAGAGACTCTGGCTTCATAAAGTAACACTGCCATTTATGGAAAAAAGAGGAAAGTGTGATATCAAATCTCTGGAGGTGGATCTAATCTCTAGCTATAATAATGCCTATTGTCCTGTCTCAATCTGCTACACATAAACATTTACCCAAGAAATATGTAGTTATAACTTTTTCCCCAAGTGCTGAAATTTGAAACTAGGGAGAGATTTAAAATGATGTATATAACACAGAGAATAAAGTGAGTTTGTTTGTTTGTTTGTTTTAAATTGTGTTCACTTCGTTAATTCATCAAGTCTCTGAAAAGCAAGACTATTTCTTTGGAAAAAAACAAAAACAAAACAAAACAAAACAAAAAACCACACACTCATAACTGTTTTGGGGTGATCTTAACTGAACAAAGTTGTACATGGAATTCCAGAAGATTTTTCTCTCTAACCTTTGCTAAAAAATTACGCTAAAAATTCTGACAAAACTAATGCATAAACACACCGATATAAGCACAAATATAAACAACTGAATATGACCATAAACAGAAAAACTAAGAGAAAGTGATTATTGCAAGAATTTCCTTTTTCTGGTCAATAATGGAAAGAAGAAACTGGGAAGACTGACCACGCTTCACCCTTTATGCCTAATTAGAAACTGTACCAGAACAAGAGGAGATATTTCATGAACAGTGACAGTCACTGAACATGTAACACAGAAACATGAAAAGTGCAAATATGTTTGGATAGGCATTAATTTGTTCCCCAAAAAATTATTTCTGTGGTGAGTTATCATGATGCCTTCATTAATAATGATTTTTAAAGTCAACAAACAAGTATGAAAAGTGAGAGAATAGTGGGAAAGAAAAAAAAAAAATCACCTTTTTGAGCATCTTTCCACACAGTTTTTCGATTATTCTCATAATTTTTGTTCAACCAAGTGAGGATGATTCGTTCATATGGAGAATATATATTACTGGATAAAAGCTCTGAGTTTATTCTTGGCATATTCTGCATGTTTTCCAAATTGGTCAGATCAGCAGTATTACGTGAAGAAACACATGGTAGAACAAACACCTGGAATTAGAAAAGTTTTTTAAGCACAAACTGTACAAAGAACAATTTCAAGTTGAATGATTAAAAAGTAGCATTTCAAACTCAAGAAGTTTACTAGTTCAGTAAATATTTTAGAGATAGCACATGAGCATACATGTATGACAGAACAGATTTGCTGAGGTTTTATGGAATTCTTTTACTTCCTTAAACAAAAAGCAAATTGAAGTTTTCAAATACTTCCTTGCCAACTTTTCACAAGTTCACTGATGTCAGTGAACCATGCTATATTCAAAGAATATCTGTTTACAGTCAAAGAAAAAAAAAAACAAAAACCTATTAATTACTGAGCTACTAAACTTATCTCCAATACAATCTTTAAGAAGCCTTGAAATGATACAGTTCATGGACCAGAGGATCCGTTAGATCCAGGTTATACAGACAGTTTCTACTGAAAAAAAATTTGTTACATCTACAGTAGAATTCCTTAAACTCAGAGATCACTGATTATGCCATGCATGAAGCCATATTAAAAATATATGAAATAATATATACTGTACATATTATATGGTATACAATAAAAATAAACAAGTTAAAATTAGCCATTCTGTACCATACTTTTATTTTATTTTTTATCTGAATCGGAATAACATGTCTGACCATCACATCCAGTAACTAAGAGCATCAAGGAGCATGGCCATAAATGGGAGCTACACTAATTCCATAAAGAGAAGCCTGTTACCAAATCAAAACAGAAACAGCTTGCACCCCTTTTCAGAACTGTTTCTCTTCACCATTAGCTGGTAGAAAAAGGCATCCATTTCTGGAGGCAAGGTGATAAAACCTTTTAATCCCTCCATTTGCTGCAGATGGAGAGAAACTCTCATTAAATATAGCACAGCTACAGTCACATAACTTTGAAGTCCCCATACATATACCTGAGCTTTTCCAGATGACATGAAGGATTGTCATCATTGCTTTCATCTTTTTGTGAAGAAAACCTTTTGTGACAAACTGATGTATAAAAAACAGTTGACTGTTAACATACATGAGACCAAACTAAATCAACCACCATTGCTTAATTGCAATAAAAGAAAATGGAGTAACTTTTGAAGCTTTTAAGTTCAGCATAGTCTAGTACCACGCAAACATATCTAAACTAACATAATTTCAGCTTATTTTGCTGAACAACAACAAAAATATAAAAGAAAGTAGATAAATACTGTTTTCTGCCTTTCCTAAACTGCAGTGTCCTTTCAGGCTAATTTATTGCAATGTTCCTCCATCAGCATAAATGGACATTCTATCAACACAATTAAAACAGGAAGGAATAATCGCAACCGCATTTAAGAGAAAATACAAAACGTATCCATATAACATTGTTTTACTTTCTTTTACCAAGAAAGTTCAAATCATTCATAACCCAAGATGCCAGTGTCTACATTCCTTTTTAGATACTGTTGAAGGACCAGAGCATTAGTATATAGTACACCATATAAAAATTTTCAGATACAAGGTTAGGAAATATTACTACTTTTAACAATGAAAAGCATCATAATCAATACATGTTCAATAAATCTAAAGACAGATTATCTTTCTTGAAAAACTGACTTGAACCAAGGTTAAAGTAGTGCTTCTACTGTTGGTCCCTATCCTTCCATTATGTTTCAAACAGTTAGAATTCTAGCAGCATCTCAGCCCATGCTCATAAAGAAAGCTACAAGTATACCTTTATGATTTATGAAGTCCCCCTTTGTTCTGCACAGCTTATACTTTTCCCCCAAACTCAGAATAAACTTGATTTTGCATTTCTGCAAGCCGGAGTTATGTATATGTTTATTCCTCTGTAAATTCTGCAGCATTAGAAGGTTTCATAACAGGAAAGTAGGCCATAGTGCATTAGGCTCGGACATGAAAGCAGTATGAGATGACGTTCTTGTTGATAAAGAATGCTATACTTATTTCCAACATCAAATTGGATAACAGAACATCTCTCATGAATAAATAAATTATTTCAACATTTTCTTAAAATTGCAGCATGCTGTTTCAGAAGGAGAGGATTCTGTTTCATTTTATTTCACTTGATAGCAATCACAAAAATGCCTGTCTCTAGTTTCATTTTACTGAAACTCCTTTTAAGACATGAAACATTCCCTTAAATTCAGAGCATTTAAAAACTAGTCCCAATAAATTTTTTTAATATAAAATAATCTTGCTGTCTTGACAGTTCATATCCTGTTTTTCTTTACTGTTCTGGTGCTTTATTTCCAAAGTAAGTAAATAAATAAGTCCTGTCTGGCAGCAGCCATGGCCACCCTTGTCACAAAATGGGATTGAATAAGATGATATGAAAGAAAAATTAGGACACTGAATGCCAAGTGACTAGACCCACTGTGAAGTTGCGTTATATTAAGTGTTCTGTTTACTCTTTATTACGTTGAATTGAATACCACCTTAGCCAAACTGCACAAGACTAAAACAAATCAAGTAAAGCAGATAAGCATAATTCCTAATACACTGGGGGGAGGCAAAAAGAGGAGAAATGTGATAAGGCTGCAAAAAAAATGTACTATTACATGATAGAAAGATGAAGGAACAAGGAATGAGAAACTGAAGCTGTTTCTCATCCATGAAACAGGGAACTGGAATGACAATAAACACACCTTTACAAAAGGCTTAAAAGGCTCAATCCAAACCTGAATCACTTTCATAACACCGGCAACCAGGGTATTGGTCCCATTCTTCTGCATACAACAATGCCCACAGAGATTAAAGACCTATTGGGAATCCCCCTACTCCATCAGCCAACTTCACATAGTGCACCAGCTCTAACATAAGGAAAGGGGCAGAAAAATATAGCCAGGACAGGTGGTGGGGAAAATCAGAGTAAGAAAGACACACACTGTCAGTACTCACTCACAGCTACATTGGTGTAAATCAATGGTGACGATTTCTTTTCAGTTATTAAAAAGACTAGAAAGTTTATTAAAACAGACTGTACTTGACTCATGTATATGCACACAAGGAAGAAAATAATTAAAAAAATTAAAAAAAAAAAAAATTGTAGTGGAAAGTTGAAGCAGCAGCAAAGAAGTCCATGCCTCTGAACTACTGCCATCAGAATACCAATATTTAATTACATCAAAGCATTTAGAAGATTAAATGAGTCCACAGATTTAACCAAGCACCTTCTACATAACTACATGTCATTCTTAGTGTGCTATCTTCTATTTCAATTTACTTTTTATGGCTTCTGATGCAAAAAGATTTCCATCAAAAAAAAATGTATAACAAAGCCCAAACCATATTCAGCACTGAAGTTCCTCCAAAGTCTTTACCCCTTTAATTTTTTGCCCTAACCAGATATCTTGGGTAAACCACTATTCTATCCCACAATAAGCAACTGAACTTCCACACACACTGAAACCAAAATCAACCAACCTAAAATCCACTTTTTCCCCTAAGCCAGAAACTCAATAAAGACATTCGCATTGTCTAAAACAGCAATCTGACTGTTGGCTTTTATAAAGAACAGGTGGAAAATCAAACTATAAAAAATATACAAAAAATATATATAAAATAAAATGCTTGATTTCATATCCTATAATTTTAGATTTGATAGAGTAGATTAACCATAAATGATTCTGGCAGTTGTTAGTTTTCTAGCCATTCTTTGATAATGTTGAGAAAATATTTTGCAATCTTCATGACATTAAAAAAAAAACAAACAAAACACAAATTACTTGAATGTGGCATTTAATTAATAAAATAGAAAAAGAAATAATATTTAAGATTAAACAAAATTCCCTTGGATCTAATTTGTGTGATTACAAAATGTGTAATTTTGTGGCCCAGCCTGGCCCCATCATGCAGCCGCTGTTCAGCAGCAATCAAACCTACTGGTGCTACTAACAATGTCTCTGCTGAAACCAGGACACGGGAAAGACAGTACAGCACCAAATCAAATTAGGGCAAATGCTTTAATGCATTTTGATACACTGGCTTAAGTATCTCATAAATGTCATGCTTTTACTGCCCTTTTTGCAAGAGGTTTTGCCATATACACATGCATTAACTATACGCTATATTTTCCATGCAGCCCAAGGCTCTTCTCTCCATAGTGGCTCAGGCAAGACAAAAGTTTGGACACCCATGATCCAGTCCAAACTCCTTGCTTAGATCTGAATCAGCTAGGGTGGTTTGCTGCTAAAATTTCAGCTGGGTTTAGGATTTCTCCAAGTATGGAGACTCCACAATTCCTCCGGGCAATCTGTTTCACTGCAGAACCAGCATCAAATTAAAAAAAAAAAAAAAAAAAAAAAAGTTTATTATGTTTAAATGAAATTTCTTGTATTTTGGTATGTGCCACTGCCTTTTGCCACACCACTGTTCACCACTGAGGAGAGTACGGATCTGTTTTCTTCACACTTTATCTTTAGGTATTTACACACATTGATAAGATTCCCCTGGAACCTTCAGTTCTCCTATCTGAACACTCACAGCTCAGTCAAATTCTCTTTGAATAATAGCTGAATCAATCAATTCCCTTAACCACTTTTGGAAACCTTCAACAGAGTCACTCCATTACTCCCAGTTCATTCTGGAGAGTCCAAATAATAGTTATATTTTTAATTTATTTCCCATCCTTTTGAATAGAAGTAAGTAAATATTTTCAGGCATGCAAATATTACTGATCATCTATGAGTACATTGGGTTTACTTTGGAAAATATGACTCAAACATCCAAAACATTTATCTGCCATCATCACCAAAAAGAAACAAAAACAACAACAAAAACCTCACTACAGTTGTAGAGGTCCGTATTGATCTTCTTCCTTAGCAGGAATAACTATTACAAAAATGCTTATCTGTTTAAAAATTACATTCTAATAAAAGGAGATAAATGTCATGGTTATGAATATGTCGAGCTAACAAAGTATTTCCAGTGGAAAGTGTTTCTAAGCCAAGTAACCAAAAGCATGGCACAGTTTTCTTTTTTTGTAATTAAAGATATGTATAATGTTTAATCCTACATGACACAGAATATTCTAACATAGTCTTTCCTAATTAAAGCATATCATCACACTGCTAATTTCAGGACCAGGAAAATGAAAGTGTTCTCATTTTAAATAGTCTCAGATAGTCTCTACAGAAGAATAATATACTGGAGAAGTAACTGAAAATTTCTTTGAAACCAAACCAAAACAAAAAAAGGACTTGAGTATCCTAAAAATCTCTCTTAAACCTGTTCGTTTGTTTGTTTTTGTTGTTGTTTCTGCCATCAGGTCTTCAGAATTTAAGTAATAAAAGAACCCACAATTTACCTTGTACACCTGCAACAGCACGTCTGTCCAAACTTGTTTGCTGATTGTCTCAAATGCACTGTCCTCCAGAATTAACAGTTGTTTGTTGCTAAACATAACTAACTTTTTCTTAGCTCCTTTTATCAAGTTAGCTGTGTGAGCCTTCAGATAAAGGAGAAATAATTATTTTCAATACCAATTTCAACAGTTTGGATAGGAAATTCACAAGAGAACAATAATCAATTCATGATATAAATGAGTGATATGCTCGCTATCATGCAATAGTGATCAGTACTAGAACCATTTCCAATTCAACACTACATCAAGAATAAGGTAATTACAGAATCAACAGGAGACGAAGGCAGCAATCGGAACAGATAATCAACACAATGGATATTTTTAATAAAATTGAAAAAAAGGTAGAACGCAGTAAAATCAATTCCATTTTGGGAAAAAAAAAATACAATTAGAAACCAGTAATAGGTATTAGAAGGAATGGGAGAAAAATATCTAGGAGAAAGATATGAATACCAGCATCAACTTAAAGTTCTGATCACTCTTATGCATGCGTTTAGGTTTATGTAATACAGAATAGACAGAGCAGTAGAATTACTATTGACCCACACAGAATTTCTGTTTTGAAACACTAATACTTGCATTCGGTCTTTTTTTTTTTAAAAAGAAAAAAAGTAACAAAAAAATACAAACCTACCTGCAGCGAAGCTTGCGTTTTAGTCCACCTCTTATAATCCTCAAGTTCAAACAGGTATTCTGGCATAACATGGGGAAGACTCGCTCCTTGGCTTCTAAAATTATTAGGAAAAAAAAAAAAAAAAAAAAAAGAAGAAAAGTTAACAGGTAGGCAGGATAACATTTTCTAAGCATAGTTAAGTTTCTCAACTTATTAATCTATGTATAATTGCTCTATCTGAGTACACTTGGGATGAATGACCCAGTTTTAGTAATTACTTGATAGCTCTTATTTGTGACATTTATGTTCATTTCCAATGCCTACAAATACCTGATGCTAAAAGCAAGACACTTTCAGTGTATAGTGAGCAAGGTAGGGATGGGTTGGACTAGATGATTCTATGAATCCTTACTAGAAATGCTCCTTCATAAAGAATTACAGTGCAAAGTATCAAAACATTATACACACATTATACACACATTTCCATCTTGAAGCCAAAGGATCACTATTACATAACATTAGTAGAATTAAAACTTGATGATCTGCTTGTAGAACTGATATCAGAAGTCTTACACGTGTAAAAAACAGGTAGTTCAAAACTCTGTTGTCACACTGACCTGTCAAATGTTCAAGGGAGTGCTAATGCAATTAAAATGAGTGCAGTAAAAAATGCAATTGCAATAAGTAGCACAAATACTAAAAGAATCAGTTGAAGAAATAATATTTATAAATTCGGATGTTGATGGAAAGAGGGAAAAATATTTTTTCTCAGGATAAGGATAGCACAACAGTTTCCTGATTTCCAAATCAGAAAAATTCTATCATACCTAGATTTTCATTGCTTTTTGTGTTTTCAAAACAGCCAATATGAAAATAATTGGATAAGCTTTTCTTGTTACATAACTGGTCCCTCACACAAATGAAGTAATTATACTTCTCTGGTACCATACAGACCAAAAATCAATTTCCTTTTTACATCAACATCATATAGTACAGATAGTTCGAAATTAGAAGCATGATGGCTTATTTTCATCCCACTTAATTATATAATGCCAGTAAGAGCATGGTTTTGACCCCATATTTTATATAGCAACACTACCAGATTATTGAAATTTCATATTTCATAAAATTATCCAGCATGTTTCTTAAAACAGAAATATTTAACCAAGGACCCAAGATAGCATCAAGTTAGTAGCCTGGTTCTAAAGCTCAAAATGTCTGAAATTCCCATTTTCAATTAAATCACAAGCTCTGTTCTCTGAAATCCTTTCAGAATTTCTGTTCTTTCCAAACACTAAAAGGAGGAAGCTACACAACTTCCATCTATTCAGATGGTCTATCTTCCTTTCAAAGGTTATAATTGGTGGATAGATTGGAATAGTGCAATCTATGATTTTCATCCTCAAAAAAGCTTCTTACATATCAACATTGCTATATCATCACTGTGTGAAGCTGCAACATGGGAGGGTCAGATTGGCAATGAGAAGCAGGTTCTCACTGAGAGGGTAGCCAGGAACATGGCCCTAAGCCTGCCAGAGTTCAAGAAGCATCTGAACACTCTGAAACACAGGGTTTGATTTTTGGATGGTCACGTGTGGAGCCAGGAGTTAAGGACTTAAGTTCATTGCTCTTCAACATCTTTATCATGTACATACACAGTGGGATTGTGTGCACTCTCAGGGAGTTTGCTGCTGACACCAAGCTGGGGTATGCTGATGATAAGACAGAAAGAAAGGATGCCATTAAGAAGGACCTGGACAGGCTCAAAAAGTGGGGCCTAAATAAAGCAAATGAAGTTCAAAAAGGTCAAGTATTGCACCCTGGTGAGGGAAATCCCAGACAATATTACAGACTAGAAGAATTCATGGTGAGCAATCCATGTGCAGAAAGACGTGAGGGTCCTCATGGAGGAATGAGCAACATAAGCCAGCAGCATATGCCTGCAACCTGGAAAACCCAACTTTATCCTAGGATGCATCATAAATGAAGTGGCCAGCAGAACAAGGAAGTGGTTGTTTCCCTCTACTCTGAATTCTTGAGGCCTCATCTGACATACTGCATCCAGGTCTGGGGCCCCCACTACGAGAAAATTGTGGAGCTATTCAAGCAGGTCCAGACAAGGGCCACAAATTAATTTTACTTATATTGTAAAATGCCCCTTTTTTTTCCTTAATTGCCACAATAAAATACCAAATGAGCTTTTTCATATCAAGAAAAATACAATTTATTCTTAGAACATTATTTGAAACAGTGAAAGCATCCTCCTACTTCAGTAGTTGACAAACTTGAAAGATGAATTACACTTAATTCGAACCATGCTGACCAGAAAACAGTAGTTGGTGAAAGAAAGCTGAAAACTGTGTTTCTATTCTCTGTGTGTTCTCTGTTAGAGATAACATGAAGCATAAGGTAAGCAAAACAACTGATTGCTTCATTGAAGCTGTTATAATATAAACAAGGTACTTGAAAAGACTTTCCTGGTTGACTTCCTTGGAAAAATATTTCCTCTTGTGCTGCTCATTCTCAGTGTTATGAATAAACACTTGCATTCCTCAATTTTTTTATTTATTTATTTTTTTAATAAATCAGGTAAAGAGACATTCTCGCTATCTCTCTATTTATCCAAGGTACAATGACATCTGAAGTTAGACAAAAGTTAGTTTGAGATAGAGCCTATAAAATCCCAAAGTTAAGACTGACGGACTCTGAAAGGGACATCAGCTGCCAACTCATAATACAGGCCCTCCTGACAGGAACTGAACAGAATGAGATTTGTGAAATTTAGGACCATTAATAAGGGTAATAGGATTCAGCAGAGGAAGCACATCTTGAAGCTACTCTTGACAATTTTCCTAGGAATATTAATGCGACACCAGACCTAAGGCAGTGGCAAACAAAAGGTTTTTCTTAGGTCAGAATTAAAGAAGTCTCTTGCCCCTTTGAACTCAGTAAAACAACAGTATACTAATCAAATAGATGAGAAAACCTCTTTAATTCACTTAGAGAACTGTTTGGTATTGCATTTCCACAAACTCAATCCCTTGATGTCTGGAAAGATGTAATGCTTCTTAAGAATAATCAGCAGGGCAGCATTAATAATATGATGGTAAAACATTCTTAGCATACCATTGCCTAATGATTCCAGCCTTTGAGATGCAATGAGAAAATAGATTGAGATTGTATCCATCAAGTCTTTTATTTAGTACCAGAATGTACACTGAACTGGTGAAAACAACAGGAATATGTAAGCAGTTGTTCTCATTACTGAAGAAAGTCAAAGATACCATTCTGACATTGCTACCATGATTCTTCTGAATCATCTGCCACTATGTTATCAGTAATGCACATAAAAATGTTGTTCTGCCTCTTATTCAAAAGTTGCAGATAAGAATCCAATGTTATTGGACACAGAGGAAATCTTTTTCCTTCCCTGCTACTGTTACAAGCATCCTAAAAGGCAGGGTTTTTTACAACGTCAGTAGACTTGGTTCTCTACTAAAATGATTATTAGTAATACTGCTATTAATGAAGATTCAGACAGCATTTTCTTTTTTACAGGCTTCCATCAGGCTTTTTGATTCACTGAACTGAGTAAGCTTATGGGATCTAGTAAGGTGACAGGATTCCCAGGAAGGTGGAATTATTGAAAGTACAATTTTGTAACAGAACAGAAAAAAATAGTTTGAGATAATGGTAGATAAACAGCCTGGTATCCCATATCCATGAAGTTTTTAAAAGTTGGAATTTACCACTCTTATGAGTAGTTCTGTTGATAGGTATCCTGGAAAAAATACTTGCTGATGGCACTACATTCATTACTATTCTGTTTTTAGACCTGAAGTATGAGAAACATACATCAGCAGACACTAGTATCGCTGCAGCTTCTGACTCTTCTGTTATAAGAAAAGCAGTGTATATTATAAGCTTATATACAACTACATCACTGCCCATTAAAAGAAGCATGTATTAAAGACAGAAAGTAAACAGATCTTAAATTGCAGGTTAGCCCCTTGAACACTACAGAGGGTGCTAAAAAGATGTGGGATTTGAGGGCTTCAGCTGATCTTTACAGATTTCATGACATTACACTTTCTCTGAAAATAATCATCTTCCATTTCACAGCAAAGGACAAGAAAGATGAAGAAGTGTTTGTCAGTTTTTATCTGCACCATCTTTCACAGCTGCCCCATTTTACATGATAAAATAAGACTGCCAATGAAGGTTGATAGTATCCAAGTCTGTTCAGCAGCAGGAGCAGTGTTCTCATTCCTTGGTGTTATTAATACAAAAGACAGCTACATTACAAGATTCACAAGAAGTATTACTGAAGCCAGTGATAACAGAATAACTTGCATCAGTGGAATAACAAAACGATTCATAATAAATCTGATCTGATTATCTATTTGGTCTATCTGCTCAGTCTAAGAGATGAGGCTAACAGTCATATTCTTTCTAAACTGTGAGCGGAGTTCCTCTGGATTCCCTGTGTGAAATGTAACACTACCAAACGAAATCTCAGTGGTACCTGCAGAGGTTACCTTAGTAAAAAATAATTAAAATTTATAATGCAAAAGTCTTATATCTCAAAAGATGTGGCATAAAAGAGTCCCTAAACTTACAGTTTAGTTGGAGCTACGCTAATAAAAAGTGGGAAATGATAGAAATTTTATCACACATACTTACTTAAGGAAAGTAAGCAATGTAGAATGTTGCCAGTAGAGCTGTATCACTCGTTCAACCGGATCAAGAGGCAATGACTGGTTCAATGTAATGCCTGGTAACAACTGTCCACTCAGGTGGAATAACATGTCGTAAATAGTCTTAGTATTTTTGTCAAGATTTTGTTTAAAAACCTTCCCTTGGGAAGAAGTCATTTGGACTTTACAGACACCACTAAGAGAGAAAATGTTTCTGACATTACTCTTTTAAACAAGCAAAACAATCTAACATTATTTTATCACTGACAATGATAGATTTAATAAACCATGATACAAAAAATAGCTACAAGAAGGCTAATAAGTATTGTAATTTTTTCCTTTCCACAGAATTTTTTTAAGTATGTGTATGGGAAATTGGTAATCACAGCCTGAACCACTGATTAATCAGCTGAGGCAAGTTTCAGATCAGCTGTGGGAGCACAGGTGAGGGTAATTCAGCTGTGCTCCCGGAAGGGGGTGGAGGCTGACTCCACCTCCTCTAGACCTCATTTAAGGGCTGACCACCACTGAAGCAGCATCACTTTGAGATTGCCTCAGTGTTTTCCAGCAGACCGAAGGTCTCTATTGGGTGAGTCTTTCCTTTAGATAACCTATTAGATACTTATCACCACCTCTCTTGTACTATCTTTGCATTATTGTCGCTATACATCACTGTACAGTATGTAAGAGTTTTGAAATTTGTGGAACAGTTAATAAGTTTATATGAAATGTTTCATACATAAAAGACTGTTTATCACTGCTTTATGCCAAACATAACTGATTTCTATCATGTTTACAAATGCCTACGTGTGTCCCAGTAGCACGGCATCTATGGTACTGAGTACCAAAACAGAGTCAATTAAGTGATGCCACTGAGATCAATACATTTCCAGAGTGTTTGTGAAACTGTTGATAATTATAAAGTTTGCTTCCCCATCTGTTTCTTATGTGGGGAAATATATATATATATATATATATATATATATAAAACATTTCTGAAAACTTATGTGTCAACAAAGTACAAACAAAGAAACAACTGTGTTCATTGTGGGAGGAAAATAAATTTCAGATAAAAGGGCCACATCTAGTTTTAACTGCATATTCAGCATACACTGCATTGTGATATGAGAGTACTGTACTTAGAAAAACATTTCTGAAAAGGAAAAATAACACCTAAATTACATGTTTATATATAAAAATATATGTAGTATAGATGCTACAATCTTAATATAGGACTGTGCATTTGACAGTATTTATATAATCTGAGGAATGTATAATGTATATTTCTATATTATTAGGCAGACACAAGTTAGCTCTATGTAGATATGAATTACCGTCTTAATGAATGTGGTATTGAAACAGGATTTGGTCCTGTAGACCAGCCAAAGAGAGTGAACCAATTCTGAATAGCAGTTACAGTTTTCTGAAAAATGATCTCTTCTTTGTCCTCATTAGGAAAAAATAAGTCAGATTCATTTTCTTTCCCATCACTTTGACTGTCATCTTCACTACCTTCAATCATCTTCTCAACACTTTCACACCTTTCAAGACGAGCACCTGAATGATAGAAAATGAGGGAAAAAAGAAACAAAAAAAAGATTCCTTATTTTCCTGTCTTGGTCTGATATAAAAATAGCAATTTTTTTTAAAACGCAGAAGTGCCAATGACATACAACCATTAATGACAAATGATCAATTTATTTCAAGAATAACTACGTTAAGTGATGTGTGTATGTCTTGGATATAGAAAAAAAATGTTTTTGCAACCTAATTTCACTTAAGTTATTATCAAACCAGATAAAAAGAAAAAATCAGACAAGGCTTTCAAAACAATAGTAAGAAATGACAAGAATCTTACATGCAGTTCCAGTAGCTACTGCTTTACCAACTAGGCACTGATAGTTCCTCATCCCAACCACAGTGCATGGATCAGGAACTGAGTTGTGTTCAAACAGTTTATTGGACATTCTGTAGGTACAATTAAGCTTACTCCCTCACCAGTAATGTCTTCAGACTTTTCTCCCTTGCTAGGTCTTCTACCTCCTCCACCTTGATCTGGTTAAAGCTTAGATTGCATACAATTTTTGTACAAAGACCTAGCAATATTATTGCATAAAAGGGAAAAATACAATCTAGCAGAAATAGTTGGTGAGGGGTCTGGAGTACAGGCCTTATGAGGAGCGGCTGAGGGAGCTGGGGTTGTTCAGCCTGGAGAAGAGGAGGCTCAGGGGAGACCTTATAGCTCTCTATAACTTCCTGAAGGGAGGTTGTAGTGAGCTAGGGGTCGGCCTTTTCTCTCGTGTAGACAGTGATTGAACTAGAGGAAATGGTTTCAGGCTGCGCCAGGGGAGATTCAGGCTGGACTTTAGGAAATATTACTTCTCGGAAAGGGTAGGCAGGCACTGGAATGCACTGCCCCAGGGAGGTGGTGGAGTCACCCACCGACCATGGGGGTGTTCAAGAAACGTTTGGGTGTTGTGTTGAGGGATATGATTTAGCTGGGAAGTATTGGTGATGGTTGGAGTGGATGATCTTTTAGGTCTTTTCCAACGTTGATAATTCTGTGATTCTGTGAAAAGCAGTTGCAAGAGGTCAAAGAGCTTAAAGTGAGCAGCTGTACCATACCTGACCAAGAATCATGTATTACAGAAGTTGAAACAAAGGAACTTGAGGAACTACTGCAGGAAAGTGATTGAGGAGAATAAAATGGATGCAGAACAACTTTTCCACTACTGCTGTCTTTATCTATAAAACAAGATTAGAAGCAGTAGTTGAGTATAACACTACTGTCAGCACTCTTAACAGTTTATGAATAGATACCTGCTTTTGTACTTTTCCTTATTTTATGCTCTTGTTTAGTCAAATGAGAGGTTATTTGACTTATGATGAAAAACTCACTTTGGTCATTAGACTGGGAATAAAAAACACTATGTACATATTTTTTCCATTAACCATATCACATACAAGCTGGGTCTGCATACTTATTATAAAACAACTACCAGATCAGTGCTAGTTTGAGAATTCTGAATCATGAACGAAATATTCTTAAGGGATTTAGACCTGCAGGTAGAGAAATTAAAGTCTGACCACAAATAAATCTTTTGACAGTTTTGATTGCTGCTGTTTTTTGTACTAATCTAGACTCTGATTATAAAATTGAAATGCCAGCATAACTACTACTGGCTGAGGGGATAGGGCAGTGCAAAGCTTTAACATGTGCTGACAACTATAGATAATACAGATATTATACAAATAACTAATTTTGATACATAAAGGTACAGGAAGTTTTAAATACAGGCTTATTAGCAAGTATAAGATGTAGCAATTTAATTCTTTAAGCATCAACAAACAATACTCTTCTTTACTGTTTTATGTAGGTTGCTCCAAAAGTAATGCCTCTTACTTAATTCCATGCTCACATTCTCTGTTTGTTCTCCATAAGCATTCAGCAAGGGTTGATGAATGTCAGTGGGTGCCATTTTTTCTACATGGAGATATTAAACAACACACCTTTGTTTCATATGCACTTCCATGTCAGATACCGTTGTGTCAGACTGCCCCTCTGCCGCCATCTATCACATGGCAATAATGTGTAACAGAACGTTGGCAGGAAGGTTCAGCCCCCACTGCCACACCACCAACAGCTGCTTCTAATGTCATGGATCAGCATAATAACATGAGGCATTACTTTCAAAGCAGACCTGAAATAAGACATTCTTTATGATATATCTTTGAACACACGTCCAAAAACCTGAGTTTTTTTTCAAGTTCTCTGGTCTTAAATACAAATTAAAAAATCCAAAATATTCAAAACAAATGGTTTTCCCTTTAGAATAAATATGAACATATGTAAGACAAGATTTTGCAGATTCTGCTTTTCATTTAAAAATAAATAAATGACCAAGTAAAGGAAAAGAAATCTCAAAGGGGTACATTTGTGTAAGAACAGGCATGAGGAACTGCATTTCTTAATCAATAATTTCCACGCATCCATGAAAAAAATTTATCCTGAGATCATAAGGCAGCTCAATTACAAGAAAAATAAATCCCCCAAATACCAATAACACTCTTCCTTTGCATTACAGAGATTAAACATAGAAATAAAAAGATTTATAAATAGAAGCACATGAAAGACAAACCTCACATGCCTAGTCTTGAAAAAATACATCTTAGAACTACACAACATAAAACAGGACACAGAACTAGGTTTCAAGATGGGGTTTACCATCAGTATACAAGCTAGAGCAACTGCATTAATGTCTGTCTTTATCTACCAGAAAGATGAATGCAGAACATTTTACACTTCAGAGTGGCTTATAATGAGAAAACACAGTAATAGATAGCCATTGATACAGCACAAGTTTCATGCTTTAATACTGTATTTCTATATTCATGCATTCATCACTTTGCAGAAAAGCTTTACTGGATCAGAGTTTATGTTCCTATACATAAACTCCACCATGATTTACAAATATTAATGCTAGATCCACACAAGTTACACTGCAGTCTGACCTAACATCCTATCATGGATGAAAAGGATCTCTACTAGCTACTTCTGATATTAGACTCCAAAACAAAAGAGTAACCCAGTGTTATTTCTAATGAGATACACACACCCAAAAGAGAAGGACAAACTCTGCATGTATCTATTTTTTTTTTCTATTTTTATTTTTTTTTATTTTTTTTATTGCTGGCATGGTTGTCCACAGGACAAAAACAAAGAGTATGTGGTTAGATATGTGGAAGTAAAGGCTTACTGAATATGTTTCAAAGGCACTATGCTGTGTAGATATTGTTCAGTCACATTAAACAGCATTTCACACCAAAATAATCTGTACAAAGACATAAGATGGACTCAAGGAACTTAGCCACAATTTTTTTTTTCAAAGACCACATAAAATGACATTGTAAGCAAACTAATAAGGAATCAATAAAGAACAGAAGTATTCAGTATAATGGCCTAAACTCTTTGGCTTTGCCCTAAAGGGAGAGCTACAAAGCCTTCCCAAAAAGCAACTCTGGAAAAATGACCAGTCATTCACAAAAACCAAATAAATAATTAAATATAATAGACAATACTTTTCCACTTTTTCATCTTCATTAATTTGTAACATGATCCATGCATGATATATTAACTATCACCTGTATCTGAAAAAAAAAAAAAAAAAAAAAAAAAAAAAAAATTACATCTCCTTGCTAATCTCTTTTCTAGCTTCACAGGTATGAACTCTTTCCTCTCAGATAATCTGAGTAACACATATTTTAAGTCAAAGCAATCTTAGAAACCAGTCTTCAAAGAGAAATCTACTCTAAGGAATGATCTGCGTACCCAAAAAACTTCTCAGTTTCATCAAAATGAACAACTGCAGAAAATATAATTTAACCCAGACTTAAACCCCCTTGAGCAGGAGGTTGGACTAGATGACTGACAAAGGTCTCTTCTAATCTGAATCATGTTCCTAATCTCTTCCCATAAGTAAAGAACACTGGGACAGGAAAGAAAGAGACTGGTGGGGAGAGAGTGTTGGTGGGGCAGGCTGAGACATAGGCAGCCAGAAAGACACATTACAGATTTCTAGTCTGCGATTATAGATTCTAATAGGTTTTAAAATACTGCTACGCTCTCCAGCCTTCTAGAACAGTAATTAAAAATACTGAAAACCACCCCCAAAAGTCAATTAATAACTGCATTTTACCATAACATCATGTAGCTTTCTTCTTCTTTGCTTTCTTCAAAAAATATCTAGCTGTTGGCCTAGAGACAACTTATAACCACATTCTATCAATATAATATAAATGATGCTAATTTGGTGTCTATTCTTTGGGCTCTTTACTTATATTTTTAAAACTTCATAATACTTTAAGATTTTGTATTGTATAATATTTTTCAGTACACATTATCTAATCATCTATATGGGTTTATCTCATTTCAACAAGAAAATAGAAGCTATTAATCTGTTCTAAATACTTAATTGCAGCATCCCTATGTAATAAATGAAGCAAAATACTATCCTAAGGATAGCATACCTGTTATTGTTATAATGGTAACAATAATGGAGATGCTCCAGACATTATATAACGTGAAGAGGCAGAATGCTGACTACTTACTGCTAACCAAAGTAATCTGTTGTTCAGAGCGATGCAAAGCCAAATATGAGTGTATAGTGAGAAGGCAATTCTCTGCCGTTGCAGCAACCTGAAGTGAAAACCTGATCAAAACAAAACACAAGGTAACAGTTTTCTATTTAGCCATGTCAAACAATTACATCAATACAAGAAGACAGAAATAAAATACTCAGACCCACTTCTTTTCTTCCTTATCCTGGTTTAGGATAACCAGGATTGCTGAAACAGGAAGGGTAGCATGCCTCCACATCAGAATTTATTTACTATGGAGCACGAGTATATCACTAATCCCAAACTCCAAGAGTTAAAAAAGAATTTATAAAATAAATGAACCCTATATTTGAAAAGCAGTTAAATACAGCTGCTAGCTGTAAGCCTACTAAAAAGAGATTGCCAAGCTGAAGTCTAGGCACATTTCCCAAAGAAGGTGACAGTGTTTCCTTTCATGAAACACTGAAACCTGGGACAAGAAAAGAACTGGAAGGAATTACTAACTGACTACCTTTTAATGATCTTATCTCAGATTATTACGATTTTGTTAGAGGCTAAGGTCAATCACATTATGTCTTCCTGAACTTCCAAACATGAACAAAATCAGAAATAGCATAAGGTTCCCCAGCTGCTCAGTGACAGAGAGCTGTGGAACATGGGAAACACAGACTACAGCATATTTGTGTCATCAATGATCACAGCAATGCATCTGCCCACTACAAAGGTGGGCGACCCATGCATCCAGGAGAGGCCCATGGAAGAGCAGGCTGTCCCCCTGCAGAACTGCTGGGACAGCTGCAGACTCCAGGAAGCCCATGTGGGAACAGTTCAGGAAGGATGGCATTGTGGCAGGGACTCACATGGGGAAGGGACATAGAGTGACCAAGGAGGAGCAGCACAGGCAAAGAGTTATGGACCGACCACAGTCCCATTCTCCATCCCACTGTGCCTCTCAAAGTGGATAATGCAGAATGTGAATGGGAGGACGGTACTTTTAGTTTGATTTTATTTCACTTTTATTTCTTACTGCTTTTTCCTCCCTCTCCCCTTCCCCCTATTTTTACCCCTTGTTCTTTTGAGGAAGGGGAATGAGAGCACAGCATGATGGTATTTGAGTGTTGATGTTAAATCACATTCAAAGGCTTTCTTTAATTTAGATTTTTCAAGTTGAAGGAAATAATTGTCATAGCTAAATATTTCTTCCATTTCTTTTATACTTGGTCAAAACATTCTTGAATTTTGTTACATCAGCCCTGTGAATGAAATGTCATTTACTCTGCTTTAGAGCCAAAAGGAGGAATAGAGATTAAAAGCTGTAATTGAAATTAACTACGAGTTCTCATGTAAGGCAGTCATTAAATAAACATTAATGCATTTTCTTATGATCCATTTAATGTAATCTATGCACACAGTGAATTACTTGCCTAGAGGACAAATATATTTTTTATCTACTTCCTCTTATAGCTGCACAGAAAGTTATTTGCCGTGTCAAAGGCAAACATGACGTCAAGGTGTTGCCAAATTCAACAGTATCTATCCCTTACATGGTATCCACTCTGATTTACAAGAAAAAATGCTATTATTTATATGGACTTTATATAAACTATGCAAATCAACTGAAATTTTAAGCCTGGATTTAGAAAAGCAAAACAGTGTAAAGCATAAGTGTGGTGGTTAGGTACTGGAATAGGCTCCCCAGGGAGGTGGTTGAATCGCCATCCCTGGATGTGTTTAAGAGCCGTTTGGATGTGGTACTCAGGGATATGATTTAGCAGAGGGTTTTGTTTGTTTGTTTGTTTGTTTTTTAAGAGATGGGGTACTGGTTAGGCTGCGGTTGGACTTGATGATCTTCAAGGTCTTTTCCAACCTGGGTAATTCTATGATTCTATGATTCTATTTCATTTTCCTTTATTTCATTTTAATGACAAATATGGAAAAGATCTTATTACACTGAGAGAGCAGAAAGGATTATTTGTCTATAATAAGATTTAAGAAGCTGCTTGTGTACAATATAAAAAGTTATTTTTAATTAAATGTTGTATCTTCTCAGCAGCTGTATTTCAGATCTCATCATATACCCAGATTATCCTCTCCTCATAATTACTTCAAGCTTTATCACACATTTATGAATAACATCCTACACAATGATTAAATCTTACAACTAAATAAAATGAATAAGTGTTTCTTGACTGATGACCTGTACAAAGAAAAATATATTCCAATACAAGCAGCTACAACTGAAGTGTGCACAGCCCTTGCTTCAAAACAAAATAAAACTTGTTATTATGCTTTTAAAAAAAAAAAAAAAAAAAAAAAAAAAAAAAAGAAAAAGAAAAAGAAAAAGAAAAAAAGTTCTATGCTGTAGTGTGAGATTTATTGAAAATATAAACTGCAGGAACAGCTTTTCATCACAATGATGTCACACTCTCCTCCATATGCATACACTTTCTCATCCCACAAAGGAAAGCAATGAACTGAACAGACAAATACTGAACACGCAATACTGTATTTGATCTCCATTTACCAGAAGAAGAGAAGACCTTCTGGACAGTTTTTCACCATACGTTACTTTCTAGCAAAATTTAATTCTGATCTGTAATGCAGTTGCCCTAATCTCCCCATCTTTACTTGGTGAGTACCTCTAAACAGTTCTACTCTACTAGTCTTTAAAATAACTAAAATCCCCTATAGACCTGCTAAGTTATTCAGACATATCTTCTTGAATTTTTGGGTACAAGGAGAATATCTGAAGCTTTTGATAGAACTGAAATTTGTGTGATTCTAATATGTAAAGATTTGCAAATATATGATAAACGTCAACATCTTTTCCTGATACCATCAGAATAAAAACAGAAAAGATACTCTACACTGTCATAAACATTTCATAATAATAATAAATTTTAGACATTGGAGTTTGACTCAAACCAAAATCATATACCACACAGCACAGAATGGACTGCAAAATTTTAATAAGGCATTTTACAAGAAGTAGATTACTTCAAAATAGGAATTATCGGGTTTTGTTGAATCAAGATCATGTGCCTCCAAAGCAATCTCAGAAGACAGAAGAATTACCAGTAAGGGTATAAATAAAACAAGACCTTAACATGGTAATTTGATAAATATTACCTTAGGGACAAGTTTAATTTTGTGTTTAGGAATTGTAAACCAGTTAAATATATATATATATATATATATTTCTTTTTTCATATATATATATATACATCCATTTTTAAATTTCATAATTTTTTTAAATATTTAAATTTCATAAATTTTCATATATATATATATATATATCCATTTTTAAATTTCTTTTTTTCTTTTTCCAGAATTTTTCTTGCTTGCCTTTAGCCAACAAATTTTTATTATAATTTCAGTTTTATATTCTCCTCTGGCAGTTTGGACCATACCCCCAAGTGAATTTGAATTGCACATATTACCTGTTTTCATCTTTATCAATGAAGAATATGCTCCTTAAAAATGACACTGGTCTAGATGATTCAAAGCTGATATGACATATTAGCTCCATATTTGTGCCATCGGATGAAAGAAGAATATTTTGTCCGTCTGGGAACCGTATAGAAAAAGGAGAAATCCCATCACTATCTTCAAGTTCAAGATCTGGAAGTTCAACCCGAATTCGTGAATTGCTGTATTAAAAATAAATAAATAGCAATGGTGATTGTGCACAAAGGATGAGAGTAACGAATATGATTCACAGATTCATACATCTATGAAACTGTCTTTTACAATTAAATAAAGAATAACTTCAGTCTGCATGTACATATCAAGTGAATCTAACTGAAGACTTCCCTTAAATTTGTTTTGTACAAATGTATCTCAGCATTTTAGGATTAACCACAATAGCTCAACATCCAGATGAAGAGAAATCTTTACTCACTGTGCTAAAAGACTTAAATGTTACGTCCTTACTGATGCTTTCTCAGAGGCGTCCTAAGCCTTTCATTCATATACATTAGATTGCATCATCACAAATTAATACACAACAGCAGTATGAAGTGGAAATTTGTCAAGATATATAAAGTTTCTTTCCCCAGTTATGTAATTTTAGGTTCTAGTTCTGAAATGACAATGCAAATCAGTCCAGGCCAATATTAAATCCTTTCAGATGCAAACCTCTAAGTAACTTGCACTTGGCTTCACAAAGAAGAGTGAATTCACTTTTTCAGGAGAGAAAACAAGAATGACTTGAATTTTTGTAATAAATTTATTTTTATATTTTTACCTTAAGTAATCTTGTGGAATAATTTTGATGGCCATTTCAGTTTTCACATCCAGAGGAACTGGCATCAGCATTAGAAAGGGAGGATCAAAACATATTTTTGGAGACTTGACAGTACCAGACAATGTTACTTTGTAACGTGATGGATTATTATTTACACACAGTGACGTTTCAGATGCATATGTCCCAGGACGAACTGTTAAAAAGTTTTTAAAAAATATACATATTTACTATAAATTCAACAACTAAAAGAGTTACAATAAGAACTTTCAAGAACTGCCACGAGTCCTGTTTCTTAATTGAAATGTAGTTTAACATAGAGAAGAGTTATATCAGAAGATTTATTTATTAAAAAAAGTTTAGAATAACTGTTTGTAGAAAACCAGAAATCCAAGAATTTATCACAAATTTTTGAAATTGTTAATTATCTTCATTAAACTTTTTCCCTGTTTCCAACTAAATGGGTGCCAGTGAAGAATTTGTGTACATTGTTATACAGAGTTGTATATAAAGAAGCTAGACATAGTTAGAAGATAAGCCCTTAAAAAAAGAAAAAAGGGGGAAAAAATGCAGGAACTGAAAAGTCAGTCATAAAACCTTTCACTTCAGTAGGAAAAACTCTAGAAGATGGAGGTTGTAACATTCACTTTGACTATTACACAATCAACCCACCTTCCAGAGGCACCAAATTCATGTTAATTTACTGGCACATTTGGAAATACTATTATGAATTATTAATCTAAATATCGTGGAACATTTAATCAAATTACTTCAAAGCATACTCAAGGTTCTTCCCCATATAGTAAAACTTAACACTGCATACCTATGAAGTTCATTATTACAAATGCTTCATTAATTGTGTCTATCGTATGGGTTTTATTCTACCTGATTTTCTATTAGAAGAGTAATTATTTTCAATGAAGATGTATTACAAGAGGGCTACAGATCATGGGAAAACATTGAACATCAAATTAAGAGCAACTGACTTTTACAATTATTTACAATTTTCTGTAAATAAAAGATTCAGAAAAGCAGTGAAAACACAAAGGACTTCAAATGTTAATTACTTAGTAGTGTTCCTTCTATATATTTGTTCACATTTACATATACAATATTTTAAATTACTGAATCAATTGTTTGTTTTTTTTTTTGCATGTTGTTCTTCGCTTCAATCTTAATACATTCTCACAATATGAACATGTAACTTGCACAACCATTTCACAAATAATTGTTTCCTCCTTTAAAGCAAACCATCTTTCAGTTAGCTGGGCAAAGATCATTATATGTAATATATATACTTCTCCATTTCAGGAGGCAAAAATCACAGCCCAACCATAGGCTGAAAACAAAAGCTATCAAGAAGATAAAACATAACGGAAAAACCTTCTGAAGTACAGCAAACAACTCCAAATAATGTATGCAATAAATACTGCTTTTGCACATTTATAATATGTACACAGATCAACATTAAATATATCATACTCAACCAATAAAGAAAAGCTTCCTTCTTTTCACCAATGCTGGGGCCACCAGTAGGCCACTCTGTTCCATAAGAGGCTTCAGCAGTTCAAGTACAGTATTACATTACTCTGTGCAAAACACTCAGGTGTGTATAATGTGGAATTCTAATATTCATGTTCTGCAATTTCTCTTTTGATGTACATTGCTGATTGTCACCTTTCTAAATGCTCCCAAGCTTTGTCAGAAATGTATCTTATGCTTAATTTGATGTTTGCTCAGGTAAGCAGACTAGTCAGAAAATAAAATACCTAACTGATTTTACATCTTTTTGAGGAAAGAAATTTCTTCTAAGTTCTGCCTATTCAAAATATAAAAATCAAGGAATCACATACATTCTAAGCTTTTGGAAAGCTTAAGCATTTAAAGTCCGTTTACCCAAGTGTACATTAACAGAAATGCAAACAATTCAGGTATCCCAGCCTCTGCTGTGTCCTACGTGCAAAGCAGACTCAATGTTTTTGTTAGGTTTGCAGCGTCTTATTTTCTCAGACCTTCAACAAGCCTTTTATTCACATTAACTCAAAGATCATGAAAGCAAGCGCTAGTCATCATTCATGACAAAAAGTGATTTAAAGAAGTGTATTAAAATGACAAAGTTTATCAAAGTATCTGTAAAAGAACTAACAAGATTACTTACAAGAGCAGAAGGACACAGCAATACTGACTTTTTGTCCTGGATCAAGAAATCCTGACTGCTGACTAAATTTAAAAACACTGTGTTTTATTTTTTTGCCTGCATCATCACAAGTCAACTTCCATGTCAACTGCTGCCTTGAGATATTCTTCAAGTCAAGCTTCTGCAAATATTTGAGAGAAAAGAGGGCATGATGAAAGAGGGAAAAGCAGCAAGCACCACAGTACTTCTCACATTCTTTTACAATCAGATCACATTGAGAGCAAGAAAGTACTAGAAAGAAATTAAGAACACAGTTTACTGTAAGGCAAGGAAATGAGTATGCCCATCAGTACAGACTAAATGATTTCCTGTTGTTCGCCACATTCACTGCCTTCAGTAATTGGGAAAATAAAAAAAAAAATTAAAAAAAAAAAAAAAAAAGTTGTGAGATAAACAGATCATCACGGGTTACTTAGCCAAACAGCTTCTGCTGATACGAATGAAGAACAGTAAGAACTAAAAACATAACTCACAACATAAAGACTCACAAGTCTTTAAATATTTAAATTACAAAAAGTTCAAAATAGGTTTCCAAAACCATTTTTTTCCCCACCCAGTCAGAAAACAGTGTGAACAACAACGGAATAATCCATCCCTTTATCACAGAGCTGCTCTCCCTCATGGTGCCTATGCTTTCCCATACATCAGGAAAGGCAGGAGGAGCCCAGCCCTGAGTTCTAGAAGCTTTGGAGTGATCAAAGACAAAACAAATTCAGAACCTGAACACAATGACAACTAGAAAATATTTAAAGCATACAAATGCACACATTTAGACCATGAGCGAATTTTAGGATCCAAAATACAACTATTTTCAATTCATTTTTAAAGTAATTAAAAGACACGGGCAATAATACTTGTGTTTACATACCTGAGAATCCAAACTTTCATCAGGAATATTCAAACCCATACTACTTGAATGTCGTGTAAATTTAAGCTCCGTTGAAGACAACTCCAGTGGTGATTTAAGTACTGTTGAAAAAATGAAACAAAGATGTTCATAGGGTATTGTTTTGACAAATAGATCCCCAAAATGCCCTTATAACTGTTCCCAAACATGTTTAATAGAATTGCTTCTCCTCCTTTTGTAGAGCTATGGTTTATTTTATTGTTCCCATATTATAAAAAAATCACTGAGGTAAGTTTCTGACTAAATATGACCCTTCACACACATTCAAATGATTATAATTTTACACCTACCACATGTATAGCATCACTCCTTTGTGTAAGGATGCTATGAACAGTCTCATGATTTTCCAGTTGCAGATGAATTCAAGGACATTCCAACTATATTCACAAGTGTACAGTTGGAAAATGTCATGACAGAAAAATACAAAGGTATATTTGCAATTATAGAGTAAATAGGTAGCCAGAGGGTATCTAAGGAAAGATTCACCAATGCTGAGGCTTTCAGTTGAGATGGATGCTCATCAACATTGAGACTCACCACAAAAACTCCACAAAGGAGCAATCTCCAGAAAAAGATGTTACCTTAGTGGTGGTCAGCCCTTAAATGGGAGCCAAGCTCCACCCCTTCTGGGAACACAGCTTAATTACCTTCACCTGTGCTCCCACAGATGACTCGTCACTTGCCTCAGATGGTTAATCAGAGGTTCAGGCTGTGATAAACAGTTTCCTTTACAACAAGCATACTTGAGATCAAAAGCAATGCCCATTAAAGGAAGACCTTACCATATCTTCAGGCACTTACTTCAGCTATATTAATTCATTCATTTTCTTAACAATAAAAATTAATTTAAAAAATTATAGGAAAGGAAAATGAATGTGCCATAACACAAATTAGTGAGAATTAGGTATGTTGCCAAATGAAAAGTTTGAACTTGCAACATATTCTTACCCACGTGTAATTTGTAAAGTGATAATCTGAAATGATGAATCAACAGATAAATTTCAAATATTTAGAATGTAGTAATAATCAACATCCTTTCAGTAGTATAAGAAATCTGACTGGTTGCCTGTGTAATTATATGAAATAATGAGTAACCAACTTATTTATCTAGACTATCTCCTCACAGTCCCCCAGAACATCCCATATAAATTCTGTAAAAATGGAAAATTAAAGGGATTTTTTTCTGAATTCATGAAACACTTCTACACTAGTAGTTATTCAGATTCATAATTTTTTAGAGGAACAATTTGTGCTAACCTCATACTAATATGCATAGTAATCTTTATTTTGCTTGTTCTTAAACTTAATATATGTGGAAATATTTAATATGAATTTACCTCCCTCATATCTTAAATGATTCCAAAGACATCTGAGAGAACTTCTTGAGATCACCTTAAGACTTAAATTTTGCATAAGGATGACTTCCTCTGCAAGCTTCAATTAAAGACAAAAATAAATAGGAGCTACTCATAGCCCACTTTATGCATTCTTTCAACCAGGTACTCTTCAGTGCTCCTGAGATTTTGTAAACGTTATGTGAACAACATTCCAGAAAGAATACTCAACACATAAGTCTCATTCTCAAATAGAGAGTAAATACGTATTAAAAATTGAGATGAGAAAAGCTGGTGAATTCAAACAATCACCATATGGAGGTTTATATTTTTGATTGAATCAGAAAGGAAATGAAAGAGAAACAGAAACTGTTTTAACAATAACAGAAAATAATTGCTTAAGATATAAATATCTCACTGCAGACAACGTGTCTGTAAATTTGGCTATTAACAAATTTGGAAGGGCCAGAAGAGTGCAGTTCTGCACATAAAAGCAAACAGAAGCAAAAAGACTAAATTGTTATCTTAGATGGGATCAGAGCCAGAGAGAGGCATTTTAGATTATATCATGAATGATATACCAGCTCTCTACACAGCTGAACTGCTGTCAGTGCTGAGATCTGTATGTTAAGGACCAGAAATACTAAATGGAGTTGGAACAAAACTGAATTTTGATGTCTTTTAGGTTTTTTTGTTTGTTTGTTTGTTTTTATTTGAATCAAAGAACTGAAAAACTGATATAGGAAAATGGCTGTAGAAAAAAAAATATATATATATATATATATATATATATTTCCTGGTATATTTCCTGAATATGAGCCAGCAGTGTGCCCAGGTGGCCAAGAAGGCCAATGGCATCCTGGCTTGTATCAGGAATGGTGTGGTGAGCAGGACTAAGGAAGTCATCCTGCCCCTGTACTCAGCATTGGTGAGGCCTCACCTCGAGTACTGTGTCCAGTTTTGGGCACCTCAGCACAAGAAGGACATGGAGGTACTGGAGCAGGTCCAGAGAAGGGCAACGAGGCTTGTTAAGGGCTTGGAGAATCAGCCCTATGAGGAGAGACTAAGGAAGCTGGGGCTGTTTAGTCTGAGGAAGAGGAGGCTGAGGGGAGACCTTATTGCTGTCTTCCAGTACCTGAAAGGTTCTTACAGTGAGAGTGGGGCAGGTCTATTCTCACTACTGACTTGTGACAGGACGAGGGGAAATGGCCTCAAGTTGCGCCAGGGCAAGTTTAGGTTGGATATTAGAAAGAACTTCTTTACAGAAAGGGTGGTTAGGTACTGGAATGGGCTCCCCAAGGAGGTGGTTGAATCGCCATCCCTGGATGTGTTTAAGAGCCGCTTGGATGTGGTACTCAGGGATATGATTTAGCAGAGGTTTGTTGTTGTGGTATTGTTTTGTGGTTGTTTTTTAAGAGATAGGCTACTGGTTAGGCTGCGGTTGGACTTGATGATCTTCAAGGTCTTTTCCAACCTGAGTGATTCTATGATTCTATGATTCTATGATTCTATATGTGGTAGGATTTACAGAAAGCACAGATTTATATATATTTAAAAACACAAATTCACATTTTAAAAATTTTCACAATTCAAAGAAACTTACAAAAAACACAGTAATTTAATTTCCAGCCTTCTGTTATATATATATATATATATATATATTATTATTTTATTTTTTAAGGGGAAGAAGGGTGCAGTTAAATGGTAATTCTCTGTAATTAGAACACAAGCAAAAAACATCACCGCAAATCTAAGCATTATCACTTTCTTTAGTTTTCTAGTTTACCTACCAACTGCTTTAACTCTACAGATTGGAATAGCCACAGTCACCCTCTGTGGCTGTGGAGCAATGACATGCTTTACAGATTCAAGCGAAGCCACAGATTCAGAGCTTTGCTGTTGCGGTTGAAGGTCATACCAACGAGTGTTAACTGGAAGGACGAAGTCATATGCCGCCACCTAAAGGACATAAAGTGACATCGTGGTCACTTTCCTAATGCCACTGGTATTTCTTGAACCACCTTGTTTCTTATTACTATTTCATAATTACCAAAATTAACATTGAAACTGATCGTGGTAATAGGATTTTTATTACTATTTATTATCAATTGCATAACTACACAGTGAAAAGCCGTATTCACCCCCCCAAGGAAAAAAAACTGTATGCTCAAAGGAATCAGGGTTATCAGCACAGCTACAGACAAGTCTTCTGGTAAGTCACCACACTGTGCTCCTTTGCAATATGAGCAAAGATAAAGGTTAGAACTGTGATATAAGCATGAGCAATGAGATGGGAAACAAAGCAGCATAAATTAAGGAAGTCATTTGAAAATGTTGAAGAGAAAAAATCAGCATAAACAACATAGGCTCAGACATCAAGTGAAGCATGAGTTAAAATAGACATTGCTAAAACCATCATCACTGACCCTCTCTGACTTTGAAGATTCCAAATTATATTGGTTTCGATCCCAGTTCTATGTCAGCAGTAACATCCCCACATAAGTGAGGTTTACAGAATTTGTAGAGAGTACTTAATTTTACTGAAAGTTCCCTTCTTCCTCCCTTCACCCCCACACAGCTTATGCACTTGAGAAGCCTAATTTATTTCACTGTGAACTTTTCAAGAAGGTATTTCTTGCCTTTCATGAAGTCTTTCCAAGGACAAACTTTACAGTATGCTCTCCAGATAAAAAAAAAAAAAAAAAAGAAACAACGGATAACCATAAAAAAGGCGACATAAGAAAAACCCAACCTTCTACCATAAAGCCACTGTTGGGGTACTTCAAATTCTATATCTGTTTTCACCTTGAAGGACACTGCAATCTTCAAAAAGGATTCTGGCCTATAAAATCTGTGTGCTGCTTAAAATATGCAGCAAAGCCAGGTATATAAAGGAGATACAAATCATATAAATCATATAAAAGCTTCCAAATACCACAGGGAATGCTTTACTTTTGTATATATGGTAGTGAGCAAAATATATGAATGTAAGGAAAGAAAGAAGATTGTCCTACTACAGAAAATGAGGCAAATATTCATCTGCAACAGATTCAACTTAGATAATGAGAATCAAGAACACAGCATTTATAACATTTGGAGTTTCAGCAGCATTTGTAAGACAGAAACACAAGCTCCTGGTGAGCAAGATGTGCTGAACATTATGGAACATTTTGTGTTTAGTAAGATGACAACACACAGTGAGGGAAAATTTTTTCTAGTAAGATTACAGCTCTCATGTTATCATTGATGGTTCAGATCTGAAAGATTTTATGATTAGATTTTATAACACAGAATTGCACTTTGCAAAATTAAAATGGTAAATGACATTTTTTGTAACTAATATTGAGTTGTATCATTAGCAAAGACTGAGCAAGAAATCACCTGATATGATTTAAATGCACTTCTATATTTAATAACACAAAACCACCCACATAAAATATTCCACATTACCTCAGTGTAATATGCAAATAATGGAAGACAAAAAACCTAAAAATTATTTTTTCCTCATGGAGGTAGAAGCTCCGTTCACTTCAAAGTATGCTTGAAATATGTTGTCCTTAACAACAGTGGCTCCTTACAGCTTTAGACAAACATCTTTACTCACAAATGAAACTAAGGAGTATTACATGTCAAGACTTTGAAATCTATTAAAAAAATCATTTAAATTGAAAACGTATGTGAACTCTGATAATTTAAAACTGAATACCTGGTTATTTAGTAACATAGCTGTTAAAATGCACATCTAAGAAACAACTTGAAAGGGTGACAATGAGAGACAAGGAAATTTTCAAGGACTCTCTAGGTCAACCATCTTGTTTAAAATTTACAGACCAGACCCCATCAGAAGCTTCTATCACACTCCTCAAGCTGTACAATTTTTCTATACTGGTCACAGGTACCCAGCATACATTTTCTAATGTGTAAAATGCAATCTGCTGCATGTATCAATATCTCTGTAGCAGTATGGCTTACCATAAAGAAAAAGATGACTGCATATCTCAGCACACATCTCAGGTTTAGAGGTTACAGCTAGCACATACATCCTCTGTGGGCAATTCTAATCCTCAAAGTACTACTGCCAAAGCAATGCAGTATAAACAATTGATCAGGAATCCTTTCCATTCTTACCATGTATGACAGGCATACAAATATAATGATACAATTTTTTAAGCATTAGAAAGCTTGGCAAGATTAAAATGCTTAAAATATATTATGACTTAATTGATTATGCAAAAGAACAGTGCCTATAGCACTACTGTTTTTTGCATTTATGATGGCCAATAAGAGGTTGAATCCCTTTTTCTTTCTTCCAAAGCAGCTTTTCAAAATTTGTTCTTCATCCCCAGTATCAGGCCAATCTGTTTTCCTTCTATTGTGAGGCAAGGGTTTTACTTGCTTTGTTCTGGCAAACAAAAGCAACAGTTCAATTCACTACATGTAGATCTTCGTGTTCACTGAAAACCTACATTTGCCCTGAAGTACAATAGTGTAAAGACAGAGCCAAGACTACTCACAGAAGTGGATTTGTATAACACTGAATAACTCATATTTCTTCTATCTGATTCATACGTACCTTTGATTCATTAACCTCACATTAACCAACATGCACTCAAAATGACTCACATATTTATGTATAGAAACTGTATTATAATCACATATATGCACAAGCATTACTGAAACAGAATTGAAAGTTAATTTCTTTTTTCTTACTACTTACTTTGCAATCACAATCATTATTTTTCTTTTTAAATGTGCTTAAAACAGATTTATTTTACAATTTCCTTTTGATCTCTAATACTTAAAAATGGAAAATCCTCTATTATATTGAATAATGCACAAAAATAATGACATTTAAAAAAAAAATCAAACAAAAACTCTTAAATTATTACTGGACTTACAGTTACATTTTAAACAATCCATGAATACTTCATGATTATTTATCTGTTGAGATATTTTTCTTAAGTCTATATTTAACTTCATAAACCAGAAGGATACAAGGAGGAAAGGATGAGAAGCAAGCAGCCTAGAATGAGTTGTTTCACAAACACTCAGGATTATTAACATAATGCGAAATATTTTACCTGTCCTGATTTAATCTAATTATGCACATTAATTGAAAAGGAGACCAGATCTACAAAGTGGGAATCTTAGCAATTAAAATACTTCAAAAGAAGTTTTAAAAAGAATGGCCATGTGCAACAAAGCGCTCTTTTGTTATGTGTTCACCTCCAAGAGATACGCTTGTGTAGGAAGCCATGAGAAGATAACAAATCTTTAAATAAAACATACTTCTGCAATCTTTCATTTAGTAGTCATTTACAAGAGAGAGAAAAACATCTTTTTCTTAAAAATTGCTAAATAAATGTCATAGAATTTTAAGAAAACTTTTTTGATCACGAAAGCTCTGCTACTTAAATTCATTTCAGTTCTTCAAACTGCCACAGTTGGGTCACAAAGTAGATGATACCTCTAAGCCAAACACTGGAAAGTAAACATAGCTGAGTGCCTTGTGGCCTCAGGCCTAAGTATTCAGTACACTGAAATAAACAAAAGGGGAAAGTGTTACCCCAGAACCCATGAAAATACAAAGGCACTTAAAATGAATGCATTAGAAAAAATAAAAATAAAAATAAGCAGAATTATCAGATTGAGGAGGGAACAAGGTTGAGCAAAAAATGTTGCTGTCAAATCCAGGAATGAAATACTTTATTTAGCACAAAGAATGCATTGTATCTCCCTAAAATTACAAGACTTGCTCTTACAGTACAATTTTACACAGTCAACCAATAAACTAAGACTTGAAATTAACTTAAAACATCTGTAAAGGAAAATATTGTTGTATTTATCACATAATTAGCATGCTGTACAAATACCTTGAAGCGTTCAAAATCACCAATTATTTTTGTGTGTGTGTAGTAATCACTTTAAAATTTATTCATAGCACTAGCACAATAGACTTCAGCAATGATTCCAGAATTGTAACATACATTAAAAAAATAAATATCACTCTGATTAAAATTTAAACCTAACAATACAATAAAATGGTACTGAAGAACCAAGTGTTTATGTACTGTAGCTGAATACAAGATAAACATGCTCAACTTCTAAGACTTTGCATAAGCATTTTCTTAAAATATACACACATTTTAATGCAATTTAAAATGCAATTTTAATCTAAACTTCCTGGCTATCACTTATAAGCAGCATAATGAATAATGCAACAAGTGTTCAAATCCACTATTTAAAACCTTAAAATTAAACTACAGAGTAGCATACAGACATGATACATCAACAATTCTCTGAGTATTTTGCAGTTTCCCATCTAGTTTTCCATAGAATTAATTTCTTATCTGTGAATTCTGTTCACTAAAAATAAACAATTCCATTATTATCAAAGTCAAATAATAAATAAATAAAACACCACCTGCCACTTTCCTGTATAAAGCCTAAGCAATGAGCTTTGACAGGTGTGACTTCCTCCATTTATCTCAATCAAAGCTCTCATGGGCCTCATTATTGCACAGCTGTGTAATCTGTCTTTTTTCCAAGATGCTGGAATTTGCTATTTTCCAGCAGACTTTTTAGTTTGTTTTTTTTAAAGCACTCTCCTGCACCTTGTTTTTCCTTTTTTCCTTACTAGAACTTGCATGACACTGCTGCCAGCAGGTGTATCATCCAGCCTCGTAAAGCACAGTGACAACAAAGGTCCAAAATCATCACTGAGCAAATATTCACTGGGCTCACATGCTGCCTACTTCTCTTGTACAAAAGAGAGAAACAAAGGGCTTCTCAGTGCTACCCAGATAGGTAGCAGAATCTAGCTTGCAGAGTAAGGTCAATGTCAGAAAACCTTGCTTCTTGGATAGGGTCAGGGGAGCTCCAGCAAGTATTTGGCCAGATGTTCATATTTTCTATTTATTTCTTGCCATTCTTAAAACCAGCATGAATTTTTATTTTAGCATCTGAAATGAAAACCCTGTATAATAAATCAGACAGATTTGAGAGAGAATTAAAAGTATAACAAAACAGAAGAAAAAGAAATTAAGAAGGGTTTGCAGCTTACCCATTTGTATTTTTGTATGTTGTTCTCACTTACATATCTCTCTAACATGAATCCCAAGGTTAAACTCTCTCTAATGAGGTGCCACCTCTAGCACTTTCTGAGGCTGGAGAAACAAAAATGAAGCCTGCTTTGCCTGAGCAGCTCCTATACCTAACAACTTTATCTCACTTCTTAGAGCAGTGGGAAAGATACGTCAAAATTAGCAGATGAGGAAAATTAGGAAAATGAATAGAAGAGGAAAATGGAAACAAAAATGCAATAACATCTCCATAAAGGAGATAGGCAGATAGCATTTCCATTTTCCAATTTCATGATGATATGGCAAAAATCTATACTTCTGTGTAGTTATTTTTCAACTGTTTTGAATTTCACATAACGAATATTTATTAAGCTTTGATAGCTCACTCCAACAACTATTAGGAAACAAAGTACAAGACAAATTGAAATTGTATGCACTAAACGCAGAGATAATTTATTCCATTCTCTGGCCAAAAACAAGAGCCTAGAATTCCTAGATATTCCAAGATAATTTATCTCAAAATTTGACCCCTTTTGATATAGAGAGTTCTTATCTCAAATCTAACCTACCTGTCATAATTTATACTTATTTTTCATTCCTACCTACTACAGTGATACTACCACTTCCTTCTCTAAGCACAGCAACCCAAACAGAAAGTGTTCCAGGTACTGTCGGCACTGAACAATTATCTTACCTGTTTTACTTACATTATTTCTATTTATATGACTTTCTTTGATTTATTTGTCCGTCTCTCTCACAATGACACTACAAATTTCAAGGTCAGTTTGAATGGGACCCTGGGCAACATGATCTGGTGCCTGTTTTAGTGGGTGGCCACCCTATGGGGGTAGGGTTGGAACTGTCTGATCTTTGAGGTCCCTTCCAACCCATGCCATTCTATGATTTTTATAATACAAAATATACTCTTAATCTCAGTTCAGTTTATGCAGTACCATACAGATATTACTCCAGTGGCAATATCTATCTATCCGCCATCTTACTTCTCTATTATTGATGCTTCTTACCTAAATAAAAATGTCAACATTTTCATTACTGAGCTTCTGTTTGATAGTAGGTCACTACTGATTATTCTGTGCACAATTTTGTAAACAATTGCCCTAGCACTGCATCCACTGTACACTTATGAGAATGCTGCAGCAGTGTCAAAATACTTAAAAGACAGGACATCTATTGCTTCTCACCTCACCTCATGTCTTGCTTGGTATGCTATTGCAGGAAATTAATTTGGTCTCAAATAGCTCTTTTTTGAAAAATCTGTTAGGAGAAATCAGCTCAGAGAAGCAAATTCACTATAAACTTACACCACTAGTTATTTCATAATGCTTTTCTGGTGCATAAGAAAACTAAGCTGCCAATGGTAAGAGAGAAGGAAAACCACAGTGTCACCAGAGGCAGGCTGTAATATGAAAGTATTATTTGAATGATGATTTGGACACAGAAATTAACTTTTATTCAACAAATAAAATGCTTGGCTGAGAGGAGGGAGAGCAGGTAGGCACAGATGAGAAAGAAATATTGTTGACCCTTCCAAGAGGATTCTAAGATTCATTTAAGGTGAAAATTCAACTAATGCAACAGATTCACTGAGGTTCATAATATCAAAGCCTACCTCTTTTGGTGTGAAGGACAGTGAGCACTGCAGTGATGACTTCCCCTGTAAAGTAACTGAATGCAAATAAGGCTTTGAAGAACAGCTGCAAACCTCTGTCAAACAAAAGTCAGAATCACATTACAGGTGTCTTCGTACTAAATATCAGTCTTGTAATAATCACAATAATTCTAAGTGACATCCATCACAGATATATATATATATACACAGAGCAAATATTTATCATCAAGATATGAATGAACATAATATTTTTGTAATCATTCTGGAGGTAATTTTGAGAAGTGATAATCAACAGTAACTTTCATTAAAGTCATAAAATACTCAAATTTTTTCCCCTAAATGACTTTTAGGCCTTTACCAGTAAGGCTTCCTTAATTCTTTAGGCTTTTGGGTCCAATTTTAAAGCACTGACTGAAGCATGAGGTAAACCTCCTCTGAGGTCAATATTCACTCTGTGACAAAGCCATCTGAACAATATGGGATCCCAGTGGATGTAACATTACTCATTTCAAGCACAAAGTCTGATCTAGAAATTGTGTGATGAAACAATTCTCAGGCTGACAAGTTGTCTGTCATAGACAGTCTTACAGACCTTTAGTTCAGATGACTGACTAAGGGCCTTCACTTTCCATTTGAAATCTGTTACATGGCTAGGAGATACCTTTTTTCTCATCAGATTATTTTTTGTGATCATCCAAATTTAGTTCTACATGAGGATATAAATAGAAGTTAAAATAGTGGCTTGCACAAGAAAATGTTTCAATTTCCTGAGCTTGCAGGGATAAGAGGCTGAATGAACATGGCTGAAAAATCTCTCATTTTTGAGTACAGCACAAACAGTACCAGGACTGAATCAGAAAAGGGATGAGCAACAACAAATAAAGAACAAAAAACTGTAGTCATATCAAGACATGAAGAATAGCAGCCAAATTTTTTAATTTTTTATATTAAAGAACTGTTTCATATAAAATGATTGTCTTAGGTATTCTGCAATTAAAACATTTGTACACCAAAAATTTTTTCTTAGTATTCTTCCATTTTGTATTCAGTGAAAAGTGATACAGCAAAAGCCAATACCTGTCTGGTTGTTAACATCCAGTTTAAAATCCCGACAGTTCAAAAAATCAAACACCACTTTGGTACATGCCTGTCCTGTGTTCTGCAGTAAAAATGGAATTGATTTTGTAGAACCAACATAAACACCACCAAAATTAAACAGTTCCTGTAAGGAAAAAAAAAAAAAAAAAAAAAAAAAAAAGAGAGAGAAAATAAAAGAGGTCAAAGTGTTGTAAAGTCAAGACTGTAGTTGAACAGAATTTGAAAAATTATATTTTTCAAAGATTCCCCATTAGGCAGGCATCTCAGTTGATCAACTGCCTTGCCTAACCCTTATCTTGAAATTCTTTCCAAGACAGCAAACACAACAGTACAACAGTTAAGAACTCAATATAGAAGTCCAGTTTCACCATCAGGAGGGCTTTCTTCTTTCAATAAATAGATCAGTGGATCCACTTATCTCTGTCCTACATTTTTCTCTGTAACTAACTTAAAGAAATCCTCTCTGTTTTAATGTAGTTATTTTTCCCAAGTGTTCAAGTTCAAAGTTTAAAGGTATCCCTTAGTGTAACTTTTACATGTACATTTAGTTTTTCTCTTCCTAAGTTACCTTCCTTCATTTGATAATTTTCTCAGGTAGTTAACATAGGAAATAAAACAGAAAATATAAAGTAGAAATGAAGCACTTTGACATCAAGGCAATGCAAAATACTACAAGTTTTACCAACTGCTAGAATGTCTTCATACTTACCACATCAATGTTTATTTCAGGGGTATCTACAAATCCACTAATCCTAAGCGTTAGTACTCCTGAGTTTCGAATTGCTACCTAAGTTAACAGAGAACAGGGTGATTGTTGACAAGGTCATTTTAACATAAGTCTCATCAAATCAGTCACAACTATATGAATAAGTAAAACCAGACAAAAAAAACAGATCTAGATAGCCAATGACATCAATAAAGTTCCAAGAAGAATGAAGAATGCTCACTAGAATGAGCAGTATCCTCTAATGGGTTAAAGATGAGTGGATGGATTAGTTCTATTCAGAAAACATGAGTACTAGCACGCACATTTGTGGGCAAAATCATAGAATCCTTGAAGGAATTGCTGGTGCAAAACAGATGTTGTTGTCTACAGCAATGTTTGTTAGAAGTGGAATGAATTAAAAAACAAAACAAAAAAAAAGGAATCTGGGATTAGGGTAATAAAAGGTAACAAAGATCAACCACAACAGTAAAATCTTTTCCACCTCACACACTGATTAGAACACTGGAGGAAAACTCCAGTGTTCGAATGTACGCGCATCTCAACATACAATCATATAGATTTGAATACCTCTACTCTTGTATCAAAGTTCATTTTTGCATCTGGAATGAAGCTGATTTTGAGATCAGCACAGCCTCCCACAGGTACCACCCCTTCAGAAGGGGTGATCACCATCCCAGGCAGTGGATTTGAATCAAGAACCTTCAAACACAAACATGAAATAGCAATAGTAATGAAACAAAAAAAATTCACTGCTAAAAACAATATCTTTTATGAAGCCTGAATGAAGATTCACTTTGTAAGAATAACAGCCAATAAACAAACAATTGACACAAATCAAAATAAATTAATCAAATAGTACCAAAATAAAGTATGAGCAACAGTTCTGAGGATTTTCCTAAAAACTGTATCAGTCACTATATAAGTATAGCAAATTATTCTGTGATCAGAAGGACTGATGTGGTTAGGTTTCCTACTAAATAACATTTTATATCTTTACCTACCCCAGCATTTCATTCACCTCTTATCTAAACCATAATCCAGTCTGCCTTCCTCTCAGCTGTTAGCCTAGTAATCACATCTGCTGGGGGCAACACAAACATACACAACTCATTCATTCTCACATACTAAATGCCTCCTCATTAGGTGCATGAATATGGGATTCTTCCTTCACTTCTGATTTTCATGAAGCTTTCAGAATCTCCTAGATCATTAATGCCTTGTCAGATTTGGTGTAACGGATAGAAAGATAGACAAGCAGAGGGACAGAATTCTTCATAGAGATTTTTTTTTCTTCAAAAAATTAGACAGAAAACAGGCAATTTCATATCCAATGACTGAGAATGCAAAATTGTAACATAATCTGATAAAATGAACTCCCTTCTCCTCCCCAGATCAAGTCATTAAATGTGTCAACAATACTTTCTGCTTACTTGGAAGTAGGCATGATTGTATCCTCTGTTTTGAAGAATGGCAGTCTTACAGGTAAGTAAAGCCAATGGACAGTGACTGAAGGGTACCCTTTGTTCCATAAACTGAACCTTTGTAGGACCAAGCTATTAAAAAAAAAAAAAAAAAAAAAAAAAAAAAAAAAAAAAAAAAAAAAAAAGCAGCAAACTAAATAGCAAAGTATAAATAATCAGCCCAATTTTGTTCTCAGTAATTAGTAAGCTGACATATCTGTGGAAATGTTTAAATTGTAACTACTTAAATAGAAAAGCACAGGTTAAGCATGTGATGAGATTTACACAATCTACTGAATCTACCTAGATTCAAAGCGATCAGATACAAACCTTGATATATCTCTGAGCTAAGATAAATAAAAAATATTCTTCTTAAATTTAAAACCACAAACTCCCTGATATTTTTAATCTTAAATGTGTGAGCAGAGATACTTCAGAGATCTTAATGCAGTAAAACCAGGAAAATTCTAACTTATACACAGCCATGTTTTAGACGTTTTTCTGAAGCCTTGGAATTTGCCATATGAAGCTACTCAGAAAACAAACAAACAAATAAATAAATAAATGGAGCATAAGTATCAAAAAGAAAAGTTTCCTTGGCACTCAAAATGGAAATACTATAGAGCAAGCAATCAGTAGAATTATAATAAATAAAATCAGTCTCATTCATACTTCCTGACACATGTCACATTACACATCAAATGATTCAACTCGGCTGAATTTCTTTTCCAGAACATCTGTTATTTTCTTATATGATTCCTTCTACAAATTTATTCAACACCACCTTAAAATAGTTTGAGACTGACAAAATTACATAACAGCCAATCAGTGAAGCTATTCCTCCTCTGAATTATTATTTAAAAAAAAAAAAAAAAAAAAAAAATCTTTCTCCCTCATTTGAATCCCTACAACATACACATTAAGAACTGTTATACCACCTCTCAATCTTCGTTTATTTATATAAGTAAATCAAGAACTATTAGAGCATAAGACAGGGACCACTCAGTCGGGATACCAAAGGAGATATACCATCACAGATAAGAAAAAGACGAAGCGTCTTCGTCTTGCCATCAATTCTTTAAAACAATATTCTTTTTGTAAATGTGTCAAATAAAAGTTACATGAAACTAAAATATTGAACATACAGCCATGGAATTATATGTAAGAAGTTATTCATTAAAGAAATTTTCTTCTGTAATCCCACTGTATGAAGTGTTACCTTTGCAAAACATTTCAAGTTAATTGTGTTTCCTCTATGCACACACAAATCGAATTCTCCTGCTTCTGCAGAGCTGAATCCTGGATGCCAAACAACTTCACACTCCAGGTCACTATAGGGATCCACAAAGCCTAAATAAATGTGAAGAATTTACATAATACATCAAACAAATTTACAATTATCAAATTATGCAATTATAAATAACACAAGCACATTAACAGCCATCAATTACTGAAGACAAAACCAACATTTCAAAGATGCCAAACAGTATAATGAATTAAATAAGATTAACCTCTGAATTCCCAAGGTAACTGCAATGTTTCATTTTATTAGAATCCTTAGAGTAAATTACACTCAGATTTCATCGATATATTTTTGGCCAGAAATTACTCAACTAAAAGGATGATCCTTGTAGAATACCACCTTTGAGAAGGAGCATATGCTTTTTCTTGCTTTCAGTTGACTCTGAACTCAAAATAGATTACCTCTCGAGAATCAGAGCACACCAAGCTCCTCGTTCAGCCACATCTTTTTTGAACTGAATAATGCCAAACCATTTTGGTTTTCTTTGTTTGTTTTTTTTTCGTTTGTTTGTTTTTTTTAAATAACAAAGCTCCAACCTATTTCTACATAACAATACTTCACAAAGGGAAAAAAAGTAAAAGTATCACATCAATCTACACTGAAAGTGGTAAGTAATCCTAGGCTGAACTATACTCATATCACTCATAGTATCCATGTTAACTTCTAGCAGCTTTTTTTACACAGCACTTTTGGAAAGTCTCATATTCTGATGAGCAGGGGGATGCCATTAGCCACTGCATCACTTGTTAGATATCAGCAAATTGAGCTCAGAAAAATGGTTACAGTAGACCTGTTTGCTGGACATGGAAACATCAAACTGGACTTAAGGTGCAATGGTAGGGCTTATATAGGGAAAGCTGCCCTGTTATCAACACTCCACAATCTGTTACTACCTGGCAATAAATTGATGTTAAATATAAAAACAGAATTTATAGTATCAGATGAATGTTAGTATTAATTAAGATTACTGACATTTAAAATACACATCATAATTGTATAGCATACCTTTGGTTGGCTGTATAGAAAACGCAGTTCCTTTTTGTGTGGTTAAAGGTATCCAAGTAAACTGAGCAGAACAGTTTCTTGGATTGTATATTCTGACCGTTGTTCTAAATTCTGTCTCTGCCAGGTAGCCAGGAATAGGATTTAAAATCAATTCTCTTGCAGACAGATGAAGCTCAACAGGCACTACGTTTGCAATGACCAGCACATGCCCAGGATGTTTGTCGTTTATTGTGTAAGTGAAAGATCTGTAGCATAAAATATATATATATACATTTCTGAATAGCTTTTCTGTATTTATTATGTTGTAGTCAAAGTAGAATTCATATGAAGTGTAATCATTAGGAAAACAATTATGAAGCAAATGAGCATGAGCACAGTTAAAACTGATAAGAAAAAGTTACCTGTAATTGGTTTGCATGTAACTTAAACCATCTGATTGGTGAAGATCATCCCAAAGAATTACCAATTTCATACTGCTCTTTCACAACAGCACTAGTAATCTGAGGGTTTCATCTTGATGCTAAAAATCTACTAAATGGTTTGTCTGTATATTTAGCCAGGAAGAAGTGTATGATATGAGCACAGATGCAAAGAGGTAAGAATATAATAGAAGGAGCACAGTTCTCATAAGAAATGAACTAAAATAGCAAAATCCAAACTCTTTCTCCCTGATACATCTGTGGCACTATGGCTATACATGCTTGCAAAATTACTCAACATAAATCTGCCTCAGTTATTGATATTATCACAAGTGTATGTTCATAATTTTATCATAATTACACCAAGTTTAAACTAGCCACTGGTTGTTTTTTTTTTCCTACTAATACAAACGCAAAATGTAAATCAAGACAAATATAAGAAGCCTTACTTTTTAAATATTCCACAGTCTTTTGCCTCAAATTCTACTGGAAAATAAGTCTTTGTAAGAGGAGGCACCACCTGACACAATGGACCTGTCACCTCCAATTCACGAGCTTCAATCTCAAGTTGTATCCATATATGAACCAACAAGTTATTGATGACATGCAGTTTTCTGACAGTTGTAGAGCACACACAAACATCACCAAAGTTCATAGTAGAAGGACCTGGAATATATTAGAAAGAAGATCTTCAACACTAATTTACTACTAAAATATTCTCATCAAAACAATTTAGTCTTCCAGATCACAGAGTTAGTCAGTAGCAGAACAAATTATGTTTGTTGAAATATAATTTTTCCTCAATCAGATACTTTAGTAGTTTGAGAAGCAACAATTCCAAATAAAACTAAACTTTTCAATTTGTTCTTTGACACGTAACAATTTGGTTTTATGAAGCATGTAATTTGGTGGTGATAAAATGGTCTCTACTGTATTTACTGCTATCACCATGCATCATGCTGGTCTGTGGACTTCAAGCCCTTTGCATGAATCAAATATTTTACAAAACCCTAAATATTTGTCTATATTAATGTATTTAATTTATTCTACTTTTCCCCAGGTATATCAGTATATATAGATACAACACTCAAGTTCTGGCTTCATTGAAAATTCAAAAGACAACCCAGGAAGCAATGACATTTTTCACTTGGCAGTTAAATAATATAATCTGCCCCTATGACCTTAAAAGAGACCTTTTATACTATTAAGTGCTGTTAATAGATGAGACCCTCATAGACTTTAGAAGGTGTTACTCTTCCCATCACAGAGCAATCCACTAGAATTATTTTGAAAGAAGATCTTGAAGAAGTTTTACTTTGAGGTATTACTGTTCACTGTTATCTTTAAGAAACATTCTGAGGACTCCAAGGAGTCTTGCTGATATTATTGCTAGTCTAGATACTATGCGTTAACTAGCCATAATAGTATGAGTAGTATGAGCAGGCCTTATATTACGCTGCATTCATTTGTCCATAATGGGCCATAGCAGGACTGGCCTTTCAAGGAGGCTCTCCTTTCACATGTCCAAGCCTAATTCTAGCTCTGTATTGTCTGATGAGTACAAAGCTTTTGTTAAACACTACCGTAGACATCAAACTACCACTGAACTAAGCTATTAAAGGTGAAAAACTGAGGAAGCACTTTGTATTACTACAAATTAGCATTTTTATAACAACGGTATACATTTAATGACAAGGATAAAAATCTTACCAACTAGTATTTGATGAAGCTGTTTGGGTGTCAAAGTTAGATTACAATCATCCTTCTCTTGAATAGAAGATGGCACAGAATTAAGCCCACTCCAAATCTGGGATAAACACAAGACATCTTCTCAGAACAGGATAAAAACTCTTTATCTTTTTTAATAGAGTAAATACATTATGCTTATGTAACTACTCAAGCACTCAACTTACTTCCTTGATTGAAGCACTTTCTGCCAATTTTTGACTAGTTAATAGGCAATTCTCATTCGAAGAAAGCATTTTCAACTGCAACTTCTCCTTGGGAAAATCCGTGACTGAGATCTTTGGTGACATAATCTCTTCTGCTGGTTCAAAATCTATGCTCACAGAATTATTATAACTATGAAACTGCCTGGAAAGGAGGGGGGAAAATTGTATGGAAATCTATAATTTTGAGTATTCTCTTTAAAGTATTTGAGTATTCTTATTAAAGTACCTTGGGTTTTTATTTTTATTTTTTTAAGATATCAAATAACACTAAGAATATTTCACTATAAAATAAATCTCAGATATAGTCTTTTATTATATTGTTTAGACAAGGACTAGACTGTTGCATGGTTGTGGATATTGCCTCACTAAATGGGTTACAAGCACTATGGCTACAAGAACATACATATAATATCATGCCAAAAGTAAACCTTAAAAAATAATGAAGTTGTCAAGTCAAACACTGAAAAGTCAAACACTGCCAAGATTAGAAAGGATCCTTTAACTGTGTATGCCTGAACTTACAGACTAGTTCCCCAAGCAATTAACTTTTATTGCTCAAAGTTAAACTTCAATCAATTTAACCTGCAACCAACAGATTTTAAACTTCCAGAGATCTTAGGCAAATGCTTCATATCAAGCACTTAGAAAATTACAACTAAGTTCAATAACAACTGTGAAATTCATCTGAAAACCTAAATATTTATTTCTACTCTTGCTCCTCAAGAAATACCTTAAATATTCCATGGTCACAAAAGTCTACAGTCATATAAACAGCATATACACTATACAAAACCATTCCTTTCAAGAAATTCACATACTCTCAGTCCACATAAAAAAATAAAGATGCATTCACCTCTGGCAGGCCTTGTCTGAATCATAATGTAATCTCAATTTACACTGTTCTGTGCATATACAACAATAACCTTCCACCACTTAATTTTTAAGTAACAGGTTTTTCAGAATTAACAGTCTAAGGTAGAACTTCACCTTTTCTTTTGGGGAGGGAGGCTTCATAAGCTTTTGTTTCTTCCCCCTCATTTTTTTTCTTAAACAATACTTAAAAACATCAGTGCTGCCATGTCTGGCTTTCCTAGATTTTACTCCACAGCACACCAAGTAAATAACATATTCTCACTTTATAAATTTGTATAAATTAAGAATAGGACGCCAACATGATCCTTTGATCTTATCCGCCACATTACACAAATTAGGTTTATGTGCAGGTGAGCCATGAATGCTGATTAAAACTGCATATGATTTCTTACACATAAAAAAAAGAAACCAATATAATCAATGACATGTTTTTGCAATGATAAATAACCAACTCTTCCTAGAGATCATTTTCAGTTTTACTTACAGATGCACAGCCCTGGACATAAGTTTTACACTGGAAGTGCCCACTGAGTATCTAAATGATCATTTGACGCATGTTGTTTCTGAATACATCATAAATGAAAATATCAAGACCATAAGTATTTCTAGATGTGACAATTTTGGTGCAGCTAAATGAATTCTGCATAAGCCCAAAATATTTATTTATCCTTTATTTAAAGTCTTACCTGGTGACATCTTTCTGTAAGCGATGCTGCCTTAAACTAGAAATGAAATCTGCATAGTATTCCTTATGTACTTCCTTTGACAGTAGTTCAGAGTCAGTATAAGAAAACTCTGGATCTATATAATTATATCTCTCAGTCTTTGTAAAAATAGTCCTAAAAGTTTAGAGAGAATTTTAGTTCTGTTATTTGCATGAGATGATTCTGGGTCTTGTTAGAACTAGAACACATTGATTTTGCTATACACATATATTTAACTGCGAACATACAGCTGATTATTAATATTTAACCTTATACAGGCAACCAAAATGAATAATTGAAACTGTAATAGCTACATTTAGAGTTTCACACACAAAAAGTCAAGGCAATAAATGCATGTGCAAGATGATCAAGATCTGCTAAACTGCAATGAATTTTAAAGAACATAGTTTGAAAAAATAACAGTCATATGAGTAACCAATCTTGATCTACCATGAAGAGTATAAATGAATGTTTATTTTCAAATATTACTTTTGCTTAATTTGTTACCTGTACTTTTTATTCCGTTCACTAGGTCTAATGCTGGTTGAGCGGTCATTAGGAAAAGCTATAAGTGCATCCCCCTTAAAATTCCTGTTTATTTGATGAGTATGAATTCCTGTTTTGGTTGATTTAAGTATTGCCATAGGTGCAGTACAAGTGCACTGTCCCGTGTCATCTGCTACAAACTGTCCAGTTGCATTGGTAATCATTGGTGTTATACCTTAAAATTCAAATAAAACATGTTAAATACTTATATTTGTACTTGTGAATCAGAATTCAAAGTACTACATAAGAAAAATACTCCATAATTTATAACAGTCCTCTCAGCAGCCCAACAATTGCATTTGTCCATCCCACTGCTCTTTCCTTGGATAAGAGGACCATTCTAAGAGCCAACTACTTTCACCATAGTCAAATATATATACACATGTTTATATTACAAATCAAACAACTTGTACTGTGTCCAGCTAGGGCACTGTTTTCCATCCTCCAAACTATAGGATTGATTACAATCACTTCCACTGCATGGGCAGATAACTTACAAGAAGATTCATTTCAGACCCTCCCTGACTTCACCAAAGACACAGACAAAAACAAAAACTGATCCACACAGACTGGTAGAAGGGAACAAGAAAATGTTACCCACTTCTACGCAAGGATCAGGGAAACATCAGTTACCTCCCATATTTCAAGAAAGCTTAAAAACAACCACTTTGTAAGCCCTCAAGTTGAAGAAAAAAAGATAGGACTGATAGAATGAATTAATATAAGAAAACAGCAGTTAGAAAAACTGACAGTTATCAAGGGCTTTAAATGTGAGAAAGTAATCAAGAATTATCAATGAACTTAAACTCTGATGATTATTACTATTCAAAAAAACATTTTATGTATATGGATGGATGGATGCCCCATGTGCATATAAAAGTTTTATATGTATATATATATATACTTATATATATATATATACACACACACACACACACTGCTGGCTACAACTGACATGGAAAAGACTGAGGTACTGAACTTTTTTCTGCCTCAGTCTTCATTGGCAAGTGCTCTAGCCACATCACTCAAGTAATAGAAGGCAAAGACAGGGACTGGAAGAATGAAGAATCATCAACTGCAGAAGACCACCTAAGAAACCTGAATGTATACAAATACATGGGACCTGATGAGATGCATCCAAGTATCCTAAGGAAACTACTGGACTAAGTTGCTAAGACACTAATCATCATACTTGAGAAGTTGCAGCAGTCTGCTGAAGTCTCTGCCTTCTGGAAAAGAGGAAACATGACCTGGAGAACTCAGTCAGTTTCACATCTATGCCCAGTAAGATCATGGAGACTATACTAACACACATAGAAAATAAGAGGTGACAGCCAACATGGCTTCACTATTTAACATCATTTTAGCGATATGAACAGTGGAACCCAGTGCACCCTCAGCAAATTTACTAATGACAACAAGTTGTGCAGTACAATTGACAAAAGAGAAAAGCTCCCATCTGGAGGGACCTTGATAGCTGAGCCTGTGTGAGCCAAGTGAAGTTCAACAAGATCAAGTGCAAGGTCCCACACCCGGTTCAGAGTAATTCTAAAAACAAACACAGGCTGTCCAGAGAATGAATTGAGAGCAGTCCCAAGGGGGAGTTACAGAATCATAGAATCACTATAGTTGGAAAGGACTTCTAAAGGCCATCCAGTCCAATTTCTCTTAATGAACAGAGATATTCACAGATAGATCAGGTTGCCCAGGGACTGATCCAGCCTCACCTCGAAAGTCAACAGGAATAGGGCATCAACCACATCACTAGGCAACCTATGAAGAAAGGCTAATAGATGGGGCTGTTCATTCTGGAGAAGAGAAGGCTCTGAGGACGTCATTGCAGTACTTAATAAAGACAGAAACTTCTTATACAAGGAGATAATTATAGAAAAAAATTGAAGCAGTTTTAGAACTAGAAAATACTAAAAGTGAAAAGAGAGAGAGACTTAGATATTAGGAGGAAATTCTTCACACTGAAGGTGGAAAGGGAATAGAAAAAGTTGCCCAAGTTGTGTGTGCCTGGAAACATTCAAGGGAAAGTTGGGGCTTCGAGTACCCTGATCTAGAGGAAGGTATTACAACTCCTGGCAGTGGAACTGGAACTAGATGGTAATTAAAGTCCCTCCCAGCTCAAACTGTTCTACGATGCAAACCATTCTTATATATAAATAGATAATCTAAAACTACTAAAAAATATGGTATTATAAACACATTTTTAATAAGGACCTGAAATCTCTACCACACAAAATGTGAATAATACACATACAAACTAATTACTGGACATATTCTGAAAGATTTTTATGCCATCACAGCCTTTACAGATTGGGAAGAATCACAGGATGTAGAACAGCTGGCAGGCTCCATTAACTGTCAAATTCATCTAGTATTAACATACAGACAATAAGGAATACCCTGTTGTCCTTCTGACTTTGTCCTGTGCTCTCTCTTTGTCCTCTCTCACAGCTGAAAACTAAAACACATTAGCACTGTGTAACAGCATCACTGCCAAAAACAGAACACTTCATTTACTGATATATAAAACTTAATAATCGTATGATTAAAAGTTATTCTTTAGTAGTTGCACTTTGGTTAAAATACAAGCCACTTTCCTTGCATTCATTTATAGTCTTCTGGGTATACACTGTCCAGCTGAGCATTCTCTCAAATCCCAAAGAGAAATTACTTTTTAAAAACAAATTTAAAATAGTATTTTTAAAAAAATCTTGAGAATCTTACCAGGATTCATTCTGAATATAACAGTTTTTGGTTTAGATTTGCACACACCAATAAAGTCCAAATATATTTGGTGAATAGATTTTGGATTTGAAAGTTGTAAATCATTTTTGTCTAGTTCTCTACCAATGATGTCAATGACCTGCTTCACTTCAAATATTCCAATCTGATGTGGAGAAAATGAAAATATCAAATCCTGTAAGAAGAAAAGTGGTTAATGAGACATTACATAGGAAAAAAGTATACTGAAGCTACATGTAATTCTGTTTAATGGATTCACTATTCTTCCTGTTTAGTTTTTAAAGATGTGTTCAGCACTGTGCTTTTGAAGTATGCCAGTGACAACACATATGCACACATACATACAGCAACGCTATAGAACACCAGCAAAATCCTGCTAGTTCATTTCTGAGATAAAATATTTTTTCATTTCCCAAATGACAGGTTTGCTAAATTGCTTCCATATTCAAATTAAATTTAGCATAGCTTCTTATATTAAAGAAATACTGTTACTCAAGTACTTGCAATAAACTAAAGGAAATGAAAATAATCCTGCAAGGGCTTAGTCTTCTCAAGACAGTAAAATGCCAAAAAATTAAATCCAGGCAAATGTAAGTAAAAGGATTTTGGAGTAGCTCCTTCAGAAAGGTAATGTGGCCTATAGTCCAGCTGAAATGCCTCTACACCAATGCACCAGCCTGAGCTGGTGGGTGGCAGCCCTGCCCATTGCAAGGGAGTTGGAACCAGAATATCTTTAAGGTCCCTTCCAACCTAAGCCCTTCTATGACTTTATTAAAATTTTCTTAGTACTATAATTATCTTTTACAAATTTAAAATATCACTTGCTATTTCCTGGGATAAAGGAAAGATCATTAAATTACATAAGGAGAAAAAAAAAAAAAATGCATTTAGCCGATATTAAATATCATAGCTGCTGAAATTAAATTATTCCCTTTTACTTTAAAGAAACTCCGCTACTGATCCATGTAAAATAATCTACATATGTATATGATAAATGAGAAAGATATAATTACCTTAGTAGAACTTTTTTTTATTTTTCCTTTATCAGGAGAAATATGAAAGTGAGCAGTCTTGCGGAAACTGAATTTCACTGGAAGGGACTCAGATTCATTTTTGAGTGTGCACAAAACTTGCGTTTGTTCACCCAGGAAACAGTCCATAAATTTAACTACGGGTCCTGGATTAAAAGTCAGCATGACAGGAATAGCAGAACCTGTCACAGCCAATTCTGTGCGATTAGGATGATTCTCTGTGTTAGAAATGCACACAAACAAAAAATAGTAATTAAACAACAACAACCACCACCCATACATTACCCCAGAAATCTACTGCCATACCAGCAAGAAATGTCACACTGTAACTGAACAGTTGTAAAAGCAAAATAATACTGCTAGACACTATGATTTATGAAGCAGTTTTCTGTAAGATTTGAACATAGACATGCTTATTGATAATGGCTGCTAGATAATAAATTGTTCTTTTATTAAATTCAAATGACTGTATTTTCATCCTCAAAATGAAAAAAACTGTGTAACCCAAGTGCTATTGACTTACAGATGGCTTTTGGTGTTCGTCTCCTCCCTTGCAAATTTAGATATTACATTTTAGCTGTTCACTACCAACAGATAAATTCATGGCATGCATGAATACACTCAACTCTTTCTACTCACAACAGATTTTGGTGCTAAGACATAAAAGCTTCCTATAACATTGTTAAGTGGTAGAAGAAGAAATTTAAAAACAATCAAGATATACAATTTTAGCATCCATATGCAGTGACTATACACTTCCATAACATACTTGTACTTGGTGTGGAACCATCACTGGGGGTCTGCAGATCTTTATTACCAGCAGCCTCAAATCTCAGAAACAATATATAATCTTGTTTTGGTGATGAATCATTTGCTACAAAGGCTCCTTTAAATTTCCTGTAAGAGTCATGATCTCTAATTACAAGACCTTTTTTTATTTTTATTTAAAAAAAAAAAAAATATTCTAAACAAACAAACAAAAAAAAAGCTTAGTTTTTATCATCTACTTCAGCTTCTTTGCTATTGATTACGAGCTGAAAAAACATTTTTATACTTTCTGTAAAAAATGGAAATATAATTAACTGAGCAATATCCGTATGCTTATGATGCTAGTTATAAGATATCTTTACCATTCACATATTTTTACAATAGCTTTCTAAGGATTATGTGCACATAAACCACTTATATTTCAGTAAGAGAAAAAGTTTCAGTAACAGAAAGTGTTCATTCCAATTCCTGTTTTATTCTTTGTTTGAAAGAGAAATGTTCCATTATGCCTACTACTTTTTAATTACAAAGAAATTCTCCCAAAATGTTTTCATCTCTTGGTAATGAAATATCTGTTCTTTTATACTGCTGCACATATATGATAACTTTATGAAATAAGTCTAATGTCCTGAAAAAAGGCATTTGACTACAGAACTTTCTAAATCTTTAGAGATTTAACGCATTTAATTGGAGAAGTAATTCATTTCCTTTGCAATATCTACTAATATTATTCTTATCTCAAAAGAAGCTTACTCAATTCCTGGTCCAAAGGCATCTCTTATAAATTACAAAACATCTCCAAAATAGCTACTTCTGACTTAACTTTATAGAACCATGCAATCAGAGTATCCAAGTTTTAAAATACCCATAAGGATTAGTCCAGCTTCTGTCTCTATGTAAGACCACCTAAAATTCAAAAGCTGTGTGGGAGCATTGTACAAATGCTCCTTAACTGCAGCACTTGGGGCCGTGCCCAGTGCCCTGAGCAGCTAGTGCCAGTATCCATCCACCATATGTTGAGTAACCATTTCCTAACACCCAATCTAATCCTCCCCTGACACAGCTCCACGTCGTTCCTTTGGGCCCTGCAGCTCCTCACAGAGAGCAAGCTCAGTGCTGCCCCCCTCCTCCCTGTGAGGAGCTGCAGCCTCCATCAGGCCTCCCCTCAGTTCTTCCGCTTTGGGCTGAACACATCAAGGGACCTCAGCTTCTCTTCATCTGTCTTCCCCTCTAGATCCCTTTGAAGCCCCCCTTTTGATGACATCTCATAGTTTCATGCCCTTCTTATACCGTGCTAGTCAAAATTGCACACATGCTGAGGGCTCACCAGCACAGAGCAGACTGGGACAATCCTTTCTCTTGCCCAGCTAACAGGAGGCCTGAAATATCCCCAGAGTACAGTTGGCCCTTTTTACTTTCACAGCACACTACTGACTCATAATCAACTTCTCATCAACCAGAACCCCAGATCCCTTTCTGCAGGGCTGTTATCCAGACTCCCCTTGTCCAGTTTGTAAATTCACCCAAGGATGCAACATCCAAAGTACATTTGTAATTTGGACCACTCACTCACTTTGGACAAAAGCAAAGTGTAACCATGGAATTCCCGTAAGGTGGCAAGGTTCCCTGATCAGGAATGCACAAGATCAAGGTAGAAACATCTAAATCTCTTGTTTTGTTTACGAAGCTTAAATCTTGTAAAACAGCATCTGCACTCTTCTGTAGATCTGTTCCCTAAAAGAAAAATCAAAATATGGGAATATGGGTATGTCAACAGCTCATCTTGCTGTTTTATGTTCTCAACTGTTTTTGTTTGTTGTTTTTTTTTTTTTTTTCCCATGAAGAATTGCATCTTTCACAAGTAAAAAGATGCAACCTAAGGAATACCAGTAAGACATATTTCCACATCATGCATCTAATTAACTAATTTAACATAAATGTTGTTGTTGTTTTAAGTTGATGGTTACTCAGAGTACTTCACTGTCACAGAAAAGAAAAAAAACAATTGAAACTGTAAGCATTCAACATTCTGCAATACCAAAGTATGTTCTGACGACTTCTAAATCGCAACAAATGCATTCAGCAAAACTACTCAATAAATAAATAAATAAATAAATAAATAAATAAAAGGAGGTAAGGAGGAAGAAAGGACCATACTTAACATTCTTAATATGACAGTGTCACATGGTGAAACAAATACATGAAAAAACTTAACTCCGAAGTAAAAACACAGTAACTTTTGTAGACTGGGGAGAAGTGATAGTAAGTTTATTAATCAGGATACAGTATGACATCATAACTGCAGTTAGAAGATGAATGTGGAGAAACAAAAATGCAAAAACAGAAGTAAGCTTTTAACTAAAAATATATATACTTTTTTTTTCTTACCATCTCTCCTCCAACAGCATTGTCTTCCAGTACTGCTACCCAGTCAATCCCCTCTGGACTATCATTGTGTAAATATATTTGTTTAGTCTTTGAAGACCCAAAATAAACTGATCCAAAATTAACGCATTCCAATACATTTCCAGAAGGCAGTCCTAGAACTTTAAGAACTTGTTCTACAACAATAGCTCTGATCCATACTTCCTTGCAGGTACATCCTTCCATCTCCACTCTGTCAGGGAAAGTAGCAAATTATAGTATTGTAGAGAAATGTTAGAAATAATCTCTTTGTTTTTCATTTGAACCCACCCAAACTGAAATCAAAACATTTAAACTAAAATTATCTTCCCATAGATAATAAAAACAATAAAAGTATACTTGACGTACAATACCTAGAAGATATATCACCAATCACAAAAATAAAATAAAAAATAAATAAAAATAAAATCACACATTGCAATATAAGGATTGGGGAAATTTTTCCAGTTTTTTCCTTTATCCCCCCTTCTCTTCTCAATAGTGTTGTCACACTGTTGTTTCAAACAGTAGAGATGGCATCTCAGAAGCATCAGGTGTCCACAAATGATAAGCTTCTCCTTTCCCTCTGTCAATTTGTGTAACTGGAAATCCATGGTGGTGTATACCTGTAATTGTCTCTGAGAAAACTGGAGCTAGAAGTTCATCCAAGAAGAGTGCATAGAGCTGGTATTGTTCCTTCCTGAATGCCTGAGCTTCATGACAACACTAAACATCAAAGTACCATGCAGATATTGTATAAATCTTTAGAACCAACTCTTCTTTTCAATAGATTCAGAGCTGAAAAATCTTTGTTTTGAAAATAGTCAGATATATCATGCCACAGTGTATGCTCAAGAGGATCTCAACCTCTCTGAACGTCATCTTTCAGCTTCTAATTACTGGATTCACCAAAACAGAAAATGATTTTTACAAAAATACAAAAGAATTCCTCTGAGAATATTGCTTGTGCTCAGAGATTTTTTAAAAAATGCTTAGAAAAGGTAAATGGAAATAACTAAGATCTATACCATTTCTCCAAGTAAAATTCCTGTCATTGACTCCTTATAAGACTTTCAATACTACCCTATTTGTTTATTATATAAATTAAACATTTATTTATATACAGTATTTGTGTAAGTGTTGACAGTGCCACTTGATTTCATTTATTACAATATACTTTACAATTACTATTAAAAACACTGAAATAATCAGCAATTTTGTAGAATTGAATAATATAATTTAAAATCAATACTGAAATTGGGAATTGAAACTTGCAAGCTTTTTTTTTTTTTTTTAGTTAAACAGATTTGTAAAATTTTTAGAATTAATAACAGACAAAAGTGTGATTTACAGACTACAGTAATATCAGTCATACACTCACTTTATCATTTCTTTAATGAATCTTGGTACATCTGTACAGATTTGCACTTTAACCACCTTGAAAGATTTGGGCTCTACCAGTCCACTGGTAGGTTTTATGTCAAGCAGAATGTCCCCATTATATGATATTTTAAATGCACCTAGAAGAAACAATACATTAAACAACATTAAATTTGTAGATATGCCTCCATTAAACATTTAGAATAATAAATGACAGGCTTCTGTATGTACCATGCAGCAGTGTTTATAAGTAGGGATAGTTTCTATGCCGAATGAAAATTTTCACATTATATAAGTTATGAATGCATCTGCAACTAATATATGTTATATAATCTTATTTATCTAATCATCATTCCTCAATCTAATAAGTTAGTACGTATATTTAAAAAAAAAAAAAAATAGTGAAGAAAGTGTTTTCATCACTAATTGTAGTCAGTCATAGGATAAGCAGAATAAAATTATTTAGTTTTCTCCTAACTTCCTAGCAATCCAACTCGCTAGAGCCTTGAAAAACTTATAGAGCTGTAACATGGAATAAATTGAAATGCTGACATGAAACTTTGTTAATGTAGAAACACTCAAATTCCTCTTTTGTGTCATGTTAACATTATTCAAATAATCATACTGTCTTCTTTTAAACTGTTTGTTACCCCTAGCTCAAGATTTTCACATACCTCGTTACTGTTAAATGAATTCACAACATGAGTACTCTGCAAGACTTGATAGTCGAATCCACTTGTAAAAACCCTTTACTTTAAGCACAAACCTTGGATTCTTCTAAGTTACTTTAAAAAATATTCACATGAGCATTTCAGCCTAAGCCTATATACTTGTCTTACCACAGACACTATCCAAACCACACTGTCACAGGTAAACAGGTTTTGGTTTCGCTGAGTTTGTTTTAATTACCTTTAACCTGGCAGGTTTAAAACATACTCAACAACTATCCACTTTTGTTTGTTTAGATTGATACAAATAAATTCTGCTCTAATTGTACAAGTCCATGTCTCTCCTGTAGGAAAATTCATATCTGGATGCAGACTCCAGGTGAGGCCCACCTAACTTCTAAGGAAAGGTATCGTCTGCTTTTTCCAGAAGAAAAGGCAGTCAGAGAGACTATGTAGATCACATGGGCATTTTCTTACACTCCAGTCTTCATGTTTCTTATAATTCTTAGAATTGTCCCTCACAGAAGTTGAAGGATTTGAATGTTTTGAAAGCATTATGATTTCAAATGCTATGGCAGGAAGAGGAAAGACCTCTCATTAACTTCTCATAACATATATGGTTCAATTCCCATTCCAGAGGATTTTGAATGTACAGGGAGCTTGTGTTTGTGTATTCAACAGACAGCTAGTGGGATCTAGTTAGAGGATCACAAAGACAACACACAAAACAAAAGCAGAGGTGATTCACTATTATTTATGCTGGGCATACTGAGCCAATGAGAAACTTATAAAAATATCTATCAGACATGATTCAGGAGAAAAGATCTGAAAGAATTTCACAACTTGCTAAACTCATGTTTTTTCCCCTGAGCAAACAGTACTTCTGTACTGCCTACAGAAGTAATGGACCACTAATAGAACAGTGGTGATTTAACTCAGAAAGGGAGCTCAGCGCTACCACACTACTCTCTCACTCCACCTCATTAAGGCAGAGGGAGAAAACAAAACTGGGGGGGGGGGGGGGGGGGGCAGGGAAGCCTACAGGTTCAGATAGGGACAATTACTTTCATGAGCAAAGGGAGCGTAGGCAAAGCTTAAGCATACTGAAAACATACTAAATCAGTAAAAACAAAATCACCTTCCCTCCATCCTCCCTCTTCTGCCTCTTCCCCCTGAGTGGCAGGAAAACAGGGAGTTGGAGCTGCAGTCAGTCCAGTTGGCTTCATCTCTGCCATTCCTACTCAGTCACTCTCTGCTCCATGTCACATCCCTCCCACAGGATGCTGTCCTTCCCATGCTTACCCCACAAAGGCTTCCTGCAGGCTGCAGCACTCCAAGCCACGCTGCTCTGACATGGGGCATTGCTAGGATCTGCTCATAGCAGACACCAGAGCTGCTTTTCCCACTACGAAAACCTTGCCATGTAAACCCAACTCATGAAGCCACAATACTCATTAAATGTGTAACTCAAAATTTGCATAAAATTACATTTTCCAAAAAGAAGTACTTCCACAATGTAATGCATACTAAACATTTACCTGACAGTGATCCATGGTTAGCTATACGAATCTCTTTACTAATTACTTTACTGCTTGCAATCACTGTACCAAAATCAACCTCTGTCTGGGTTTCCAGATAACAGGATGGAATTAACCTGCAGAAAGAAAGAAGGAAAAAAAAAAAAAAAAAAGAAAGTCATGGTTATATTCTCCCAAAGCTTGAAAATAAATTTGTATTTTTAAGGAATTTTAAATTTTATCAGGTACCACAATGGAAAGAGTTCTGCTTTTCTTCTAGTAGTCCTACTGCCTACTAACACAGCTCACTAGCACAGTAGCATATATGGAGGACAGATAGAAAACCTCATCTATCAAGCTGTTAAATGACTGCAACTTTAGTACAAATTATCCTCAGGCATTTAGGCAAAACTGAATGAATACATTTCTATTTAGTTTCAAATACATTATTGTGGTACAAAGAACTCTAATTAATTTGAAAAGCTTTCAATATATTGAGTCAGTTGCAGCACAGAAGTTGACATTCACCATATTTCATTATCAGCTGCCTGAACTAAAAGCAGAGAAAATACATGCATGTCTGTTTCAATTTGGTCTTCTTGTTTCATAGGTATTTCACGTGGATTCTATAAAATATATTACAGCACAGGAAGTGAGTAATGACAAATTATTTCTGTTATTTACTTAAGAGTAAATAACGTATGTTGATTTCATTGGACAGGTAGGAACTGCTTTGCCAGAATGAAAAGATGCTGCTTCCTTAAGCAAACTTGTAAAAGCTCCAGTTCCTAATACAAGCACACTTCTGATCTCATGTAAAATTGCATTCAAAATGAATTAGGATTTTGTATGAGCACAGCTGTCTATCTCCTCTCACCTACCAAGAGGAACATACAACAACTGCATCTTATGATCTGCATTGCTTCCTGTACAAAAGACTTAAGAGAAGAAAGAAAATGATTTCCTTGGAGAGCTAAGTTAACCCTACCTATGAAACCTTTTTCATGAGGGACAGGAGCGAGCAAGTGAAAGGCAGTGGGAGAAAAGAAGGGAAGGAAAAAACAGGGAACTAGGAATGCAAAAAAAGAACTTGCTCTTGGGCATATTACTATACTGGTTTTAATTCTCAATAAGAATTTACTGAAATTCAAAATAAAATAGTGAATTCTTGACAGGGATGATCACGCAGGGGCAAGAACAAAATAAGGAAAACAACCTTATCAAGACAAGATTAGAGAGCACTTGAAAAGATCATAAAGACTTCCCAACATGCACCAGCAATTTAGACATTCTTCCAAAAAGTTTCATGAGAAACATGAAATATTTCTGCACAAGACCCAACAGCATATATACAGCTGAGATGAAAGGTTAAAAACTGTATCATTTGAAACACAGAAGACTGGAAATAAACAAATGCCTATGCTCCATCCTAGGGTGCTGAGGGTGCTGGCAGGCATGATTGCCGAGCCACCATCTACCAGCCTTCCTGGCTATCTGGAGAGGTCCCAGAGGATTGGAGGCTTGCCGATGTGACTCCCATCTACAAAAAGGGCAAGAAGGAGGACCCAGGGAACTACAGACCTGTCATCCTGACCTCATTACCAGGGAAAGTTGTGGAGCAAACCATCTTGGGTGAGATCACATAGCACATGCATGGCATCCAGAGCATCAGGCCCAGCCAGCATGGGTTCCTGAAAGGCAGGTCATGCTTGACGAACCTCATCTTCTTCTACAACTGGGTGATCAGACTGGTAAATGAGGGAAAGACTGTTGATGTAGTCTACCTAAACTTCAGCAAAGCCTTTGACATGATCTCTCACAGTATTCTCCTGGGGAAACTGGCTGCCCTTGGCCTGGACATGTATACCCTCCTTTGGGTAAGGAACTGGCTAGAGGGCTGTGCCCAGCAGGTAGTGGTTAATGGAGTTAAGTCCAGTTGGTAACTTTTTAAAAGTGGTTTCCTCCAGGGATTGGTATTGGGGCCCATCTTGTTTAATATCTTTATTGATGACCTAGATGAGGGGACTGAGCATACCCTCAGTAAGTTTGCAGATGACACCATGTTGTGAGGTGGTGTCAATCTGCCCAAGGCTAGGGGGGCCCTTCAGAGGGATCTAGATAAGCTGGATCACTGGGCTGAGGTGAACAGGATGAGGTTCAACAAAGCCAAGTGCCAGGTCCTGCACTTTAGCCACAATGACCCCACGCAACGCTGTAGGCTTATGGGTGAGTGGCTGAAAGACTGTGAAGAGGAAAGGGACCTTGGGGTGCTGGCTGATGCTCACCTGAACATGAGCTGACAGTGTGCCCAGGTGGCCAAGAGGGCCAGTGCCATCCTGGCCTGCATTAGAAACAGTGTGGCCAGCAGTAGCAGAGAGGTAATCATCCCCCTGTATCAGCACTGGTGAGGCCGCACCTTGAGTATTGTGTTCAGTCTTGGGTCTCTCACTACAAGAAAGACATCCAGGGCCTGGAATGTGTCCAGAGAAGGGCAATGAAACTGGCAAGGGGTCTGGAGCACACGTCTTATGAGGAGCAGCTGAGAGAGCTGGGATTCTTTAGACTGGAGAAGAGGAGGCTCAGGGGAAACCTCATTGCACTCTACAACTTCCTGAAGGGGTGTTGTGATGAGGAGGAGTTTGGCCTCTTCTCCCAGGCAATAAACAGGACCCAAGAAGATGGCCGCAAGTTGTATTAGAAGAGATTTAGATTAGATATAAGGAACAATTTTTTCTCTCAGAGAGCAGTCAGGCACTGGAATGGCTGCCCAGGGAGGTGGTGGAGTCACTGTCCCTGACAGTGTTCAAGAGGCGTCTGGATGAGCAACTACAAGAGATGGTTTAGTGGCTTGTGGTAGCAACAGTAATGGGAGGATGGTTGGTCTACATGATCCTGTAGGTCCTTTCCAACCTTGTAATTCCATGATTCTATGATAACTAACCCTAAGAACAGCATATAAAAGCATTCCTGTCTTTCAAAAAAAAAAAAAAAAAAAAAAAAAAAAAAAAAAAAAAAAAAAGAAAGAAATCTCTCACATGGACTGATGAAAATGGTCCTCAAATGTGTGACCTTATTACAAAGCACAACCAATTATCACAACCAATACATAGTAAAGCAAAAACACAAATCCAGAACCTCTCTAAGATCATTAAAGGAACCACCCACCCAATTAACTTCTTACCCACCTACTGTTCTGAAAAAGAAGGAGAAAAATAAATAAATAAATAAAGAAGAAGGTAAAATCTTATAAAGAAACTCTCTCTTTGTTTTCATTGCAATTGATTAATCAATTAGTAGCCATAAACTCCCCACAAGATTAAACTGAAAACAGTAACAGCAGAATATCAGGTTTTTTAACTGGCATACCCAACCAGAGGGATATCAACTTTGTCTTCTTCTATAAAAAGAGGTAGTCTATCTTGAAGATCTTCTTCAGTCTCGGGATAATATTCTACAAAAGCTTTGATTTGAAGTCCAGGTGCAATGAGGTTTTCTGTATTTTCCACAATCAGTTTAAACTGCAGCATAAAAAAAAAAAAAAAAAAAAAAAAAAAAAAAAAAAAAAAAAAAAAAAAAAAAAAAAAAAAAAAAAAAGATTATTTTCATTTCTAGATTAAAAAAAAAACAAAACTTATACACATGGCTCATTTTCAGAATAACACATGGATTGATTTAAAATTCACAACTGGTTTTAAAATATGCAGAATTTTGTAAAGTTCCTTTTCCTATTTATCTATTTATATTATTTGCACTGGCACAGCTGCCCAGAGAAGCAGTGGTGCCCCATCCCTGGAGGCACTCAAAGCCAGGTTGGATGGGACCCTGGGCAGCCTGAGCTGGTGGGGGGCAGCGTGGGTGGGCTTTGAGGTCCCTTCCAACCCAAACCATTCTTTGATTCACCCTTGAGCAGCAAAAGAAAGGTTGAATGAATAACACAATTTGATGGGTTCAGAAAGTGTTGATTTAACAAAATACTGTTTCTAGTCTTTCCAAGAAAGCTCTAGTTTTGCTGCTGTTGTTATAAACATTTTGAAGCGACTGTGTAAGAATTTTCTGTACATATGACCTACATTCCACTGAATTCAACTGAATGACCCCCTATACATAAAAATCTGTGTGAAAGGTGCATGCATGCACTTACAGTTTCTTCAGGGAGAAGTGAGAGGGAAAACAAACAAAAAAGCAAGAAAAAATAAACAAAACACAGAAGCAGGTGACACAAAGTATCTTCTTGTATCTACTGACATCCAACACCCCCTTCACATCTTTCCTTAAACAGAACATATGAGCAATCTACCAGAATGTAGGAGGCATCCAACAGTCACCACGTTTCCAAGAAAACTTGATCAGCAGATCAAGAAACTCTCTGATGTTTCAGTACAATTCACATCACCCTGTGCATAACAGGCTTCTGCTGTACACGTCCACTTTAATCATTTATGTCTAAAGAGTCATCCCAGTATTCCTGGTGTATTCTGTACTAATCTTTAATTGGAATTTGTAAGAACATAAGCATATTTGTTGATTACATTGTTAGAACATCTCCTATTCCATTAAAATTTCCCTAACAATATAAATACTCAACCAGAAGATATTTATCATTCAAAATGCATCACGTTATTATGGGGTTGATTTTTAGATAGTCACGCTTCAATTTTAAAGTGCAAACAATTTACCTCTTCTCTACAAAGAATTAAACATCCATGCATATTCATTCTGTGTAAGGGAAAAATGAATATTTTAGAATGCTAAATTTTAAATGAAACCTATGGAAAGCTGCTTTGTGAGCTAACTTCTTTGAAATGCACGTTTCAGCCTCATGCTGCCGGCAGCTTAGGGAAGGTTAATTTTCAGCTCTTGCACTCTATGAAAATAACACTTCAGAACATTTACAGACTAGTCACACTTCACCCTAACTCTCATACTGGGCATCTCACAGATGATGGCATCAAAATATTCATCCTAAAGCATCGACTATTTTTTTGTTTGCTTCATTGGTTAGGTTTTTTTCTTTTATTAACAGTAACTATATTCATAAATTATGACTGACTAAGCCTTTTTCTCTCTTCTAAAATTGATTCTGCCTTTCCATTTCTAAACGTGAAAAACTGATGAATAAGGCTTGCGAAAACTAACGAAGCACAGTAAGCACTGCCCTGCCAAATCGAGCTCAAACTGCTATGAACATGAGGCAACATCAGCTTCTGTTTCATCCCCAAGCACCAGTCCAACATTTTGATCCTAATTTTGAATTATTTAACAGGCTAAATACTAGCTGGATAAAAAATAAATGCAAAACTACTAACCACAGTTGGGTCTTGCTGGGCCCACATCACTAAAGGACGTGAGTTAGTGGGCATGGTGGTGGTTTGGTGGAAAAGAGCACTAAGATCATCTAGTCCAACCAACCTTTATATCTGTGATACAGATTCTATGTCAAAGGCTATACTTGTTGCAATTGGAAAGAATTTTTAAGGGTTGGATATACAATGACTTTTCCAGAAGTAATGAGATGAATATGAGAACCTAATGAATGAATGGGAAACTAATGCAGATCATCTTTAGAAAAGATAGAAGAACTCTTTTCTGAGAAAGCCTTCCACAAGCAAGCACAACAAATAGACTCCTTCTCTCAGAAAACTTAGGAGAGCACAACAGAGACAGAGCTGTCAATCTGTGCTATGAAATCCCAGGAATACTTCACAAATCTGACCTACTTCTATATGGCTCTTCTTGAAATAAAAGGGAAATCACAGGCTTCTTGAGGGATAACATTCCTGAAAAGCACAAAGTGAGAAAAACTAAGCAGGATTTGCTACATACAAAGTTCTCGATGTAACATGACATATGATAAAGCTAAATTCTATTAAAATAATAGACTTAAAGAACAAGGAAGCTCTTTTTACATTGATCGCCTCAGGAAAATATCGAGTTGAAGAAACCAGAGGTCATTTTACTCAGACTTACAAGCTTCAGCTCAGCAGCCTCATTTGAAATTCAATATGAGAATATTTTTCATCTAATAATTAAAGTTAGAAAAGACCTCTAATATCACTCAGTCCAACCACCAGCCCATCCCACCATGCCCACTGCCCACGTCCCTCAGTGCCACATCCACACGGCTCTTGAACACCTCCAGGGACAGTGACTGCACCACCTCCCTGGGCAGCCTGTGCCACTGCAGCACTGCTCTTACTGAGAAGGAATTACCCCTAATATCCAATCCGAGTCTCTCCTGGCACAACTTAAGGCCATTCCCTTTCATCTCATTGCTGTTACCTGGGAGAAGAGGCCAGTCCCCACCTCACCACAACCTCCTTTCAGATGGTTGCAGAGATCAATAAGGTCTCCCCTGAGTCTCTTCTTCAGTCTGAACAATCTGTTTCCTCAGCCACTCTCCACAGGACTCGTGCTCCAGACCCCTCACTGTAATATCACCCTTCTCTGGACATGCTCCAGGGGCAAACATTTTCAGTTATCTCAGAAAGCACACCTGAACTTCCTGATGAGTAGCAGGTAACCTAGGACACTCCCCCAGATCTGTCACATGAGAGAATGCAGACAACTTGGGGAACTGTCACCTATTCTTCTCAGTTTCTCCAGCTACTCAACTACTTGAACTAACTTCCGTTTCACCAGCAAGCTTCAGTCAGCCCGTCAGACCCCCAAGCCACCGCCGTTATGCCACATGCCAAAGCTGGACCGGTCGGGAGCTCTGGGGCAGACACCCAACGCCTCACTCCTTCCGGCCGACCCTCACCTGTGGCCGGTGCGGCGGCAGCAGCCGGAGGCGACAGCTCTGCGCCCGCAGGTTCTGGAGGATGAGGGCGGCGCGATATCGGCGTCCAGGCACCGCGGCGGTGAAGCGCAGCTCGGACGGGGTGATGCGCACCCCGGCCACGTCCCGCCACCCGCCCGACATAGCAGCCATCGCCTCTCCAAAGCGGTGGCAGCTGCTGCCTGGAAACGGTCGCTTAGCAACGGACGCTGAGCTCCGATTGGAAGCAAAAGAGGGGACTCATCCGAGCCCACCAATTAGAAGAGGAAGTGCCGTGTAGGGGCGGGTCCTTGCCCCCACCTCCTACCCCGGCGGTGCCGCCATTTGGTGGGCGCTATGTCAGGGCTGCGGGAAGTGCCCTGCTCTCATATAAGCCCTCTGTTCGCTAGGGGGGACACCAAAATGGCCCGTGTTTACCAATGGGGAGGTATCTCAGCTGATGTCTCCTGGCAGCGTGGGGGAGAGGGCTTACACTGCATATGCCCTCTTTCTGACAGCAGCTGTGGAGCGTGTGTATATAAGCAGGGATGTTTATGCTGTCCCAGGTTACTGAAAGCAAGGGTGCATTCTAAATAAATATATAAAATAGAAGTGGCCTGATTTCTGTATAAGCACGTTACTCATAGACATGGTCTGCATAGACCAAACAGGGTGCTAACCAGGCTGTGTGTTGGTGGAAAGCAAGGTGTCTGCTGGGGCAGTGACTGCAGTAATAATTCATTGCATGCATTTACTGAGCAGAGGAAGGCATGTTCCAGTTCTGTATCTCTGTGCCTTCATGTGATGTAATTTAAGCGGTAAAATGCTGCTGACAAGAATCCAGCACTTAGGCAGATAATGGGCCATTTTGCTCTTTGCTACCATGTAGCAGAAGAGAAGAGGGGGAGCGGCATGTACAAATCCTCAAGCATCAGTTTCTATCAACCCAAAATGTTTTGCCTTGGATTACATCATCCCCTGAAAGTGCTCGTGGATTCAAGCAATATGTGTTTTAAAAGCCGAACGTGAGGGCAGCTGCAAACATGGATGGCAGCTGGTTGAGCTGCCAAGAACAAAAAGGGCACAAGTCTTATTTTTAATGGGTCAAGAAACCTAGAGGGGGCACAAGGAGAGGAGAGAGACTTTGTTTCTGATAATGGAGAAGGCTGCTAACAGGTAGGGTTTTCTTTCTTAAAAATTCAAGTGATAGCAACCCATCTGTAGATTACTTTAGAACTAGTGGCAGCGTGCCATTGCAAGCACTGAAAGTAAAACCAAGGGATCTGAAAGGAGCTCTTTGGGATGAGTACCAGAGTCTATTTTATGGTAACTTCATTCCTGTAGGGAGGGAGGGGAAGGGGAAGAAGAAGGCCTTCCAGTACCTGAAAGGGGACCTACAGGAAAGCTGGGGAGGGACTTCTATGAAGGACGTGTGGTGACGGGGCAAAGGGAAATTATTTTAAACTGGAAGAGGGTCAGTTTAGACAAGATATTAGGAGGAAATTCTTTACTGTGAGGGTGGTGAGACACTGGAACAGGTGCATAGAGAGGCTGTGAATGCCCCCTCCATGGAAGCATCCAGCAGGCTGGATGGGGCTCTGAGCAACCTGGTCTGTGAGAGGTGTCCCTGCCTATAGCAAGCGGGTTGGAACTATATGATCTTAAAGGTTCCTTCTAAATCAAACCATTCTGTGATTCTTAATCATTAAATCAAGTGACCACACTAAGAGTGAGTTTACTTCTGTGGAAATTTACACAGTTTTACAGTACAATAACCTGCACTGTTCTCACTGCTTTCAACTTAGCAGTATCAGATGACAAATAATAAAGCTTCACATCAAAATTATTAAAATTATGTTATAGTCTTCAGAATGAAGTGTATAATCTTACATAAATATCCCCCACATCTGAATTTCTGAGATATTTCCAACTTTTGTAATCAAGACCTTGCAGATCTCATTTGACTATTTTCCTTTCTGACTTTTCTCCCAGATCTTAAGTTTAAAAACTTAAACAGAATGACATCATTAGTTCTTTGCAGTTAGTAAACAAAGATAATTTATGCAAAATGAAGTAGCCTTAGGCTTTGTCAGGTATATCCTGCATCCATGGTCAGTGTAAAACCAGATGGAGAGTCAGAAAGCCATCATAAGTTATTCTTTCCTTCTGTATGTATTAGAAAATTGCTAAAACTGAGATGCTGGCCATACGTACCCATGTTCTAAATGCAGGCCATAAATGCTTGTGAACCAACCAAGTCACCTATTGGGTCAGAAGTACATCTCATTTATTTACCATCTCTAAAAGCACAGTCAAATCCTTTCAGAAAGTGCTCCATGCAGAGGTCAGAAAAAAAGAGGCAATTAAACTGATTATAAGGATGGTTTATTTGACAGTAATTCAGCAACAAGAAATCATAGTGATACCTGAGACAATTAAACTGACTTAACCAAACTGTCATTCATACTGCACATTGTTCCTGGAATTGAATCCAGAGGAACTGGGATTTGAACTGAATGCTGACCTCTTTATTTTACTTCAGGAAGAATAAACGTATTTAAAATATACTGAATGAAATAGAGCCACTTACTGGTAAAATAAATGAAGTCAGTTCATTTTATATCCGCTTATGAGAGTCAGAAACAGATGAAGTCGAAATCATGATGAATAATAAGATATATTCCTTTGCATTTAATCTTGCAAATTGTTCTGCTTAATGGAAAATGAGTATGTGGAAAATGACAGATTTGGGCTCTAAAGGTCTCTTCACCAAACAGAGCATTCTCTGAGAAGCAGAACTAATGAAGATTTTATGGGGTGTTTCTGCTCAATGAAGCCATCAGTCTTTACAACGTGTGCAAGAAATGCCCTTCTCTGAGACCTCCTTTCTCAGACTGGATTGAAAGGAGCAGAAGCAAAATCACTGAGAAAAAGAGAGAAACAGAGACTGTAAGTTAGACAAGGTAATACAAACACCTGCTTTCTTGCCCTTTTTTTTTTCTTTTAAGAGAGAGGTTGTAGAAATTGGTAGATTAAAAATCTGTATTATTAATATATGTAGTCTCCATTGTTTGATAATATGTTCTGAGCTCAGAGAGTTGTACAATGAGCTCATTTATACAGTAGAAGCAGAATGTATCATTGTAATGCTTCACTTCAGGTAAATAGCTTTAATGAGAGTGAAACTATAGCAGTACTGTAACACAATAATACTGATTTGGGGACCAAGACTGGTGTCTGCACGCAGTGCTGAGCTGAACTCTTTGATCTCATGAGACAACAGCAGTTCTTTCAAAAATTTCAGCACTGTGTTCTATGATGAAGTATATATGTGCACTTTGTTTCCTACAGTCTGCTCCAAAGGAAATGTTTTCTTCATCTGGTATCTTTTTCAGTCACAATGTGTGAAATCAACCTTGTTCATAAAAAAATTAGTAACTCTAAAAGCATTCATATCCTTTCACAGATTTTATGGTGTTGGACAAATATAAAAATTGTTAGTAAGGAAAAAAAAACCAACTTGGAACAGAACAGATAAACAGTGTATGTTTCTGAGCTGAGCAGGTTATCTCTGATCCAAACAGAGATAATGGGGAAATTATGGAGTAATCGGACAATTCGTATAAAGGATAGTTCTGAAAGTATCTCATATAAATCAGGAGTTCTTTAGCAGTTATCTGTGGCTTTTAAAGACCGCCATAAAGCTGTGAGACTTACCATGTTGAACCAGACCAGTAGACTTTCCAGGCTGATATCAAGGTGTTAAAAGCTACTGGTATCAATGAATCAGTGTGAAATTTCCACACAACTTGGGTGTGATTTTTCAAATTTACTAATGGTGGGATTCATCTTGCCACACTTGGTGTCTGTTTTTAGCTTCCATTATGGTTAGGAAAAAGAGATGAGTACCTTCAGAGGATGATCATGACCACTTCTACCACCCTTACGTAGGTATTTAAAATAGAATTCCATCTATCACATAGATTTATGCAGGTCTCTTGCTCTCTAGTTACTTCAACACTTTTGATAATCTTTCTTAGGCAGTAGTGATAAAACTATTGAAGAGCATGTTCAGATCTTAGTGAATTTATTTTATTTAGCCTGAAGGCTGAAAATTAATGTCTAGCCCTTTTGTGGTACAATTCCACGTTTCTTTATTATACATCTACCTTTTACATCTTCTATGCAATTTATCCAACTTATTCCCTTAAAATCCAAGTGCTCAGTAAGATAAATTAAATCTGTGCTGTGACTGTCTAGATGTTGGTCATTCCCTAATTTCACAACTCCTTAGGTACTTGCCTTTCTGAGATGCTTAATGATTTTATTTCCTTAGCTTCACATATAGTTGGAAATTATTAGCAAACTGTTAATGTCTCTATACTTTAAAACCAGTCAGACTGTGTTTCAGTGTAACCTTCTGTGGTTGCTCCTTACATCAATCCACTTTGCTTGAAAAAACTACCCTTAATCCTTATGAATGTCATCACTGTTTATTGTTGGATTATGCTAGGAGAACTCATTTGTCTTCATGAGTTACGGATGAAGGGATATTACCCAGTTTAGTTGGGTCCTTAATCCAATGATGGCTTTGAAGATCAATAACAAAGCTTCCATATTGTATTACATGGGAATTAGGGTAGGACATATCTTGCAAAGTACAGAAGATACATACTCTGGGGAATTCATGCTACTCAGTAGGTTAATGATGCCTTGTGTCAACATATGCTTTCTTTTATGAAATTTGTAACCATTTTTTAAACTTCTTATTTTTTCATCCCATACCAGGAAAAAAAGGAGAAGCACAGACATTCAGCTGATCTTCACTGTTTTATTGACTATTTTATGCATCTCTGTTCTAATAATTCTTTCTCAGCCTAGGTGTCTGTTTATATACTTTTATTTCAGTTGAGGATCTGTCCATACTGCTTGTTTTCACTTGTCTAGTCACCCACTATTTTTAAATGTTGCTTTCTACTTGTAAATCTATCTATAGATACTTTATTTTCAAAAACAGTTTAATATGTTGTCTGTATTGATATTCTGCAAAGAACAGGCATTACATTGATTTCTTCTCACTGTCATCCATTTCTCTTGCTGTAAGAGAATTTCCATACATTTTCAGCTCCTCCTTTCAACGTGCAATTCTTTCATCTTATCTGCATTGCATTACACCTACTATACTGGGTCCTAATTTATCAGCTATGTATATAACATATTTTATTAATTCTATTTTAGTCTACATACAGTGGACATTTTGCATTTTCTAATTTTTCCTGGACTTAGTGAAAACATTTAACAGGGAAAAATGTCGGGCTTGCAGTTAAGACACTCAGGAGTTGAAATCAATTCTTTTAGCTCAGCAGTAAGCTTTCTTTCAGAAATTTCATTAAGCACCTATATAGTATATAACAAACTTCCATCCATCAGTGCTGTAAGGCAACAACAGAAGCAAGCAGTGCATAATCAAAGCAATCATCCAGTAGAAAAATGGATAACCCATATTACCAGTCTTAAAGCATATCTATACAGATCTCATAGTTTGGGGGGGTGTTGAGAGCCTCATCTCCTTACTTAGGTATCCATTATATTCTGTTAACTAAGAAGTGAATTCTGCACTGGTGCTGCTTCACCTTGAGTTTTGGGCACCATAGTGTAAGAAAGATACAAGACTATGAGAGAGCACCCAAAGGAGGGCTACAAAGATGTGAAAGGTCTGGAGGACAAGACATATGAGGAGCAGCTGAGGCCCCTTGGTGTGCTTATCCCAGAGCAGAGGATCTGAGGGGAGGCTTGATGGCAGCTGCAAGGGGTAGATCTTCTATGGGAGAGTAGGAGAGGAAGTGAAGAGGGAGGAAGAGAAGCAACACAAAGGTCTCTGTTCCTGCTGGACAGGCATTGTTGATGATTGCACACCCAGTGATGTACACTGTGTGCAGTTACCATCAAAGAACTATCCCCAATGCTGGAGATACATATATACACTTTATGCAGAGTTTTCTTGATAAACATCTCAAATATTCAAAATAAGCAGATTGTTTGAGGAAACTGTCATACACTCTTCTCCATGGTCAACTGTTAGTGACTATGTTTAAGAATTAGTCTTTTATTTTGCACAAATCAATGGTATGCAGATTATAACTCTCCATCACTCTGAGGAGGAGGCATTTAGCTGGTGCTATCAGCCACAAGAATGATAGTGCATTAGGGATTCATATGCATGACTTATTTCTCATTTGTCTTTCCTTGCAAGCCTCCCATCACTGAGAACAGCTGTGCACTGAGCTGCAGAGATCAAGAAAGCCACCATACTTATGACAGTGCTCTTCTTTTCTCCGTTGTCAAAAACCATGACAAGGTCATATGTAGCATAGCAATTTACACTATTGCATTCTATTATTCAAATATTTTTATATTTTTGTCTGCATTCTGAAAATGATTTCATCTGCCCAAATCCATTTTCTGTTGAGAAAGTTTAACAGCATTTTAATATTTGTTTTAAATTCGCTGTATTTGAATTAGCTGCTAATGTGGCATAATCTAACTCAAAAGCTTTCAGCAAGCACTGGAACATTTCCCTGTGAGGTTTCCTCACAGAGCTAGAAGCATGATAGGCATTTCTCTATGGTAGAATCCCTATGCCAGCATTTCTCTGTCATTCTGCACTAGATTCAGGGGCTCTACAACATACAATATTTAACACACCACTTGTTACATCTAACCACAGATTGTGAAGCATTTCCTGGTAATCAGCCAAGTTGGTCATGCACAGTCATCATGGACATTTTGAAACATTTATGATGAAAAAGATCCTGTGGTCATCTAATTATATTTTCAACAACAAAAAATCCATGTACTTTACTAACATCTAATTTCTTTTTTTAATTCCTGTAGCTGGTGTTGTAATAAAACTTATCCTTTAGAGAACAACCAGTCTTGGTAGAAAGATGTTCAGTTCCAGCATACTTATGTTCTTTGGTTAGCTGCAATTGCTGATTATCTTTGAACTGTGGCTCATTTACTCCACCATGCTAGTTCAGGTCCATCATCCATGGACAAAGTCACTGTGCCTCTAAAAGCAAGATTTGTGTTTGTAAATAAAGGTATTCTTGCTAGTGGAGAGGCAACCAAGAACACCAAGATAAGTTTTATTGACAGTAGACAATTGTTTTGGCTCTTTAAATGCATGGCTGGTTGTCCAGAAATCTTTGGTTCACCTCATCATAGTTACATTCAGTCTCCACTTAAAAACTAGAAAATCCAATGGCAAATAAGCATTAAAATAGTCTACTAGCATGAAAACATAGTTAAAATTACAAAGATCTATTCTGAGAATGCAGGACATTAAGCTCTAAAAAGTATGAGTCTTTTTTTTTTCTGTAGCATTTAAATACTATAGGTGAAAAATATAAATGTGAACATTTGCAATAGAAACAAAAGTACCTCTATAAATAACATTTCTCTCTTTCACACTGCTAGACTCAAAATAAAAGCACAGCTCATGGCTTAAAACAAACATATTAGGGAGATTTGAAGGTAGAATGCTAGAAGTTTTGGCACAAAGTCTTTGAAGTATCTAAAGTAAGTGAAATATTTGAAGCATTTAGAAAGCCTTTCATGCATTGCTAGAACAAACTAATTAATGAGAATATTAAAATATCACAAAAGGCTTACATGTGAAAATGTTATTGAAATGAGAGAAACTAGAACTGTAGATGAGAAGTCGCGATCTGAAATTAAGTGGAAGGATTAATAAACTAAAGATAGCAGATTGAGTACATTGAATAGTTGGAGAAAGATGTCCCTTATTCAATGTATGAAAGGATATAAGAATATGTTAATATTTATTGCTCACTAAGGTCAATGCAAATAATAAAACAAAGCTTTACTATTAAAAGGTTGGGGTTTTTTTGATTGAAGAGCACATTACAGTGCAGTTTTATTATCAATGCAGTTGCCACCAATTCCCTAGATTTGAATGTATAGCTTTCCAAGGATGGATAAAGTTGAAGATGGTGGTGTAGCTGGAACAAAAAGCTATTGACCACTGACAACTCACAGCTGTTTGACAACAAACCCTTAACCACAAATGTTGTTACAGCTGGAGGTAGAGGAGTATCATTGATCTAGGGCACTGCCTGCTCCTGCTCACCTGGAGGTAAAATAGAAAATGAAAGGAGATGGAAAAAAAACATGGTCAAGACAGCAGGTACAGACCATGGAATGTAAATGATGCCTGGGTCTCCCTGCCATTCCCCAGCGCAACTGGTCGTGCAGGAAGCTGGGCTTGTGATTGTGGATCCTAAAGAGATTAAATTCTGCAGTTCCCACAAATCACATGACATGGCTTTGGTGGTTCAGTGGTAGAATTCTCGCCTCTTACGCGGGAGGCCGGGGTTCGATTCCCGACCAATGCACCAAGGAAGGGATGAGTGCACTTTGATGTGGGGGACGCCCTGCCTGCGCTGCCTTTCCCCTCCGCCGCTGTCATGTTCCTTTTTTCTTTTTTTTTTTTTTTTTCTGGCAGTTTTGCCATTTCTCAGGTTGGTAAATAATAGTGTGTTAGTTAGTTTTGTTCTCAGCTTAGGGATTTGCATGAAGTAGATATAAATTGTTAAGAAAACAGGGTCGCTGATTGCTCATCACTATATATGTGTGTGTGTGTATTAAGCATAATGTAATGATGTAGAATAAGGGGTGGAATGTCATGGTTTTGTAATTTTTGCTATCAGTATTCCACATCATAACATCATGTAAAGCACGGATAATTGTACCGAATGTGCAGCTCACAGAGGAAGACTACATATCCCAGAGAACATCACGGTCAGGGATAAGTCACAGGACCAGGACACTATATAATCTCACTTCGGGGCTGGATTCGCTCTCTTGATTCCTCGGAGCGCAGGGGAGCAGTCCAGCCATTTTGCCTAGAGCTACAGTAGACCTCTCAGTTTTGGGACTCACTCTCTCTCCTATTTTGCTTGATTCATTAGCCTTAATTCCAATTATATTGTATTATATTGTGTTATCCTGTATTTTGATATAGTATTTAGTAAATAAGTGCGCCTCCTTAGATCATTGCCACTGTTTTCTTTTCCCTTTTCCCTTTTTCCTTTTCCCTTTTTGGGCCTGCGGCCCTGCAGACCAGCTGCCCCCCTGTCACAGGCGCAGGTATATTTTCAGTTAACCCATGATACCTCACAAGGGAGATGTTCCAGTCCCTTCCCCATCTCTGTGGCTCAACAACAAGGCCAAGCTGCTGCTGTTGAAGTTAATGATTTGGTTTCAGTGCTGGAAATTGGGTTTTAAGCATTTTGAAGGAAGTCCTTGCCCAGATGTTTTAAAGGTGTTCCAGAGAGAGTAAGTGAGGTACTATGATAGTGGCACCCTCTCAAGGATCCATAAAAGCCTGAGATCCAGGAACAGGTGATTTATTACCTGGCTGCAGCCACCTGTGGGCCCTGACTCAGTCAAGTGCTGTGTAAACAGCAAAGGGGGTGAAACTCTGGATAACCTATTATATTCAGCTGAAAGAGTCTGGGGGAGTACACTCTACCTTTACAGTTTTCCATCCTGTCACTAATATGCAGGGACAGGATACAAAGCCTTTTTCTATCGCAACTGGGCAGCCTGCATTCAAACACAAGGGGTTACGTAATTCATTTAGTCACTGTGAAAAAGGGTAATTCTTTGTAGCTAGGCTGTGCTTTGCTCGCAGTGAGTCATTTTTAGGAGGAGAGATCATATGCATTGTTAAAAATAAGCTTTTGAAGACAGCAGTTCTTTCATGCCAACTGTGTCCTGTTTAGATCAGCAGATTAAACAAACCCAAAGCTGTAATTCAGCACAAGTTAAAGTTTCTCAGTGAATCAAAAATGAAAAGGGACAGCATTTGCTTTGTAACTCCCTAGAAGGAGAGCGTAGCAAACAAAAGGCAAAGAGATGACCATCAAATACCTGTATTGATTCATCTTCAAATGAGAAAAGAAGCCAATTTTCAAACAGCATGGACTTAAGGAAAATAAAAGGTTTGTCTTTAATTTTTCAGGCCATCCTTCCATTATCTATTCAGCAATCAGAAGCTGCAGCATGGAGTGAGCTTGCTGTAACAGGGTATGAAAAGTCACAGTGAAGCAGTTATTTCCTCTGCTTGTGCTTGCTCTTTATCTCTGTTGCCTAGTAAAACTAATTATTCCATCCTCTATATGATCCTTTACACATTTTCTGTTAGCTATGACCCTCAGTGCTACCTATGGCCGCCTTATCTATCTGTGACAAATTCGCATCTCTTAGACCTGTCATCTATGAATCACTTTTTTCTGTTTACCTTTCTCAAGCTGATTTGCTTTCTGCCTGAGTTACTCTATTTCTTGTTTCTTTCGTTTTTCTTTTTTTTTTTTTTTTTTTCCTAGTGGTAAGATCTTCTGTCTGACTGACTCACCCTTCTGTTTTCCTTTCTCATTCTTTCTCATTGTCATTATTTTGTCAGTTTTCATTTTCATTCTGTGGTTTTTCTCATATCCTGACTGCACAGAGCAGCATCTTTTTTGATTAATTCATTTCCTATTTATTTTTAATCTTTCCTTCTCTTTCCTCTCCGTGACTCAGCTTCTGTCTCCCATAGTTTGGCTTTTTATTGTATTCAAAGATATTTTTTGCTTATTCAGCGTCAACTACTGGAACTTTCAAAGGGAGTGAATACACATAGATGGCTCTGTGCTGAATAGGATGATGTCAGCCACACAACTTCTGAAAGCACATTTCATTCCACTGACTTGTCAACAGTTAGAAACCACAAAACAAATTGGTCTTTTATATCTGTAAGATATAGCTCCTGCATTTGTCTCCTGCTATTTGTTTCAATTTTATTCCCCTTAGATCTTGCAATTATATGGGAAATTGATGTAGCTGTTTAAAACAAACACATTGCATGATTCTGCAAAAATAAACAACAACCAATTTAATGGTAGCCAGTGATCATGAAATCACCTCTTTAAGTTAATTAGTAAGTCAATGTCATTACAATTTGCAAAGCAATTATGTTTACTTTCAGCTTTGTAAACATCTTTGAAACTTGCAGAAATGTGGATTAATTTCAAAGCAGCATGTCAGCATTGCAAGAGTAACTACTATATGAATGGAGCATGCTGCTGCTTTAATCTCAGCTATCAAAAAAGTTACAGTATTGCTAGTATCGTTTAGCAAATGATAGATGTCCTCTTTCTCTCTTCTAGTCGACCTCTTTGATCTTAGTAGGATTTCTTTCAGCTCTAGCATCACATCTTACAGCATACCTTCCCACTCAGTTCAGTTTTCTGCATATTACCATGATATATGACACTATAAGAGAGAGATGTGAGAGATATGTATGTTTCATGTCAATTCACAATTGAATGTTTGAGCCTCAGTAGAAAATTAAAAAGAAGATTCAGCCCCAGCATTTCAAGAAAGAATCGCAGACACTGGTTTGATTTATTAGACAATTGAATGGAGCTTTCCAATTCAATTTCTCATTTAATACTTTTATTATAGTTTATTCATAGATTATTTCCTTTGGAGACGGTATTAGATCTTCTAGTCTGACTTTCATTATAACACAGGCTATTAAACTTTACATAAATACTTTTATGGAGGCCAGTAACTCCTAAAGGAAATCTGAATCATCTTCCAAGAGATATCTACTACTGATTTTATAACATCAACAATGAAAACCTCCATCTCCTCTGACAATTGTTCTTGTTGTTTGGCTGACTCGCTGTTAACAAAACAGCAAAACAGAAATGTGCCCAATTTTTATTTTGAATATTTTTGGCCATGCAGAATTTGTTGTTTTTTCTTGTTCCCACTGGGAAGCCTTTAGTGCTTAGTACTGCTTTCGTTTGAACATACTTATACATTCTTATAAGGACGCCTATCTATTTGATAAGCTAAACATAGCTCTCAGGATGTACTTTAGTACTGGGTTATTTCTGATGAACAGTGTCCAACTTAGCTCTACCCACGTTAACCATCACGTTGCAAAACTGTCAAATATTCTATGTATTCACTCAGTCGCTTCATACATAAAGACTTACGTATATATACTTCACATATGTATACTTCACATTCTTTGTGTTGCTATAATTTCTTTTTGCATCCAGGCACAAACATAAATGTAGCAGTGGCTAGAATGTTCCTGAGAAGCATGAGACTAACTGACCAAAAGAAAATTTCCAACTTTCATCCTATGTAGGTGAGTAATGTAAGTAAGTGAACATAAAAAACTAACTTGAGGGCACCAGTACAAAATCTTGTTTGAGAGATTACATAAATATGTGTATAAATATATATATACGTATATATATTGTTCAGAGGCACCAACAGTTTGAATGACTGAATAATACCATGGAGGAAGTGGTGTTGAAGGCCATTGATTCAGTGATGCAACGATGTCTGGTACAGTGAAATATTTTCTTCAACATTTAAGTCATTTCTGTGATTCTTCTCCCCTCTTTTCTTTAAATTGTCTTACAGAGTGTTGAAACCACAGCTGCACACACCGGAAATTTTGTGCAGAGAGGTAAAATTGCCTTCACATTCCCTATATATAGCTCTTGATTTTATACACTGTGAAAATTTTGTTATAGCAGATGACACAAGGAAATTAAAACCTCCCATTGTTTTCCAGGATCCAGATTCTGTCCTGTTAATTAAAGTCTACCATCTTATTCCTCATCTTTGTCCTTCTGACAGTTTCTGTGTTTTGATGAGCTCAGCATTCTCCCTTGCTATCCAGAATACTCTGCTTTGTTGATTAGGGTTTGCTTGTTTGATCGATTGGTTTTTGCATTCATTGCCTCTTCGGACCATTTGCAAATGTTAACACCACTGATTTTATTGTTATTTATTTCTCCTAATGGTGTTGATGAAGAACACAGGGCTGATGAAAATGCAGCTGACTAAGAACTAGGACCACTCTCTAGAGACCTTTCCTAAAAATGCTATCATCAGTAGTAACTCCGTGCTGATAAGTACTTTTGAGACCTCTGAGACAGCTCTTAATCCATTTAAGGATGTACTTTACTGATACTGCATATCCTTATACTTTTACCAATGTGTAACATATAGCGAATCAAATGCTTTGCAGAAATACACTACGTATTCCCTTCAACAATAACTGTAATAAATAAAGAAGCCTATTTTTCATAAAAATTTTACTAAGCTTATTTATAAATGATATTAATATTGTGTATTAATTATAAATCTTCCATTTTATATTTTATCAACAGAATCTTTATAATTTCTCCACCATTTTGCTATGAACTGGTGTTACCTAGCACATTTCTTTTGACCTGCTCATCCCTCTTGGCTTCTTGGATATTCACCAAATACCAGTATGATTTTAATCTTCAGAATTATCCATATGCAAAGAGTTACTCAGACCTGACATTTGCAGGAGACAACCCTAAAAGTCACCGATTTTAGGACTCTGGGGTGTGAGCTATCTGGGCTTGTCAGCAGGAAATTTTCTCCAGCTATTATGTCATTTAAAATCCACATTAGCTACTAATGGTGCAATTCATCTCACCTAAATTCTTCTAAAATTAGTTGTCTAAGTTACCTAAGATGCCCTCAATTGAGAAAGAAAGATAAGATCCTACATAGACCTAATTGATTCCATCTATCCTGATATAACTTGAAGAGAATCAGAAAAAATTAAATATGTATCTGTAACGTATTTCTTTAAATATATAAATATTGACAATAGTAGGTGAAAAAAACATCACATAGATTCATACCTTATAAAACTTTGTGTAAAGAGAATTTTCAGGAACCCTAAAACAAGTATGAGCGTGAGGCCAAATAAAGACCAGTTATGCTTTTAAGGACTATTGTCTTGATGTCTGCTAAAGAAAACCAGGTGTGTTCCATGGGAGCTAGACAAATGGTCACATAACTTACAACACATACAGAATTAAACATGTACAGACATCTTACAACCTAGAAGGCCAGCTGTATCCTGTGTTGCATCAAGAGGAGAATGACCAACAGGTCAAGGGAGGTAATTCTGCACTTGTGAGACCCCACTGGAAGTACTGCATCCAGTTCTGAGGCCCCCAAAAGAAGGAGGACATGGAGCTGTTGGAGCAGGTACAGAGCAGGGCCACGGAGATGATCAGACAGCTGGAGCACCTCCCCTGTGAGGACAGGCTGACAGAGCTGGGACTCTTCAGCCTGGAGAAGGCTCTGGGGAAAAGTTTTTAAAAAGAGTGAGGGTAAATTTAGACTAGATATTAAGAAGAAATTCTTTACTGTGGGGGTGTTGAGACACTGGAACAGGTTGCCCAGAAAGGAATGGGGATGCCCCTTCCCTGGAAGCATTCAATGCCTGGCTTATCTTTGAGCAACCTGATCTAGAGAGAGGTGTCCCTCCTATGGCAGAGGAGTTGGAACTAGATGATCTTACAGATCCCCTCCAATGCAAATGATTCCATGAATTATATAAGCTGTTCCTGACTTCATGGTGGGAGCCTTCTTTAGACTGTGCCTATGTGCAAGTACAGCAAACACCATTATCTGTGTGTGATCACCTGCTTCAAAACTAAGTATGCAGAACTGAGCACAGTGGCGATCTGCACTGCAAATGCAAGTGTTGTTTATTACCATGTGCATATCAGACCTGATTCCTTTCCTGAGGTCCAATTAGATGCTGCAGGTGGTGGAAAATATGGGCAGTATAGACGGTTATGTTTTTCCTGAAAATCTGAGGGAAATTTGTCACCTACTGACTGCAGGACAGGTTCAAATATCCAAAAAAGGAATGCAGTGAGAGATTACTGAAAATGCAGTGAGGCAATAACCTGTCCAGAACTGGAAAGAGAGCAGTAGAAACAATTAAAAAGGATCATAATCATTGTTTATCCAACTCTAAGAAAGGAGTAATTCCTTGCCAGTTAGAATCGTGATTCAATCATATTCTCATCTACAGACAGAGATACCTTCTGTGGCCAGTTAAGAAATACAGAACATGTTCTTGAAGGCATGGATATTGACATGACATGGTGAATGAAGTTAAGGGGATCAAAAAAGCATGAGCTGTTTGGGCATTAGAGTGTTTGGGAGACAAACTGAAAACAGAGTCCAAGCCCATGAGTAATTGCAAAATTTATAATAAGAAGCAGAAGGATATAAATTGTGGGAATGTGATGCAATCATGGAAGGGTTATGGATAACAGCTGTGTTATGAGATTTCTGGGAAAAGATCACTAGTATGGAAAAGAGGGAATGAGCTAAACCAAAAATTAAGTGAGGCATGGGCTGTTGTTCAGGTTACACTACAAAATGAAAGGAAACATCATAAAGATTTCATTAAAAAAAAAAATCAACTGAAAAATAAACTATCAGTAAAACTAGATATGGCACAAATCACAGTTGAAGTGGAATTAGATGCCACTCAGCTTAAAGCAATAGCAAAGGAACAAGAGGCTTCAGTCTTGTGTGAAGTTGCAGTAATTGTGTATGTCTTTTCTTTTGCATCCAAACTGAATTAAAATTTTATGATACTTTAGTTGAATTTAGTAGTCTGGTGATGACCAGATGATTTTCACTTTTAAACACTTCAGACCATTTCTACAGGTGCTTTGTGCTCCTAAAACAATACCTTATATTTTGTTAATGAGTTTGAAATTTGTCAGAATTTCAGCTATAATAAACAAGTATTTACTCCCATTTGTGTTGGTTATATATGTTACTCAGCTGGCTCTACTAACAATGATGCTAAGTCCATCCAGTTTACACAACCCCATGGGTTTCTTGTATAAACATCTGAAACATTATCTATCTCCTATTTCCCACTACCATTCTTTTTTGTGACTGTTATCTGCTTATTTATCCATTCAGAATCCCTCTCTAACTGTTTACCTACACTTCCAGCAAAGTTATTCTGCAACGTCTCTAACCAGTGATCAATTAAAAGCTCACGGTTGCCTTCAGCTGTCAACTGCTTACAGCTGCCTTTGTTGTGTTGTTCTCTTGTTTGTTTGTTTTTCCAGTTCTCTTCAAGTCAAAGTCTCAAGAAACATACACCAATGGACCACAGTGGTTGCTCTTACGGCCATGAGTATTGGAGGCAGCTTCCCATCCCAGTTCTTTTACTAATTTTCGGAGAGCTCTGTTGGTTGTTCTGTTGGTACATTCCATTTGTTCAGAACTTTGGGGCCACATTATAGAATTGCATTGCAGTTAGCTGTGGGATGGCTCTTTTCATGGAGACAGCTTCCATCCGCTTTGTGAGTGGGTCAAAAATAATTAAATGGTGCTAGTTTCCCCAAGTGGTGATCCAGATGGGTCCTGTGTAATCAGCCTGTACCTTGGCCCAAAAAACCCCTCTTGCACTACAGCTGTATTTGTCTTGGATTTATTAGAGCATTTGCAATGGCTAATGCTAGTCAGCTATGCAGCTATTTCTCTACCTCAGCAACCATCACTCCATAACAACTCCATCTAACATTTAGAGAATAGGCGTATTCATGTGAAGATCAAGTCAAAGTGTACCAGAGCTCATCCTCACAGACCATCTTCATCTGCTCATATTACTTCCTTTTATTAGAAAAATACCAACTCTTGTTTTAGAAGAGAGTCTACGAACCCAGAAGCCCAGCTTTCCAAAAATATTGTGGAAAGTCAGGTCGTTCGAATTTGGAGTGGAAAGTTACATATGTTTCAAATTAACTCAAGTAGCAATTCCATTAAATTTCCTAATTATTCAACTGGAATATATGCTGAGCAAAACCTGTTGAAGCAATGGACTGAGAAATATTTGAAAGTGGAAGGGAGAGGTAGCATTTTAAGTACTTTGTTAGGAAATTTAGGTGAAGTGAACGGAGCACTGAATACTGTAGACCTTGAATACTTTAGGGATGAATTATCACTGATGGGCAATGATGTGATTAAAGCATTTCTACAGAGAAATGAAAGACTACAGATTTCGGTACACAGCCAAGGAGAAATATTTCTCCTTGGAAAAGCCGTGTTCTCATTAGCTTCCAGTGCTATACTAATAGCAGATGAACCTCATTGCAATATTATTGCATCCATGTGCTTTGCTGATATCGAAATACATTATTTCAGGGAATAATAGAAGCAAAGATAAACTAATACAATATTGAAAAGTCCACCACCCTGAACTGTACATTAGAAGATGTAAAATCATCAAGTGTATCTTTACAACATAGTGGTCTATGTGGAGCTGTATTGCAGATGCATGAGAAGATCACGCATACACCAATAACATATAATGCTGAATGGGTCTGTCTACAGTTCATACATCATAAATGAACTAACACTTCCAGTCCCAAGGTAGCCATAAACTCCAAGTCCAGAGATAACTCACTTTATTTTAACTGCCCCACCGGAGTTCAAAATAGACCTGTGATTAAGGAATTAACTTATCCTGACTATATTGGATCAGACACTGGATTTCACTTCAATCCTAGTTAAGATTAGCTACTGCCTGTAAACAGACGGCAGGTCAGGGACCAGCTTGTCCTCTCATCTCAGCAAAGTGAGGCTCTCTCCAAGAAGCTGCCTGAAATGTATCACAGCTGAGCTGTGCTGAGCTGCCAGAAACCTCACTCAGAGAAACAACAGCCTGCATGAGAAAGAGCTGCCCAGAATAATATTAGGGTAAGAGAAGTAATGCTTCACGCTTCTGAATGGCCTTCACCTTTGGGTCTGAAGTTAATAGGAAAGAGGAAGAAAAGCCTTTTGAGGAATATCGCTCCACCTGATGTTGTTCCTTTGAGTTTAGTGGGAGGGGTGTAAAATGTTGGCAGCTCAGAGATCAAAGACCTACAAGCATTAACCGTGAAAGGCAGGACCAAAGTGCAGCAAGTCAGATATACTGAAGATAGACAGAAATGGCTTGCTAAATTATTTAACAGTGTGAGTGATGTTTTGTCTTCATGCTGCAGCTTTTTATGGCATGTAAATCGATTTGTTTCCCTAAATAGATCCTGGTGCTTTGGTGCAGTAACTGGAAATTACTTCCACCTCTTCAGCTCTATCAGTAAAAATAACAATAATAATTACAATAATTTTTAAAAAATGAAATTAGCTTTATAAGTTTTTAGCAAATTATATAATAAAGAAATAATATCTTGGTTGACAATATGAAAAGGCCGAAGCTATGTTCATGCCTCTGAGGCAGTGCAGAGTTACCTAGAACTCTGCACCTTTAAAACAACCTGGGTTATTCCTTTTTCCCCTATAGTTTTAAATAGGGCTTTCATTATCCACAGAAAAATGAAATAAATGAGTCAGCTGTAACTTGCTTCATTGAAAACTAGTGTCCACAAGCACTGTGTTTTCCCAGTACACTTAGGAGTGTGTTTTTACACCACAGAGATGCACTGTTGGTGTGTATGAGATTGGACTTTTTTCTTCTTCCTACAGAGGTCTCTAAGACCCTTATGCACATCAGTACCACCAAGGACTTTGGCAGAACAGCTGCAGCCTGCCAAAGCACTTGACAGTAATCTCTGTCTCAGAGATGCAGGGATGCTGCAGTTCCAGCACAGTTGATGTTCATGCATCGTGAGCATGCTGTCTTCCTATTGAGTGCATTAGCGTCAGCTCACTGCACAAGCACGCACACCTCTGCAGAGCAGCTGTACAGCACACATACAATAGCTGATGCCATGCACTAATTTTACAGGCTGTCAGACACTTGAAAAAACAACCAACATGAAAATATGGGGGGAAAGGAACCTGTATTCTAGCTCATTTTATGGGACATAGCCTATAGTCTGAAAGGATTATATAAACCCTTCATAGGCTCGCACCCTGGAATCCTCCAAGGCCACAATGAAAATCATTCTCCTTGTACCTCAGAAATGAATGGGTGAGTCATCTGACCCACAGACACAGATTCGCACATGGCTGGGATGGAAAAGATGCAGAGAAACCTCTTTTTACATCATCTCTCCTGCTTCTGGTAACTCAGCGTAGATGATGAAGTACCATATCTAGAAGTACGATGGTAACTAAGTGATGAAAGCCCTGGAATGACTTGCATGTGCAAGGGAAGGACCAGTGCTGCCTTGCTGTGGTGATGTGAAGAACACATCCCTGAGCAGAAACAGCTCTTTTGGTACATGATGCAGGTGTCTGTGAGATAACAGTTACTCCACAATTATACCTGAAATACGTATCTCTGGGGTCTTCCCAATAATAAAACAAGATTAGTGTGGAATCGTATCTTTGCGAAACTGCACATGCAAATTCTCTAACTTTAACCAGTATGTGTCTGGATCCTCACAGATTAATGAATATGATAGTAACGTCTCATATGGTTTTCTCTTAGATCAGCCAACACACTTTTAGCACATCTTTGTATAAGCAACAGATTACTCTTGTACAGGCAGAGCTGTAGTTTTTCAGTTGGCAAGACCATTTTAGACACACTACTTGTGAATTCACGTTTCTATTTGCAATACTCTGAAACACTCTAAAAGAGGTTATAAAATACCGCAAGTTCTCTTAGAACTTGCATGTCGGCAAAGTAATTAAAAATGTGATGCATCAGCTTTTAGAATAACTTCCCAGAACCAGGAAAAAAAAATAGATAATAACAGAAATGCAGAAGACAGCTCGAAACGCAGCTGAATTTCTTTTAGCATAGGACCCTCATGCAAGACTGAGCTCAGATTGTGTCAAAGCTGCTGGCATTTGACAGAAGATTACTGTGATGGCTTGTACACAAGGAAAATTAAGGCAATAAAAGGTAAGATGTTATTCGAAAGTGCTATAATAGCATTAATACAAATTCGTATGTGAGCACCCTTATCTCATTATAGAAAGTAATTTTTTTCCAGTTCTAGCAGTGATTTCTTCAGCACTTATTTCAACTAAGACAGAAAATGCTCCCTCACACTGCAGTATGCATGTATACAGCCAGCTATATTGACACAGCCATGGTTATGCCTTCTTAGTTTCCTGAGAAAACTTTTAGAGTGGAAAGTAGTTGCCACCATTATTATCTTTAATTTCTGTGACTTAATTGTGACTTTCAAATGAGCACATCAGGTGACATCCATCGACATTCCCAATCAGCAAACCTGCAGGGTCTAACATAATGCGCCTGCTGCTTTTATCAATACGTTCAGCTAAAATCCAAAGAACCGTGGTTGGGTGTTTGGGGTTTTTTGTTGTTTCAAAAGTCACAGCTTTTAGCATCTCTGACGTGAATGTAATATGCAAGTTCTCAAATAAGTCTCTCTCTAATGAACTATTGTACAAGCTTATTTTTCTTCCTAGTCCATGATCCTGGGCAAAAGGTATGTAAAAACGTCAATGCTATACATATGATGGATGAAAGATCACATACAGCAAGGCAGATAAGTGACCTTTGATGGTCTGTTCTGAAAGGCCAGCATTCAAAAACAGAAGCTCTTCTGTATTTATCCCTCTCATCTTTCACAACCCAGACATATAAAATACGTCACTCATCCTACTGAGTGTAATTTCCTGTACGTTACTGTTACAAATCATGTAGTATCTGGTCTCCCTCAGGTTCTGCACTTCAGTACTTAGCATACCTTTTATTACTATCATTGTTTTGACTACAGAGTTGAGGCCTGGCTTAGGCAGGATGTAGCAGTAAGCACATGAACAGGCGTTCTGAGGGAGAAATCCTGTGTGTGATCCAGAGGTCATCCAACCTCCTAGCCCTGTGTGCTTTATCTTCTGATTTGCAAGCTCCACCAGCCCAGAGGAGATCAGCTGTCTTAATAGCTCATAGCCTGAAATTCAGCCTTTAACACTGTTAGCCTTGTTTGGTTGGGTTTTTTTAGTCACTTTAAGATTTAGCTCCGATGTCTTCAATGAATATGAGAAATACCCTGGGACTGTCTGAAGGAATTAGGCAGCAGACTTAACATAGAAGCCTAACACTACTGAGGAATCAACCCATTGTGTGTCATACCTGGAGGATGGCAAGTCCAACTCACACATCTCAGGGAATCAATGAATTTTAATGGTGGCAGGCCTGCAGTGTGTTACAACATGCTGCAGCCAGGACCCACTGCGTAGTTGCCTGCAAATAATATTCCACCCCTCTATTCTTCGTGTTCACTGCTCAAAGTCCTCCTCTGAGCGGCTATTTGACTTCCCTAGCTTAACCTGGCCCACAGTCTGCTCCCTCAGCCTGGTCTGCTTAAGAGATTTTCTTAAATTAAAAGCAAAATCTCAGCAGATATGAAAGATAATTAATCCCTATAAGCTCACGGTTCTCCGTGGGTATTTTTCTTGGCTAACGATTTCCATTATCTCAAGAAAGCAACGCATTAATGAAACAACAATAAGAAAGTGGAGCATATCGGCATTCCAATAAAGAGGGCAAATGTAGAGACTTGTGTCTGAGCAAGAACAACGCCAGGTACCAGTATAGGTTGGGGACTGACCTGTTGGAGAGCAGAATAGGGGAAAGGGACTTGGGGGTCCTGGTGGACAGCAGCGTGACCACGAGCCAGCAATGCAAGAAGGCCAGTGGCATCCTGGGGCATACCAGAAGGGGCATGGTTAGTAGGTCAAAAGAGGTTCTCCTCCCCCTCTACTCTGCCCTGGTGAGACCACATCTGGAGTATTGTGTCCACTTCTGGGCCGCACTGTTCAAGAGGGATGGGGAACTGCTTCAGAGAGTCCAGCGCAGAGCCACAAAGATGTTGAAGGGACTGGAACATCTCCCTTATGAGGAAAGGCTGAGGGAGCTGGGTCTCTTAGCTTGGAGGAGACTGAGAGATGGCCTCATGAACGTTTATAAATATGGAAATAGTGTGTGTGTCAGGAGGATGGAGCCAGGCTCTTCTCAGTGACATCCAGTGATAGGACAAGGGGTAATGGGTGCAAGCTGGAACATAGGAGGTTCCACAAAAATATGAGAAAAAACTTCTTCATGGTGAGGGTAACAGAACACTGGAATGGGATGCCCAGAGAGATTGTGGGGTCTCCTTCTCTGAAGACATTCAGAACCTGCCTGGACTCATTCCTGTCTGACCTAAGCAAGGTGTTTCTGCTATGGCAGGGGGATTGGACTAGATGATCTTTTGAGGTTCCTTCCAAACCCTGACACTGTGATTCTCTGATTGAGTAACTGGTATGGCAAAGAGACGACAGCTATTAAAATGAAGACTTGGAAAAAAAAAATACTATTTTCACATTTCTGCCAAGATTAAGGCATTTAATTTTTTTAAATAAATGACACATTATTTTTTAGCTCTTCCTCTTCTTCTTCTTTCTCTTCTCTTCTCTTCTCTTCTCTTCTCTTCTCTTCTCTTCTCTTCTCTTCTCTTCTCTTCTCTTCTCTTCTCTTCTCTTCTCTTCTCTTCTCTTCTCTCCTCTCCTCTCCTCTCCTCTCCTCTCCTCTCCTCTCCTCTCCTCTCCTCTCCTCTCCTCTCCTCTCCTCTCCTCTCCTCTCCTCTCCTCTCCTCTCCTCTCCTCTCCTCTCCTCTCCTCTCCTCTCCTCTCCTCTCCTCTCCTCTCCTCTCCTCCCCTCCCCTCCCCTCCCCTCCCCTCCCCTCCCCTCCCCTCCCCTCCCCTCCCCTCCCCTTCCCTTCCCTTCCGTCAGTGATGCTCTGCAGCAGCGCAAGCTTGTTCTGCAAGTCCTGAGGCCCAAGAGAGGAGAACATTCTTTTAACTGTGGGAAGGGCCGAGGGCTGCAAGGGGAACATGAGGGGGCAACGCTAAGGGAAGGATTGGGTGTTCATCTGGACACAAACCATTCCCCAGGGGACCTTTGGAAGAAGAAGGCCCATCACAGCATTCCCCCTCACACAGGGGCTGCAGCTGGGCACTTAGACACCCTGGCATAGTTTGAGCCCTCACCCGACAGCTGCAGCTGTAGAGCAGCAGGATGTTGCCCACAATGTCTCCCTCCAGATGGGCAAGCAGTTGTTCCTTGGAGGCTTTGAATGCCAAGCTGCCATGGGCAAGGATGAGAGCTCTGCGTGTGGCACAAGCTCTTGTGCTGTTCAGCTCCATCTGTGTGGGGAGAAATGCCTTGAGATAGTCACTCAACAGCCCCCAGTGCCACACGATGCACCTGGGCTCCCAAGGCAGGAGCTGCCTTGAAAATAAGGCAGGAAAAAGCCAAGATGGAAACGCATAATGCTTTACCTTCTTCTGTCTGGAAATCCTCCCATTTCGGCCTGTGCACAGCCTGGACGTAAACATGGTGAGTGTGTCCAGGACTGTGTGGAAGTTGCTCTCAGCGGCATGGCTGAGAAGAGAGATCATTCCCTGCACAAAAGAACAAGGGGTGTTTGGTGCAGGCCTGAACCAGCTGGCACAGCCAGCCACAGTGGCCAGGCTGGTCTTTGCCTGAAGGAAGAGGCAGCAGTGAGGAGATCAAAAGGCCCGGAGCAGGGCCAGAAGAAGCCCTCAGCCCAAGGGACAGACTGGGGATGCTGGCAGAAGCTGGTTGGAAGGAGAGCTCACCTGGACCTCAGATGGCTTCTCCATGTTTGCTTCCTCCAGGTGTTGCAGCAGCTTCTCTTGGACGTGGAGGACTTCCTGACAGGCTCCCAGTACTGCCCCCAGTGCCTTGTACAGGAAAGACTGCATGGGAAGGGAAGAGAAGGGATGGGAGGGAAGAAGCTGAGATGTGTCAGCAGCCTGACCTACTGGGAGAGGGCCAGGTGGGAAGGACCCACGGTCCCTGGGAGATGCTGAGAGCAGCTGCAGGGCCGAGCTTTAGCCAGCCCTGGGCAGTTTGCTGGGAAAGGCCCTCTGGGGGGCACAAGCCAGGGAAGCAGCATGAGCAGCCCATGTGGGCAGAGCACCAGCCACAGCCACAGCCCCAGTTGGGCACCTGCGACTGCACCGCTGGGTAGAGCTGGGGGCAACCCACCTTTTCCCCAGAGCTGCTGGGAGAGCTGCTCAGCCACTGGCTGAGCTCGCAGCTGAGTCCCTTAGTCCAGGCCTCATCCTCCATGGTGTCCAGTGATGCCCTCAGGAACTGTTGGAGAATGGGAGAAGCCAATGTTCCTTGCCTATTCCCACATTCCTAAGTCACCACAGCCTTCTGGGGACAGGTGCCTGGAAGAACAGCCCCTCTCCCAGCTCCACCCAGCATTCCCTCCATTCAAGCTGCCTGCCACTTTTCTCTTAAGACCCCCCTTGGGCTTGGGACAAAGAGGAAGAAGCAGTGCCACAGTGGCAGGCAGCTGCTTTGCAGCAGCATTTGAGAGGCTGTTCCTGTCCCATGGTGGCTTATGGGAGTGGGGCTTCTCGAGGCAGGCAAGCATTTCTCTGCACCATGCCTTCTGGCAATGCTGTACCTTTAGCAGACGGTGCTCCCACTCTTCAGAGCTTGGGACGCTCTCATCTTTCCCTGCACAGCAACAGGAAGCAAAAGACACGTGCTTGGGATCAAGCCACGAAAGAGCTGATGCAAACCTAGCTTGGTCTGGGCACTCAGCACTGCTAAGCTGGGACCTGCACCCCCTCCACAATGACCCATCCCTCCCCACAAACATGGTCCCCACAGGAACACAGAACTAACTGCTCCAAGACTGCTGTCTGAGGGGATGTGAAAGGCCCATCCGTGTCCTGGAATGGGTAGATCCCCAGGGGGAAAGGTCCCTGGGCCTCAGTGCTGTCTCCCTGGAATGGGAACAGCAGCAGAGCAAGCACTGGGCCGCAGGCCATGCTTCCCCTGAGCCATGCAGCAGAGCTCTATTTTCATTCCTCCCCTTCCCTGCCTCCACATCTTCTTCCCCACCAGCACTTTACCTTCAAGGCACCGCAGCAGCAGGGGGATCTCAGCAGCCCACGTGGCCCCCACAGCTCTGTGGATCTTGCTGTAGAGGTGTTGCATGAGCATCAAGGCAGCGGTTTGGAGTTCACTGCCTGCAAAAGGGCTCCCTGCCACCACCTGAGCAAGAGCAAGGAGAAGCAGGGTCAATTCTGCAGCAAGGGCAGCAGTTTTCTCCAGGAGGGAAGTCCTGGTGGGCAAGGTGCAGCCAGCAGCTTTGCCCATGGTGCTGCAAGCCCGGAAAAAGAAAGTCATCCTCATGGGGGAGATAGGTGCTGGCACCCTTGGCCATGCTGCTTCTTTCTCGGGGCTCGTGGAAACAGCCTCTGGAGCATCTACTCACCAACAGGCGTGCCAGCAGTGTCTGCGGAGTCAGCAGTGGGCCTGTGAGGAGAAAGAAGTACTGGGTGAGATGCCAAGACATGCTGCGCTCTGCCACACACACCTGCACTGTCCCTTTTGGGTGCTAATGGGTCAACAGAGCTCACTGGGGCAGTTTCTGCTCCTACCTTGAAACATGGAGCTGAGGAAATGGGGATCCAGTTCTTCTGGATCTATCTCCTGCACTGTCAGGTCCCCACTCTCAGCCAGGGTTTGCACACAGCGGGAGATCGGGATCAGCATGCCCGTGTACTGGGCTGGCACCACATACAGCAGCAGCCGCGGCCAGAAGAGCTGTAAGAAATGAGGCAGTTGAGCATGTCAGCTTTCCTGCCTCTGCTCAGAGATGAAGAGGACTCTGTGAATTTCCCCGAGCCTTGTGTGCTTCAGAGCACGTTGGAGGACAGACCTGGGGTGGTGGAATGGGAGGAGGAACATGCGGTGCGAAGGCAAGGAACAGCAGCAGGGCAGACTGCAGCTTACTTTGGTCACCCCTCTCACAGAGAAATCCAGTGACCCCAGGATATCCATGCACAGCTCTTGGAGAGCTCCTTCTTCCTGGGCTTCCTGGACAGAAAGGGTTCCGGCTGCCTGCACAACAGTGTTGTTGGAACACTGGTTACTCTCAGTTCTCAGGAGCCTCTCAGGATGCTCAGATGGGCCACAGCTGTGCTTCTGTGCCAGTCTCTGAGCAGCACGGTCTTCCAAAGGAAGATGCTGCCCGCTGTCCTTACCCTTCTTTCTGTGGTGCGGCTGAACTCGCTGAAGATGTGTCCCACCACATCCAGGCTGAGCAGCTCCAGGCATTAACACTGAGCAGATCCCTGACTAAGTGCATAACGGCCCTCCTCACCTGCCAGGAGTCAATTGTGGCTTTGATTTTCCTGCTCAGAAGTCAAAGGAAGCCACCTGCTCATTGGGGCAGCCCTTTGGGCATGAGCAGAGACAACAAGAGCAAAGGCGAAGTCTTGCTCCTCAGGTGAGGGCTAGGCCTTAGCACCAGTGGTGAGCTCTCCCTACACAGCACAGAGGCCTGCCCACTCTCTCCACAGGAACCATCACAACCAAGTGGTCAGGGCCCCTCACTTCCCTGGGCACCCCAGCCCTGCCCGAGGACACTCTCCCAACCATCTTACCTGCGTCCTGAGGTCCCTGCACAGACATTGCACAGCCTTCACAACAAGGGACAGCTTCTCTGTCATCACAGGATCTGCATGAGATGCACAGAAGCATGTATGGTCTGAGACACAACCCAAATGGCAAAAGTGATCCCTAAAAGTTCCAACCATGGTACTGACCATCAGAGCAAGCCAGAGCACCAAGCAGACTCAGGGCTGCCACACATCCAGCCTCCCTCTCACCACCCAGCTGTGCCTGCAGAAACAGGACTGTTTCCTCTGGGCAGATCCGGCTGCGGGAGGGAAATCCCACACTGTGTTAGCAAGCAACTCATGTTCATTCCAGAGGTTTGCAAGAGAGGTTTTGGCCAGGGCACCACCAAGGATCACCAAATCTTCTCTCCTTACCCTGCAGCAGGATGCAGTGGGTCAACTCAGCTCTGTCAGCTTCACTGTGCTGCTTGGTGTCATCAGAGAGCTGTGGGAACAAGGTCATTTTAGAAATCACATCAGCACTGAGGGTGGAAAAGAAACTGTGCTGCCAGCTCTCATCTCCCTCGGCACCCTCGGGAAGAGGACATGCAGACAAAACACAGCCTGCCCCACAACATCCCTGGGGGCACACACACAGCTCTGGAGCAGCCATAGGTATGCAGGAGGTCAGGCTGAGCAGCCATCAGAGGCTCAGAGCTCCACAGTCCTCCTGAAACTTAGCCAGGAGGGAAACTGCTGTGGGTGCAAGGATAGGCTCCCCTTACCTGGTAGAACACAGCGCTGGTGATGGCCAGAAACTTGTCCTTGGGGATGACGATTGAACTCCCTCTAAAGCCTCCAGGAAGATAGTGAGGCTCTGCAAGAGACCAGGAGGAAGAAAGGGCTGAAGCCACATCTAGCCACTTAGGAGCAGAAAAACTGATTCCCAATGGTTTATCCACTGGAGAAGCTCCCGCACAAGTGTTCTGGTTTGTCCCCCTCTCCCCTGCAGCACCAAGAGAGTCTCTCTGCTCTCAACCAAGTCTGTTTGGGCATCGTTTGCAGGCATTTCCCACCCGGCAGCCCTCTTCTCCCCCATCAGATGCAAATGAATGTGGTCCCCTGACTGTTAGCATAGAGCTCCTCAGGCACTCAGAACCCAGCAGTGGTGGTGGTTGTAGTGAAGCTCCAGTCCCTGAGAGATGGGCCCCAGTGACTCCTGGCTCTCTTCTGGCTTCTGTCTGGGTTGTTCCTTCCTTGACTGAAGAGCTCAGGAAGCCTCAGACCCCCCTTGTACACCTATTCTTTCTTTCTCCAAGGGCTCTCTTCTCCTCCTGCAACCCCTGACCCCTCATGGCCCCACCTCCACACTGAACCCTGCACATCTCACCTTGTTCCCCCTGCAGGTGTCTTGGACCTCCTGATACGAGTGCACTAACTGGAGGAGCTGCTCCCAGACATGCTCTCGAGGCAGCTCCTCTTGCAGGAGGACAGTCATCATGGCAGTCACAACCTCAAGGACGGCCTGTTTGTCCTGGAGAGGGATGGCAGAGGTGCAACATCAAAGACTGAAGGTCTGCCCTTCCAACAGAGAGGGCTTTCTCTTTCCATTCCCCTTCCCCATTCCCCATGCCCAGCAGGAGATGGGCTCGCTCTGGAGGGCAGGGAGGTATTCTGACACCCTTATCCCCAGCTCTCCCTGCCACAATGCTGTGACATGCAGCTGCTCCTGGCAGGAGATCCAGCCCCAAACACAGAGCCACTTCAAGGCCCTTTGCAGAGCCAGCCCACTTCCTCTCATCACCCCTCTGCTCTCAGCCCACTGGGTACAGACAGAGCTGCCAACATGGATGCCCCCACTGACATCCTGGGCTGGGAATGCAGCAGAGCTCACCTTTTCCTCCTTGCAATCCTGCCAGTTTCTCAGCACAGTGAAGAAGAGCTGGGAAAGACTCTTGTAGATCTGTTCTTTCTCCGTGGCAGGCCAGAACATCGTTCTCCAGAGCACAAGTGAACCTTGACTCCTTCCAACCACTGTTTCACAACTGAAAAAAATAAACAAAAAAGAAAAATGAATGATTATTTTTAAAAAACAAGAGTAAAGGGAGCCTATGAGACTCTGCAGCAGGGTGAGATGCGAGGGCTGTCCCGAGCCCCCCTGCTCTGCTGCTGGCACTCACCAGTACAAACGATGTGCAGGGTCCGGCCGCTCTTCACCTGGCCCACCATACTGCACAGGCCAGCCAGCATCAGCCGCATGTAGGAGATGCACTGTGGAGCTGCAGAGAGGAAAGAGAGATCCACGGTCAGAGCCTCAGCAGTGAGGAGGAGGGACTGCAGCTCTGCAGCCCGCAGCTCAATGCAGATTACATGCAGACGGGAGAGACCCTTTGCCAGGTTGTCATTGATGTCAGGAGGCTGAGGGCACTCTACCATAGCTACTGAAAAGTTTGCTCAGGGTGATGAGCACAAACTCCTTGGACATCTCCCCTGCGGCCTTCAGTTGTCCCTGGAGCTCGGCCATCACCAAGCAGAAGTGCATCCGGGCCAGAGCCACCAGGACGTTGCTGGCAGCCGTCCTCACGCTGTCTGTCACTCCCTGAAAAAGAGCCACTGGTGACATACAGCACAGGAGGCTGCCTGAGACCTTCCCTTGGGAGGGCAAAGCCACCACTATCCGCCAGCAGAACACCAGCGTGGGCAGGTGGCTCCCTTTGCCTTTGGGAGTGACCTCTCACCTGGGCTGCTGTCAGGTCCTGGGACACCTCTGCCAGCAGCCGGTTCACCACTCCGCATGGTGGGCGGCCGTCGTCGTCTTCCCACAAGACGCTCTTGAGCTCGTAGTAAACCTGAGCTCGGTCACCCTGGGGACAGGGATCAGACATGTTTTGCTTTGCCCTTGTTCCCGGGGAGCCACCCGCTGCCACCCATTGCTGTGCCAATGTGCTTCTGGGGCCTGGCACCCATGGGACCGTGGCACTGGGTCGGGGCAAGGACTGATGGTTGGATGTCCCAGCTCACCTCCTGGTCTTGCAGGCGCTGCAGCAGCGAAGTCACAGCACAGGCAGGGACAGGGCTTGCCACCCTGCCTCTCCCTCTGCGACGTGTACATCTGGGCTTGCAGCCCACACAGGCAAAGAGACCTGGAAGGAAAGAGCAGAGCTGCTGGTGTTGCTTGGAGCCAGGGCCGAGCATCCAGCCAGCTCTTGGGAGGAACTCTCCTCCAGCCCCATGGCGTGGGGTGAGCTGCGCTGGAACATGTATGGTCAGCGGGGAGACAGGAGAGAGAGCCTTCCCGTTGCTGGGTGCTGGGGAAACCATGGTGGGCAGCTGCACTCAGCAGAGCAAGGACAGTGCTGCTGGCACATCCTAAACAGACACTGGCGGCACACACGTGCTCCGTCAACGTCACTGTGTCTGGAGAGGTGGAGGGACCTCACCTCGAAAGGCTCTCAGCCGCTATGACACATCCATCACTGCAGGAAATCTCCAGATAGGCACAAAGCTCTCTCTGGTCCTCTCCCTGCGGGTCCCACAAGAGACAGCATGTCTTTGTGAGGCACTTGGCTCCAGGGTGGACATGTTCTGTGACCAAGCAGGATTCAACTCAGCTTGTGAGGGAGAATCCCTAGCAGCATGCAGCTGCCGGATACCATTGCCTGGCATTGTCTTAGTGACTGGGGACTCCATGTTGGGAGGCACTGAAACCCTACCTGCTGCCCAGACAACCTCTCCAGAGAGCTTTGCTCTCTTCTAAGGGCACATGTCAGAGGCATAAATAAGACACAAAAATAAATAAATAAATAACAGAACTAAAAACCATTAGGAAAGAAATTTCCTAACTTCCTATAAGTAGACATTTCCTTATAACTTCCTATAAGTAGACATTTCTGTTTAATTTGATTTTTCAAAAAGAAGAAACGTTTCCCTTATTCTTCTCTGCTGAACCTTAGAAGTACAAAGGAAATGCTTGATTTGAATTCATTTACTTTTATCATTCACGTGAGTGCATCTTGACTCAGATATCTTCTTTCTTTCCATCTTTACAATCCATTTCAAAAATAAGGGTACATTAAATTCCTATCAAAGTGATTTCAAATGCAGAAGAATCATACAGTCACAAAGCCACGGGGTTGCTGTTTTATCTGGATGTCAGCCTGACCGACCTCCTGCTCAAAGCAGGAGGGCTCAGCACCACATCGGCTCTGTCACGGCTTTGTCTAAGTTGATCTAGAACACCCCAAAGGACAGAGATTTTATCACCTTTCTGGGAAGCCTGCCCAATGCCCCATCACTGGTGGCTTCACTTCACCTGACATTCAAGCTGAAGCTGGCCTACCTTGCTGCTGCTCGTTTACAGTGTATCTATCATCTTTGGCTCTGTTCCCTTTCAGTGGATGTATGGAACTATTAAACTGTCCCCCTTAGCTTCCGTCTCCAGACTGAAGAAGCCCAGTTCCCTCAACATCAAACAGGCCACGTATCCATCATTCAGATCATCTTCTAGGACTGGGTGCCTGAACTGCACACATTAAACTAATTATAAATTCACTGGTACTGAAAAGGGAGATCCGTTTTCTTTTGCTGATGAGACATCATTCTTTAAGGTCGGCCACATACAGCTTTTGTTGCTTATTCAATTGACCCATAATCAGTCTAGTGCAGCTTGCCAGATATTTCCATAGTGAGATACAGAGCAAGGGTGAGTCTCTGAACTGGTTGCTGAGGCACGAGTGATAGTATCCTCTCCTGCCAAAGATGATCAAATGTAACAGCCTTTGTTGTGTTATTGTGTCACAGTTCCCGCTAGAAGCCCTTTTGATCGCCGAAGTCGCCTGACTCGGAGCCGTCCCGGTCCGATCAGCAGCGACTGACCGCGGGGTTCAAGGGGGATCTCGGGCGGTTCCTTCAAGCAGGGAACCCCCGGCCTACAGGAGCAGCCGGCAGCTCTCGCAGGAGCCGCTGACGCAGCGCGTGGGCGTTGCCTGCAACGGCAGGAGATTTAAACGGGCACAGTAGCCGGTAGAAGCCCTTTTGATGGCCGAAGGCTGCTGATGTGGTCTGCTTGGACTTCAGCAAAGCCTTCGACACTGTCTCCCATGCTATTCTCCTGCAGAAGCTGGCAGCCCGTGGCTTGGATGGGTACACTCATGTCTGGGTAAGGAGCTGGCTGGAGGGCCGGGCCCAGAGAGTGGTGATAAATGGAGTTAAATCCCGTTGGAGACCTGTCACGAGCGGTGTTCCCCAGGGATCGGCGCTGGGGCCTGTCATCTTCAACATCTTTATTGATGACCTGGATGAGGGCATTGAGTGCACCCTCAGTAAGTTCGCAGATGACACCAAACTGGCTGGGAGTGTGATCTGCCTGGGGGTAGCGAGGCCCTACAGAGGGATCGGGATAGGCTGGAGAGCTGGGCCAAAGCCAATGGGATGAGGTTCAACAAGACCAAATGCCGGGTCCTGCACTTTGGCCACAACAACCCCAGGCAGTGCAATAGGCTTGGGGTGGAGTGGCTGGAGGACTGTGTTGAGGAAACGGACCTGGGGGTACTGATTGATGCTCGGCTGAACATGAGCCAACAGTGTGCCCGGGTGGTCAATAAGGCCAACGGCATCCTGGCTTGTATCAAAAACAGTGTTACTAGCAGGAACAGGGAGGTAATTGTCCCCCCTCTACTCGGCACTGGTGAGGCCGCACCTCGAGTACTGTGTTCAGTTTTGGGCCCTCACTGCAGGAAAGACATTGACGCCCTGGAATGCGTTCAGAGGAGGGCTATGAAGCTGGTGAGGGGTCCGGAGCACAGGCCTTATGAGGAGTGGCTGAGGGAGCTGGGATTGTTCAGCCTGGAGAAGAGGAGGCTCAGGGGAGACCTTATTGGCAGCTATTAAAATGATGACTTGGTTAAAACAAACAAACAAACAAAACAAAACAAAAAAAAAAAAAACTCTTCCACATCATAGCCAGGATTCTGGTATTTAATTTATTAAATAAATAATTCAATTTTTTTAGCTCATTTTCTCTTCCCCTCCCCTCCCCTGCCCTTCCCTCTCCTTCTCTCTTCTCTCTTCTCTCTTCAATTCTCTCTTCTCTCTTCTCTTCCCTCTTCTCTTCTCTCTTCTCTCTCTCTCTTCTCTTCTCTCTTCTCTCTTCTCTCTTCTCTTCTCTTCTCTTCTCTCCTCTCCTCTCCTCTCCTCTCCTCTCCTCTCCTCTCCACTTATCCA